>NC_054825.1:169908169-170533169 GCF_018345385.1 Vulpes lagopus | reverse complement strand
GCTTGTGCTCTCTTTCTCTCTCTCTCTCTGTCAAATAATTAAATCAAATCAGTCAATCAATCAATCAATATTCCTCAATTTCTGCAGTATATTTTATACTTAGAGCACAGCTCAGCTCACACTAGCTACATTTCAAGTCATCCATAGCTGTGTGTAACCCAGGAACCATACGGGACAGCACAGTTTCACATGGACCCCAACACCAAGTATGATGACAAATGTTCTTATTAAGGCGTTTTAGTTAATATAACTTTTGTTTATAATAAAATGCATCCATGTGATTCCCCTCCCATGCCCGCAGAGAGAACACACATGCACACAATCACACACATACTGTGGTAGGCTGGACAGTGGCCCCCCCAAAGATGCCCACTGCGACCCCTGGAATCTGTGGCTACTTATGCTACATGGCAAAGGGACTTTGCAGATGGGATTAGGGGTTATGGATTTTAAAATACGGAAATTACCCTAGTAGTAGATTATCCTACTAGGCCCAATCTAAACAATGAGTCCTGAAAAGCAGAGAGCTTTCTTGGGCTGGAGGTAGAGAGAAATGTGGCAGAAGGGGGAAGTCAGAGAGATTCCAAGCATGAGAAGGATTTGCCACGCTGTTGCTGGCTCTGAGATTGTAGGATCCCCTGTGCCAAGACCAGAAAGAGGCCACCATGAGCTAAGGATAGACACAACGTCAGGAGGGAACAGGGACCTGTGTCTTGCAACTGCAAGGAACAGATTCTGCCAACAACTTGAATGAGCTTGGAAAGAGATTCTTCCCAGAACTCCCCAATTAAGAATCCGGCCAGCCGCACTTTGTTCAGCCTTGTGAGACCCACAGCAGAGAAACTACAGAGCCCACCTGGATTTCTGACTCGTAGGAATACGAGGTCTGTCTTATTTGGAGACGCTAAGTTTGTGGTAATTTGTTAGGGCACCAAAAAAACAAAACCAAAACCCCTTAAAAACCCAGTCCAGGGATCCCTGGGTGGCGCAGCGGTTTGGCGCCTGCCTTTGGCCCAGGGCGCGATCCTGGAGACCCGGGATCGAATCCCACGTCGGGCTCCCGGTGTATGGAGCCTGCTTCTCCCTCTGCCTGTGTCTCTGCCTCTCTCTCTCTCTCTGTGACTATCATAAATAAATAAATAAATAAATAAATAAATAAATAAATAAATAAACCCAGTCCATGGCAGCCCGGTGGCTCAGCGGTCTAGCGCCGCCTTTGGCCCAGGGCCTGATCCTGGAGACCCGGGATCGAGTCCCACGTCGGGCTCCCTGCATGGAGCCTGCTTCTCCCTCTGCCTGTGTCTCTGCCTCTCTCTCTGTCTCTGTGTCTCTCATGAATAAATAAATAAAATCTTTTTTTAAAAATAAATAAAATCTTAAAAAAAAACCCAGTCCATGCAAACACACAGTCCCACACCACAAGGAGCATTTTTTCCTCATTTTTTTATTTGCACAATTTTTATACAAAGTAGAAAAATAAACATTTCATTGGTTCCAAGTTTGAGAATTCACACACATAAGTATATAAATAATGATTTGCTGGCAATGCATTAAGAAAAGTTGTCGATGTATGTATAAATAATATCTAGGATGTCAGGACAGGGTGCAGGAGTGTCTCGGGGATCACACACACAGATCTCCACTGGCCACACATTTCAGATCCCGGGTGAGGAGGCGGAAGACGTTGAACATGACAGAGGCTTCCAGGCAGCCGAGGGATTCCTGTGGGGAGGAAGGGCTGGGTCAGTGGCTGCCTATCATCTGGGATCCCAGTTGTCCCCAGATACAGGTCACTCCCTGATCACCTTCTCTGGGGCATCGTGGAGGCGCTGCAGCCAGTGGTGGAGGCGGCCTCGGGGCCGGAGGCCTGCTGGGGCCTGAGCTGGGACCTGTGGCAGAGGCGAGTGGCGTGTGAGGCAGGGCCTGGGGTGGCGGGGTGAGGTCCCCTATGCCCGGAACCCATAGACAAGGCCCAGGTGCCCCGAGCACTCACACAGGCCTGGACCTCGGAGTGGATGTGGCGCAGTGTGTGAAGGGGCTGGTCCAGGATGTCCCCCAGGGACGAGTCAGCCATGGCCTCCAGGACCTTCAGTGTCAAGGCCAGCTCAGCCTCCAAGGCCACGGGGCGCTCCCACACCTGAGGATGGGAGACAGAGACAGGTGAGAGTTGCACACAGGAGAGGACAGGTGGGGAGGCCTGAGCAAGGGACAGGTGAGAGGGTACAGCCAAGGTGCTCAAAGCAGGATGTGGTGCTGGAGGGGAGGATGAGGAGAGAGGGACACGTGAGAAGAAGGTGGAGGGGCCACCTAAGGAGCCAGAGGATCAGGACCAGGCAAGGGTAGGGGCGGGCCTGGCTGTGCCCTCACCTTCAGCTGCTGCAGGTCCCAGGTCCTGGGGAAGAGTCGGGGGTGGCAACTCCAAGCCTTCTGGGAAAGCGACTCTTCCTGGAGACGACAGGCGGAGGTCAGCCCCCAGCAGGAGGGACAGAGGGGAGAAGCCCACCCCAGTAGGACTGGAGCCCAGGTTAACATGCAGAAGTTGATAGAGGCACCTCCACCGCAGGAGGACAGGAGTCTGCCCGCTGCGGGACTGGGGGAGTTTAGCCTGGTGAGGGAAGGGGGCAGGTCTTCCTTTGGGGGGGTGCAGCATGGTAACCCAGAGAGGCAGAGGTGGAGCCTGGCCCCCAGCAGGTGGGGCAGAGGGAGACTCACAAAGGTGTCCTTGGCCCTCTTGAAGGCCTGCAGCTCTTGTGGGGACAGAGACTGGAACTGGGCCAAGTGGCAGCCCCGTGCATCTGCGAGGACCCCGAGGGGCTTGGGGAAAGGAACTGCTCCTGTCGCCGTCAGCACCACAACTGTCAGCACCAGCACGCAGCTCACGGCCATACCTGTGAGATGGAAGGACCCACAGGTGAGGGGTTAGGGAGCATCAGGTGCGGACGAGGATGCTTACCTCCTCTGGGTAGGTGGGGGTTGGGGACTGTGAGGAGGGGCTCACCTAGCTTCATTCTTGGACCCTGGTCTCCTTCTTTGGATAGTGGAATCCAGATGTCCCCTCTGACACTGTCACCAGAGTCCTCACTTGGTCTCGTTTGGCGTCTCTGACTTCAGTGTCTCCTCCTGGGTCGCAGCTGACTGCTCCGTCTGCGTCTCTGAACTTCCAGCTCTGTCTGCGATGGAATTCATGCCTGGGCCCCATGGCGCAGCTTTTAACCTGGACAGGTAGGCAATTCCAGCTGATGTAGGAAAAGTGAAAACACAACCCGAGGTTGACAGCCGCCACCAGGGGAGGCCCCGGGCTGGGGAAGCCCAGAGCCAGCTGAGCAACTGGAGCGAAAGAGAAACTGGACTCTGGTTCAGTGTTTGCCCACGCGAAGGTGAGTTCTGAAGATGAATCCTCGGGGCTGGGGCAGCGGTGGCCACACCACGAGGCGTCCCGGTGCCCCGGAAGGGGCTAGAGTCAGCCTCGGGTGGGAGGGCACAGAGGCACTTGCCTTTCCGCAGGATGCCCTCATAATGCAGGCAGGGGAGGGAAGAGGCACCTTGGAACTTGGAACTTGCAAGAGGGAGGCTGTGTAAGGGACAGGGAAGCCTGCTGGGTGCAGGAGGTGGGGATGGGAAAGGCAAAACACTCAAGAACTAAGAGCGGACACCAGCTCTTCCCCACCTGTCCCCACCTGCTATTGACAGAGAACAGGGGAGGGGGACAGCCTCCGCGAACATCTTTCATTGTCCAGGAACAGGAAGGCAATGATGCTCTGCTAAGGAATTGGGCTGTGCCCCAGGACCCCAAGGGAGGCTCAGTTGTGACAAGTGCCTTCATGTATTCCCCGAGTATTTTCTCAGCTGGAACATTGTCAGGTGCTGACCAAAGTGCCAGGAATTGAGCACGGAGAACAAACAAACATAAAACAATCCTTTAAAAAAAAAAGATTTTATTTATTTATTCATGAGAGACACACAGAGAGAGAGGCAGAGACACAGGCAGGCTCCATGTAGGGAGCCGGATGAGGGACTCGATCCTGGGACTCGATCCTGGGACTCGATCCTGGGACTCGATCCTGGGACTCAATCCTGGGACTCCGGGATTACGCCGTGGGCCGGAGGCAGGCGCTCAACCACTGAGCCACCCCGGGATCCCCCAACATAAAACAATCCTTCACAGAGCTCATTACTAGGAAAGAGTGACAGTGTTGTGGGGTGCGGGGTGTGGGGCTGGGGAGCACATGGCATGTATTATGTCAGGAAACAGAAAATGGGGGGAAATAATGCGGGAATGAGAGCAGCGTGCAGGGGGGAGTTTGTATTAATGAGGTGGCCTAAGAAAATGACGTTGGAGCAAAGTCCTACAGGAAATGAGGCAGGGAGCTATGTGAAGATCTGAGGGAGGAGCCTTCTAGATAAAGGCAACAGTCAGTGCAAAAGGGAAACAGAGACACCCCGTTTTGTTTCAGTGTCTCACCTGGTCACGGGGGTTTTGCCGCAATGTAGAATTGAATGCCCATGTTAACACCAAGCACACACTGTGCTCTGCCTACGTTGCAAATAAGTAGTAACCTGGGGACTCAGAGAGGTTAAGAGATCTGCCCAAGGTCACACAGCCAAGTAAGTGATAAGGGCAGAATTTTAAGGAATTTTGTCTGGCACCTTGACAGGAGCCATTGCAGTCTCTGGCCTTGTGTCGCTAGATCTTCTGGACCTGGAGGTGATGAATTTTTTGGACAGAATGTGTTGAGTCCTTTTTGACACTGGACCCCCACTTGAACCCCTTCTTTCCCTCATTCATAATTCCAGAGACAGGGTAGACGGAAGTCCTCGGTTGGGAAAATCTTTGAGCTCTGACATATAAAAATGTTTCAAAACCAAGAATGGGGATGTACCCAACTCACCTACCAGCACACCTGTCCATTTCTGTCAACTTCAGGGGAGAAAACATTACATCAAGAGTGAATTCTGAAAACTGATATCTCATCTCAAAATTCCTAAACTTCATACCTGTCTTTCTTTCGTATTTTTTTTTCTTTTCCTTTTTTATTGGGGTGGGTTGGTGACACAAGGAAAGGGAGAGAAATAATCTTTTTAAAAAATATATTTTATTTATTTATTCATGAGAGACACAGAGACACAGGCAGAGGGAGAAGCAGGCAGGGAGCCTGAAGCGGAACTCCATCTGGGGTCTCCAGGATCAGGCCCTGGAGCTAAACCTCTGAGCCAACCGGGCTGCCCAGAGGGAGAGAATCTTAAGTAGGCTCCATGCCCAGTGTGGAGCTGGACTCAGGCTCGATCTCACAACCCTGAGATCATGACCTGAGCTAAAATCAAGAATCCAAGGCTCACGGACTGAGCCACCCAAGTGCCTCCGTACTAGTTTTTCTTGGAAACATAGTTCAGTGGGGTGGCTAAGGGCATAGGCTCTGGAACTAAAGGGTCTAGCATTCAGACCTGGCTCTAACCCTCACTAGCTGTGTGACCTTGAGAATGAGGCACGCAGTTAGCGGCAACGATTGCCAGCCCACAAATCTGTACGAGTTAAAAAAGTACAATTGTTTCTGTACTTATGTGTGTGTGTGGTTATTTAATGGAGACCACTTATTAAGACCACACTATGACCTCACCTGGAAGCTTTATAAACACTATTTCAATGTACATTACTCATGTGCAAGGACAGTACGATACTGTCATTGTAGAGATGAGAAAACCAAGGCTCAGAGAGACGCAATGTGCCCAGAGTTACTCCAAAATTAAATGACAAGGTCAGAACAGAAATTCAAGTCACCAGAATTCCCTGGCTTAGCATTTTTTACTGAACAGTGCACCCCAAAATGGTCACAGGGGAAACACCAACGCAAATGTGGTAATATTTAATAACTGGCAATAGGGATCCCTGGGTGGCGCAGTGGTTTGGCGCTTGCCTTTGGCCCAGGGCGCGATCCTGGAGACCCGGGATTGAATCCCACATGAGGCTCCCGGTGCATGGAGCCTGCTTCTCCCTCTGCCTATGTCTCTGCCTCTCTCTCTCTCTCTCTGTGACTATCATAAATAAATAAAAATTAAAAAAAATAAAATAAAAATAAAACATTTAATAACTGGCAATAACTTAACACCAGCAGACAGAATGGCAGATATACACAGGAACTTGCAAATACAAGACATGCATAAGTAACAATCGAAAAAAAATAATTTAAGGACTTTAGGACCTTTCACTACCAAATCCCTCAGGGATATATGTGGCCTCCCCACTGGGGAGATTCAAGAGTCACAGATTCCTACAGTCTCAAAGTGGGAGTTGAAGGTTCAAATCCGAGGTGGGACCTGTCCTGGAGGAGGGGCTCTGGGGTTCTGGTAACCGCATGAGTAGAAACTTATCCCTAGTACGAGGGGGTCAGTGACCAAGGCAGACTCCAGACTCAAGTCTCTTCCAGCCACACCTGGCGCCTGGAAGATCGTAGGGCAGCTCGACCCACGGAGATAGGCCGCATCCCGGAGAACTCGGTCTGGTCCTGGGAAAGTGCCCGCACCTCTTGTACCCCGTGCAGGTGGGTCCAGGTCCGGCCAGCGCACCTGAGAGTCTCCCGAGCCGCCTCGGCGCCCACCGGCCCAGACGCCCGCCCCCGGCCCCCGCCCCGGCCCCGGCCCCGCCCCACTCGTCCCCCAGAGGGCCGCGACCTCAGACCCCCGCCTGCAGAGCTCCGGGGCCCGCGGCGCCACCGCGGGGGTCAGAGACAAGGCCTGGAGTCCGCCACCAGCCTCAGGTCCCTCGTGAGCAGGCGCAGGAGGTTGAAGATCACGCTGGCTTCGTGGCACCGAGGTGAGTCCTGGAGCCCGGGAAGGAGGCGGGGCGGGGGCTGAACCAGGGATTCCCTCTCGGACCAGGTGCCTCCCCCTGCTCCGGCCTGCGCGCCCAGCCCCGTCCCCGCCGCGCGGTCCCGCCTGCAGTGAACCGCTCCCCGCCCGCGCCACTCACAGCTCTCCGCCTCTGGGGACGCCTCCTCGGGGGCCGCACGGACTTGCCCCGGGAGCCTGGCCGGGCCAGCTCGAGCTGCGGGCGGAGCAGGAGGGACATGGAGACGCCGAAGGACCCAGGGTCCCTGGGACGCTGCCCCGTGGCCCTCCCGGCCGCACACCGAAGGCGGGATCGGGGGACACCGAGACCACGCGAGCCGTGACCGGGGAACAGACTGGCCAAGCGGGTGGGCCCGGCCGGGGGGCGCGGGGGCGCGGGGGGCGCGGAGGGCGCGGGGGGCGCGGGGGGATGCGGGGGGCGCGGGAAGCGGGGCCGGAGGCGCGGAGGCCGGAGGGCGCGGGCGAGCGGGGAGGGAGCGAGGGGCCGGGGGCGCGGAGCGGGCGGGGAGGGCGCGAGGGGCCGGGGGCGCGGGCGGGGAGGGCGCGAGGGGCCGGGGGCGCGGGCGGCACTCACGCAGGCCCCCACGTCCCGCCGCGCGGCCGCCAGCAGCTCCAGGGTCGGGCCGGTGCCGGGCAGCCTCTCGGGGCTCCGCAGGCGGCTCAGCACGGCCTGGGCGTCCTCCAGGCCCCGGGCCACCAGGCGGAGGCGCGCGCACGACTGCGGGGGGCGGCCGGGAGTCAGACGGGCCGCGGCCCCGGCCCGCGCCGCCCCCCACGGCCCCCGCGACGGCTCGGCCGCCTCACCCAGGGCCGCGGCGGATCCCTCCTCGGGCGGAAGGAGCAGTTGCGCGGCCGCCAGCTCAGCGTGTCCTCCTCCTGCGGGGCGGGGCGAGGCCGGGGTCAGGCCGGGCCTCCTCGCCAGGCCCCGCAGCGCCCCGACGGCCGGCATTCCCGCACGCCCAACGCGCCCTGCCGCGACCGGGGCGCCGAGTGTGCGCGGGACCCCGCGGCCCAGGGCGCCCCGCCGTGGAGCCGAGCCCGCCTGCAGGGGGCGCCCCTCGGGGACCCGCACGGCCGCGGGGCGCCCGCCACCTCGGGGCTCCGCGTCCCGCCCCCAGACCCGAGCGGCGCCTGCTGGGCGCCCGGGGCCACGGCCGTCGCAGACCCGGGCCGCGGCCAGGACCCCGGGGGCCGCGTGGGGAGGCCTGGGCGTCACTCACGTAGCGGTCCCGCAGCGCCTGGACGGCCGCCAGCGCCCTGGGGTCCAGCGAGCGGTAGTGCGACAGGAGGCAGCGCCGGGGCGTCGCCGCGCCAGGCTCCGCCGCGTCGCCCGCCGCCGCCAGCACCCACAGCGCCACGGCCACCGCGGCTGCGCCACGCGGCCCCATCTCCGCTCCCGCAGCAGGCGAGCGCCGGCGGGCAAGAGGCCGAGCCCCGCGCTGGTGCTGAGCGACCCCCGAGGCGGTGGCGGCGGCGGGGATGGAGGGGCCCGGAGACGCCCTCGCGCCGTGGGCTCCGTGGGCTCCGCGCGCTCCGTGGGCTCCGCGGGCTCCGCGCGCTCCGTGGGCTCCGTGGGCTCCGTCGGCTCCGTGGGCTCCGCGGGCTCCGTGGGCTCCGTGGGCTCCGCGCGCTCCGTGGGCTCCGTCGGCTCCGCGCGCTCCGTGGGCTCCGTGGGCTCCGTCGGCTCCGTCGGCTCCGCGCGCTCCGCGCTCCCCTGCGCCGTGCGGCCGGTGCCTCCGTCGTGCGGCGGCGGGACCTGCCTGCCACCGTCCCCGGGCGGTGCCCACCTTCGGCAGCCCCGCCCGCACCGTCCATGGCGGCTTTATGTGAGCGGCGGGGCGGCGGGGCGCAGGCGGGCTTTCCCGCGGCCCGGCGGAGCTTTCCGAACGTCAGCGCTGGCCGCAGGCCCGGGGGAAGCCGGCGGCGGGCGAGGACTTTACCCGCGCCCACGGTGCCAGCCCGGGCTCGGCCCCAAAATCTGCCTCCAGTTTTGGTCTCTGCCCCACTCTGTGTCCTTTTTCTTGTCATCAGCCTCGGAGTCCTTAACTCTGTTCTAGTGTAACAAGCGGCCGTTACGCGGTGCTCGCTGGGTACGAGACCCTGTAAGTAAACCGTACTCAGGGGTCATTTCTAATGCTGAAGGAAGGACAGGACAAGGGGTATCCTACTGTCCTACTGTTACTTCCAGTTCTGTAGAGGAGAAAATTGAGATGCAGTAAAGCGAAGGTACTTTTGCAAGGTAGGCTGTAGGCGGCAGAGGCTGGATTTGAACCTCCACCTGTCCAGCCCCAAGGCTTTCTAAGGCATAGTGGCCCCTGCATATCTGACGCAGTCTCCTGTCTCTCCGTCCCAGTTCATCTCATTCCATTCCTTTTCTCTCTCCTTGTGTAGAGGCTTCCCTTGTCTCTTGTTCCTGTTTCTGTCTCGGATTTTGTTTAGCTGCATCTGTATCTCATTCATTTTTCCAGCAATCATCCAGCTCAAGATCCCCCTGTCTTTCTCAATCCCTTGTTTTAGTTTAAAAATAAAATCTACTTCACCTTGGAAATACTGTCAAAAAACAAAAACCACACAAAGCCCAAAAAAACTGAAAAACAAACCTACTACTTTTTCTGATAAAATTAGCAATGCCGGTACATGGAAAATGCAGAAGTGCATAAAGGAGAAAAAAATACCCACCTGTAACTCCACGACCTGATTCTCTCCCCTCAGCTTAGTTCTGGAATCATGTGTCCAATGTGTAGGAATTTTTAAGCCTATTTGTTTGTGCATATGTTTTCTTTTCTTTTTTAAAGATCTTATTTATTCATGAGAGACACACACATACAGAGAGTGAGAGAGATGCAGAGACACAGGCAGAGGGAGAAAACAGGCTCCAGGCAGGGAGCCCGACGTGAGACTCGATCCCTGGTCTCCAGGATCAAGCCCTGGGCTGCAGGCAGCCCTAACCCGCTGAGCCACCAGGCTGCCCCATATGTTTTCTAATTACCAAAGTAACACATTCAAAAATTCAGTCAATACACAAACCTAGGACTTGGAGAGTTAGAGGAAGTCTTTAACTCCACTTCCTGGAGGTAATTCTGTTTAACAATTAGTAGCAATTCCACCTGCTATCTCCCTCTCTCCCCCCTCTTTTTTTTTTTTTTCTTTCTAGGAACAATTCCTCCTAAATGGAAACCAGGCTGTGTACAGTTTGGTAGCCTACTTTTTATGTCTTACCATTATCTCTCATTTGCATTTCTCCACATCTTTAATTATACTGTATCACTTAGGGCCCCAGCAGGAAACAGATGGCCCAATCAATTTAGGATAATTTGAGGTGGGTTTAATACCAGGAGTATTTACAAAGGGTTTGAATGGTGAAGGTAAAGGACAAGGGGTAGTGCAAGGCTTTGGGGCCCTGGGTAGGTGAATGTCTGTCATCCTTAGGCCCAGAGAGGGGAGAGAGGGGAAAGAGTGGTTACCTGACGTGGGAAGGACAATCTTGCTCACAGGATGGACAAATACACAAACTGTAGTGGCCCTGTAGGGAGGAAGCCTGGGGATTAAATATACTCTGACCTCTCAGAGAATAAATACTCTCTTTTCCTCTCCTCAGGCCTCCCGCTAGGCTCCCAGTTGGCTACACCCAATGGAGGCCAAAGGCCAGCCTCCTGGGGTCCAGAGCAGGGTGAAACAGTCAGTAAGAAGAGTGGGGCTGGAGAGGCAATAGAAAACATCGCACACGTACCACTATTAAGGCTTCCATTCTAACGGGATCATTTAGAAACCAATCCCCTCTTGGTGGCATCGATGCTATTTCCAGGTTTTGTTAAAGCCACGGTTCTCAAGGCTGATAGAGAGGGAGGCAGCATTTTTTTTTTTTTCATCCTCTTAACAGCCAAAATTTTTAAGTTGAAAAAGTTAACCTCATTGATTTTTTCTTTCATGGGTTGTGCTTTTGGTGTCTAAAAAGTCATCACCAGATCCAAGGTCCCCTAGCTTTTCTCCTGTGCTGTGTTCTAGGAGTTTATAATTTTGCACTTTATATTTAGATCTATGCTACATGGTGAGTTAAGTTTGTGAAACATGTAAGGTCAGATTCGTGTTTTCTGCATGTAATGTCCAGTTGTTTCAATACCATTTGTTGAAAAGACTATCTTTTCTCCATCGACATGCCTCTCAAAGAACATTGACTATATTTGTGTGGGTCTGTTCCTGGACTCTCCACTCTGTCCCACTGATTTGTCTAGCCCTTCCCAAAACCACAGTGTCTGCATTCTTGCAACTTCATAGGGAGCCTTGAAGTCAGATACTGTCAGTCCTCCAACTCTCTTCTTTTCCTTTAACATTATATTAGCTGTTCTGGCCTTCTGGAATCTCTGTATAGACTTTCAGTTAGTTGATATCCACAAACTCACTTGCTGTGACTTTGGATTGTGTTAAATCTACAGATTAGGTTGGGAAGTGCTGACATCTTGACAATAGGGAGTCTTCCTATCCACATACATGGACTATCTCCGTTTTTAGATCTTCTTTGGTTTCGCTCATTAGAGTTTTAAATTTTTCCTCATATAGATTTTGTTCATACTTTGTTTAGATTTGTACCTAAGCATTTCATTTTTGGGGGTGCTAATGTAAATGGTGTTTTTAACTTCAAATTCAACTTGTTCATTGCTTTTTATTTTTTCCTAAGTAGGCTCCACATTGAGATCAAGAACTGAGCAGAAATCAAGTTGGTCACTTAACTGACTAAGCCACCTAGGCGCCCCCGTCCATTGCTTTTGTACAAGAAAAGCATAGACTCATGTATGTTAACCTTGTGTCCTGCAACCTTACTATAATCACGTATACTCATGTATTGGTTCAGAGATTTTTTTTAATGTATAATATTAAATACACAGGACTATGAAGAAAATTCATTATATTGAAATCCAGTTACCAAAACATAAAAACAAGCTTATCATAAGCAATGTATATGCCCCTTTATTAATGCATTATGTAATGAGATATTGCAACAGGTTTTTTAATTTTTTTGCAACAGGTTTAACAACTATCCTCTCTCTCTCTGTGTTTCTCATGAATAAATAAAATAAAATAAAAATGAACTCAAAATGGATCACAGACTTAAATGTAAAATATGAGACTTTTAGGGGGAAGAATACAAAGAATATCTTTGGGATCTAGAGTTAGGCAAAAAGGTTTTAGACTTGACACCAAAGGCTCAATCTGTAAGAGGACAATTCATCACCTGGACATGACCGAAAACTTTTCCACTGCAAGAGACCATGTTAAGAGGCTAGAAAGATGAACTAAAGACTGAGAGGAAATGTTTGCAAACTGTCTATCTGATCAGGGACTGTGCCTCGAGGAACTACAAGGAACTCTGGAAACTCAACAGTAAAAACTTAAACTTCCAAAGGTGCCTGACTAGCTCAGTGGGAGAGCCTGTGACTCTTCGTTTTGGGGTCGTGAGTTCGAGCCCCTGTCGGGTGAAGAGATTACTTAAATAAATAAAAATTTTAAAAATTAAACCGTCCAAATGGGAAATGGGCAAAAGATGTGAAGAGACATTGTACCAAAGAAGATACACAGATGGGAAATAAGCACGTAAAAAGATGTTCCACACTATTAGCTATTAGAGAGATGCAAATTAAAACCACAATGAGATCTTATTACACAGCTATCAGAATGACTAAACTAAAAAATAATGACAACATCAAATGCTGGTGAGAATGTAGGAGAAATTGATCACCCATTGTCGGTGTGAGTGCAGAAATGGTACAGCCACTCTGGAAAAGAAGGGTTGGCAGTCTCTTAAAAAACGAGATATGCAACCGCCACATGACCTAGCAGTTGTGTTCCTGGGCATTTATCCCAGAGAAATGGAGAGTCGTGTTCCCACAACATCTCACATGTGAATGTTTACAGCAGTTTTGTTTGTAACAGTCAAAAATCGGAAACAATCCAGATGTCCTTTAACAGGTGGTAGTTAAACAAACTATAGTACATACATAATATGGAATACCATTCAGCAATAAAAAGGAGTAAATTCTTGATACACAACTGTCTGTGTAAAGCTCCAGGGAATTATGCCGAGTGCAAAAAGCCCATCCCCTAAAGTTACACACGATAGGATTCCATTTATACAACACTCTTGAAATGACAGGATTATAGGGATGCCTGGGTGGCTCAGTAGGGTAAGCATCTGTCTTCAGCTCAGATCATGATCTCGGGCTCCCCACCTCGGGCTCCTGGATCAGTGGGGAGTCTGCTTCTCCCTTTCCCTCTGCCCCCCACCCCAGCTTGTGCTCTCTCTCTAGCTTGCTCTCTCTCTCTAAATAAATAAAATCTTTAAAAAAAAAAAAAAGAAATGACAGAATTATAGAAATGCAGAGCAGATTAGTGGCTGCGAGGGCTTAAGAGGGATGGAAGGGAGTGAGGGAACTTTGTGGTGTTAAATTTTCCGTATCCCGACTGAATCAATGTGATATCATATTATAATTTTACAAGATGTTACCATCAGGAGGAAACTGGGTAAAGGGCATATAGGATCTCTTTGTATTATTTCTTACAACTGTGTGTAAATCTAGAATTACATCAAAATAAAAAGCTTAATCACAATCACACACAAATATACATTGCCTTGGAGCTATATGATGCATATCAAAATGCATAACAAGGTTTTCAAACATATATATCCCAAGTTAATAGTGGGGTATCTCGGGAGGGCATGGGAACTGGGGAGATGGTCCATTGCACATTTAATCTCATCAATAATATTTTAGTTCCCGAGGGAGCTGGCTGGCTGTCAGTGGAGTGTGTGACTCTTAATCTTGGGGTTGTGAGTTTGAGCACCACATTGAGTGTAGAGATTACTTAAAAACAGAATCTTTAAAAAATAGTATTTTATTTACTTACCAGGAAAAGGATTTCTACTTGAGTAATTAAAAATTTAAACCAACTCAGAGTGCCTGGCTGGCTCAGTTGGTGGAGCGTGCAACTTTTGAGCTCCAGGTCATGAGTTCCAGCCCCACACTGGGCATAAAGATTGCTTAAAAAGAAAATCTTAAAAAAATGAAAATAAAACCAACTCATCAGATATGGGGGAAATGCTAACTCATTGATTCCTTAATTCCTAGCAGGATGAAAACATTCTGAGAGCTTTCTAAGAGTTAGAGCATGTTGAGCTGATCTCTATACCTGCTAATATGGCTGAGTAAACGCTGGGCTTGTCCTCCAACCTTCTGCTACTGTGCTGATGATCTCTACTTACCAGATCTTTCTTCAGCCTGTACTGGGCCCTCAGACACTGCAGCTGTGAGGCTCCTCTGCCCTCTGGCTTATGGTTGGGTTCAGCCAATGGGAGGTGCTGGCAGGAGATTGAAGGGAGGCGGTGAGCAAGGTTAGTTCTACTCCTGGTTCCCTCCCTGTGGGGCTGAGGTATGAAGGTGACTGTGTTCCTTTTCCTCTAACTACAGCCTCATCTCACTACGATGATACCAGCTCTCTGTGTTGCTAGCCTCTGGGTGCAACACCATCCCTTGCTAGTTCCCTTAACCTGCCCACTTTGGCCCAGATGACATATTTGTGTAGGTCACCTGCTTCCTATATATTTCATTTTTTCCCCTGAGTTGTTTTTCTCACTGAATTTTTAAAAAGATTTTATTTATTTATTTGAGAGAGAGAATACAAGCAGGGAGGAGGGGTAGAAGAAGAGGGAGAAGCAGACTCCCCACCAAGCAGGGAGCCTGATGAGGGGCTTGATCCCAGGACCCTGAGACCATGACCCGAGCTGAAGGCAGGTGCTTAACTGACTGAGCCATCCAGATGCCCCTATTGAAATTTTTATTGAGATAATTGTAGCTTTGCATGCCACTGTAAGAAATAATACAGAGAGATCCTGTGCTCTTTATCCAATTTCTCCCAATGGTTACATCTTACAAAAGTATGGTACAATATCACAACCAGGCAATTGACATTGATACAATCCACCCATTTTATTAAGAGATCCTCAGTTAAAAAAAAAAAAAAAAAAGAGAGATCCTCAGTTTTACTGTAAACAGTGTGTGGATGTGTGTACAGTTTTGTAATAGAGTAGTGGTCTCAAATGGTGGTCCAAGAAACCTCTCTATTAGGGGTTCCTGGGGGGCTCAGTCAGTTAAGCATCCGCCTTTGGTTCAGGTTATGATCTCAGGGTCCCGGGATTGGGCCCCCAATTGGGCCCCCTCCTCGGTGGGGATTCTGCTTCTCCCTCTGCGCCCCCCTCATGTTCTCTCTCTCTCAAATAAATAAATAAATAAAATCTTAAAAAAAATAAAAAGAATCTACATCTGCTACCTCCCTGTGTCCAATCCCACAGCGCTCCACTCTTCCTGCCGTTAGCAATTCTATTTGTAGTTCTTTGGCCTTTGAAGACATGTGGTTGCATTTCAGCCCCGAAGTGTATACCAGTTAAGGACACCTTTGGAGGCAAATAACCAAAAACCCAACTCAACCTGGCTTGAATGATGGGCAATTTATGGACTTATAAAACTAGAACTCCAGGGTTAAGGTGAGACTTTAGGTAAGGTTTGATCCTGTAGGACAACACAAGCCTCCCCGTTTTTTTTATCTTTCAGGTCTCCCTTGTTTACCCTTACAAATGCCACGATTGGGGGTGGATCCCTGGGTGGCTCAGCAGTTTAGCGCCTGCCTTTGGCCCAGGGCACAATCCTGGAGTCCCGGGATCGAGTCCCACGTCGGGATCCCGACATGAAGCCTGCTTCTCCCTCCTCCTGTGTTGTATCTCTGCCTCTCTCTCTCTCTATGTCTATCATAAATAAATAAATCTTTTTTTAAAAAATGCCACGATGGGTGCTAGCAGCTTGTCTGGCTTTACACTTCCTTATTCTTCAGTAGGTAGAAGACAGCCTCTTTCCCCAAGATTTCCTTTTTTTTTTTTTTTTTAATTTATGATAGGCACACAGTGAGAGAGAGAGGCAGAGACACAGGCAGAGGGAGAAGCAGGCTCCATGCACCGGGAGCCCGACGTGGGATTCGATCCCGGGTCGCCAGGATCGCGCCCTGGGCCAAAGGCAGGCGCTAAACTGCTGCGCCACCCAGGGATCCCTCCCCAAGATTTCCAGGACCCAGATTTATTCTGATCGGATTGGCTTAGGTGGCATATCCGTAACAAACCCAATCACTGGAGACAGGCAGACAACTGAGGCAAATGGCTGAAGCCAGGTCACATACCCCATCCCAGAGGTGGTAGGGGGGATCAAGTCGCTGTCCCCAAACTATCTGGATCTCCAGCTCAAATGGGGGGTGCTGGGATGGGTGGGGAAGAAGTAATGGAAACTTGGAAAGTATGCTGCATGGACACTTTGGGGGATCCTTTCTACTGTTTCCTGAGAATTTCCCTCACGATTTTTCAGAGTTCTTACATTTCGACCATTTTGATGTTTCTTAAAACCTCTATGCCTTTGGAGCTTCTGGATGGCTCAGTCTGTTAAGCGTCTGCCTCTTAATTTCAGCTCAGGTCATGAGTGTCGTGAGATCAAGCCTCGAGTTGGGCTCTGTGCTCAGCCCCGAGAATGCCTAAGATTCTCCCTCTGCCCCTTTCCACCCCTACGTTTGTGCATGCTTTCTCTTTTAAAAAAAAATTAATAAACAACAACAAAACACACCTCTATGCCTTTGAAGAAGAAAATATACACTGAAAAAAAATAACTTTCTTATTAATGCTGAAGAAAACTTACATGTGAGAAAAATCACAACTTGCCTGTAATGATCAATATTAATGAACTTAATTACAACTCATTAGAGGTGGTCTCATGTTGGAGGCTTGGTTGAACATGCTCAAAACATACTTAAGCTCTTCCACACATGGACAGATCAGTCTCTACAGATGAGAGATAGTAGAGCATCAACCACAATAACCCAGGCTGTCCCAGGGTCACATCTGGGAGCTGTGTGAGCTTGGGCAGGACTCCCAGCCTCTCGTATCTCAGTTTTCTCATTGGAAAAACACCAGCTAAGAAGAGGAACTGTGTGGCAATGCTGCTGAGAACAGAGTAGTAGATACAAGGGAAGAGCTTCCACTGGGGCCTCAAAGATGGGATGTGTTCAGTCTGATTCAGCTATGATTATTATTAACCACTGAAAAACTCCTGTCAATCACTCCACTTTTCAACAGCAAACTCACATGTATAATTGGTAAAGGGACACATATCATTTAAAAGACTAAGAAAGGGGATCCCTGGGTGGCGCAGCGGTTTGGCGCCTGCCTTTGGCCCGGGGCGCGATCCTGGAGACCCGGGATCGAATCCCATGTCGGGCTCCCGGTGCATGGAGCCTGTTTCTCCCTCTGCCTGTCTCTGCCTCTCTCTCTCTCTCTCTCTCTCTCTCTCTCTCTCTCTCTCTGTGACTATCATGAATAAATAAATAAAAATCTTAAAAAAAATAAAAATAAAAGACTAAGAAAGACCCGATGAGGAAAAGCCAAAGACAACAAGCGGGGAATACTCAGGGTGAAACAGAGAAAGACAGGACTGTAAGGACAAGAAGAGGCTGCCTACTAGGCACCCACATACGAAGGCCCCGAGGGCAGACACTTGCGTGGGGACACCTGCCACTCTTGTCACTGGGAAAGGAAGGAAGTGGCGTGTTGTCCGTTCATTCCTAGGGCGCAGGAGGAAAACCAAGGCAGGCGGAAAAGACAAACAGCTGTCCAGAAAACTGACACAAGCGGTTGGCTCAGGATGGAGGGTTGGGGCCGAGCCCGGGCTGGCACCGTGGGCGCGGGTAAAGTCCTCGCCCGCCGCCGGCTTCCCCCGGGCCTGCGGCCAGCGCTGACGTTCGGAAAGCTCCGCCGGGCCGCGGGAAAGCCCGCCTGCGCCCCGCCGCCCCGCCGCTCACATAAAGCCGCCATGGACGGTGCGGGCGGCGCTGCCGAAGGTGGGCACCGCCCGGGGACCGTGGCAGGCAGGTCCCGCCGCCGCACGACGGAGGCACCGGCCGCACGGCGCAGGGGAGCGCGGAGCGCGCGGAGCCGACGGAGCCCGCGGAGCCGACGGAGCCCACGGAGCGCGCGGAGCCCACGGAGCCCACGGAGCCCGCGGAGCCCACGGAGCCCACGGCGCGAGGGCGTCTCCGGGCCCCTCCATCCCCGCCGCCGCCGCCGCCGCCTCGGGGGTCGCTCAGCACCAGCGCGGGGCTCGGCCTCTTGCCCGCCGGCGCTCGCCTGCTGCGGGAGCGGAGATGGGGCCGCGTGGCGCAGCCGCGGTGGCCGTGGCGCTGTGGGTGCTGGCGGCGGCGGGCGACGCGGCGGAGCCTGGCGCGGCGACGCCCCGGCGCTGCCTCCTGTCGCACTACCGCTCGCTGGACCCCAGGGCGCTGGCGGCCGTCCAGGCGCTGCGGGACCGCTACGTGAGTGACGCCCAGGCCTCCCCACGCGGCCCCCGGGGTCCTGGCCGCGGCCCGGGTCTGCGACGGCCGTGGCCCCGGGCGCCCAGCAGGCGCCGCTCGGGTCTGGGGGCGGGACGCGGAGCCCCGAGGTGGCGGGCGCCCCGCGGCCGTGCGGGTCCCCGAGGGGCGCCCCCTGCAGGCGGGCTCGGCTCCACGGCGGGGCGCCCTGGGCCGCGGGGTCCCGCGCACACTCGGCGCCCCGGTCGCGGCAGGGCGCGTTGGGCGTGCGGGAATGCCGGCCGTCGGGGCGCTGCGGGGCCTGGCGAGGAGGCCCGGCCTGACCCCGGCCTCGCCCCGCCCCGCAGGAGGAGGACACGCTGAGCTGGCGGCCGCGCAACTGCTCCTTCCGCCCGAGGAGGGATCCGCCGCGGCCCTGGGTGAGGCGGCCGAGCCGTCGCGGGGGCCGTGGGGGGCGGCGCGGGCCGGGGCCGCGGCCCGTCTGACTCCCGGCCGCCCCCCGCAGTCGTGCGCGCGCCTCCGCCTGGTGGCCCGGGGCCTGGAGGACGCCCAGGCCGTGCTGAGCCGCCTGCGGAGCCCCGAGAGGCTGCCCGGCACCGGCCCGACCCTGGAGCTGCTGGCGGCCGCGCGGCGGGACGTGGGGGCCTGCGTGAGTGCCGCCCGCGCCCCCGGCCCCTCGCGCCCTCCCCGCCCGCGCCCCCGGCCCCTCGCGCCCTCCCCGCCCGCGCCCCCGGCCCCTCGCGCCCTCCCCGCCCGCGCCCCCGGCCCCTCGCGCCCTCCCCGCCCGCGCCCCCGGCCCCTCGCGCCCTCCCCGCCCGCTCCGCGCCCCCGGCCCCTCGCTCCCTCCCCGCTCGCTCCGCGCCCTCCGGCCTCCGCGCCTCCGGGCCCCGCATCTCCCCGCGCCCCCCGCACCCCCCGCGCCTCCGCGCCCCTCCGCGCCCCCGCGCCCCCCGGCCGGGCCCACCCGCTTGGCCAGTCTGTTCCCCGGTCACGGCTCGCGTGGTCTCGGTGTCCCCCGATCCCGCCTTCGGTGTGCGGCCGGGAGGGCCACGGGGCAGCGTCCCAGGGACCCTGGGTCCTTCGGCGTCTCCATGTCCCTCCTGCTCCGCCCGCAGCTCGAGCTGGCCCGGCCAGGCTCCCGGGGCAAGTCCGTGCGGCCCCCGAGGAGGCGTCCCCAGAGGCGGAGAGCTGTGAGTGGCGCGGGCGGGGAGCGGTTCACTGCAGGCGGGACCGCGCGGCGGGGACGGGGCTGGGCGCGCAGGCCGGGAGGGCGGGAGGGCGAGCAGGGGGAGGCACCTGGTCCGAGAGGGAATCCCTGGCTCAGCCCCCGCCCCGCCTCCTTCCCGGGCTCCAGGACTCGCCTCGGTGCCACGAAGCCAGCGTGATCTTCAACCTCCTGCGCCTGCTCACGAGGGACCTGAGGCTGGTGGCGGACTCCGGGCCTTGTCTCTGACCCCCGCGGTGGCGCCGCGGGCCCCGGAGCTCTGCAGGCGGGGGTCTGAGGTCGCGGCCCTCTGGGGGACGAGTGGGGCGGGGGCGGGGGCCGGGGGGGGGGCGGGCGTCTGGGCCGGTGGGCTCCGAGGAGGCCCGGGAGACTCTCAGGTGCGCTGGCCGGACCTGGACCCGCCTGCACGGGGTACAAGAGGTGCGGGCACTTTCCCAGGACCAGACCGAGTTCTCAGGGATGCGGCCTATCTCCGTGGGATGCATTGCCCTATGTTCTTGCGAAGTCGTTCAGGAAGAAACTTCAAATGTTCACTTTGGCTACTGACACGTCCCCCACCCTGTCCCCCACCTCCCCTGCAACCAGAGAAGGTCTTACTTAAGTCCTTGCGTGGACTATTCTCACCATAATGAGGCTGGACCTCTCATTTGAACCTTCAATACCTCCTTTGAGATTCTATGAATTTGAGTGCCTGGGTGGCTCAGTGGGTTAAGCCTCCCATTCTTGATCTCGGCTCAGGTCTTGATCTTAGGGTCATTGAGTTCAAGCCCCAGGCTGGGCATGTTGGGCATCACACTGGGTGTGAAGCCTACTTAAAAAAAAAAAAAAAAGATTCTGTGAATCTGATTCTTGTATCTCCCCACCTGAGCCGGTCTCATTTATTGAGGGAATTAGGGATCGCAGATGTCAGAGTTCCCAATTATTGTGATATTTTTGGATCCTACTATTTTTGTGTCCTCCTATATGTATGCCCTGTGTCCCTGTGCTTTCACCAGTTTCTCCTGATATTTATTTCTCACTTATTAAATGGTGTTACACTTACTTGTGTGAGCAATCATTTGGGGATAGTGTAAAGTGGAGGAAGCTCCACTCTGGACTCATACTCGAATTTGATACCCAGATGGGACATTTATTTGCGAAGTGATTGTTGGTAATATACTAACCTATAGTTTCTTCATCTGAAAATAACTTAGTGATACTTCTCTTCGAAAGATCCACTTATCATCCATCCATCCATTCAATCATGCACTCATTCTACACGGATCCGATCGTGTTTCCTGGTTACCAGTTATCTGCTAGGTGTTGGGGATACAGAGCCCTGCAGCCCCTGTCCTCAGGGAGCTCCATACTGGAGAAGGAGCTGATCATCAATTTGAGGAGCACAGAGGAGGCCAGTGCAGGGGAGTCCAGAGCTCCATGAGAGGGGTGTCTGGGAGTGAGGTTAGCCAGGTGGACAAGGGCCAGGTCCTGAGACATCTGTGAGACCTTCAAAGCACTTGGATTTCCTGGAGGATACATAGGGAGTCTTGCAGGATTTAAAGCAAGAAAGTCACTGCTCCAATTTATATTTCTCAAGCCTCATAAGAGGAGAGGGGGACGGGCATGCCTAAGAGCGGATGAGGGAGTCTAGGTGTGATATGACGGTGAGTTAGATCTCAGTGGGGCAGAGAAGATGGTGATAGGTATTCATACCTTTTGTGGATTCGAAACAATATAAGGAAAGCAATTATACCTGACCGCATAGGTAGAAGTATCTCCAGTATGGTAAAGAAGACAGTATGATTGTAGCAGTTAAAAATGTGAACCCTGGGAGCACCTTGGTGGTGCAGTTGGTTAAACATCCAAGTCTTGTTTCTGGCTCAGGTCACGATTCCAGGATCATGAGATAGAGCCCTGTGTCAGGCCTCAGGGCTCAGTGCAGAGTCTGCTTGAGGCTCTCTCTCCCTCTCCCTCTGCTCCTCCCCTTCTCTCTCCCTCTAAAACAAACACATCTTTTTTTAAAAAATATGAACTCTGAGGTCAGAGAGATCTTAGAATCTCAATTCTGCTCACTTAGTTACTGTGTGACCTTGGGCAAGTCACTTCAACTCTTAGTTTCCAATCGATAAAAAATTTATAATATCTTTCCTCATTTCCTCAACAGGTGGTTGTGGGAATCAGTAGCATTAAATCAGGGCCGCCTGGGCGGCTCAGTGGTTGAGCGTCTCCCTTCCGTTCAGGGCGTGATCCCAGAGTCCAGGATGGAGTCCTGCATCGGGCTCTTTGTGGGGAGCCTGCTTCTCCTTCTGCCTATGTCTCTGTCTCTCTGTGTGTCTCATGAATGAATGAATAACATCTTTAAAAAAAAAAGCATTAAACCATGTCAACTGCCAGTCCCTGGCACAAAGTAAGGGCTCAATATTAAATCCATTTATCATTACTTTAAAAAATGTTTTAACATGTAAACTATCAAACAAGAGAGGAAATGTTATCCTAGGGTCCTATCTCTAAAACAGATAAAGGAGACAGAGCTGTTCCCCGCCCAACAAAAATTTCTCCTGTCCTTTTGGCAGATCCCCTCCACCACGCCATTCTTGGGTGAATCTTGATTGACCTAAAGCCAATCAGGGATTCTTGTTCCTCTTGCTGGGGATTAGCGTGGGCATGACTATGTGACTATGTATCAGCCAGGACCCTGCAGCACACCAACGTCACAGTCAAATGAGGTAAGGGACTTATTTAAGCAGCAATGTTCACAGGCAGGGTATGGCTAATGGAAACCAACAAAGGGAGCATCGCAGGCCCAGCCAATAGCCAGAAACTATTACCACTCCTAAACTGGAAGGGACGTGGCAGGGAGTGGTTTACCAGTCCCCTGACAGAGATTCTGGAACACCACCGCTGCCAGCATACAGCCCAGCAAGGATGTAGACAGGGGAGTGAATACCCAACTGCTTTCCCTACAGCCCTCAATTTTCTGCTGACGCCTCCCATTGGCCAAACCCAGCTGGAAGACAGAAGGTAAGGGAGTCCCAGTTGATGCGATCCAGATTCTGAGACCTGGGACAGAGCAGAGAGTGAATCCAGAGGAAAAAAGAGACGATATGTTTCATGGTGATCCCATTCCGGCTGCTGATGAGAGGAATTTGGTTTGAGGGAAGGCAGGTGCTCTGAGAAAGTTGTTTGCTGTTGTTGTTGTTGTTGTTGTTGTTGTTTTTTAAGATTTTATTTATTTGACAGAGACAGGTGGGGAGCAGAAAAAGGGGGAGCGACAGGCAGAGGGAGAGGGAGAATCAGGCTCCCCACAGGGAGCAGGGAGCCCAACTTGGGGCTCATCTCAGGACCCTGGGATCATGACGTTAGCCGAAGGCAGATGCTTAACTGACTGAGCCACCCAGGTGCCCCTAAGAAAGGTTTTATATTGTTTCATGTGGCAGGCTGAAAAATGATTCTCCCAAAAAAAAAAAAAATTCACATCCTAGTCCCTGGAACCTGTAAATGTGATCTTATTTGGGGGGAAAAAAGTCTTTGCAAGTGGGATTAAATTAAGAAAGAGATGAGATTATCCTGGATGATTGGGGGGGGGTGCTAAGTGCTATGGCAAATATCTTATAAGAGCAATACAGTGAGAGATTACACACACAAAGAGGAGGAGGTGGAGCACCTGGCTGGCTCAGCTGGTAGAGCATACGACTCCTGATCTCAGGGGTGTGAATTTGAGCCCCACACCGCGTGTAGAGGTTACTTTTTTTTTTTATGATAGTCACACACAGAGAGAGAGAGAGGCAGAGACACAGGCAGAGGGAGAAGCAGGCTCCATGCACTGGGAGCCCGAGCCCGACGTGGGACTCGATCCTGGTGTCTCGATCGCACCCTGGGCCAAAGGCAGGCGCCAAACCGCTGCGCCACCCGGGGATCCCTAGAGGTTACTTTTTAAAGAAAACCTTTAAATAAAAAAAAAGAGGAGGTAATGTGACCACAGAGGCAGAGATGGGAGTGATGTGACCACAAGCCAAGGAAGACTGGCAATCACCAGAAGCTGGAAGAGCAAGGAAGATTCTCCCCAGAGTCTCTGGAGGGAGCACACCTTGATTTTGGCTCAGTGATACCAATAGCAAGCTTCTGGTTTCCAGAGCTGTGGGAAAATAAATTTCTATTTGACACCACAAGTTTGTGGTAACTTGTTACAGTGGCCCTAGCAAACTCACACAGCTCATTAGAGAGACCAGGACCTAGTCTAGTTAATTGTTGCAGAAACGGTTTTGTTATTGGATGTTAAATGGCTAACAGAAATACTGGGAAGGTTGAACAAATAGATTCTGTGTCGACCCTTCTGGTACAATTTCAAGAGCCAAATCATAAACTTGGGTCTTTTAAGGTCTCGCTTCTTTTCTATGATCAGGACCCACCCCTGACTGCTTAATTAGGAATTGGCTTCGGGGCGGCTCAGCGGTTTAGCGCCGCCTTCAGCCCAGGGCCTGATCCTGGAGTCCGGGGATCAAGTCCCACATTGGGCTCCCTGCATGGAGCCTGCTTCTCCCTCTGCCTGTGTCTCTGCCTCTCTCTCTCCCTTGTGTCTCTCATGAATAAATAAATAAAATCTTCTTTAAAAAAAAAACGGAATTGGCTTCCACTGCCATGTTCAGGAAGGCAGCACAACTGGGAATCTGTCCCAGGGATGAGACAACTGCCATCAGGAAATAGCTACGATCAGGGGCACTTGGGTGGCTTTGTCGGTTAAGCATCTGCCTTTGGCTCAGGTCAGGATCCCAGGGTCCTGGGATCAAGCCCGTCAGGGTCCCTGGGTGCTGAGCAGGGAGCCTGCTTCTCCCTCTCCCTCTGCCTACCATTCCCCCTTCATGTGCTTGCTCTCTCTCTCTCTCTCTCTTTCTCTGTCAAGTAAATAAATAAAATCTTTGCGAGGAAAAAAAAAAAGGAAATGGCTGGGATCAGAAAGACCATCACAGAAAAGTATCTCCTTCCATGATGATGGAGCCACGGAAGAGTGGTTTCTACCTCACACATCCACCATCGATTCAAATCTTGTTTGAGTGCCTCTGATTGGACAAACCCAAATGTAGGGCAGACCTTGGCTGCAGGGCAGTCTGAAAAATGGGAATGTGTAGCCTTCTCACCTCTGTAGGTAGCAAGGCGCTCAAGAGGGGAGTTGACATGGATGCTGAGCACCAACCCACCACATTCAAGACAAGTTTCCCAACTATTAATAGGAGGCACAAGGAGATCCTTTCATCCCCGCCTTACCCTGAATGTCTCTGTGTCTCCATAAGATGCCTGGAACTTCAACAGCCATTTCTGGACCATGAGGTTCTGACATCAAGCCAATGCCCTAAGAGAGGCAGTTCAGAGAGATGGAAGGAATCTAAGCCCTCCATACTTCCTTTTAAAAAATGTATTATTAATTTTTGTTCAAGTATAATTAATACACAGTGTTATATTAGTTTCAGGTGTACGACATCATGATTCAACAATTCTATACATTTTTTCAGTGCTCATCCAGATAAGTATATTCTTAATCCTCTTTATTTGTTTCACCCATCTCCCTTCCATACTTCCTTGACCTTCTAA
The DNA here is from genome assembly GCF_018345385.1 of Vulpes lagopus. NCBI lineage: Eukaryota > Metazoa > Chordata > Mammalia > Carnivora > Canidae > Vulpes > Vulpes lagopus. Next base: position 170,508,148 of record NC_054825.1, on the reverse strand, counting down.
AACATACTATCCACCCCCCGGAGCCACCTACATTTAGATTCCTTAATTTTAACAAAATGTATTATCTGTAATGCTTAAGCCCAGGTGAAACAGGGGTTTGGTTTGGTTTCGTTAAAGATTTTATTGATTTATTTGAGAGAGAGAGAGAGAGAGAGCACAAGCAGGGAGGAGGCGCAGAAGGAGAGAGAGAAACAGACTCCCCACTGAGCAGAGAGCCAGATGTGGGGCTCGATCCCAGAACACTGGGATTAGGACCTGAGCTGAAGGCAGAAGCTTAACCATCTGAGCCACTTGAGTGCCCCAAGATAGGGTTTTTAGTTACTTGCATCCAAAGCATCCTGGTGACCTGACACAGGCATACTTTCTGTCTGGAAATAGAAGGGCCTCATACCAAAATAGATGTGTGTCCCTGCACTGGTCACTGAGACAATGTTGCAAAGACCTTGTCCTTATGGAACTTTGGATATTTGTCTTCATCCCTTACGATTTAACTAGATCATGTCTTCCTCTGAGAAGCCCTCACTGGACCGACCAGTAAGTCACTCTGCTTTTCTTCCTCCACACTTCGCATATGACACTTACCATGCGTGTGGGCTCTTTGTTAATGGTGGATGGTGGCCTCTGAGCCCTTCCCTAGAGGGCTGGGAGACTAGCCCACGTTGTATTCCAGTATCAAGGGCCAAGGCCTAGACTCTATAGATGTTAGGAAAATATGATCAATGAATGAGGAATGATCCAACAACTATTGTGAAGTCATCACCCCTGAGCTGGGACATTACCTTGGAGGATCCCTCAGAAGAGAGCATCCTATTGCCCTGAGACTCCAGTCATCATCAAGAAATGTACCCTTGCGTCACCTGGCAGGCTTAGGTGGTAGAGGGTATGACTCTTGATCTCTGGGTTGTGGATTCAAGCCCCATGTTGGGCATAGAGCTTACTTTTAAAAAATGTCCTCTCAAAGTACTTCATCCACTTATTCAGTAAACATCTACTGAGTACCTAGTACTCTCTGGTAGGTCCTGTACTGGGTGACAATGGAACACAGTGATGACCAAGAGAGCCCAGGTCCGGCCCGCACTGAATTCAGTTGATTTCAAACTTTCCAGTACTTGGTATTTTCTGTCTTTCTAATTTTAAAGGTATTTTTTTCTTTTAATCCTTGAGGGACGCAGAGAGGCAGAGACAGAGGCAGAGGAGAAGCAGGCTCCCCACAGGGAGCCGATATAGGACTCGATCCCAGGACCCCAGGATCAGCCCTTAGCCGAAGGCAGATGCTCAACCACTGAGTCACCCGGGTGCCTCTGTCTTTCTGAGTTTAGTCATTCAACTGGGTGAGTAATGGTATCTCATTGTGATTGTGTTTTTATTTTTTTCTTATTGTGATTTTCTTTTTTTCTCTTTAAGATTTTATTTATCCATTCAAGAGAGACACAGAGAGAGAGAAGCAAAGACCTAGGCAGAGGGAGAAGCAGGCTCCCTGCGGGGAGCCCGATGCTGGATGCCATCCTAGGACCGCAGGATCACTCCCGGAACTGAAGGCAGGCGCTCAAACAGCCACCCAGGCGCCCCATTATTGTGATTTTCATTTGCATTTCTCTAGTGACTAATGATGACGAGCACGGTTTCATTTTCTTCTTCGCAATCCACATAACTTCGTTTTGGAGAAGTGTCTGTTCCACAACTTTGCCCATTTTTATCGGGTTATTTGTCTTACTCTTGAGTCGCAAGTTTTAAAAAAATATATTCTGGATGGAAGGCCATTATCAGATCATCTTTTGGCAAATGTTTTCTCCCCATCTATGGCTTATCTTTTCATATCCTCACCTTACCTAGTTTTCATATATGGCTTTACTGAGGTATAGCTGACATGTAATAAATTGCATATATTTATTGGGTAAGTTTGCAACTTGATTAATGTTGACATATGAATACATCTGTGAAGTCATCACCACAGTCAAGATAATAAACATGTCCATCAGCCCCTAAAGTTATCTCTACCATGTTGTAACTCATCCTTCTTACACTTTCTTGTTTATTAAGCACTCCCAAAATAAGTCAGCAAAGTGTCATGTATACTCTATGATTATATTTATAGGCCACTCTGGAAAAAGCAGAACAATAGGGATAGAAGACAGAACACCGCCAGGGCATGTCCCAGTTTGGCCTGCACTGGCCCTAAAAACCTCTCGGGCTGGGCTGGTCTCTGCAGGCTGTTGGTGACAAACACAGAAATCATCCTGCAGGGTTAGTGCCCATCTGGGAGTCTTTTCCTCTTATTTTATTAGTTTTCTATTGCTGCCCTAACAGATGACCACAAATTTAGCAGTTTATTTTTTTTGTTTTAAATAGGCTCCATGCCCAATGTAGGGCTCAAACTCACAACTCTGAGATTAAGAGTCACATGCGCCACCAACTGAGCCGGACAGGCACCCCAAATCTAGCAGTTTATTTATTTAGATTTAATATTTTATTTATTTATTCATGAGAGACACATAGAGAGAGACAGAGACACAGGCAGAGGGAGAAGCAGGCTCCTTCTCTGCAGGGAGCCAGATGTGGGACTCTATCCCTGGACCCGAGGATCATGACCTGAGCCAAAGGCAGATGCTCAACCACTGAGTCACCCAGGTGCCCCCCAAATCTAGCATTTTTTAAAGATTTAATTTATTTATTCATGAGAGATGAATGGAGAGAGGCAGAGATATAGGCAAAAGGAGAAGCAGGCTCCCCTTGGGGGCCTAATATGGGACTTGATCCCAGGACTCTGGGTTCACAACCTGTGCTGAAGGCAGACACTTAACTGACTGAGCCCCAGGCACCCTGAGATTTATTTTTTTTAAGATTTTATTTATTTATTCATAAGAGACACACACACACAGAGAGGCAGAGACACAGGCAGAGGGAGAAGCAGGCTCCTTCTCTACAGGGGGCCGGATGCGGACTCCATCCCAGGACTCCGGGATCAGGCCCTGAGCCAAATGCAGACGCTCAACAGCTGAGCCACCCGGGCATCCCTATTTATTTATTTTATTTATTTTTTTTAATTTTTATTTATTTATGATAGTCACACAGAGAGAGAGAGAGAGAGAGAGGCAGAGACACAGGCAGAGGGAGAAGCAGGCTCCATGCACCGGGAGCCTGACGTGGGACTCGATCCCGGGTCTCCAGGATCGCGCCCCGGGCCAAAGGCAGGCGCCAAACCGCTGCGCCACCCAGGGATCCCTATTTATTTATTTTAAAGAGAGAACATGAGGATGAAGGTCAGAGGGACAGGGAGAGAGAGAACCTTAAGCAGACTCGTGCTGAGCACTGAGCCCGAGACAGGACTCATCTCCTGACCCGGAGATCAGGACCCAAGCCAAAACCCCAAGAGTTTTGCTTGACAGCCATCCAGGTGCCTCATTGTCTTTTGGTTTTCTTAACAGTGACTTTCTTTCTTTTTTTTTTTTTTTAACAGTGTCTTTCAAGAGAGAAAGTTTTTCTTTTCAGTGAATTTCAAGTTATCAATATTTTCTTCTATAGTTTGTGCTTTCTGTGTCCCATCTAAGAAATTCTTATCCCAAAATCACAAGGATTTATTTTTCCTAGAAGCTTCATAGTTTTAAATTTTACATTGAAGCCTATGATTCCTTTTGAGTTAATTTTTGCACATGGAGTGACAGGCCATGATGAGTTTTATTGGCTTGTTTGCATGAGGATGCTCAATTATTTCACCTTTCATTTCCATCACAATTCCTTGGCACCCTTTGCAAAAATCAATTGACCACACATGTGTGAGTTTCGGGACTCCGTTCTGTTCCCTTGATCTACCTATCTATCCTTTGCCAATACTACGCTATTGTCTTGATATCACTAGCTTTATCATAAGTCTAGAAATCAGATGGTGTGGGTCTTCCATTTCTTTTTCTTTTCAAAGAAAAGAAATAAATTTAGGTATTTGCCTGTCGTTTTCCTAAATTAAAAAAAGCCTCCTCTGATTCTGATTCGGATTTCATGGAATCTGTAGGTCAATTGAGTAAGAATTGACAGCTTGACAATTTTGAATCTTCCAACCTATGAAAATGATATATTTATCTTCTTTGATTTCTCTCATTAATATTAGCTTTCAGCATACAAATCTTGCACATATTCTGTTACATTTATTCCCAAATATTTTGTATTTTTTGTTATTGTAAATATCATTTGTAAATTTTCAGTGTCTAATTATTCATTGGTAGCATATAGAATTATAGGTGACTTTACAATAATGACTTTGTTTCCTTTTTAAAAAAAGATTTTATTCATTTATTCATGAGAGACACACACAGAGAGAGAGGCAGAGACACAGACAGAGGAAGAAACAGGCTCCATGCAGGGAGCCCGATGCGGGACTCGATCCCAGGACTCCAGGATCACACCCTGGGCCAAAGGGAGGCATTAAACTGCTGAGCCACCCAGGGATCCCCATGATTTTGTTTCCTGTGACATCATTAAACTTACCAATTCTAGTAGTTGGATTTTTTTTTTTTTTTTTGTAGAATGTAGGAATTTCAATGTAGACAATCAGGCTGTCTGTGATTAAAGACAATTTTATTTCTTCCTTTCCAAGATGAATGCCTTTTATTTCTTCTTGCTTTCTGCATCAACTAGAAACTTCAGCAAAATATTGAATAGGATGGTGAAAGTGGACATTCTGGCATTATTCTCAAACTTATGGGAAAATATTCAGCCTTCCACTATTAAGTATGATACTAACTTTCTCTTATCTATTTTCCCTTCCTTGGATGTGGAAATTATGCCTGGAGTTATGACAGCTGTTTTACCACCAATGAGAGAAAGGCCAAGAAAGTCTATTTTTACATTTTTGAGCCACTAAAGTAAAGCAGTCATCTTGAAATGCGTTGTTATGTGAGAAAAAGAAAATTCCGATTTGGGGATATTCTGTTTCTTGCAGCCTAAGGTATTCCCAAAGTGATATATAGTCAGTAGTTGCCCAGGATAGGTGTAGGGCATTAACTCACAGCCAGGTAATTTGGGGTTGACCAGATGTCCAGAATCAAATGCCTATTTCAAATTTTCAGAGTTTCTGACACTGTTAGGCTCTTTATATGGTTGAAGAAAGAGATAAAAAATTTAACCAACTTATTCTGGCTACACGTGGATTGTTCTGTCTGAGCAAACTCTAGAGTTAACTGACATGCCCCACCCTTCCCAGCATCAGAAAAGGCAAGACTGGGGTGCCTGGGTGGTTCAGTCAGCTAAGTGTCTCACTCTTGGTTTCAGCTCGGGTCCTGATCTCAGGGTCCTGAGATACAGCCCTGCATCAGGCTCTGTGCTCAACATGGAATCTGCTTGAGATTCTCTCTCCCTCTCCCTCTGTCCCTCCCACTTGTTCTCTCTCTCTCTCTCTCTCTGTCTGTCTGTTTCTCTCTCTCTCTCACACACACACACACACATAAATAAAGAAATCTTAAAAAAAAAAAAAAAAAAGAGGACAGAGGATGCCTGGGTGGCTCAGTGGTTGAGTGCTTTCGGCTCAGGGTGTGATCCTGGAGTCCCAGGATCAAGTCCCACATCGGGCTCCCCACAAGAAGCCTGCTTCTCCCTCTGCCTATGTCTCTGCCTCTTTCTGTGTCTCTCATGAATAAACAAATAAAAATCGTTGGGGTGGGGGAAGGAAGGACATCCCATTAGGGCAATCATGCATTTCTGTCTTCTCATCTACCCCACAACCTGCTACCTCTTCTGGTCAACCTGGATTTGCACAAATTTACCTCAGCCTCTCAATCTCCTATATTCACCTCAGTCCCTTTCTCAACCCCTACAATCTGGCACCCAGCCTTAACAACCCACCACAACTTCCAGTGGTAATATTTGGGAAGCCTTTTATTTGATGAGATGAGAACAAATAATGGGTCAAGTGGCATCCTTTCCTTTTTTTTTTTTTTTTTTTTTAAGTGGCATCCTTTCCAATCTCCTACTGTGTCATCCTGAATTGTAGAAGCTGGGATGCTAAAAACATTTTCCTAACTCCCTTTTCAGTTCTGGATGAAGATGATGATCTGCTAACTAGGTGAATTCACAGAGATTTGAAAGGGAGAAGTGAGGTGCAGGGTTTCCAACCGCTGTTTTGATTTTGTTCTAGAGCAGCATCCCCAGTTTCAAGATTCATAGATGACAGGAGGCAGTGGGACAAGTTCATGATTGCTGAGTCCCAGCCACAAGGCACATTCTTGAAGTCAACAGTCCCACCAATAACCTCATGATCCCACATCTTCTTGTAACTGTAGCAGAGTTACTCATCAGGGTTCAGTCAGGAAAATAGAACCGCTTTATATATTTCAAGTAACAGGGTTTAAATTCAGAGATTTGGTCTCACGGGTGTTTGGAAGGCTGACTGAGCAAAAAAAAAAAAAGAGACATCAGTGTAACTCAATATCAGCAGTGGAATAAAACAGCTATCACCTCTAGCACTGAAGAAACAAAGAATATAGATGGTACTCCCAGAATCCAGGATCTTTGCGACAAGGCCCCACTGGATGGATTCTCAGATCATCAAGACCTGGTTTTGGAACCTCCAAACCTCCAAGGAGGCACCATGGCCACTCATGCTCCAACTTCTGAAGGGAGCTCCCTGCAGCAGGTGCCCAGGCTCTGAGTTGAGGTTATGTGACCACCAAAGATACATTCCATGAAGCTGGTTCTTGGACCATTCAGGGTGCACAGCATATTGGACTATTGGTGTGTTTTAGGGGCTACAGAGCAGCTAGTACTAAGAATGCTGCAGTATTCCAACTGGAGCTAGAGCTGTCCATTGTGTAGTGGATGCCATGATAAATGACCCAGATCCCCATTCAAGAATGAAGAACTTACTTCTCCAGATGCCAGGAGGGCTTAAATGTCAGCTGTCCTTGGGAATCGCCTGAGTTGAAGAAAACTGCTTCACCTAAACTCACACCTCCTCCAGGGGCAGCCTGCATCCGATGACTGGTAAATGTGGGAGTCTAAAGACCCAGATCGCTCATCCCAACTCAAAACAATTCTGAAAGACCATTCAGAGCTGCCACAGGGTGGTGGGCAGTCTTTGTTGGGAATATATCACACCTCCACATCCCCCCTGCCCAATCCTGCTACATTTCTCCTCCCTCCCACAGCTGTTGATCCTGGGATCCTCCCCCAGTCTTCTATCTAGAACCCCAGCTGCTCCTGGAAGGATGCTGATCTGAACTAGAAGTGAGAAGAATGTTCCTGTTCCTTCTCCTCTCATTGGCAGAGCTTAATCAGAAGACAGCAAAGAATCCAGGAAAATGCAGTTTGCAGGTTTTCTGCCCTATAATCATGGAGCATGGAATACACATGGAGTAGAGACAAATGAGTTTGGGGCTGAGACTATAGAAGAATAACCAGTCCTCAATTTGCTTCTGAAATCAATAGTCCCACAATAGTCCCTTGAATTCCCTGATTATGGGAGAAATAGCAGCTCTCTGGTGGGCAAGCTCTGCAGCATTTGTTGGAGGGTCATTCCTGGACACCAACCCTACAGCTTTCTCCTCCAACCCTTTAAGTGGTTTTATAGGTGTATTAATCAGGGTTCTCAAGAGAAACGGAACCAATAGGAGATCTATAGATATAGAGATATTAATACATATAATTATCATATATTATAGTGATGTGTTGTGTGTGTATATATATATATATATATATATATATATATATATATATATATACATACATGGAGAGAGATTTATTTTAAGGAATCAGCTCATGCAATTATGGAAGCTGGCAAATCCAAAATCTGCAGGGTGAACTGGAAAACTGGATACCCTGGGAAGAGACAAGGTTGTAGTTCAAGTCCAAAAACTATCTGCTGGGAGAATTTTCTCTTGCTCAGGGGAGGCCAGTCTTTTGTTCTATTCAGGCCTTTGATTGAATGAGGCCCTCCCACGTCATGGAGAACAATCTGCTTTACTCAAAAGTCCGTGGATTTAAATGTTAATCTCATCCAAAAACACCCTCACAGAAACATCGGAATCATGTTTGGCCAAATGTCTAGGCACCATGGCCCAGCCAAGCTGACACATAAAATTAACCATCACAGTAAGTTCCTAAATCTTACTATAAGCCCCCTTTTGTTTAGAGCAGTTTATTCCTCCTACAAATGAACCATGGCTGATATAAATATCAGTCTTTTTGCAAGATATCTGTTAGCCACTTCAAAGTCTTTCTCTTTGCAAAGTCTCTTTGTTGAAGTTGAAGAGTCAGAAAGATAACCTGGCGTGAGATCACTTGGATTCAGGTCCCAGATCTGCCACTTACTAGGTATATGTGACTTTGATCAAATCATTTCACCTCTCTGTACATCACTTTCCTCTGAAGTAAGATAGACAAAAATAGCACCTAGCTCATAAGGTTATTGAAAATATAGGTATTTAATATATGTAAACCACTTACAATAATGCTTGGCACATCATCAATGTTCAGTAAACGTTAGCTATCATTCCCATCATCACCATCTGTGGTCCCGAAGCTTTGTCAGCCACTCAAGCTTAATGATTTCCCCAAACACTAGGATAGGGACTCTCGGCCAGTCTTTCCAAGAAATTCTAAGTCAGGGGAGGGAAAATAGGAATACGGAAGGGAGGAAGGGAACTGAGACAGGCCAATAGATCCAAGCTGTGGGGGAATCTAGCCCCAAAACCAATTCAAGGCGGGGAAAAAAAGCAAGAGAAACTTATTTCTACATTATTGTCAGAGAACACCCAAGAGCTGAAAATTTTTCTATCCATGAAAATCCAGGTTGTTTGTACTAGAACCAGAACTGACATTTCAAAATCTGCAAGGCATTTTGGCAACACCAATGGAATAATTGATTCAAAAAGGGACCATCAATCAATTTTCATCCTTTGGGTGAAGAGATATTGAGGGAAAAGATACTCACACAGTCTCCAGTATCATTCCACAGATGACTTATTAATTAGAAGGAAAGAAAGAAACCTTCACAAGGGTGAAATCTGGCAGACTTCACCTTAACCCACTCACCGAAAAGGAGACAAACTGAAATTATGTTCCTCAGGATGTGGTGCACTGAGGGCACAATGCCGTCTCTGAATTATTCTTGGCAAAAAAAATGTTTAAGGGATCCCTGGATGGTGCAGCGGTTTGGCGCCTGCCTTTGGCCCAGGGCGCGATCCTGGAGACCCGGGATCGAATCCCACGTCGGGCTCCCGGTGCATGAAGCCTGCTTCTCCCTCTGCCTATGTCTCTGCCTCTCTCTCTTTCTGTCTGTGACTATCATAAATAAATAAAATTTAAAAAAAAATGTTTAACCTGAATTTAAATCATGAAGAAACAATCAGACAAATCTAAGCCAAAATATTCTATACAACAACCAGCTTTGGACTTTTCAAAAACATCAGTGTCATAAGAGAATAAGACAAAACAAGAAGTCTGGTGCGCCTGGGTCGCTCAAGGCATTGAGTGTCTGCCTTTGGCTCAGGTCATGATCCCAGGGTCCTAGGATCAAGTCCTGTGTCAGGCTCCCTGCAGGGAACCTGCTTCTCCCTCTGCCTATGTCCCTGCCTCTCTCTCTGTCTCTCATGAATAAATAAATAAAATCTTAAAAACAAAAACAAAACAAGAAGGCTGTAGAGATGCTCCAGACCAAAGGACAGAAAGAGACATGTCATCAACATCTAAACACAATGCATGGTCCTTGATTGGATTGGATCCTGGATTTGAAACTATATATATATTTAAAGAACAAAGATATTATTGATATCACTGGATAAATTTGAATATGGAGTGCAAACTAAATAATATAGTGTTGATCCTGTTACCGTAATGTTAAAATTTTGGAACATTGTGATTCATGTCAGAGAATGTCCTTGATTTGAGGAGATTCATAGGAAGTATTTAGGTGTAAAGTACTGTGATATCTGCAATTACTTTCAAGTGGGAGAGAGAGAGAAATGGGAGGTAAAATGTTAACACTGGTAAATCTAGGGGAAAGGCGTAGGAATGTCATTGTACCTACTATTACCGCTTTTCAGCAAGGGTGCAAAATTTCAAAATAATATATTGGAGGCAAATCAATAACTCTATCTTAAAACTTTTACCACGTTTCAAACAATTATAAGGCTTTTTCCTACTCCTTGGGGTCTTAGCCAGAGGTACATTCTAGTGGGAAGTGCATCTCAACCTGCCATTTCTGCTGTTCTCCACATTGGCAACCTCACCATCCCGCCAGAGGTGTGTGGCAAGGACCACTAAGGGCCCGGGCTGTACCCATTCTCCACTTAGCAACAGAGTACTGATTTAATTGCAGATGGCAATGATCCCAGCTAAAAGATATTTGCCAGCCTTCCTTGCAGCTTTCTAAAGGGAATAGACAGCTGGCAGTTGCCCTTCATCCCCTTTCCTCCTCCCGTGAAATTGTCACTTTGAACTTGCCCTGGGCTGCAGGAGCCACAATGAACAAAGGAATGACCTGTAGAATGGAATCTTTGTTGAAATACAAGTTGAAGTTATGATTAAAAATGCCAGGCATTGGGGCGCCTGGGTGGCTCAGTTGGTTGGGCATCCGACTCTTGATTTCGGCTCAGGTCATGGTCTCAGGGTTGTGAGCATTGGGCCGGATGGTAAGAGAGTGACTATAAAGATGGAAAGAATTCTAAAGGGTACCCTAGGTCTAAGAAGGAGTACCCAAGGAAACACAAACTTTAAGCGGGGGGTGTTCCCCCCCACTGGATGGTGGGGAAGTTCTCTGGGTCACCAGGGTCAGAGCTGGTCAACAGTCATGATGTGGGCAGAAACAGCACTCTGGGAGCACACAAGCCAAGGCTGGTGAGTGACTGCACAGAGGGAGTTAAGGGGTTGTGAAGGTGCCTATGGAGCTGGGAGCTAAACAGGACACCATCAGCAGGGTCTGGCATACTGCTGTGTGTGGTAAGGCCAAGGCAGCTCCAGGCCAGGAGTATGGGATGAGGATTGTGTCATCAGGTCACTAGACACTCAGCCCCACAACCCTCACCCTAACCCGTTCTACTCCCCAGCATACACAAGCTCAGGGCAGAGGGCAGGGTGTGAAAGCAGCGACCTGTCCGGGCACAGCCTAAGCCAGCTGAGGCTCCCAGATACCCTACTGCCACCCAAGTTTCCAGAAGCTGGAGATAGCTGTCCCCTGCAGTAATGTGGCCAGGAGAAACCAAGCAGGACCAAGCAGTGAAGAGAAAAGAAACCTAGCAACTAGAAGCAAGATAGGTAACCCCTTTGCCAGGCTGAACAACTTCCTGGCTGGCCAAGGAGAAATACCAAGACCCAGCTCCATCATCAAAGAGCAGGCAAAAATAGTGGATTTGGAGCCAAGAAGCAATAAACTTAAAACTTATACAAATATTCTCTCCCATATTTTGGTAATTTGCCACATTGTGAGGCCCAGCTTTCCTCAGGTAGAAGCCAAACAACTCACACCTCCAGGTTCTCTTTCTCCTAAGAAGTATTTCTGGAGACATATGATCTGGGCTCCACCAATCAGATGCATCTAGGTCAGCTTGGGTTCAAAAGTGAGCCACAATACCCAAAAGAAATGAAAACATATACCACACAAAAACGTGAACAAATGTTCACGGCAGCATTATTCATAATAATAGCCAACAAGTGGAAACAACCCAAAAGTCCACCAAATGATGTGTGGATAAACAAAATGTGGTATATCCATAGGATGGAATACTGTGTCAGCCATAATGAGGTACTGATATGATCTAACATGGATGAACCTTGAAAACATTACACTAAGTTAAAGAAGCCAGACACAGACATACTATATGATCCTATTTGTATGAAATGTCTAGAGTGGGAAAATCCATAGAGATGAAAGTAGATTAGTGGTTGCCTAGGGCTGTGTAGGGAAAGGGGTTGGGAGAAAATGAGGAGTGAAGGCTAAAGCATATGGGATTTCTTTGGGAGTTGATGAAATGTTCTAAAATTGATGGCTTTGCAATTCTGTGAATATATTAAAAATCCATGAAATTGTACACTTGAAATGGGTGAATTACATGGTATGTGACTTATATCTTGATAAAGTGGTCACCAAAAAACATATACTATGATGTCAGATAGGGCTAGGGAGTATGAAATACATGAGACCATCCAAAGTCTGAAGCCTTTGCCACTTATAAATCGTTTGACCTTGGGGCACCTGGGTGGCTCAGTCAGGTAAGTGTCTGACTCTTGATTTCAGTTTAGGTCATGATCTCAGGGTCCCGAGATTGAACCCTGCATTGGCTCCACACTCAGTGTGGAGTCTGCTTGAGATTCTCTCTCTCCCTTTCCCTCTGCCCTTTCCCCTCCCCGACTTGTGCTCTAAATAAATAGATAAATGAATAAATAAAATATTTTTTAAAAATAAAAACAAATGGTTTGACTTGATTGAATTGCCTCGCCTTACCAATCCTCCATTTCCTCGTCTGTAAAATTGGAATGATAATAATATCTTCTTCATGTACTGATTGTAAGAACTAAATGAAGTCACTAACAGTAGCTGGGAGATAATAAGTGCTCAATAAATATTGGATTGTGTTCTTTAAAAAAAAGTGAACCACAGAGGAATTGGCCACAAAAGTGGAGAGCAGTCACCTGGTGGCCTCTGCAACACAAGCCTCTAGTTCTTTGGGGAAGGTTGTGAAGGATGCTACTAGAGTCTGGTCCTGACAGAGATTCTAAGCAGCAGGTACAGGGCTCTTCCCCCCAGAGACCCTTGTGGTGCAGTTAGGGATTTTTCTAGGTTATTAGCTTCATAATCTGCCTCTCTGCCCTCTCTGATAATCCGTGAACCTCTCGATGTCCTTATCACATGTCTTTGCTCAAACTATCCAGTTGGATCCTGTTGTATGCAACTAAGAGCCTGACACCTACAGGGAGAAAGGAGCTTGTTCAAGAGACAGCAGTGAAGCCATCTGGTAGAGGTGGGGGGTGAAAAGGTAGATGAGATTAGAAGGCCTGAAGGGGTGAGCCCTCAAAGGGCTTTGTTAGGCATGAGAGGTGATTTGAACAGAGGGGGGACATCATCTCTGGCTGTATGTGGACAGTCACAGACTGGTGGGGAGGACCTGGGGGGATCAGGGAGGGGGCTGCTGTGATTGCCTGGGTAGGAGATATCCACAGACAGGGCAGGATGGGGATAAGAGGATCAGAAGTGGGTGAATTTGGAAACACTTTGGAAGTAGAGTCAGTGGGATTTGCTGATGAAAATATGGGAGAAAGACAGACAGAGTGGCAGAGACATAGAAAGGGAGAAAAAGAGGGAAAGAGAGATATGTCCAGGATGACTTGATGGTTGCAATGAAGCCTCAATTCATCAATACTGGAGAGGGTGATCATGAGGTGTCTGTATAATCACGGGTATAAAGCATTTTGCACATTTCATGTACTACTGTCATCCCTATTTACTATGGGGTGTGTTTGGGACAATGTACGCAAACCCATCATCTTTGTCTTGGGACCCCCCCCCCAAAAAAAAAAACCCTCCATGTGTCTCCCGAGATTCCAAGAAATACCTCTGCCATGTCCCAGTTTCTTTAAAAACTTCTGCCCCCTTACAGGAAAATAGGGCATGGACTCAAGATAACTTCCCTCTCTACCATCAGCTCCAAGGTTCTAAGGATTTACCAGTCCAGGAATCTTTTTTCAAAGAATTCCAGGCTCCCTGCTCTAGCCTCCTTTCAGTTTCTCTTTCAAATTCAATCTCCCATCTCTCACATCCTGGCCACTGCCCACCTGGCCTTCCAGTTCTGCTCAAACCCTGCCTGCAAATTCTAAATTCAGATGGTGCATTTGCTTCACTTATGTTAACTAGTATTGTCCCTCCAGCCAATCCAGTGGTTCATGGGCTTTGCTTGCTTTACAGTCATCTGGAGAACTCTCAAGATACCAATGCTTGAGCCATAGTCCCAGACGTTCCCCTGGTCTTAATGATTATACACTATTCAGTGGTTCTCAGACTTTAGTAGGCATTGGAATCACCTGGGAGTCTTGCTAGCACATAGATTGCTGGAACCTATTCCCAGAATCGCTGATTCTGTAGTTCAGACAATGAGCATCTCTGACAAGTTCCTAGGGGAAGTTGATGCTTTTGGTCCAAGAACCACACTTTGAGAATCCCTGCTCTACACCAAGAGGTAGTTAAAACTCTTGCTCCCAAGAGTGTGATCACAGATGATTGGCATCGCCTTGGGAGAGTGTTAGAAATGCAGAATCTTGGGCCCTGTCCCCGACCTATGAATCAGAAACTGCGTTTTAACAAAATCCTCAGGTGATTTGTACACTTGTTGAAAGTTTAAGGAGCATTAAGTTCAATCTCAGTTCTACCTATTATTAAGGTAGGGAGATTTGGGATCTGTGGGATTTTTTTAAATTTTATTTATTTATTCATGAGAGACACAGAGAGAGAGGCAGAGACACAGGCAGAGGGAGAAGCAGGCTCCATGTAGGGAGCCCGATGTGGGACTTGATCCCGGGTCTCCAGGATCGCACATTGGGCTGAAGGCAGCGCCAAACCGCTGACCACCAGGGCTGCCCTAACTGTGGGATTTGGAAGTGTCTTCTTGAAGCCTCAGTTTCCTCATGCGTAAAGTGGGGGTAACAGTAATCACTACTTCATAAGATCATAGTAAGCATTAAATGAGTTAACCCAAGTATAACAGTGCTTAGCATAAGATATGCACCAAATAAATGTTCGCTGATTTTGTTGTTATTGTCAGCTCTTGTCAGCTCCACAAGTTTTTCTAATATGCAGCCAAAGATAAGAAACACTAAGCAGGGCTAAAACCTGCCCCTTGGGGCCCCAGGAGCTATGGAGATGTAGATAAGTGTGGAAACAGAATGAAATTGAGATGCAGATACCAAGCTAGGGGCCAGAGCCCGAAAACAGCAGCAAAGTGCCACAGACTGCAACCCAAGAAATCAAAAGCTGAACCCAATGGGGGAAACTGAGACTCCAAGAAAAATCACACACACACAGAAAAGAAGTAGCAATTGTTTGTTTCTACAGCTAGAAATTAGAGGCAAAGCTAGGTGAGGTTGACTTTCCTCCCCTGACCAACTATTCACCCATCCATCTACTCATCCATCCATCTTCTCATCCATCCATCCATCCATCCATGCATCCACTCCAACTCATGGCCAATCCTGCCTCCCCTCTCCCTTCCATGTCCTTATCTCTTTAGTCCGTCCATCCAACAAGTAGGACCATAGGTCCAGTCCTGGTCCTGGTGACACCTTCAGGAGCCCACAAACCTGGGAAGAGGCTGCCGTATTGTGAGGTTCTCGTCATCAGGCATCAAGAGAAAGGGCTATCACCTTGGCAAATCTTCTTCATGGGGGTTACAAAGGCAAGCTCTGGGATTAGGCAAACCTGTATTTGAATCTGACTCCACCACCTACTAGGTTATTGGCCTGAAACAGATGACTTGACTTCACTGTGCCTGATCTCTCATCTGAACAGTGGGATGTATTTTTTAAAAAATATTTTATTTATTTATTTGAGAGAGAGAGAATATAAAGCAGACTCTCCACTGAGTATAGAACCCAATGTGGGGCTCGATCCCACGGACTGCAAGATCATGACCTGAACTGAAACCCAGAGTCAGATACTTAACTGACTGAGCCACCCAGATGCCTCAAAAGGGGACATATTTAGAATAGTGGTTAGTATAAGGTAAACATTCGAATGTAGCCATCTATGATGGCTTATGATTTCCTGTCTGTCCTGCTGAAGGCTCAACTCTGTCACTCCCACTCCAGGCATGCCTCTCTCTGGTCCTCTGTGGACTCTCTCACAGAGCTCTTACTATTGTTCATCCTGTGGGTTGAGGCCCCTCCTGTCCTGCCACTGTCCTCAAAACTACTCCATGCTGAGGGATCAAAACAGTTAACACTTGGTCATCCTGGGCACAGAGTAGGGACTCAGTAATATTTGATGAGAGAATGGATGAAAGAATTCTTAGGTACTTAGTGGTCCATGGCTCCCACCCTCCACAGGATCTGACACTGGGTACGCTGCAGCAAGTGAGGAGCTAGGGTTGCTTAAAGATACATGTGAGGGGCAAAGCTGAGCCGAACAGCGGGGTCAGGTGGAGGGAATAGGTGATTGGTGAGAAGGAGACCTACAAGCAGGCTGAACGGAGACCTGAGGACATGTACTTGAGTGGCCCAGATGGCAGACAGAGGCAAGGAGCAAGTCAGAGAGAAGGAGCAGAGTCCAATGGGAGTCTTAGCTCTCTGCCTCACCCGGCCCTGTCATCTGGCTCTCCTCATCAGCCTCTCTAACCTGTCCACCCTCACCTCTCTCCCTCTCCTAACTTGCCTTGGATTCTCTCACTCTCCTGTCCCAACACCCAGCCCCTCCCTACATTTAAGGTTCTCACCTGTTCTTATCCAGCAGTCCCTCCCTTCACCTGTCTTGCCTCCCTGTTCTCTCCTCAGTCACTCCTCACAGATCTCCCCCTTTATCTTTAGTCCTCCACCTCTGTTGTTCTAATCTGTCCACCTTTACTTACTCTCCATTTGTCTCTTCTCTCATATCCTTTTTGCTGACAGGGGCTGCTTGTTTCCCACCCAGGACCCCTAAGTGGCCCTCAGGGCTTCTAGGTGCCCTGGAGTGAGGTCGGAGCTCTGGATCTCAGAGCGGGGATGGGACTTGGGAGGCAGAGGGATATCTCAGACCTGCATGGAAGAGATGAGCAAGAGGTGGGGAGGGGGATTTAGAAACAGCTGTGTAGAAGATGGAAGTCTACTGGGATTGGGATCTGGGGTGGAATGAGGTTCTACAGTACGAGCTGAAAGCTGGTGGAGCCAGTCCACCTCCTCCACCCTTAAGTGACCCAACGTGCCCCTTTCTGCCCATGTCTCACTGTCTGCCCTTGAGAACGCACCCCTGTGTTTTCTCTCAGGGTCTCCTCCCCCACCGACATCGCAGTGGGGGTCCTGAGAGACACATCAGCGAATCCAAGGTGTCACCATGTGAAGGGTGGGCAGTGGGAGTGGAGTTGAGACCCCATTCAGGGTCCCCTGATGCAGCTCTTCGCACCCCCACGTGGAACCTGTGTCCTGTATCCCTTCACCCAGACCTACCCAGACCACCCAGGACCATTGCAAAGCAAGAACGGCAAATTGCAGAAAAATGTATTCCATATGATTGACACCACTTTTGTAAAAGTAACAACAAGAGTAAGTGGCATGAACCTGCATTTGCTAGAAGTATAGAGAAAACTGAGTTAACAATGGTTATCTTAGGGGGTTCGAGTGGGAAACGGAGGGGTGGAGAGGGAAGTAAGAAAGAAATGGAAACAATATCAGCTGAATGGAAAAACAAGCATGGGATCTTTTTTTTTTCTTTTAGTACATTTTTATCAACTTTAACTTGATTTTTTTTATTTTAAATACTGAAAACTTATAAGAAGTTGTAAAAATACTTCAGAGAAGTTTCCCGAATCCATCATGTAACTATAGCCCACTCTCAAAACTAGGAACCTGACATTGTCACAATACAATTAACTAGATTACAGACCTTACTGGGACTTCAGCTGTCAAATGCATTCATTTCTTTTTTGCATGTTTTTGTGTATGATTCAGTGACATTTTATCACATGTATAAATAAACATCACAATCAAGATATAAAGATATCTTCTCACTCTGAAGAAACACGCAAGGGCCACCCCTTTACAGTCACACCATCCATCTGCTCTTACCCCTGACAACTCCCAATCTGTTCTTCATCTCTATACTCTTGTTGTTGTAAGAATGTTATATAAATGGAATTATAGGGCAGCCCTGGTGGCTCAGTGGTTTAGCGCCGCCTGCAGCCCAGGGCGTGATCCTGGAGACCCAGGATCAAGTCCCACATCGGGCTCCCTGCATGGAGCCTGCTTCTCCCTCTGCCTGTGTCTCTGCCTCTCTATGAATAAATAAGAAAAATTAAAAAATTAAAAAAAATAAATGGAATTATATAGCATGTAACCTTTTGAGATTGGCTTTCTTCATTCAGTACAATATTCTTAAAAGCCATCCAACTTGTGTGCCTTTCTAGTCCCTTCCTTTTTATTGCTGCATACTATTCCATTGTACAGATGTGTCAATAATGGAATACTTAGCTGTTCACCTGTTGAAGGAAAAGTGGATTGTTTCTAGCTTGGGGTTACTATAAATTACTAATATCAAATAGTTTAGCTAGTACTAAGAGTTTAATGAGCTATTAAAAGTGCCATAAGGGGTGGGGCACTTGGTTGGCTCAGTTGTAAGAGTATGTGACTCTTGATCTCTGGGTAAATGAGTTCAGACCCATATTAGGCATGGAGCGTACTTTAAAAAAAAAAAAAGTGGGCAGTCGGGGTGGCTCAGCAGTTTAGCGCCACCTTTGGCCCTGGATTGTGATCCTGGGGTCCCACGTCAGGCTCCCTGCATGGAGCCTGCTTCTCCCTCTGCCTGTGTCTCTGCCTCTCTCTCTCTCTCTCTCTGTCTCTCATGAATAAATAAATAAAATCTTTTTTAAAAAGTGCTATGAATATTCATACTAGATTTTTGTGTCAACATTCATTTTTACTCCTCCAGGATAAAATGCCCGTGAGTGTGATTATGGAGTATGCAGTATAAGTGTTTGTGTAACTTTTTAAGAAGCTGCCAACTGTTTTCTAGAGGGGCTGCACCATTTTACATTCCCACCAGCAAGCAATGTATGAGAGTTCCAGTTTCTTTGAATCCTCACCAGTATTTGGTCTAATCAGTATTTTTTTTTAATAATGGTCTAATCAGTATTATTATACTTAGCCACACTAATAGGTGTGTAGTGGTTATTCACCATTTAATCTGCATTTAATTCACCATTAATCAGATTAATTCACCATTAATCTGCATTTAATCTGCATTTCCCTAATGGCAAGCAATACTGACATCTTTTCTTTGTATTCATATGCCATCCAAATAGTCTTTTTAGTGAAATATCAATGTCTTCTGTCAATTTTCTAATTGAATTTTTGAATTTTTTAAATTGATGAGTTTGAGAGTTTTTAAAAATTTATTTATTTTTAAAGAAAGAGGGAGAGAAGGTGAGTATGCGAGGGAAGGAGAGAGAATCTCAAGTGGGCTCTGAACTGAGCATGGAGCCATACATGGGGCTCAATCCCATGACTCTGAGATCACCACTTGAGCCCAAACCAAGAGTCAAATGCTTAACCAACTGTGCCACCCAGGTGCCCCTTGGGAGTTTTAAAAAATATTCTAGATACCAGTCCTTATCAGATATATAGTTTGCTAATATTTTCTAGTCAGTTACTTATTTTCTTGTCCTCTTAACAGTCTTTCACAGAGTAAGTTTTAATTTTGATAAAGTCTAATTGATCCTTTTCATTTTTTTAAAAGATCATGCTTTGAATGTCAAGTCTAAAAACCCTGTCAAACATACATATAGACCATTTACATTTAATGTAATTTTTTAAAGATTTTATTTTATTTCATTATTATTTTTTAGAGAGAGTGCACATGAGCAGTGAGGCAGGAGCAAGGGGAAAGGGAAAGAGAGAACCTCAAGCAGGCTCCACACTCAGCACAGAGCCTGACAGGGGACTTGACCTCACAACCTTGAGATCATGACCTGAGCTGAAATCAAGAGTCAGACACTTAACCAACTGAGCCATCCAGGCACCCTTGACATTTAAGGTAATTATTAATATGATAGGACTGAAGTCTGCCATTTTTTTTCTGTTCCTTTTATTTTTCAATATTTGCTTTCCTTTCTCCTGTCTTCCTGTGAATTACCTGGGCAATTTTTAGTGTTTCGTTTTGTTTTATCAATGGTGATTTTGCATATGTCTCTTTGTGTAGGCTTTTTTAGTGGTTGCTCTAGGATTTCAATATACATATAAATATAACTTATCATGATGTTTTATTATTGACATTTTACCACTTCAAATGAAATTCAGAAATATTACTATTCAGGTCCCTTTACCCTCTCTGCTTTATACAGACTAATATATAATTAGTCTGAATAAGTTTACAGACTAATACATAACTATCTTAAATATCTCTTAAAATACATTGAGAATAACATCAGACAGTAGTATAATACTTTGCTTTCAAACATTCAACATTATTTTAAAAACTTCCAAGGAGAATAGTCTATTATATTTACTTACATACTTACCCATTCTATACACCTTTCTTCGTTCCTGGTATTCTAAATTTCCTTTGGTTTTCATTTTCTTTCTGTTTAAAGAATGTCAACAATTCTTTTAATACAAGTCTGCTGGTAACAAGTTTTCCTGGTTTACTTCACTTAAAAATGCCTTTATTTCACCTTCTTTCCTAAAGAATATCTTCACTAAATAAAGAAGTCTGTGTTAACAGTTCTTTTCTTTCAGCAGTTGAAAAATGTGCCACTTGGGGCGCTGGGTGGTTCAGTCAGTTAAGCATCTTGGCTCAGGTCATGATTCCAGGATCCTGAGATTGAGCCCTGCATTAGACTCCCTGCTCAGTTCCGGAGTCTGCTTCTCCCTCTGTCCACCCCGCCCCCCCGGCTTGTGCGCGCGCTCTCTCTCTCTCAAATAAATACATTTTTTTTTTTTTTTAATGAAAACCTCCACTTTCTCCTGGCCTCCATGGATTCTGAAGAGAAATCTACCATCAGTCCAACAACTGTTGCCCTATAAAATGTTATGTGTCATTTCTCTTTGGTTCCTTTCTTTATTTCTTTTTTCAAATTCCAAAAAGTCTTTATTATATACAGAGGGGAGGGGTTCAGTCCTTCTGGATTGCTGCCTTCCTTGTGGCTTCTCAGACATTGCTCATTTCTTCTCTCTTTTCTCTTGGCATGGGTGTGTGTCTCCACCCTTTTCTTGAAGAACTTAAGACACAGTTGTCCTTGGAGACCTTGCGCAGCTCCATGGAACGTCACTCATATGGGTGAAACCATACACCTCTCAGATCACATCCTGCATGAACATGGTGTGCTTGGTGGGGCGCCTGCGGCGGTGGCTATGCCTCAGCTTGCTTATATTCTTAATCACTTTGCTTGCGTTGTTGAGGCCCTCTCCATAGGGTAGCGCAGAGCTGTGGCTGCTGCTCCTCGGTGGCTCCTGCAACAGAACGCTGGCTCCTAACAAGAGTCTTCGTCCTTAGTTTTCAGAAGTTTGATTATGATGTGGCTTTCTTTGCATTTATCCTATTTGGGATTTATTCAGCTTCTTGAATCTGTAGGTTTATGTAGTTACCAAATATGCAATATTTCAGCCATTATTTCTTCAAATATATATATATATACACATATTTTTTAAAGATTTTATTTATTAATGAGAGACAGTGAGAGAGAAAGAGAGAGAGAGAGAGAGAGAGGCAGAGACACAGGCAGAGGGAGAAGTAGGCTCCATGCAGGGAGCTCAACATGGAACTCAATCCCGGGTCTCCGGGATCATGCCCTGGACTGAAGGCAGTGCTAAGCCGCTGAGCCACCCGGCCTGCCCTTTCTTCAAATATACTTTTTAAGATTTTATTTATTTGAAAGAGAGAGAGAGAGAATGCACAAGCAGGGGCAGCAGCAGAGGGAGAGGGAGAAGCATACTCCACACTGAGCAGGGAGCCCCATTTGGGCTCAATCCCAGGACTCTGAGATCATGACTCCAGCGGGAGGCAGATGTTGAATCGGCTGAGCCACCCAAGTGCCCCAATTTTTTTTTCTCTCTGTTCTCCTCCTGGAACTTCAATGATGTGAATATTAGATATTTTGTTATTGTCCCAAAAGTCCCTGAAGCTCCTTTTGTCTAAAGAGGTACCTTTTAAATTAAAAAAAATCTACTTATCTTTTGTGTAGACTTCGATCTATTTATTCCCTGTTGTTCAGAGTGGATGACTTCTTTTCTTTTCTTTTTAAAGATTTTTACTTATTTGAGTGGGGGGAAGGTGCGAGCTGGGGGAGGGACAGAAGGAGAGGGAAAGAGAATCTCAAAAAGACTCCCCAGTAAGTGGGAAGCCCAGTGCAGGGCTGGATCTCAGGACTCTAAGATCATGACCTGAGCTAAAGGCAGATGCTTAACCAACTGAGCCACCAAGGTGCTCCAGAGTGGATCATTTCTATTGAGCTATTATCAGATCACCAGCTTTTTCCTCTCATATCCATTCTTCCATGGAGAAGAATAAGCTTCTTCCAATGAGTTTTATTTCAGTTATTGTATTTTCAGTTCTAAATTTTCCATCCAGGGGATCCCTGGGTGGCTCAGCGGTTTGGCGCCTGCCTTTGGCCCAGGGCGCGATCCTGGAGTCCCGGGATCGAGTCCCACGTCAGGCCCCCGGCAAGGAGCCTGCTTCTCCCTCCTCTGCCTCTTTCTCTCTCTCTCTCTGTGTCTATCATAAATATAAATAAATAAATCTTTAAAAAATAAATAAATAAATTTTCCATCCAGCTATTTTTCTTCTAATTCTTTCTGAGACTATATTTTTTTGGAGGGGGGTGCAGAAGGAGAGAGGGAGAGAATCTTAAGTAGGCTCCATGCCTAGCATTGAGCCTGACAAGAGGCTTGATCTCACAACTCTGAGATCATGACCTGAGCCAAAATTAAGATTTGGATGCTTAACTGACTGAGCCACCCAGGTGCTCCTAAGACTCTGTACTTTTAAATTTTTTCTCGAAAAAAAATAATAATAATAAATTTTTTCAAGAGGGTTCATGAGTGCTCCTTGAAGCATTTTTACAAATTACTTTAAAATTCTTGTCAGAAAATTTTATTATCTATATCATCCTGGTGTTAGCATCTACTTATTGGCTTTTTCCATTCTATTTAAGATTTTCCTGATTTTTGAAATATTGAGTATAATAAATTATTTTCTCTTGTACCCTGGATGTTTAGGGTATTGTGAGACTGCAATTCTTTTTTATTTTTATTTTTTTAAGATTTTATTTATTTGACAGAGAGAGAGAGAGAGAGAGAGAGAGAGAAAGAGCACAAGCAGGGGGATCAGCAGAGAAGCCCAATGTGGCACTCCATCCCAGGATGATCCCGGGATCATGACCTGAGCTGAAAGCAGATGATTAACCGACTGAGCTACCCAGGTGCCCGTGTAATTCCTTTTTTTTTTTAATTTTTATTTATTTATTTATTTATGATAGTCACAGAGAGAGAGAGAGAGAGAGAGAGAGAGAGAGAGAGGCAGAGACACAGACAGAGGGAGAAGCAGGCTCCATGAACCGGGAGCCTGACGTGGGATTCGATCCCGGGTCTCCAGGATCGCGCCCTGGGCCAAAGGCAGGTGCTAAACCGCTGCGCCACCCAGGGATCCCCTGTAATTCCTTTTTAAATGTGTTACTGCTGGGGCAATAATCAGAGCTCTGTTTACACATCCCTAGTACCACTCACTTTGCAAAGTGGCTCAATCACAATTTTTAGAGTTTTGAATAATCTGTCATATAGTTATTGTAAAATGGTGTTAGGGCTCTTGATGGGGTGGGGATTGCTGGTGATGAGCCCCAACCATAGTTTCAGGGAACTGAGAGCTAGGCTAGATGTCTGAGATAGCTTATCCACGTGGCTGGCAGTTGATGCCTAATGAAGTTGGGAGCATGGTGGTCACAAGGTGGTCATCCTCACATGACAGCTAGCCTTCCTCCTGAGTGAGAGTCTCAAGAAAACCAACCAAGCTGGCTTTTTTTGACTTAGACTCAGAGGTCATGCAGCACTTATGGCTATACATGAGCTACTAAGACCAACCCAGATTCAAGGGAAGGGAACAGAAACATTTCAAAGGTTTTGAAGACCTGTGTCAAAACTATTGCAGTCTTCCTTCTGACTGCAAAGTATTTACAATGTTTCCACATGCAATTTACTCTTCCTACAACGTCATAACTCTCATCTATTTTGCATCAGGCTCATAATCAAAGTCCATGGCCTCATCATTTAGATCAGAGCCAAGTGTTGAGGAGGTCCTATTAATGCCTGGATATTGGAACTCCGGAGCACTTCTGGAGTGAGGGATGCAGTTGCAACTATTTGGGAAAGCAATGGATGAGTATTTAGGACTGCACTGCTTATTGTGGTAGTCACCAGCCACAAACAACAATTCAATTTAAATTAAAGAAAAATGAGGGGCACCTGCGTGGCTTAGTCAGTTGAGCATTGGACTCTTTATTTGGGCGTAGGATGTGATCTTGGGGTCGTGGGATGGAGCTCTGCCTTGGGTTCTGCCCTCTGGTCGGCTTGAGATTCCCTCTCCCTCTCCCCTCCCCCACTCACATGAGAGCTCTCTGTCAAATAAATAAATAAGATCTTTAAAAAATAATTTAATTAATGAATTAAAGAAAAACAAAAGAAAACCCCACTAGCCAAATGTTAAGCACTAAATAGCTCCATGTGGCTGGTGGTTACTGTATTGGACAGCACAGACAGAACATATCCAACCTTGCAGAAAGTTCTATTGAACAGTGCCAACCAGACAATATAAGTTCAGGTATACCCTGTGCCCCAGAAATGCTACTCTGAATATATGTCTTAATTTGGAGTCTCCCAAAAGCATGCCCTAATCCAAGGGGACAGGGGGTTTATCTGGGAGGTATCCCCAGGAAACACAAGTCAGCAAGGAAATTGGGACTGAAGGGAAAAAAGCCAAAAATGGTGCAGGGTCTGGGCTACTATGAGGCAAGCCAGGCACCAGGGCATTTGCCTAAAACTGAGAGTGATCCCCCAGCCACCCTGTTTTCCCACACTAGTCCCAGCCCTGAAAGGGTGACTGTTATGAGCAACTAGAGCTCATTCCTACTGGCGGGACCCTCCAGGCACTTGAGGAGTCATGCAGGACACACCTTAGAATCAACCACTAAGGAAAAGGGAAGAAAAAATATTTATTCACCAGCTCCCAACAGTCACTGGTAGAAGATTGCCCCTGGGAGAATTAATCCTGGCTCTTCCAGTCTGTTCTGCTGGCGGGCAGGAGAATGACCGCAGAAGGAGAAGAAAGATTACAGGCATACATACAAGGTGAGAAGCTGTCAAGGTGTTCAAGAGCTACCCACCAGATCTACAAGTGAGTGAAAAAAAATGAGCTGAGGGATCCCTGGGTGGCGCAGCGGTTTGGCGCCTGCCTTTGGCCCAGGGCGCGATCCTGGAGACCCGGGATCGAATCCCACGTTGGGCTCCCGGTGCATGGAGCCTGCTTCTCCCTCTGCCTGTGTCTCTGCCTCTCTCTCTCTCTGTGTGTGACTATCATAAATAAATAAAAAATTAAAAAAAAAATGAGCTGAGGGGATATGGTGGGGGGCACCAACTGGGGTGCTATGGTATATCCTAGAAAACCTCCCACTAAGAGGATATGTATGAGCCTTATGGTGATGGGGAGCTAAAGACAACCTAAGTGTCCATCACTGGGGCAGTAGATAAGTAAGAGGGCTGTGGGCACACCATGCAATATAATGTAGCAGTTACAGAGGACTCGGTGTATACCACTATCTGGAGAGACCTCAGAACTACACTGCTATTTTTTTTTTTAAAGGAAGAGTTAGAAGGAAATTTATAACACAATCCCATTTATATAGATTGGAAATACATATACACACACAAAATCAGAAATTATAAAGATATATCTTTGCAGCTATATAGCAAGTGCATTAAAGTGGGTACCTGTGGGTAGGTGGGGTGGGAGTGAGGAACGGGTACGGGAAAGGTGGGGGAGAACCTTAGAGAGTCTTTCATGGGCCAATTGTGATTCTATGTTATAATCTGAAGAGTATGATTAATAACTCTCTGCACCTAAGGGCCAAGAAAAAAAATAAAGGAATGAAAAAATATGAAGTGCCTGCACATCAAAGCAATTCCCTACCTGCTACACAATTATTATTACCTTGGGGGGTGAGTTTACAAGGCAACCAGACTCTGTCTGCCTTCTGGAAGCCCTCCTCATTGCCTTCTCCCCAGGCAGCCCCTCCGGTCCCTAGCAAGTTCTCTGGCCCCCAGCAAACGAGGAGTTCCCTGCCCTTTCATCCTACCCAGAAGGAGAGACAGGAGAGCTGCTGGCTGTGACTCCCAAAGGTTCCCGTCTTCTCCTCTGGCTGTTTATAGAATGGGGGAAAGCAGACGAGACTCCGTTCATAACGCAGCTCAGCCATGACCCAGCTGTGGGATCTCAGGCAGGTCATTTCTTCCTTCCTGTGCCTCAGTTTTCTGGATGGTAAAATGGGGACAACCACAAAATTAACAACCCACGGGAATGTTCAGAGCATAAAATGAGTTCCCAGAACAAGCTTAAACCGATGAGGGGAAGCTCCCTCTCTCGCATCCAAGCAGCCTCACCGCACGCGCCCTGCCCCAGTCCCTGCCCTGCTGTGACGGCTTCCTATCCCCCTACCTGCCTTGGCCTCATTCAGTGGATTCCCCAAATTCTGGGAACCCCTAAACTAGGTCTGAGACTCCTTAAGATCACTCCTGGGCTGGAATTTCAGTTTCTCTTTCCTTTTAGGCCAGCTCCAGGCTCATCTGGCCCCACCCACACCTGTGATTGTGAAAATCGCAATTTCATTTGCCTTTTCACTTTACACACATCAGCCAAGATTGCTCATTTAGCCTGGCTAAAAAGCAGAGCCATGCAGCCAGGGAAGGAGTTACCATCTGACCATGGCCCTTGCATGGGTGCTGGTGCTAGTGACTGCAGGCCTGAGCTTGGCCAGAGCAGGCCCTGTCCCCACTTCCAAGCCCACCACAGCCTGGAGGGGCTGTGACATTGGCAGGTTCAAATCTTTGTCACCAAGGGAGCTGGAGGCTTTCAAGAAGGCCAAGGATGTTTTGGTGAGTCCCCATTGTTATGGATTAACCTCTACTCCTCCTGCTTTGGACCAGCTGCTGCCTTGGGACTGTGGGCCTGGGCCGACCTCCATCCTCCTGCTGTGGGCTAGCCTCTAGCTTCTCAGCTATGGGTAACCTCTGTCCTTTCTGCTGTGGATTAAACCCAAGCCCTCCTGCAAGGCCAACCTTCATCCCTGCTGCTCTGGGCTAGCCTCCAGCACCCCACCCCCCCCCCCCATTGTGGGCTAACCTCTGCTCTTACTCTCTAGGAATATTCACTAAAAAACTGGAGTTGCAACTCCCGCCTCTTCCCTAGAAACCGGGACCTGAGACAGCTACAGGTGAGCTGGAAGTGAGGTCACCTTTACCCTCACCTGGCCCCTCTCCCTCGCTCCCTAAGTGGCCCCTCACCGCCTTAATCTCACCTGTTCCTCTCCCTCTCTTTCTAGTCTCAACTCGCCAGTCCTCTGCCCCACTCCCTGTCCTTCCTCAACTGCTCCCCTGACCCTATCCCTCCCTTAGGGCCCTTTCTATCGCCTTTCTGCCTCTCCCCACATCCCTATCTCTTTCACGTGCCCCCATTACTTCCACTCTTACCTAATTGCTTCTTGTTTTTCTCTTCTCTCTCCCGGGGCCATCTCCCACCCAAGTCCTTTGCCGTGGCCGGCTTGTCACTGTCTACTCTCAATGCTGATTCACTCCTTCTCCCCTCCCACCTGTCCTCCTCACCACTGACTCTCACCTGTGCCCCCCATCATCTGTCATCCAAGGATCTTTCCCAGAGTCCACGCCTCCTTCCTTCTTCACCTATGCATCCAACTGTCCTCCTCCACCTGCTTCCTTAACCTATCTCATTTCATGCTTCTCTGTCCTGTCTTTTCAAACTTCTGTGACCCCCTGAGCCACCTTCCACTTGTCCCATTTCACTCTTTCACCTGTGTCTTGCCTTGGGTTTCCACCTCACCTGATTCCTTCATCTGCATCCTTCCTCACGCCTTCCCTCCTCCTGCCTCCCTTTCACCTGACCCATCACCTGTCCCCATTCTGTGTCACATATCACCTGCACTCCCAACCTGTCCCCATTCTTTTTTAAGATTTTATTTATTTATTCATGAAAGACACACAGAGAGAGGCAGAGACACAGGCAGAGGGAGAAGCAGGTTCCCTGCAGGGAGTCCAATACGGGACTTGATCCTAGGACCCTAGGATCATGCCCTGAGCCGAAGGCAGCCGCTCAACCACTGAGCCACCCAGGCATCCCCAACCTGTCTCCACTTAATGGGGCCTTCTTCTTGCCTATACTTCCTCACCTTTCCACCTCTCCTGTTCTTTGTCACCACTCCTCAGGTGTGGGAGCGCCCTGTGGCCTTGGAGGCTGAGCTGGCCTTGACACTGAAGGTCCTGGAGACCATGGCTGACAGGTCCTTGGGGGACATCCTGGACCAGCCCCTTCACACACTGCGCCACATCCACTCTGAGCTCCAGGCCTGTGTGAGTGCTCGGGGCACCCGGGCCCTGTCTGTGGATTCTGGGCATAGGGGACCTCACCCCGCCGTCCCAGGCCCTGCCTCACACACCACCCTCCTCAGCCCACGGGTCAAGGCTCAGCCCCCAGCAGGCCCCCGGCCCCGAGGCCGCCTCCACCCCTGGCTGTATCGGCTCCATGAGGCCTCAAAGAAGGTGAGTGACTCGAGAGGGGGATGGATGCCTGGTCCCTGGGTAAGGGACAGGTGGATGCACAGGCAATGACAACCATGTTCCCCTATCACAGGAGTCTCAAGGCTGCCTCGAAGCCTCTGTTCTCTTCAACCTCTTCCGCCTCCTCAAAAAGGACCTGGAATGTGTCGCCGTTGGAGACCTGTGTGTCTAAGGACCAGGACCCTCTCCTTATTTATGCATGAAACCCCAGGTCTACCCTAAGTTATTTCCTCTCACCCCTTATTTATGGAGCTGTAGTACTGACCTAGCTCCAAAACTAATCCTTGTTTTTCTACTTTTATACTTTTTTTTGTGCATATGAACCATTAGGAATTGGAACCTTCTGGAATAGGTGAATTCTTTTTTTTTTTTTTTGTAAGATTTTATTTATTCATGAGAGGAACAGAGAGAGACAGAGACACAGGCAGAGAGAGAAGCAGGCTCCATACAGGGAGCCCGATGAGGGACTTGATCCTAGGACCCCAGGATCACGCCCTGGGTCAAAGGCAGGTGCTCAAACCACTGAGCCACCCAGGTATCCCTGGGATAGGTGAATTCTTGAGTGTGTGTACAATTGTGAGTCTGTGACTGAGTGTTGGCGTCTTGGTGTCAGTAAAATGCAGAACGGGCTGTGTATATATATGTGTACCTGACGTCTGTGACTGTGTGTGTGTACAGATTTAAGTGAGGGTCTACCTGAACCTGAGTCTGATACCGGATGCATAAAGGCAAATTCATATGTGTGCAGTTCTGTGTGCGTGTGTGCACATGCTTATATGCCTCTCTGTCTATCCCTACCTGTGTGAACTGGACATCGCTCTTCTCCATGGGTACCTAGGACAGATGGAGGTCTATATCAATCAAGATGCTTTATCCTATAATGAATATCAGAAACCCAACTCAAATGGGTAAAGCAAAAATGAATTTATTATCACACATAACAAAAAATGTCAGTAGGCCGGGCTGTTCTAGAACTGGTTAATTCATTATCCAAATAATGGCATTTGAAACCAAATTCTTCCTATTTCTGTTGACTGATTCTTATGCTGGCTGCCTCATGGTCTCAAAATGGCAACCACAGCTCCAGCTGTTACAACCAACCACCTCAGATTTAATGCAATAAAAGGACAACAAAAAAATAATAATAATAAAAATAAATAAATTAAAAATAAATAAAAGGACAACCATTTTATCCTGCTCATAGATTCTGTGGGTCACGAATTTGGACAAGGCTCAATGTGAATAGCTTGCCTCTGCTCCAGTGTCTGGGACCCTGATCCTCCTTCCAGAGTTTTGTTTTGCTTAAAGAGTTATTTATTTATTTATATACAGAGATAGGGAAAGAGAGTGTGAGTGGGGGAAGGGGCAGAGGGAAAGGGAAAGAAGCCAACTCTTGGCTGAGTGGGAATCCCAATGCCCAGCTCACGCCCACAACCCAGACATCACTACCTGAGCTCAAATCAAGAGTTTGGGTGCTTGGGACGCCTGAGTAGCTCAGTGGTTAAGCATCTGCCTTCAGCCTAGGGCCTGATCCTGGAGTCCTGGGATCGAGTCCCACATCGGGCTCCTGCATGGAGCCTGCTTCTCCCTCTGCCTCTGCCTCTCTCTGTGTGTCTCTCATGAATAAATAAAATCTTTAAAAAAGAAAATGATTTTGAAAGAAGTTGAAGAGGACAAGTCACCCAGGTGCCCCTCTTACACAGTTTTCAAAAGCAACGAAAACCAGGGCACCTGGGTGGCACGGTCAGTTAACTACGGGCTCTTGACTTTGGCTCAGGTAGTGATCTTGGGGTTGTGGGATCAAGCTCTGCCTCAGGATCCTCTTTTGCTCGGAGTCTGCTTGGGATTCTTTCTCTCCCTCTCCCTCTGCCCCTCCCCCTGCTTGCCTGCACTCTTTCTCTCTTTCTCAAATAAGTAAATAAAATATTTTTTAAGCCAATAAAATAGGGACACCTGGTTGGCTCAGTGGTTGAGCATCTGCCTTCGGCTCAGGTCATGATCCTAGGGTCCTGGGATCGAGTCCCACATCGGGCTCCCTGCAGGGAACCTGCTTCTCCCTCTGCCTGTGTCTCTGCCTCTCAGTGTGTCTGTCATGAATGAATAAAATAAAATCTTTTTAATTTTTTTTTATTTTTTAAGACTTTATTTATTTTTTCATGAGAGACACAGAGAGAGACAGAGAGAAGCAGAGACACAGGCAGAGGGAGAAGCAGGCTCCATGCAGGGAGCCTGACTTTAGACTCGATCCCGGGTCTCCAGGTTCACACCCTGGGCCGAAGGCAGAGCTAAAGCGTTGAGACACCCAGGCTGCCCTAAAATAAAATATTTTTTTTAAAAAATTTAATAAAAATAAATAAATAAATAAATAATAAATAAAATAAAAGCAAAGAAAAACTTCCAGAGAAACTCCCTATTGGATGTGCATGCTTGTCTCATTGGCTAGAATTTAGTCACATTCCCAAGCCTAAAGAAATCAGTGGCAAGAAAGATAGAAGTTGCCCAGCCCATGGCATGAATTTCTTTCTCCTTTGCCTGACACCTGTTTCTCAGGATTCCCTTGCAATTTGGGATGGCCATCCAACTGAAGAGCTTCTTAAATTAGTTAATTTATGTAAGGAATTTAAAACAGTTCTTGGCATGGGTTAAACTCCATATATGTGTTTATTGCTTTATTTTTTTAAGATCTTATTTATTATTTGAGAGAGAGAAAGCACAAGCAGGGGAGAGGGAGAAGCAGGCTCCCTGCCAAGCGGGGAGCCCAGTGCAGGGCTCAATCCCAGGATCCTGGGACCATGATTTAAGCTGAAGGCAGACACTTAGCATACTGAGCCACCTAGATGCCCCTGTTACTCTTATTATTTTAGAATTATTTTCGGGGCACCTGGGTAGCTCAGTGGTTGAGCATCTGCCTTTGGCTTAGGTCATGATCCCAGAGTCCTGGGATTGAGTCCCTGATCAGGCTCCCTACAGGGAGCCTGCTTCTCTCTCTGCCTCTGTCTCTGCCTCTCTCTGTGTGTCTCTCACGAATTTAAAAAAAAAAAAAAAAAGATTTTTAAAAAAGAATTTTTTCTTCCCTCATGCAGTGAAAACTCTTCCATGTGTTCCCTTCCTTCCTGCCTAGTTCACTAGTATGAGAATGTGAGATCTGGAGCTGTAGTGGCCATTTTGTGACCAAGAGGCAACAAGCCTAGACTATGAAGCTATTCTTCTAAGGAACGTAGAACTAAAGAGTAGGAAATTGGGTCCTTGGCAATATCGATGAGCCCTTGCACCAAACCCCCAAACCTCCTAACTCTAGACTTCTTGTTAAATGAGATTACCAAATGTCTTAAGTCATGTTAATTGGGTTTTCTGTCTTTCGCAGCCAGGTGTATCCTCACAAATCCATCTCTGTACACCCAGCATAGAACCTAGAGACGGTGGTCAATTAATATTTGATAATATGGGGTGCCTGGCTGGCTCAGTTGGTAAAGCATATGACTCTTGATCTCAGGGTCGTGAGTTTAAACCCCATGCTGGGTGTAGAGCTTACATTATTAAATTATATATATATTTATTACATTACTATACATTATTAAATATGTATATATTTAATAATAAACATTTGAATCATATAGGAAATATCTAAATTCTGGCATTGGGCCCTCTTCAATAGGAATGCTGGGATTAAGGTTGCAAATCGCTTCTTGGAGATGCCAAGGCCTAAGAAAAATTTTTGAACTGGATGTATTTTGATTTTGTCTGTTTAGCTTCCACTTCTCCTGGCAAAGCTCCTCAATTTTCCTTTGGGGAATAACCCTGTTTTCCTTTTTTTTTTTTAAGGATTTTATTTTTATTTATTTGAGACAAAGACAGAGACAGAGACAGAGAGTGCACACAAGTGGGGGGAAGGGAGAGGGGCAGAGGGAGAGGGAAAAGTAAACCCCCTCACTGAGCAAGGAACCCTTGTGTGGGGCTTGATCCCAGGACCCTGAGATCATGACCTGAACTGAAGGCAGACACTTAGCCGACTGAGCCACCCAAGCATCCCTAAGCCCATTTTCTTACTCTGTCATTTGGTTGAACACATAACTCATATTTGCTCAATCAGAGCACTCCATCTCCAGAGCACAGTGGCAAGCCCTCCCTTTGCCCCCCTCATGATAGCTTCTGCATCAACTGTTCCCTGCACCTGGGACATGTCCTACTACTCTCCTGCCACCGCAAAGTCTTCACCTGGCCAGTTCCCATTCATCCCTTATGTCTCAACTAATATCACCTTGTTCAGAAATCCTTCTGCATGGTGCATTGGGGTTCCTATTGCCTTTATAGGCCTATGAGCTTTCCCGTCCTACTTTTCTGGTGACTATTTAGGTTTGATTGTATGAAACTGCCAATGATCTGCCATTTCTAACCTACAAAACTGGAGATTTCATGTGGTTCAACCTAATAGTATTTTAGTAACCCCTTCTCCTCCTGGGACACAAGGCAGACACACATGGCCCCCCACCTGGCCAATCAAAGCATTACATTGCCTTGGATACTACAGTCAGTGCAGGGGCTGCACATGACTCCAGTCAAGCCAATCAGAGCCCGTCCCTGATTTTTTTCTCATTTAGGATTGAAGGAGGTTTTGCCATTTTACCTTTGGGCTATGGTGCTGGAAGCATCAAAGTTATAAGTAAATGGCTGCCCCCCCCCCCCACCTGTTGTTGAAAAGGATGAATCTGAGCTGGGAGAAACAAGAGAAGAGAAATGAGTGAGAAAAGTATTTGAGTGGAATTGAGTCTGGAGCCCAGTTTGGGCTCCAGACTCAATTCTCTAAGGCCAAATTCCTTGTAGCTTTACCCTTAATTGTCTGCTTCCCAGATATATGAGCCAACAATGTCCACTTTTTATGTCTAACCCAGGGAAGCTGAGTTCCTGTTACTTGCTATCTAAAGACTCTGACTAATACATGTCCCTGAGCCTCTGGGCTCCCACAGTCTCCTTCACTTCTCACAGCAATAGGGCTGCGATGGTCCCCAGCTCCAGGAGGGCAGGGACTGGGTCTTTCTTGGTTACTTCTGAGTCTCCAGTGCCCAGCATGGGGCCAGTCACAATAGAGATACTCAAACATTCCCTTTGGGTGATACTATACCTCTCTCACCTAGTGTACCTGTTCCTTGGGTTTAGAGCCCTCATTTTTTAAAAACAAGCATGGCATTGGCATTGAAAAATACTGTTCTACAAATGAAGGGGTTACAGGTAAAGGAAGGCAGGAGGAATGTTATCCAAAGGGCTGAACCAGGGACTATGTTGGCTCTGAGCATGTCAACGGGTCATACCAAATCCTGAGGTGGCGGTTCCTGATTCTGTTTTGAAGGCACATACACCCCACCCCAAAGCTGGAGTATCCAGCTACCTCTACAGAAACCCCTCCATTGGCTTCTCATAGCTCTGAGAATAAAATCTTGACTCTTGACTCCAGCCCACAAGGCTGTGCAGAATCTGTTCCTTGCTTGCCTCTAGCAACACCTCCCCTCCCCCCCCACCCCCCTACTTGCTCCAGTCCAGACATCCTATCTCGAAAACATCAAGCACACTCTTTCCTCAGGGCCTTTGCATATACTATTTACTTTGCCTGGAATGCTTTCCCCTGGCTCTTCCTACAGGGGATTTTTTTCAGCACCAGCATCACATTCCTCGAGCCCCCCACCCCCAACCTAAAGTAGGCCCCCCAGTCAGTCCCTGCCCCATCCCGTTTTCATTCTTTCCATGGCACTTATTTACCACAAGACACATTTACATGCTTGTTTACTGTCATCCTCATCTGGAATATAAGCTCCATGGGGCAGGGGTTTCTTATATAACTATTCTGTTCACTGTTGTATCCCCTGCACAGGGCCAGGGACACAGTACATGATCAATAAAGCTTTATTGGGCGAATCAGAAGCAATATAGTCAGATGGTGGGGTGTGCAGTATTTGGAGGCAGTAAACTCTTCCATCATGGCTCTGCCATTTAGTGGCTGTGTCATCTTGGGCAAACTCCTTAACCTCTCTAAACTTTACTTTCCTCCTCTAGAAAAGTGGCTGCACACGCTACACGTATCTGTTGCAGAGTATAAATGCAATCATGCTTACTATCCGAGTAACTCCATTTTGCTGGGTTCTGGGTTGCATACTAATTGCATCAGGGAGGGTTAGTGAGCACAGTGCCTGGTGTGTGGGAAGCCCTCAGTATCCAGGAGTCGTGATGATGGAGATAGAGAAGTGTGGCTGGGCCACTGGGTGAGGGAGCCTCCTGGCCCGTGAGTCTCTGGTGCTCTGTCCTTGCTGCCTCCCACCCTGTCTGCCCAGTTCCAACCCCCTCCCTCCTGCTCCGTTTCTATTTCTGTCTTTCTCTCCTCCTCCCCAGGCCTCAGGGGGCCCCTAGCTGGCAAGAAGCCTTCTTCCTCCTTCTCCAGGATCAGGAAGGAGTTTTCACTGCAGGCCTCCCCCTCCCCAGGAGCTGGGGCACCCCACCCTCCCTTCTCCAGCGAGGAGCCTCAGCCTCACCTGAGAAACTCCCCTCCCCACATCATCCTCTGTGCTTCCAGCAGTCAGATCCCAGACAGTGGCCCCTGAGCATTTGCCCTCATCCCCTCCCCAAGGCTGACTTTGGATACCCATGCCTAGCTAAGTAAGGTCTTTGGGACCATCCCCTAGCCTCCAGGCACCAGAGGCCATATAGTGTAGTAATGAGGAAAAGAAGTCAAACTGCCTGCTCCCCTATTTCTTCACTTGGGGGCCTTGGGCAAGTGACTTTACTTTTCCCTGGTTCAGATTCCTAACTGTAAAATGGGACCAAACAGGTCTACTTCGAACAGCTAGCTGTCCAACCGCAGAGGAGCTGTGCTTAGCTCAATGCCCATGTGTGGAAAGGACTTCCACCAGCTGTTCCGCAGAATTCTGTGGTTAAAGAACACAGACTCAGAAGTCAGCCTGCCTGCCTTTTCAAATCCCCATTTTGCTCCCTTCCACGCGGATTCTGTGACCCTGGGCAAGTTACTTTTCTGGGCATTTCCTCATCTGCAAAACGGGATAACAGCACTGACATTTAAGGGTGACATTTAACATTGTTGAGAGGATTAAATGAGTGCTTGGCACATAGTAAGCCCTCACTAAATGTTAGCTAATTTTTATTATTCCACACCTCTATGCCTCTCCCGGGACAAGAAACTATGGGGAGTCTCCCTGGTCCCAACTAGCCATCCTCCCTTCAGTCTCACTTGAGTCCTTATGCTGTAATCCAGGTCACACACACACCCCAAGACACACAGACACACACAGAGGTCAGCAGGGCGGCCTCAGACACAGAAAAAAGTTTAATTCTGCTGCGGCGGAGGGTCCCGGCTCCGGCAGGGAAGGGGGGCGGATTTGGTTTTGGATTTTGTTCATGTGGGGATTTACCTGGGGAAAGAGGAAGGAATAGGGGAGTCTGGTCCTTCCAGTGGGACCTGCCCGGGGGAATGTGTAGTGGGAAGAGGCAATCGGGAGAGAGAGGGAGACTGGACAAGATATGGCAGAGGGGGAAGAGACATGGGACAGAGAAAGAAGAGACAAACAGGGAAGGACAGAGACAAAGACGACAGAGGGCGGGACAGAGACAAAGGGAACAGAGAAAGGGGGACCCCAAGCCAGACCCGACAGGACCAGGGAGGTGAACGGGGTGGGGGTGGGGGCTTTGGAGGCCGCCGCGGGACAGAATAGATCTAGTCCAGCCAGATACAAGAAATGGGCCCCTCGCCCCCGCCCCGGGTCCCGGGCGGGGGGAGGGGGCTCGTGTCTCAGTGCTGCAGTGTCGGGGGGGCCCTGCCCCTCCCCGCGCTTCGCTGTGTAAGGCACCGGCTCCAGCGAGGTCCGCGAGCGCGCGGGGGGAGGGGCAGGAGGGGCGAGGAGTCCGTGGAGGAGGGGGGCCCGGCTGCCCGCCCCTAACTCCCCCGGGCTCGGGGGCGTGGCCAAGGGCCGAGGCAGCCCCGCCCCCTCCGGGGAGGGGGAGGCCGCGTCTCCGCCTCCAGTCCCACGACGGGGCGCCGCGCCGTCGCCCCAGTCCAGCCCCGGCGTCCGGGCGTCCGGGCGTTTGTCCGCGGCGCCCAGGCGTCCCGGCGCGCGCCCGCCGCTCACACGGTACTCTCCAGCATCCACTCGGTGCTGGTGAAGGCCAGGCGTGCCCTGGCGGAGCCCAGCCCCAGGTCTCCGTCCTCCCCGGCCGCGCCCCCTCCGGCCCCGTCCAGGTGCGGCGTGGACCGGTGGCGCTTTGTCCGCCGGGCGCGGCGCGGGTAACTGTGGCTCTGGAAGAGCGCCCCGTAGTCCCCGTCGAACGAGTAGCGCTGCTGCGGCCTCGGCCGGGCCGGGGCGCCCCCGGGAACCAGAGCTAGAGTGGGGGGCGCCGAGGCCGGCGGCCCCAGGGCCCCGGAACGGCTCCTGCGAGGGCCCGCCGCGGCCCGACACTCCTCCCCCGAGGTTTCCTCAGACGGCAGCAGGCACAGCGAGGTGGCCGAGCCGCCCAGGGAGCGTCCCAGGATGGTCTCCGGCTCCGCGGAAGCCGCCTCGGCCGCCGCGGCCTTGGCCTCGACCGCCACGGCGGCGGCGGCAGCGGCAGGGGACGCGACCTCGCGCAGCGCCTCGTAACGGTCCTGCGCCGGCGGGGGCGGGGCCTGCGGTGCGCCTGCGCCGTTGGTCTGCGAGCACACGTGGCTGACCCGCGGCGGCGACCGCGAGGTACCCTTGACCCGGCGGCCGTCCCCGTCGCCGTAGACCTTATAGCGGATCATGAGCAGAACGATGAAGACGAGGACCGAGGCGACGATGACGCCCCCGATGGCGATGATCATGGTGCCACCCAAGAAGTGGGCCCTCAGGGGACGGCAGGGCGCGGGGTCCCCAGCGGTGGTAAACTGCACGCAGCCCACCACTCGCGTGGCCGGCAGTGCCGTGGCCCCGTCGTCGTAGACAGCCAGCACGCAGAGGTCGTAGGCGCGGCCTGCCGCCAGATCGTTCACCAGGAAGGTCTGGCTGGTGGATGGGATCATCCTGTAGGAGTAACGGCATCACGCCTGGGTTAGCTCCACTGCGAACCGCACCGCTTCGCTAGCATGTCCCACCCGTGGGGACCAGTGGGGACCAAACCATGCGTGCCCACCGGCATTTCACCCTCTATGGGACAATAGCAGCCATTCAAGCAGCAAATCCCCATCCCAGTCGGGACCCCTGCTACAGGCCACGCCCCTCCTCTTCATGCCCAGCCCTCGAACCACTCCTTGTGGTGTCTGGTCACCTACTGGGTAGTATCTGCGTCCTGTTCCCTCATCTACATATCCTGTCCCCAGCAAAGGAGGAGTGCTATGGCTTTTAAGTCCTGCCCTCAAGGAACATGCCTCCTAGCAGCGGCTCACTTTTATTGGGACAACTTCCATTCAAGGTCTCTAATCTACCTATTAACACCCTTTAAGGGGCCCTGAGACTAGAGGCTGCCTCCCGTTTCCTGTATGTCCCATCCTCACTCAAGTGGGCGCTGAGGTCAACTCACACCCTCTGTCTTCTATTGGGACAATGGATGCTCTTGTCGTTCCTCTTTTCTATGTATTCCCATCATTCCAGGAAACTATGATACAAGCCACGCCCCTCATCTGCATGTCCCACCTGTGTCTATCTCCCAGGACAATTACTAAATCCCTTAACTACATATTCCCACCCACTAGGGGGCCATGGCTATCGGCCACTCCCCTTTTGATTGACCAATGGCTTCCAAGCCACACTCCCACGGTCTACTAGGGATGGTTTCCTTACTGTGCCTAGGACCATGTCCACTCTTTGCATGTCCTGCAATCAATCACTCTGTGTGCATGCTCTGCCCTATACCACCAGAGGTCATGAAATCATGCCCCCCCCCCCCAGGTAAATTTCATCTGTAATTGGGTCAAATGTAACTAAGCAAGCATGCCCCTTTCTTGTATAGGCCTCTGCCCTACAGTGAGGGGCAGTGTAAAGAAGTGGTTATGATGACAAAGTCTGGGACCATGTGTTTGAGTCTCCCCTCTGCTAGCTCTGTGGCCTTAGGCAAGTTTCTTAACCTCTCTGTGTGTGCCTCATTTCCCCAAAATGGAGCTATTAAGAACTCCTTCATCATAGAGATAGTGTGAGGTATGAATGAGTTAACACACATCATAGAGATAGTGTGAGATATGAATGAGTTAACACGCCTGGCACCAAATAATTTCATCATTATTAGCTTGCATCCCACCCAGTGTGTTGGCCAGTAATGCTTACTGTGCCTCACACTTTACTGCCAATTGCACTCTTCCCCATCTGTAAGGCCATTCCCACTACTAGGCCTTGACCCTTTTCTGTTGGGCGCATCCCTTCTGTGCTGTTGGCCACCTCCAGCCTTGGCTAAGCCAGGACTGCCACATCCACATGAATTTGCATGCTCAGCACTCAACCTCACAAGCCCTCCTCACCTACAAAACTCTTAGTGGGTCACCAGAGACAAGCACTGCCACCTCAGTGGCCTGGGACCATGTAGCAGGAGTGCCATCTTCTGAGAGAGGCCACACCCCCATCTCCACAGGCCTCTTACCTCTCAGAAACTTCACATTCCCTCCAACTAGGCCACCTCTGCCACCTCTGGTCCTGAAGCCCACCAAGAGCCACCCTTCAACCAAAAGATTTCAAGTAAGGGCCCCACCCCCTCATAAAGGCCCACCCACATTTCCAACTCACCCCCTGGCTGCCATTTCCCACAGTGCTCCCCATTCCATCCGACCCTGGTCCCCTAGCTGTAAGTTTTCCTCTTCCTCTCATCCTCCCTCCCAAAGAGCCTTGGATTCCTCTTGCTCCCCCAAAGTGACCAGTTGCTAGGGGCTCCCCACTTTTCAAGGACAGAGGCTGGCTCCTTAAGAAAGCTTCAGCCCATATGTCTCTAATTGGCTGCAAGACCTAAGCAAGCACAGAGCAAGCTTCTGGTTGGACGTTACCTCCGCCCATGGCAGCAGCGAGGAGGTTAACCCCTGCTGCACCATAGCATAGGCATCTGCAGTGGGGAACCGAGGACTGGAACCATGGCCTTAAGAGGAAAGAGACCAGGGGTTTGTTGCCCTGCTCGGGACAGAGGGCCACTAACATCTGCATACATGGAGGGTCTGAGGGTCTGTGAA
Organism: Vulpes lagopus; assembly: GCF_018345385.1. Taxonomy (NCBI): domain Eukaryota; kingdom Metazoa; phylum Chordata; class Mammalia; order Carnivora; family Canidae; genus Vulpes; species Vulpes lagopus. The sequence goes on along the minus strand of NC_054825.1, from coordinate 170,468,508 downwards.
CCTCTTCCCACTCTACCACATAATGACCAAGGGTTAGAAACACAAAGAATGAAAGAAAAGAAAAACAGGGGTGGAGAGTCACAGAAACCAAGAGTTATTCACAGAAATGTATTATCCTTCTCCTCTAATCACTGCCCGGCAAACTAGGTGCTCAATAAATGCGTGTTCGATGTCAAAACGGCAGGATTAGTAAGAGAAGAGTAAGGCCTGGAATCCTGGCTCTACCACTTTCTCTGTGACCTTGAGCAAGTGATTTTCCCCCATCGAGTCTCAGTTTCCCTGTCTAAAAAATGGGAAGGGGGATCATCACTGCTCCACGGCCGAGTTGGGTAGATCGAATGAGGTAGCAGAGGGCCTAGCACAGAGCAGGGGCTCAGTTCCTATAAGGGAAGGAGGGAGAAAAGGTACAGAGAGAGGCAAAAGCAAGAGAATAACAGATGATGGGAGAAAGTCACTTTTTAAGGTCTCTATCATACAGATCTATCCCCACCAGGGCAAGGGCTTCTAACCGGTGGATGGTGGAAATAACTTATGGGTGTCTATAAAATGGGAGAAGATATCATCACTGCTTTGCAACAAAGTGGGGAAGAGCAAATGATCTTTTATATGTTCTTCTCATACTTTTTGTTTTTCTGTTCCAGAATGCACCCAATGGGTTGATAGAGTTACACTGGTGTATAATCTATAAATAGAAATAGAACTATAAATATGTAAGTGTGAATATATTTTGTGTTCCAAAATGTTTAACAAGGTACACAATCAAACACCTTTGGCCAGCAGTGATGTAGACCATGGACCCTAGAGTCCAGGCATCATACTGGGATTATAACTCCAGCGCCCAGCCCTGGAGATAATGAGAGAGAAGGAGACAGGCCAAATGAGAGCCCAAGGCAACTCTGCATGGCCATCTAGAGAACCCCAGCTGAGCAAGAAGGCCAAGGGCAGTGGGCCGGTAAGGCACAGGGCCCCTAGAATAGGTGGGGGTCCCGGGGCTGCAGCACCCACCTGTAGACAAGGGAGTCATCCGCGGAGCTGTTGTACTGGACCTGGTACATGCGGATGCCGGGCACAGGCCTCTGGGCTGGCCAGCGGATGAGCACCGAGTTCGAGGTGAGCTCAGCCGCCACGAGCCTGCGCTCAGCAGCCGATTCGTTGGCACCGGGTCGGCCTGGCGTGGCGATGTCAGAGGAGCCGGGCTCCGTGAGGGGTGGTGGGGCGGCTGGCGGGGGTGCCATCAGAGGCAGGGGCACCACGCACACCTCCACGGGGGCTGTGGCTTCCCCGGCGGCATTGGAGGCAATGCAAGTGAAGGTGCCACTGTCCCGTAAGGTGGTGATGGTTACCTCCAGTGTCCCGTCCCCCCGCACCCGGGTCCGACTCGAGTTTCCCAGCAGTCGCCCATCGGGCGCTACCCAGTGCACCACCGGCTCCGGATCACCCACAGCACGGCACCGCAGGCTGACCGCCTGGCCCTCCACCACCAGGGCTCGGCCCCCCGCCTGCCGCGTAATCAACGGGGGTTCACACAGGAACTCCTCCTCCGGGATGGACCAGAAATAGCGATCGGTGAGGTGCTCCGGGGTGGCGCACGTCTCCAGGTCGTCCTCCCGGGTCAGGCGCCGCAGCCAGAGCAGCTCACAGTTGCAGTGCAGGGGGTTGCCGCCGAAGCTGACCGTGAGCGGTGTGGGCGGCTTGGGCCCCGAGCCCTGGGACCTCAGGAAGAGCCCATCGGGGGGCAGTTTATGGAGGCGGTTGGAGGTCATGTCCAGGCGAACCAGTTTGTGCAGCTGCACGAAGGTACCTTCCGCAATGTGGTCGATGAGATTGTGGTCCAGCGTGAGGGTGTTCAGGTTCACCATCTGGCCCACGGCCTCCCAGGGCAGGGCCTCGAGGTTGTTGTAGGACAGATCCAGGTCCTCCACCGTGGACAGGAAGGCATCGAAGGCGGCTGACTCCACCCGGCGGATCTGGTTGTTGCCGAGGATCAGGTGGCGGAGGTTGCCCAAGCCGCGGAGCTGGTCGCCGCGCACCTCGGCCAGGCGGTTGCTGTCGAGGTGCAGGGCGCGGAGGGCGCGGAGGTCGGCGAAGGCGCCGGCGGCCACCTGGCCGATGGTGTTGCGGGACAGGGTGAGGTGCACCAGGCTGGTCATGTTGGCGAAGTCTCTGCGGCGGACCGCCGCGATGAAGTTGTCAGTGAGCCGCAGCTCCACCACGCGCCGGTCGATGGCCGGCGGCACGAAGAGCAAGCCCGTCTTGGCGCAGAGCATGGTCAGCGTGGGCGCCACGTTCTGGCAGATGCAGCGGCCGGGGCAGGGCTGACCACGAGATGCCCCAGCCCAGAGCAGCAGCAGAAAGGGCAGGGCAGCGGGCGGCGGCGAGAGGAGCGCCGAGGAGAAGGGGCCCGGAGCCATGGTGCAGGGGGAAGGCGGGAGGGGTGGGGCGCGAGACCTGCAAGGGAAGGAGACAGGAGACGGTTACCCCACCGGCGCAGGACTTGGGTCCTGCTAGGAGTCAGACCCAGGTCCCTCCCTCCCTCCCTGACTTCCCGGGCTGCATGGTGGCAGGACCCATCATCAGCTGGCATCCCCTTATTGCTAACAGACAGTATTTCCGGGCTGGTTGGTAAATGACACTGCCCCACCTCTGAGTGTCCTAATCTTTATTCTGATGCTCTTCTAGGAGGCCCAGACCTCTCATGATTTCCCAACCAGAGGGGTGACACCTGGCCCAACCTGGGCCTTCCAGTACTCACTAAATATTTTGAAAAATCACAGCTGACTAGGGTTTAAGGTCATAGATTTCAAAGCCATAGTCCCTGGGTTCAAATTCCAGCTCTGACACTTACTAGCTGTGTGACCTCGGGCAAGTGTCTGAACCTCTCTGAATCTCGGTTTCTTCATCTGTAAAATGGAAAGAAAAACAGGCCTTACCTCTGTGAGGATCAAATGGATTAATGAGCATAATGTACTTAGAACCGTGCCTGGTGCATAAAATGTGTCCAATATGCCAGTAATTATTTTCACCGTGATCATCAAGTATCCGATGTGTGCCAGGCATAGAAGTGTGCACTATTATTAAGAATAAGTGCTCTGAAATCAAACAGACTCAGGTTCAAGTCCTGGCTCCCCCCTTGCTAGCTCTGTGACCCCAAACTAATGATTTCCCCTAAACAAGGCCATAATTTCCTGATTTGTAAAATGGGATGATAATCACACCATCTTCGGTGGGTTGTTGCAAGGGTTCAGTGAGCTCATTCATGGGGCCACTGAGCACAGGGCCTTCCACAGAGTAAAAATATTCAATAAATGTTAAGGGTAACCACCCCCCCCACACACACCCCTGGGAGTGGCAGAGGGAATGTGAAGGTAGGAGGGGATGAGAAAAACACATTTTCCTGCTCAGCCTTGGGAAGTCCTTCTCTGAACCTTTGTCCAGGGCCCTGGTAAGCTCCCAAGCAGCAGGCAGGCTTTCATGCTCACATCAGTGGGCACATACAGGGCCCCATACATGCCCACACTCACACACACTCACACACTCTCACACACTCACGCTATGCCTCTGCTCCAGGCAAAACCTTCCGGCGGGGATTCCCCTGCGGCGCCTGCAGCCCACGACATGTCAGCTCCCATCACAACACGGGGTGGGTGGGGGGGGGTGAAGAAGAAAGGATGGGAAGGGGGCGTCCCTGAAACTGCTTTCACCCCACCCCGTACCCAGTCCCTGCTGGCCCACCTCCTAGGAATCTGCAGTTTGGGGCTGTGGCCTGCTGTGGCCCTGGATCCCCTAGCCTATAGGTAGCTGGACCAAGAGAGTCAGAGAGAGAGGTGAAGAGACAGGGAGAGACAAGTGGGGGGCGGGGAGAGGGGTAGAATGGAGTGGCAGAAACAGACAGAATGAGAGAAAAAGAGAGACAAAGGCACAAAAAAAGGAAGAATCTGAGGGGCGCCTGGCAGGCTCATGTCGGTAGAACATGGGACTCTTGATCTCGGCGCAGTGAGTTGAGCCCCACATTGCACTGAGCACTTACATAAATAAGTAAGTCTGTAAATACGTAAGGAAACGGAAAGGAAAGAAAAGGAAAAGAGAAAGAGTGAAAGGAAGGTGCACAGGCAAGGAGCCAGCCTGAAGCCAAGGCAAACTGAGGAGCTAATAGAGGAGACATACAGAGAAGGGCACTGAGATCAAGAGAGGAAGAGAGGAAGAGGGAGCCAGAGGAGGCAGGATGTCCTAAGACATTACAGAGAGAGACCAAGACGAAGCCAGAAAGAGATAGAGATGGAGAGCCAGTGCCGGGGCTGGAGCGAGCATAAGAGGCAGAGTCAGGGCATCCCACCATCTCTGAGCGCCCCCCTTTAATTTGTCCTGTGCTCCACCTGGGAGACCGCTCCATCTGAGTCAGAAAACCTTGGCCTGAGCAGCGGAGCTCCTGAGCTAGGAGGCCCAGCTCTGCACCTGCTTGGCTGTGGGGTCTCTAAGGCTCGGAACCCCAACCTATGAAACACAAGTCCGTGGTTTTGCCTCCCATCGCTGGGGTGGGGCTCAAGTTGAAGGAATAATAACAGCAATGGAACTAGCTGGTGTTTATTGAGAGGCAGCGTAGCATCGCAAGGAAGAGCCGGGACCTGACTGGTCAGGCTCATACCCCAGTTCCCTGCTGAGGCCACTTGAATCCAGTGACTTCCCCTCTGTGTGCCTCGGTGTACTCATCTGGAAAATGGGGATAATGATAGCACCTACTTCATGGGGTTGTTGGAAGTATTCAGAGATAACACAGTATAACATGTTTAGAATAGTTCCTGTCAGAGTAAACCCTGCGTAAATATTAGCAGCCATTATTATTATTATTATTTATCATTTTCTCTGGCTCTCTCTCAGCCACCAGCAGGTCAGGCGACCAGGAGATCTTCCCGTACGCACGCACATGTGCACACACGCACACACACAAAATGGTAAACTGTGTTTATGCTGCTCTCCAAATGCAGGGGGTCACTTCATGTTGTCAGACTCTCTGTACCCTTTTCCGATGTCATCACAAGGCTTCCCTGTCCCAGTGACCGTACCCATCCAGAGAGGGGATGCCTCCAGGCCTGAAACTCCCACTACCACCCACGCCCTGGCTCTCCCACCAGCCCTGACCCAACCATGCTCGTGACCTTGTTGTCACTGTCCCCCCCTAAGATTCCCCCCACTCCCGCCCCTTGGACACTGCCATACCCTGCCCTGAAATCCATACCAGGCAGGGCTCCAGGCCTCCAGCTGGCTCAGAACAGGCCCAATCACTCCACATCTCTCTCCCCAGCCTGAAGGACCCCACTCACCTCTCTGCGGGGAGTCAGGGCCTGGGCCGGTACCTGCAAAGGAATAAAATGACCCCATTAGCATCCTTCGGGCTCCTCTCTGAAGACCTGCCTCAGAGACCATCTCAGCCACAGAAGTCCCTGGTGTGATCATTCTCTCCACCCTCCTGCTGCAGACTCTGTATAGTCTCAGACAGACTCGGCGAGTCATTTCTGGAATCCAGGGAGTCTGGGCCTCAGGACTGTTCACCCTCCAAACCTAGGAGTCCAGGACTTTAACCCTTTGTCCTCTGTGGGCTTGCCAGGCCAGACTCCAGCCCCCTCCTCCCTCAAGACTGTGGTGTCTGCAACCCCAGACTCTTCCTTCTTCAAACTCCAGAGTCCAACTCTTGCTTTCTTCCTTTCTCAAGGCTCAGGAATCTGGCCTCCCAGCTGCTCCTCCTCCGGATGCAGGATTGCAGGCGCCCAGCCTCTTCCTTCCAGGGTTCACATCCCAGTCCCCCAACTTTAAAGAGCTGAGTGGTATGGAGGATAGGAAAGAACCAGAGGTCCCCATCCTCACCATTACACCACTGTCATACCAACACATGTGGACATGCCAAAACCCACATGGACCCACAATACAATTCTCTCCATCTGGATTTCCATGGACACACCAGCATGGTGTGTGCGCCCACCCTCCGTGGGCCCTTGGCCTGGTGCGTGGACACACTTGTGTCCTTGGACTCTCGGATGGACCCCAGCATACCACAGGTCACACCACACAGGCCCCAATCTCACTGGGCCAAGAACTGAAGTCAGCCTTGTGCCAGAGAGACAGGCACATGGGTGCATATTGCCCTGCACATATGTTTGAACCTATATAACCCCAATCCCCAGAGACCAACACTGACACATAAATGGACTCACAACAGAGACACACACCCTCAAGGTGGACACACCTGCGGCCACAACCACATATGTACAACACTGACTTTCCTTTGCACATTCATACATACTCATGTACACATACAACAGAGGAAGCCATGTGCCCCCTTGCAGACAACCAGATACGTGCACCTATAACAGATATATGCTTGCACACTAGCCAACACACAGGGGCACACACATATAACATATACTCACTTGCACATACAAGTGATACACAGGTGCATTCTCTTAAATGCCCAAACACACTCATACACACTCATACAACTTCACATATCCCCATGATGCATGGTCACAAAACTGATACATTCCCACACCAACAGATGCACAAACATACACGCTGGCTGATACACACCTCACATACATACACAGAACTACAAGCATACACAGACACACAAAACTGATACACACTCAAACAAGCACACAAGCACACAGGCACAGAAAGATGCACCTTGCACAGACATTCTGGGATGTTCACTCATTCCAGACACATGCTCACACAACAGCCCTGTGAGGGATTTACACACTTCCAACATGCACATAAAATACTGAACCACAGTAGCATAGGCAACAGATAGGCATAGATTCACACTCACACACAGTCATGAACACACGTCCCTCCTAGCTCTGAGGTACCCCCACCCCACCTACTTCCCAGGCCAAAGAAATCCTAACATCCTTCCCTCCCAGCACATCCCACCCCCCCAACGGAGGCACAAGCCAGGCCTGAGGTCAGAGTTCAGCAGGTGGAGTCTCAAGGGTTGGGGGGCTGAGTCCTAGAGCCCGGCTACAAGGCTGTCCTCCCACTGGCAGCCCAAAGGTCCCCCGGCCTGGCCATCTGTATGCCGGCAACTCCGGCCCCATCTGCCAGGGATCTGGTCGGGTGGGGGGGTGGGGGGGGTGGGTGGGGAAGGGCCGGGTCTGTGCCCCTCCCCTAGGCCCATCTGTCCATCCCTCGGCCTCTCATCCCTCCATCTGTCCACCTACCGGCCGCCCATCCCCCCCCAGTCACCGGGAAGGGGAAGACATGGCCGTCTCCCCCAAGGACCGCCGAGGACCCCCCAGCTGACATGGACCCAGGGAGCGGCAAACTCCCCTCCCCCAAACCCACACAGAGGCCTGGACCCACAAGGAATGAGCCCCAGCCCCGGCCGGGAACCTGACATGGACGCACAGACACACACCCTCGGAGACATACAACCCGCAGACACACACACACACACACACACACGCACACACACACACACACCACAGATGGACACCCGAACGGGCACACCCGGCTACACAAACCCTAGGATGGACATCCAAGCTGGACACAAACACCCAACGCAGCCAGCCCCGCGCACACTCGCTGGAGGGGGGGCGGGGGACCCACACCTGGGCACACAACCCACGCACACACACCTGCACACAGCCCCTCCGATGGGCGCGCGACAGCCCCCCAGACACACAGCCGCAGGGGCAGGCACTCGGGGGGCACACGCGCGCGGCCGGACACAGCACCTCGGCTCGACACCCAGCACACACCCGGATGGCCACACAAGCAGGGCGCCGCACACGCCGGCGCCGGGCACACTCAGGGCCGCGCGAGCGCACGCCGGGCCCGCCGCAGCGCCGCGGACACACACTCGCACGCTCGCGCGCTCACACCCGCGCCGCCACCGGCGCCCCCGCCCGCCGCCTCCCGGGCCGCTGCGGGCCGCGCTCACCCAGCCCGGGGGGGCCCCGGGCCCGGCCCCGCCGCCGCCGCCTCGCTCCGCGCCATGGTGGGGGGAGGGCCGGGGGAGGGGGCGCGGTGCCGCGGGGCCGCCTCCCTCCCGCCTCCCGCCCTCCCTCCCGAGCCGCCGCCGAGCTCCGCCCTCCGCGCCGCCCGCCGCCAGAGCCCCGCCGCCGCCGCCGCCGCAAGGGGGGAGGGGGCGCCGGCCGGAGGGGGCGGGCGGGACGGCCGCACCGCCCGGACCCCCGCCCGGGGCGCGCCGCAGACCCCTCGCCGCTGCGGAGCCGCCGGCCCGCCCCCGGCCCCTCCCCCGCCCCACCCCCAGCCCCGCCGGCTTCCCCAGAGACCCCCCAGGCCACGCCCCAGCTGGCGTGGGGACTCGGATCTCCCAGCGGAGACCTGGGATCAGGTCCCCAAAGCCAGGAGAACCCGACCCCATACCTTACCTCCTCTGAGGACCCAAACCGTGGTCTACAGCCACCCAGGACCACAAAGCATGTCCTGCTCTCCTTGGTGACCTCAGACTCTGCCCCATACTCCAGCGGGGACCCCAGACCATATCCCAGCACCCAAGGGGAATCCAGAGCACCCCCCGCAGGGACCCTAAAGCATACCATCACATCCATTAGACCCCAGACCATGCCCCAACTTCCAGAGGAGACCCAAACCGTATGTCAACAGCCCAAGATCATGTCTTACTCCCTTTGGGGACCCAAACCATATCCTACGGCTCCTTGGGGACCCCCAGCCATGCCCTTCCACTCTCTAGGACCACAAACCATTCCCTGACCCTCAACAGGGACTCCAGACCATGTCTAATTTCTAGAAGACCCCAAAATGTCTTATTCCCCCTAACTTACCTCATTACCCCCATTAGACCCCAGACCATCCTCCCCTCTAAGGCAAGGCTTAGTTCCAGAACCCCTGATTTGCCCCAGATTCTTTCTCTGCCTCCTTCCTGTTCCTACTCTTTCTTTTGGACCCTGCAGACCCTTCCCCCTCCCTGTAATTTCCTTGCAACCCAGGATTCCTTGCTCCTTTTTTGGTTAGGCTCCTTTCTTGCCTAAATCCTACCCACTAGCTGACCCCACCAGCCCCTCCCCACTCTCCACCTCTTTCTGAGATACTCCTCAGGCCCCCACATCCAACAAGGCCTCCCCTCCAAATCTGCCTTATTGCAGTCCCCCAGCTCCCTGGCAGCTCAAACCCTTCCCATTTTGGATCCCACCGTATCAACGTCCTCTGCCAAACCCCTTCCCTAACCTCTTCCTAGTTATGTCACTGCTCCAAGCCAGCCCTGTCCCTCAGATCAACGGCACCTCTGCAGAACCTCCTTTTTAGTAAGGAGGTTGACCCCCACTCCCCATTAGATGCCCCCTGGGGACATTCACATCCCCCCTCTCTCAATCTCCAGATTCCAACAACTCCACTCCCATCACCACCTCCACCCAGGCACTATCTCCATCTCCCAACCTGGTTCCTGGTGCTCCCTGATGGGGTGTGGAGGTCCTGGGCTGGGAGGATAGAGAGAGAATCGTAACAACAGCAAAAGCGGACACGCATCCAGCGTTACTGTGTGCCAGGAATGGTTCTAAGGGCTTGACCCACGATTCCATTTACTCCTTCCAGGAACCAGATGAGGAGGTCCCATCACATCCCTATTTTACAGATGAGGAAGTTAAGTAATTTGCCTCAGGTGACATAGGTAACAAGTGGCAGAGCAGGGTAGATGTGAAGGGAAAAGAAGGAAAGGGTGGGCCTGGGATGGACAGGAGTGGAAAAAAGGAGATCCGCAAATATGGGGAAGCAAAGTGGCTGAACCCAAACAGGGAGGGCCCCACTCACCTCTTCTTTTTTTTAATAAGATTTTATTTATTCACGAGAGAGGCAGAGACAGAGAAAGAGACATAGGCAGAGGGAGAAGCAGGCTCCCCATGGGGAGCCTGATGCCGACTCAATCCCAGGACTCAGGATCACAACCTGAGCTGGAGGCAGATGCTTGACTATTGACCCACCCAATTGCCCTCCTCCCCCACATCTTGACCTCATCCCTTCCACTCCTGTTTCCCAGCTCCAACCATGACACCTTGCTATTCCCCCAACACACCAGCTCAGTTCAGTCCAGCCCCTGGGGTCTTTGCATCATTTCCCCTTCCCTGGCGATTCTTCCTTTTCATTCAAGTCTTAATTCAAAGGTAATCTTTCCAGAGAGACTTTCCTTTAACCTCCTAGGTTTACACCTCCACCCCCTACCAATTGTCCTGATGTCTGCAAATGACTCTAAAATCCATAAAAACCAAGATGGGTTGATGGATGGGGATGTGATAAAGCAAGCACAATAAAATGTTGATGATAGAATCTAGGTGGTGGGTATATGGGTGTTCACTGTGTAAAATTATTTCAACTTCGCTGCATGTTTGAAATTTTTCATAACACATGCCGGGCCAAGGACTCTCTTCTAGAGACTACAGAGGCAACGAAAAGCGCCCCCCCCCCATTTTTATCACATCATCTCATCTTATTTCCTATATTGCACTTATCATGCTTATTAATAATCTTGTCTCTTGGGCAGCCCAGGTGGCTCAGCGGTTTAGCGCCGCCTTCAGCCCAGGGTGTGATCCTGGAGACCTGGGATCGAGTCCCACGTCGGGCTCCCTGCATGGAGTCTCTGACTCTCTCTCGGTGTCTCTCATGAATAAATAAATAATCTTTTTAAAAAATAATAATCTTGTGTCTTTATTGTCTGTTTATTGCTTATTCTCTGGTCACTGACATATAAGCCTCCTGAGGGGAGTGGCATGGGCACCAATTTTCTCCAGTGTCCAGAACGGCCAATAGCACCCAGTACGGGCTCAGTAAACACGTGTTCTTGAATGGCTTTCAGAAGAGGGCCTGAGAGCTAGGCCTCTTCCAGACTCACTGCGGAAGCCACACAGAAGTGACACAGAAGCCTGGGGTCACTAGAAGGGAAGGGGGAACCCCCCCAGCAGTTGGGAGAATGCCCCGTATGGCCAGGAAACGTGAGTTGGCCTGAAAAGAGGGCAACAGGTGGAAGTTTTCTAAGGTCTTAATTCCCGCCGCAGGCTTACTAATAGAGAGCAGCAAGCATTCTCACACTTCCACAATTAGGCCCCGCCCCAAGCCTAGGCACCACACCCACACCCACACCCACACCCCCGCCCCCGTCTCCAAGGCTCTGTCCAAAGCAAGAACCCCAGCCTATCTGACCTCAGGATGCCCCTCAGGCCTAGCTCCTACTCCCTTCGCCCCAGCACTTCTCCCTGTACCTTAAACTCCACCCCGAAAGCATCTAGCCTTCCGTCTAGGCACTGGCCCCTCTTGCCTAGTTTAGATCCTCCTTTCTCAGTTCCGCCCTAAATCCCGATTCTTCCTCTCCAACGTAAGCCCTACTTTCCTTGAAGGTTAGCAGGGAGAAGCGCCCAGGGAAAGCCTAGAGCCTGGATTCAAAAATTAGACAGGCTGGATCTGTCGAAGCCGAGGTGAAGAAGGTTGGTGGAAAGAGAGGAGGCGGTCTGGTCCCTAGTTTGCTCGGGGCCCCTTGGAGGAGGGGCCCCAAACCTGGAGCCACGCCCCCACTGTGCCGGCTCTCCATTGGATACTGTATTCTGCTCTGGCCTCTCTGATTGGTCCCTCCGCGATCCCTCTAGCCAAACCTACTCTGCATTGGGCAGTCCCGAGAGCCCCCCTCGCTGATTGGTCCTTGCTTTCCAAACTCCCTGCTCCTCATTGGGCGACTCCTGGTACATGCCTCTTTCTGATTGGACTGTTTGCAATCATGAGCCTGGAGGCTGACAGAAGGGAAGGAGGAGAGGGAGAGGGGAGGAGGACGGAGGTGAGGGGATGAGTCCCCTAAATCCCCTGCCTGACAAGAGTAGCCATTACCACCAGATTAGCCTTGAGTTAAAGTTCTAACTGTGCAAACCACTAGCAGTGGGGGCTTCAGGCAACCAATGGCTTCTGTGGCTCAGTTTGCTCATCTGTAAGTTGGGGATAATGATAACGATCCTCATGGGGTAACTGTAAGGATTAGATGAGTTAACACTTGTGAAGTGCTTTTGGAAATGCCTGGCACCTAGGAAGCCCGCAATCACAGAGTTAACTATTAGTATTAATCTGATCATGTAAGTGCATGACCTTGGACAAGTCCTTTGGCCTCTCTGCGCTCTGGAGGCCGGCGGTTGCTTGACCTCTTAATTGAACGACCCCTCCTATCCCCAGCCTCCCTCTTCTTCCACCCCTCGCCATCAGAGACTGAGGCTGTGATCAGAGGGAGGAGTAGAGATGTGCCTGGCAGAGATGAGGTGGGGAGGGCACCAGGACGGGTGTCAGAGAGGAGCTCAAATCCGGCGCCCCACAAATACCGGAGTGGGGGGGCTTGTGTGTGCGCGATTTCTCTCTGCAAAGGGCTTATCCTGGCATGGGGCAAGGGGGCAAAGGATGGGTAGAGTGGATGGTTTGTTCTGGCCAGGAGAGCTGGGGAGGGGTTGGAGCTGGGCTCCTGGACCCTCCCTCAGGAATGACAGGGCTGGGGGAGGGGCAGCCCAGGCCCAAGGTCATTGTGTCACTGTTACCATGGCAACGAACACCTCTCAACAGGGAACCTGAAAAGGGGTGGAGGGGGGAGCTCCCAGGTCCTTGGATCTGGGGACAGAGAGAGGAACAGAGACCGGGAGGAGAAGCTCAGAGAAAGAGTGATTTATCTCTGTGAAGACCTGCCCATCTCAGAATTCTCTGTCTGGTACACTGTGAGTGCTCAATAAATGTCCCTCAGACACAAGATAGAGAATCTGAGAGAGTCAAAAGCCCAGAGATGCCAGAAGAAAGAAGGATCTCTGGGGTGGGGCGGGCAGAGTGTCCCTTTCCTGCCCTTCAACCTCATACCCCTCAGGGGTCCACTGAGAGCCCAGGATCCTCTCACCTTCCCCAGCCTTGGGCCCTCAGTCCTCCCTAACCACACAAACCACCCACCCCAGCAACTCCCTTATGCAATTATGTTTGATCCTTCAAATTCTTCCTACCTGGGGGCTCACTGAGAACAGTTTTCAGTGCCAGCTAACGCCTGCTAGTTCCTAGAGCTGGGGTGGGGAGTGGGGAGGAGGGGAAACAGGTGCTCTGTCTCCTTCACTCTCAGGAACCCAGGTGTCTTTATTCCCCTCGGAGTGGCCCCCTCCGGGGCTCAATGTTCCCCAATTCCTCCAGGAAACCCAGCCTCCTCCCCCACCTCCCACCAACTCCTCCCCAGGAAACCCTACAGGCCCCTCCCCTTCTTTCCGAGAAACAGGTATCCGCCCCCCTTCCTCCTGGGACTCAGCGGGCATCCATTTGGTCTGCCTGCCCTCTGCTGGCCGAAGGCCGGTACTGCAGGGACTGCCGGCCAGCGCTCACAACTAGATACAGAACCAGAGCTGAGAGTGTTCCTGCATTTTAATTTCCTTAGGGTCTCAGAGTTCCAGTTCTTGGGGTCCCAGTCCCCAGTTTCTTCAGGGACTCCGACATCAGGAATTCCGTTCCCCAGCCCAGAGGTCAACGAAAGAAGGACAACTTCTCTTGGAGCCAGGCCTCAGTGAGGTCTTCCGTGGTGCGGATTTCAAACACCTGGGCAAGGAGAGGCCTCTGCATTAAGACCCACTCAGGAACTGAAGGAGTGAGCTCTAGCTCCCTCCTCCCCTCAGAACGGGTGCCCAGACCCTCAGCCCATCCTCCTTCAGACCCAAAAGCCCAGACTTTCCCCCTCCTCGTCCCTAGCACTGGGGAGCCTCAGCCCCAGGCCCAGACCTTTGTGAGCTCTGCAGTCTGCACCAGTCTATTCTTACTCCCTGCATACATCATCTGCTGTTCAGGCTTGCAACCTGTGTGGAAAAGAGAAAAGAGCATAATTGGGGGACCCTGGTTATCACTAAGGCCCTAGTAATGTCATGCAGGCCTTTAAGTTTTCCTAGGGTCCTGGGAGTTGTTCTAACGTGTTCTCTTGAAGCTATACCCAGATTCTGGGGGCTTTGTTTGGGGGGCTTGTTATTCTGAGGGTCCCTGGAGATGGCTGAGAGGCCACACAGGAGTTAGATTCTAAGTAAAAGGGAGGGGTTAACTTGCTTATACACCTTGGGACTAAGGAGGATCTGTGGGCTCTTAAGGAATCTGAACCCCTGCCTCCACCCCACTACCCTCCCAGCACTCACACCGCACACACACACACCATGTGCCATACACTCACACAGTCACCAGTCACACACACCTGCACCCATGTATATGTTCTCACACACCCCACACACAGACTCTCAGACCCTCTTGTGGGGACAGGTAGAGAGCTGTGCCTCACCCACAGGACTGGAGAAGATAAAGCATAGAGGGTAGGACACTCGGCCATCCTCGTGCACGTACTTGTAGCTGTAAACCACGAACCTGCACCAGTGAAAGGGAATTCAAACTCAGTACTTTTGCCTGGAGCCCGAGGCCCAATACCCATTACCTGAGTTCACAATCTTGAAATCTTGCCTAAGAAGCTAGGGTTAACAAATGAAACCCAAGATACTGGCCTCAAAATGATGAAAAATAATAATCACAGGTGCCTGTTTGATTCATAATAACCCTCTGACATAAGTGCCCTTATTATCCCCATACTACAGATGGGAAAACAGAGGCCCAGAGTCACTTAGCCAAGGTTCCGTGGATAGAGGGAAGATTTTAGCCCAGGGAATTCAGTGCCAGACTGTAAGGGCTCAAGCACCATGCTGTAATGTCCAGAGCTCTAGACCTCTGGCCTGAGACCAGAGCCGGCTCCACAATTTGCCAAGCCCAGTGCAAAATGAAAACGTGGGGCCTCGTGTTCAAAAGGCAAGAGAAGAGCTGTTCCCTTTCCTCTGCAGTCTCTCTCCAAACTGGTCGTGGTCTTACTAAATTTGCTACTTGTCCTTCTGAAGGAGGGACCATGTGGGAGCTGAAGGAGGCTCCAAGTCCCCAGCACAGGCTCCACTATCCCATCAGACTTGACACAAAACACAAATTCAAAGATAAAACTATTTTAAGGGGGATCCCTGGGTGGCTCAGCGGTTTGGCACCTGCCTTTGGCCCAGGGCGCGATCCTGGAGTCCCAGGATCGAGTCCCACGTCAGGCTCCCAGCATGGAGCCTGCTTCTCCCTCCTCCTTTGTCTCTGCCTTTCTCTCTCTCTATGTCTATCATAAATAAATAAATAAATCTTAAAAAAAAAAACTATTTAAAAAAAATTCAGATGGCAGGCAGCTGCAGAGCAGTAAGCCCTGTGTTCGAGACTCCCTTCTGTGTATGGGGCCCAGTGTGACCACACTTGTCAGACAGCTGGGGAGCTGATCCCAGCTGAGATCTAGAGCCTGAGAGTGAGGGTCAAAATCCTGGGGAGCCCAAAATTCACCCCAGTGGAGATGAAAAATCTACACAGACTAGATTTTACAGGCGTGTCAAAGAGCTCCTCCTACAGAAAGCACCAGACTTAGGTGGCTTCACACAGAATTCTCCCCAATCGTTAAAGGTCAAGTGACTCCTCTGCTACCCAGAGTATTCTCAAGCATTGAAATGAGGAAAATTTCATTTTTTGTTTAATGATGTAAGTGCAATCATGAGACCAAAGCCCAACAGTTTGTAAAAAAAAAAAAAACAACAAATAAATAAAGAGCAAGGTCTAATATCACATGTGACTATCAGTGTAAAATTCTGCAATAAAGGGACGCCTGGGTGGCTCAGTGGTTGAGCGTCTGCCTTTGGCTCAGATTGTGATCCCGGAGTCCTGGGATCGAGTCCCATATCAGGTTCCCTATAGGGAGGCAGAGGGAGACAGAAGGAGACATAGGCTTCTCCCTCTGCCCATGTCTCTGTCTCTGTGTCTCTCATGTAAATAAATAATAAAATGTAAAAAAAAAAAAAATCTGCAATATTAGTATACAAACAAAAAGTCCTAGGATGTGAATTCATGGCCTCAATCCCAGATCAGAGCCTGTGATTAAGGCTGGAATCTGAAGGGTCCCTCAGTCTGTTCCTTCGCCACCACCCCCTCTCCCAGGCCTGACCCTCCCCCTTCCTTCCCCCAGGGTACCTGGGCTGTCTCTCTGGCAACTCTGTTTTTAGTTCCTCTGGAGAAATGTTCTGGGGGGGGGGCGGGTAGGGGGAGAAAAAGAAAAGACTGTCATTAAGTCAGCACAAACTATGTGCCGAGGCACTTAGTTCAAGAAACACCCATAGATCAACTCATTGACTTCTCTCACAATTCTGTGCAGTAGCTTCTATTCTTATCCCCCCCTTTACAGGTGAGCAAACCGAGGCCCAGACTTGTTAAGATGCTTGGCCAAGGTGGCAGATAGTGAGCAGCACGATTCAGATTTGAATCTGGATTCAAATCATAACCATTTTGCTGCACTGCCTTTGGGAGGACCTGAGAGAGCCCAGCTCCTAGCCAATCCCCCTTGCCTGTCAAACATCCCCAGCCTCAGCCTCCATGGGCCACCCCCACCCCCACTGCCAATCCTTACAACATTATAAAGTAACTCTTATCCCCGTGGGACTGATAAAGACATCAAGGTGAGAAAAAGGTGAGGTCTACCCTTTTAGGAAGGATTCCTGCTACGCTTTTGACTTATCAGGAAACTTTCATTTTGGTGCCAATAAAATATCGTCGTTGTCATCACTGTCATCATTTCATCAAGCATATTCTAGATGCCAGGCCCTCTTCTAAACCCATTATAAGAATTAAAGCATTGAATCCATAGTCAACCCAAAGGGGTAAGTTCCAGTACCCTCGTTTCAAAGATGAGGAAACAGAGACCCATGCAGATGGTGTCTCTTGCCTAGAGTCACAGCTGAGCTGGGATCTGCCCTCCAGGCCTTTCTGGCCCCCCGATGCCAGGCTCCTGGCATCGTCCAGCCCTCTGGTTCTCCCAGGCCCACCCTGCACTTCTTGGAGGTCCCGTCCATCCCAGACCCTCACCTGAAATTCTTCCTCAAGCACCACCATCTGCCGGTCTTTATCCACCTTCACTGGAAACAGATGGCACATAGGGGTTAGACGCCCCTCCCATCCACTGGTGACACTAGCCCAGACTTCCTTGTCCCCACCCTCTCTGCCATCCTTCCAGGGGAGGAGATGACACTCACTTATTATGGCCGCATTGTCCGTCTCTTTTCTGAAGCGAAATTTTCTCAGCTTTTCCTTTAGCTCTGGGTCCACCTCGCACACCACCAGGGAATCGGACTGCCAGAGAAGCCCAGGAAGAGCTGAGCTGGCCTGCTCTGGGCCCCCGCCCCTTCCCCAAACCTCAGTTTCTCCATCTACTACTAAAGAGGTGGGCCCTGACAGCTCATGGGACACCTCTGGGGACATTAGGCGGGACCTTTCCTTGGGGCAGGTGCCACCCCTTACCAGCGCACACGCCCCAATTGGGGCTGCCCAGTAGAGGCTGGGTTCCAGCCCTCTAGGCAGGTGCCCTTGGGGAGCACTCGAGGAGACCCTGGGGATTTGCTTGCTCTGGCGCTAAACCCGGAACCAGCATCTCTCTTCCCCCAGCCAGGCCCTTTGCCGCAGTTGGGGTCACCCACCCAGCCCCTGACCATCCCACAGCCTGACCTTCACCCCCGCACTCTCCCAGACCCAGGCCCAGCCCCGCCCCAGCCCCCAGCCCTTCCCATACAACCCCTGGCCCCCTGACCATGACTTTTCAGTCCACAGGCCTCTTCTTTTTCAGTTCCGCTGTCTTCTAGAGGTGGGGACCAGGGCTTCAGGGGGCGGGGTGTGGGGCAGGGGAAAGGTTTCATCCAACACCACATCCTGTTTATGCCCATTCTGGGACAACTGTCTCAGAGGGCTCCTCCCCTTCCTTCCTTCCCCTCATCTGCCAGGACCTCCCAGCTTTGCAATCACTCAGACCGGGGTTCGAATGCCGCCTTGCTGTGTGACCCCAGCTAAGTAACCTCACCCCTCTGATTCAGGGTCCTTGTGAGGATTAAAGAGCTTCACACACCTCCTAGCATGGTGGACATGCTCAATACATAGTAGGTAACAATGAGCTCTTTAGCTCCTCCCCTCCTCCAGGAAGCTTTCCTGGATTGTCCCCCTCTGGAATATTTTAATTCCAGAGTAGAAAAGGGGAGCTTAGGGATGTTTGGTAGGCAAACCGCCACCTGGATTCCACAGTGCCCAGGTAATGGTGACTGATTCAACCCCAGGGGCCTAGTAATGGGCTCTACAATGATGGTGTCCAATTCTGTCAGACCAGTACCCTCTTTTTTATTAAGTGCATTTGTGTTGCTCCCTTTCCAATCATGAAATGAAATTCCTAGATAACGTAACCTTCTTAGACACAAATTCCACTCCCCGCCCAAATCAACACAACATCCTGTCATATAAAGGAGAAATAAAAGGGAAGTAATTTACAGGAAGACTCCATGAACTTCAGTGAGAAAATATAAGCCAACAAGAGACTCTTCACAGGGCCCAGCCCCATAATGGGTGGCCCACTGTGCTGGCTCCACAGGTGGCAGTGATCAAGACTTCTTGAACCCCCTCCCTGGGCACCGTCCCACCCCGTCCCACCTACTCATGGGCGTCACTGGAGCTATTCTCCCTCTCCCTGCATCATCAGTGTTCCCATCCCTACTAGATCTTTCCTCTTAGCCCGCAGGCGGGGGTGTCTTCCTTCTTAAAAACTAAGAACTCTGTCCAGCACTGCCCATTCATTTCCTTCCCTTTTCAGCAAAACTTCTCGAAAGAATTGTCTACACTTGCTGCCTCCAAGGTCTCCTCCTGATTTCCTCTTCAGCTCTCTCCCAGCAGATTGTCACTCCTGTTCCCATCCCCTGACATACCCTTGCCGGGGCCACCGATGACCTCTCTGGTGTTGGACCTAAGGGTCAATTCTCAGTCTTCATCAGCCGTGCCCTCTCACCTGTGTGTGACACCGTCCAACACTCCCTGGGCCCTGAAGAAATACTTTCTTCACTTGGTTTTCAGGACAACACCGTGGCCTGGTTTTCCTCCGAATGTTCTAGCCGTTCCTTTTTGGCCTCTCTTGCTGATTCTTCCTTTTTACGGTGGGGTGTCCCAGGGTTTAGTCCTTCGTCTCCTTCTCTTTTTCACCTACCATCCTCTCCTCCTGATCTCATCCAGTTTCTTGGCTTCCAAAGGGGATATCCTAATTCTTTTTCCAGCCTGGCCCTCTTCCCAAACTCTGGACTCCTATATCCAGCTGCCAACCTGACATCTCCACCTGGATGTCTATCATCCTTAACCTATCTCATTCCTCTCCTCGTACATCAGAATTTGTCAGTTCGGAACTTGGAAATGTAACCAGAACCTGCCCACTCCCCCCCTCCATGGCCCATAGCCCGGTTCCATCCACCTTCATCTCCCCTGAACTCTCCCAGCAACCTCCTCACTGTCCCCCTGCTCCCCATCCCACACTCTGTTCTTCATAAGACTGCCAGAGGAAGACAATACACCTCCTCTCTCAAAACCCTC
The DNA here is from genome assembly GCF_018345385.1 of Vulpes lagopus. NCBI lineage: Eukaryota > Metazoa > Chordata > Mammalia > Carnivora > Canidae > Vulpes > Vulpes lagopus. Next base: position 170,449,068 of record NC_054825.1, on the reverse strand, counting down.
CTAAGGCTTCCAGGTACGTTATTTGGGTAAAAGCTAGAGTCCTTACAGTGGCCATTATCTGCCAACACCCATCCTCCATTTCCACTTGGACCTTGTCTTCTACTGCCCTCTTCTTTGCCCGCTCCTTCCCAGCCAGGTTATCCTCTTTGTGGTTCTGTGAATAATCCTCCCCCTGGACCTTTGCACTTGCTGGTCCCTCTTTCTGGAACCCTCTTTCCCTATGGTTTACCCCTTCATTTCTTCAGATTTCTGCTCAAATCTCACCTGATCCAAGACGCCTTTCCTCACCTAAAATAGTGCTGACCCCATCACTCCACCCTCTCAGCTTGCTTTATTTATCCCCATAGTACTTATCACCAAGTCACATCGTATTTTTTTTTTAATTTATTGTGTCCCCTCAACCAGAATGTAAGCTTCGGGTATGAATGTAAGCTTTGTTCCGTTATCGAATTTCTATAACCTTGAATGGCACCTGACATGTATCAGGTACTTGAGTATCCTTGAGTGAATAAACGAACCGGGATCTCTCGAGCACAACTACTCTGCATGCTGTGAAAGCTTTTGCTTAGATGTTGGGGCTAGTGGATGGGGTTTGTGATATCGCCCACCCTGGCTTGAAGTGCATCTTCCTGACTGGCTGCCCCTTCTCAATCTTGGAGAGACTGTCGATTCCTTTGCTCATATTTTAGAGGTCCCCCTTTCTTAGGGTTCTGTTGAGTCGTCTCCATTCATCCTTCATGTCTTCCTCAGGTTAGCTCACTAACACCACTAACAGCTCCAATTACCATCTTTGATGATCCTCAAATCTTGGTTTCCAGCTCCAATTTCTCTCTTAAACCTGACCCAGCACTGCGCAGCCTCCTGGCCCCCGCTGCTGGGTGGCCCACATGGGGACTCAGCATCTTCCAAACAAACCTGCTTCTCCTCTGGGTCTCCTCTTCAGGGAGGCACCCCCAACCCCCCAGCCAGGGGCCTTGTCTAGGATTTCACCCTCTCTGCCCGCTCTGCAGCCAGCCAGTCCCAGGGCAGGTTCACTCGGCCTCCTGGGAGTCCCTCTTGTCCTCCCTCCTCCCTGTCCCACAGTCCCGCCCAGGTGCAAACGCCCCTGTCCCACCCCAACTGCCTTCCCGAACTGAAGGCCCCCAGTTTTACTCCCTCCAATCTCTGCTCCATAGGAAAGCCAGAGCCATCTTTCCAAATCCCCAACTCACCATGACTCTCCCTGGCTTGAAGCCCCTCCCTGGCTCCCTAGTGTCCTCAAAGACAAGCCCAAACTCCCTCAAGTGGCCAAACATCTGGCCACAGCTCATCTCCCACCACTCGTGGCCTGGGACTCTATACACTCCGTCCACCCCGATCGCATTTTCTTTGAGTTCCTCTAGCAGGTCATGTCTCTGTCACCTTCTGCGTGAGGGCCCCCGCTCCGCTTAGTCACCAGATCCAGGGTAGTTTGTGGCATGAACAGACTACAATAGTCAAAGCAACAACTCCCATTTGTGGGCGGCCTCCATTGCGCCAAGCGCTTTCCAGGCATCGTCTCAGTCCCATTCCCAGTTGAGAGACGAAGCAACAGGCTCAGGGAGGGCTGCGGTGGTAAAGCTGAGACTCCAGAGGCCTGCGTGCCAAGCCCTCACCTGGCCAACGGGCCCCGGCGGGGCGTTCAAGAGGGGCGGGGAGGCCGGCCTTGAACAGGCACATTCAGGAATTGTGACCTAGCTCACGGCCGCTGAGGTAGACGCGCCCGAGACTGCCCCCTGCGGGCCGGGAGGACCAATCCCCGGCTCCGCCGCGCCCGTTGCCCATGGCAACGCCGCGCGCGCCCCGCCCCCTCCCCGCCCGCCGGCCCCGAGGCTCCGGCGGGGCCGACTGCCTGTCAGCCCCGCGGCCAACCAATCCTACCGCGCAGGGGGCGGGCCTCTTGGGCCTCGCTCAACCCTCCGCGCTCCCCTCTCCGCCTGGACCCCGCCTTTCTCCGCGCACACCTCCCGCCCTTCGGGCTGCCCTCGCCGCCCGTTGGCGGGCGCGCCGTTCGTCACCGCGGCGTGAGCTAATGCCGGCGCGCGGCGGCCCCGGCGGGGCGGGGCCAGGGGCGGTGACGCACGGCGCGGTGACGCAGCGCGACGGCGGCGGCGGCGGCGGCGGCGGCGGTGGTCGGTGCGGGAGGAGGGAGGGGAGCTCGCGGGCCGGAGAGGGGGCGACGGCGGCGGCGGGGGCCTGAGGAGGCCCGAGCGGCGGCGGCGGCGGCGGCGGAGGCCGAGGCGGTGAGTCGCGGGCAGGGCCGGGCGGCGGCGGCGGGGCGGCGGCGGGTCGGGGCGCGCGGGGCTCACCTCAGGGCGCCCCAGGCCGCGCGGGCGGCCCCGCCCCCTCAGGGACCCCGAGCCGCGGGTTGCGGCGAGCGCGGGCCTTGGGGGTCCCGGCCCTCAGGAGAATCCCCCACCCCCGACCCCCGAGTCGCCCGCCCAGGCCGCCTGGGAAGCTTCCCTCCGAAACCCTCACGCCCTGGGGACCGCGAGGGGCCGGACCGGGGGACCTTCCCTGTGACCCCTCCCTCCCCCGCGCAGCTCTGCCTCAGACATCTCCCTGGAGGGCGTTCCCGCAGCCCCCCAAAACCCGCCCTAGAGCCCCCTGAAAACCCCCACCCCTCCTGCGGTCCGAAATCTTTCCGAGAGACCCCCCCCCTTGCGTTCCCACAATCTTGTCCAGACGCCGGCTTAGGTCTCTGGAAATCTTCCTCAGCGAACCCCTCCTCTGGCCCCAGATCCCCCATCCTCCTCCTCCGTCCAGAAATATTCCCCGGAGGCCACTCCTCATCTATTCCAACAATGTGTGTCATATCTCCTCCCGGAGCTTCCCTCATAAGCCCTAAAAATCTCCTGCAGTCTCCCTGAGATCCCCTCCAGACCCTGCACATTCCAGAAGTCTCCCCCAGAGATCTATTTCGCATATCCCCACAATCTCTCCGCGTCTTCTTTCTCATAGGTCCCAAGAATTTTCCCTCCCACCTACCTCTATACCAGAAATCGCCTGGGAGATCCACTCATGGCCCCCAAATCCTTGAGCCCCCTCCCCACCACCATGTCCTTTGGAATATCCCTCGTATGCCCTGAAAGTCTTCCTCAGAGACTCTCTGAAATGTCCTCACGTCTCCAAAATTCACCTAGAGGACCCCTGCCCCCAACGCACCAGCCATCTCCGTACACACTCCCCCTTCACAGAGTCATCCCTTAGGAACCTTCTACAGATCCTTCTCAAAGACTTCAGGTTCCCCAAGTCTCACCAGCCTGAAATGCCCTAGAGATCACCCTCACCCCAAAAATCTTCCCCAACACCACCTTCACTTATCCCAAATATCCAAAGATTTGTTGAAATCTCTGGAGAACTCTTATCCAATATACCGAAAGCCTTTTCCACAACCCCTGTTATATATCTCAACTCTTTCTTAGTAACCTACACATGTTCCACAGAGTCTTTCAGGATTCCAAAAAGGCCCCCTGTAGTTTCTGATATTTTCCAGAATCCTCTTTAGGTACCTTTGAAAATTCCCCTTTCTAGACTGACTTTTAGTTGAAGTTTCGAAATACCTTAAACCTTAAGATCCTCCTCATGACCTCTGTGAGATGTAGTTTTTCCAAAGAGCTCCTCACATCTTCTCAGAGACCTCAGCAACCCCTCAAGCCCTCCTGGGATAAGCCCTTGAAATCTCAGAGACCCATCCAACACCCCCCCAGAACCCATTGAATCGTTGCCCGGAGACTCCTGCCTTCCTGAGACACTTGTACAAGAAATTTCTGTACTCTTCCTCACAGGTTCCCTCAAGTCCTCTAGAACCCCCTGCTCATACAGTCTTTCCTCACAATAACTGAGTTCCTGCTATTAAAAAGTCCCAGAATTCTTTCTGAAAAACCTTCTACCCTGACATTCCCACATTCCACTTGGAAGACCCTCCTTTCCCATACAATACCCTTTTGAAAACTTTACTCAGACGTTTCTTCTCAAAGGACCTCTGCCATCCTGCTCCGTTACATCCAAGATCTCTCTCAGGAGACCACATCTCCCCCAGACACCTTTTAGAGAATTTCCTTCAAAATTGTCCTGCATCAACAACCTAACTAACCCCAGCACTTTCTAAGATTCCTTCAGAACATTCCCTCATTCCTGCCTGTGACATCTACATCCATTCAGGACCCTATCAGATTTACCGCTTTTAGGGTCCCTATTTACATCCTCTCACCACCTCCATTTTCTTTCCTTTGAAATCAACTTAGAGATCTTCTCAGTTCTGAGCCTCCTTACCCCCACTGTCCCTTCAGAGGCCCCCAGGATCTTCCACGCTTCCCTTTCTTACCCAAAAGCCTCCACTGTTGCCTTTTAGTAAAAAGATCCTCAACAGACAGCCTCATCTCTTGAAATCTCACCTCTCAGAGATCTCTCAGACCATTTTTCATAGGTTTCATCCTCAGACTCTTCCTCCTTTGGAGATTGAGAGACCCTTAATGCCCTCCTTAGAGATTTCTTAAGGACTTCCTCCATTTTCCTTTTAGCAGCCTTTTCCCCATTTGAGAGCCTCCTCACTAAATAATCCCTTCCCCTATGGCGGTGGATCTCAAAGCATGGTCCTTGGACCAGCAGCATCAACATCACCTGGAAACTTGTTAGAAATGCAAGTTCTTGGATCCAGCCCAGACTTACTGAATCAGAAGACCTGAGAGTAGGACCCAGCAGTCTGTTTTTAGGGACCCTCCTTGTGATTCTGATGAATTGTTCAAGTTTGAGAACCATTGCTCCCTGAGGGGATTTCCCTTTTGCCACAGAAAGCCCCCTGAGAGATGCTTCAAAGTATGCCTTTGAATTCCTGCCCACCCCCATTTTCCTAAGAGTCCCCTTTGTGAAATATCCACCCTCCAGAAAGTCTCCTTCCCCTCCTTGTAAAAATTCTGGCTTCTCTCAAAGGTAACCCCACCCTCTGAGCAGTGACTTCATATTCTACCTTTGAATAGTTTCCTTTCAAATCTTCCTCAGCTCTCTCACCTTCTGGCTTCCCCTCCACACCATACGCCACCCTTTGGTGCCTCTTTAAATTGCCATCTCCGGGACACCTGGGTGGCTCCAAGGTTGAGTGTCTGCCTTGGGCACAGGTCGTGATCCCCGGATCCAGGGATCGAGTCCCACATCGGGCTCCCCGCAGGGAGCCTGCTTCTCTTTCTGCCTGTGTCTCTGCTTCTCTCTGTGTGTCTCTCTTGAATAAATAAATAAAATCTTTTAAAAATAAAATAAAATAAATAGCCATCTTCTTGAATACATATGTCCATCTCTAATCTTCATCTATTCCTCACCATAGGCACCCTCTTTTTAAGGTGTCTTTAGGTCTTTTCATTCTCCGTATCTTACCGTCCAGTATCCTCCCTTTTATTTCTTAGAGCACCACTCACCTTCTTCCTTGTAGTTTTCATGTACTTGTCCACTCACCTTCACTGGACTGCAAGTTTGGAAAGTACCGGGATGTGTTTTATTTGTCTCTGAATCCCACAAAGTGGGATCTGTCTTCTGTAAGTTTTTGAGAGTTATTAGAGAATGGGCAACTTGGGCACCCATTCTCAGTTGGCTAAGAGAATAGGCAGCTCTTCCTTCTGCATTTGGCTGGAATCTCTAAGTTTTTCAGATCTCACTCCCCATTCAGGTTCTGTATACCTTCCCCACTCCCTCCTGTCTTCTCTTTCTACCAAGCCCTCATTGCCTCTCCTTGTAGAAGTAGTGTCTTGCCCCTTCTACTGCCCTTTTCTTTGTGCTCATTCTTGATTCTGAGCTGCCTTAGGTCCTATTCTTGGTGATCTGCCTCACCCCATCCTGGTTGGCTTCTCAGCCTTTATAAGTCTAGGGCCTCCACAGGGTTCTCAGCTTTCTCTGAGGGATTCTATTTCTCTCTAGGGTCGAGAAGAGGAAACAGATCATAGGAGGATAAACATTGGGGCCTACCTTCAGTGAGCTCAGTACATTAGAGGGCTTGAGCAGGTACATGGGGCAGAACATGAGGTATAGATTTTAAATGCTGTGGAAATTTGGCGGTGAAAGAAGGAGCCCTTTATCTGGAAAGACTTCATGGAAAAGGTGGTATTTGGGCTCGGTGGTGTTCCATAGGAGTTGGGACAATGGTGAATAGCCTTCCAGGCAGAGTTAACATTTTTGTAATGGGTCAAGGCAAGAAAGTTTCCTTATTTCCCCCCCTTGACATCTCTTCTCTTCACTTAAAGGACAAAGATGAAAGAAAACAGATCTCTTCCATCTGTATTATATTTGCCAGCTGCACTTTTGTATCCCGTAGAGTGACAATAACTACTGTTTATTGAGTAATTATTATTTGCCAGTCACTGTTTAAATGTTTCACGTGTATTCTCATCTCATGTTCCTCATAGGAACTCTGAGGTAGGTAAGCTGCAATTAATCTCATTTTACAAATGATGAAATTGAGGACAGGTGGCACAAATAGAAGGTCTCTGGACCCTGTCCATCCCAAGATGATAGTGCCATGAGTCATAGAGTTGGCTTTTCAGTTCAGATAGGGTTGGGTACAGTGAGGCATTATAGCCTAATGGTTAAGTATACAGACTCTGGGACCAGACATGATTTGCACGTTATCACTTACCAGTTCTGTGACGTAGCACAATTACTTAATTTCTCTAGTTCTTAGTTTCCACAATTGAAAATGAAACTAATAATGATATTTTATGTTATAGAATTATTATAAAGATTGAATTAGTTAAAACATATAAGGTATCTAGAACAATAAGTGTTTGGTGTTACCAAAAATAAATTGTAAATAAATAAATAGATAGATAGTTCACGGCAGCCAGGATTCCAAAGACATAAATGACAGAACATTAGTTGAAACTGGTTGAAATTTTCTCAAAAAAGAGAATTAATTGGCTTGTGTTACTAAAAAGTCCAGAGCTGGGATGGCTTCAGACATAGCTTCATCCAGAAGTTCAGACAATTTTCTCTGCCCATTTCTCCAAGGAGTTAGCTTCATCCTCAACAGGTTTTACTTTGTGATGACTAAGATGGCTTTTAGCAACCCAGACTTACATCCTACCTCCTTAACAGCCTTAATGGAAAGAGAACTCTTTCCTGAGAGCCCCAGTTTGAAAACAATTTCTTCCGTGAATAAGTGTGAAATAACAGAAGATCTCTAGGGGACATGTTTGGGGCTCTGTACCCTAGAATTCTCTGTTGCTTCCTGAGGTTGCTGTGATTCCATCCAATGATCTTTCTGAGTATTGGTGGTTGTCCCCCTCCTCCCTGGTTCTCCAGCCCCAGTCATTCTCCACTTTGTGATTGTGTGGCTCCCTAGTCTGGTGGTAGCCTCAGGGTAAGGTAGTGGAATCCAGGAGTAGTGTTCAACCCTGAACCTCAGCTTTGGGTTTTCATGTCTCTGAACTTTGTGAGAGGGTTAGGTAAATTACTTTGAGTAGAGTTTTGTTTTGTTGGATTTAGTGTAAATTTAGTAGAGTTTTGTTTTGTTGGATTTAGTGTAAATTTGTTGAATAGAGTCTGATTGAGAGCAAGCTACAGAACAACAGTGTATACAGTATGTAAGTCTCAACTCCAGCAGTTAAACAATTTATGGAGGTACTTTTCTAGGTAGTGGACATAACAGCAATGAATGAAATAGTCAAGGTCTTGGAACTCCTGGCACTCAATGTTCTGATGGGGCAGTGGAGAGGCTACATAAACAAAAGAAAAAAAAAATCAGTAATATGTGCTAGGAAGAAATTAAAATAGTGTGAAAGAGAGGGTAGCTGTGGCCACTGTTACTCAGAGTGATCAGAATTGGCCCCTGAGGAAGTGACAATTGAGCCCGATAACCTGAAAGATGAGAAGGCACCAGTTGTGGGATGATCTTGAAGTGAGACATTCCAATCTAAGCATTGTTTTAGGTGGAGAAAGGACTTGCTGCAAGGGGGGGGGGGTTGGTGTACGGGGGTGGATTTTTCATAGAAACATTGAGGGTGTTCTTGCTGTGTGTCAGGTGCTATGATAGGAACTGAAAATGTAGCAGTGAATAACACAGCCACAGTCTTTCCTTCCCTCATGGATCTTACAATCTAGGCATTTCTGGAAGAGCTGCAGCCTTTGAAGAAATACCTTTCGATGGTATCAAGCCAAAAACTCCTACGGGGGAGATTAGGATGATTGGGGTACATATGAACCCAGATCTGATTGATGAGAGGGAACCAACCATGTGATGATCTGGGGAAGAATATTTCAGATAGAAAGGTCAACAAGGACAAAAGCCCTGAGATGTGTTCAAGGAACAACAAGGAAACCAGTGTGAGGGAGAGGGGGCAAGGGATTAGAGAGGTTGACAGAGGCTAAATCATGTAGGGCCTTGTGAGCCATAGTAAGGAGTTTACGGTTTCATTTGAGAAACTTGGGAAGCTATTAGAGGGTTTTTAAAGCAAGACAGTGACATCATCTGATTTTTTTTTCTTTTTCTTTCTTTCTTTATTATTATTTTTTTTAAGAATGTTCACTGGTTTCTGCAAGGAAAACAGGGGTGAGAACGGAAGCAGGAGGTAGATAAGGGGGCATTACACTGATCCAGGTGAAAAAGGATGGTAGCTTGAATATGGTGGTGGCAGTAAAAAATGAGAGAAATAGAAGTATTTTGGGTATAGAGAAAACAGGACTTAATTAATGATGGGATTAGAGAAAGAGAGAGAAATCCAGGATGATAATAGCTAACAACTCTATGAGATTAGTACTATTATTAAACCTATTTTATGGATGAGAAAACACACAGCAAGGTGAAATCTCTTGCCCAAAGTTACACAGGTAGTAAGTAGTAAGATTCTGTTTCCAACCCAGACAGTCTGGTCCCAGAGCCACTTGAGTTTTGGAAGAGAAAAAGGAGGGCATGTTTAGCCAACATTAAGAAAAAAAGAATTATCAAGACCAGATGAATAGATCTTATGGAAGAGGAAGGGGACCAAGATGATTTAAGAAATTCTGAGTTAGGGGCAGCCCCAGTGGCGCAGCGGTTTAGCACCGCCTGCAGCCCGAGGTGTGATCCTGGAGACCCGGATCGAGTCCCACATCCGGTTCCCTGCATGGAGCCTGCTTCTCCCTCTGCCTGTGTCTCTGCCTCTGTGTGTGTGTGTGTGTGTGTGTGTGTGTCTCTATGAATAAATAAATAAAATCTTTAAAAAAAAAAAAATTCTGAATTAGGGCAGCCTGGGTGGCTCAGCAGTTTAGTGCCACCTTCAGCCCAGGGCCTGATCCTGGAGATCCAGGATCCAGTCCCATATAGGGCTCCCTGCTTGGAGCCTGCTTCTCCCTCTACCTGTATCTCTGCCTCTCTCTCTCTTTCTCTCTCTCTCTCTCTCTCTCTCTCTCTGTGTGTGTGTGTGTGTGTGTGTGTGTGTCTCATGAAAAAATAAATAAAATCTTAAAAAATCTGAGTGGTCCACAGAAAGGTGATAGTTGAATCTGTGGGAGTTGATTCCATTATCAAGTGAGAGCATGCAAGTATAGAGAAAGGAAAGAGTTAAAGATGGGGTTTTAATGAGGAAGACTCAACACATTTAAGTGTGGAATGAGTGAAAGAGAGTAATACATGGGGCAAGGGACACCAGCTTCCTCTCTAGTCCAGGGTTTCCCACAGCTTCCCAGGCTGGGCTTATCCTCCAGGAGGCCCTGCCTGGCTTCTTCCCTCCTCTCTCTCCGTTCCCCAGGACTATTCATACAAAAGCCTCATTCTTGGCTGAGGCAATAGTATGCATATTTTGTGTACATATTTCAGGAGTTTCTGAAAATAATAGTTGGTCTTTACAAAAGAGAAGTTGAGCTCCCTTGGCATCTGACATTCTCCTGTTCTTAGGTCAGGATAGTGAATTAACCTTAGGTAACTAGCCTGTTCTGTTGTTCATGAAGTAGGAGTTCCTCAAAGGCTTAGGTGGGTGCTGTAGAAAGGTTGGGAATGAGTAGGAAGGCTGATAGGACCCCCTTATTTATCCAGAGTTACTGACATTAAAGGGTGTGCCTTTTGCCCAACTTTTCTAGGCAGTGGAAGGGAACTTAGAGGAAGCTGTAACATTCTTAGGAACAAGCAAGAGTTCTAAAGCCAAATTGTCTGGCCTTGAAAATCTCAGCTCTCTGTAGTCTTAGACAAGTGACTTGACCTTTTCTGTGTCTCGGTTTCTCCATCTGTAAAATGATGATAATGTGTGTGTACAGCTGTAGATATGTGTGTAGTATATGTGTATTTCATGTAAATGCATGAAATATAGCATATTTCAAATGAACTCATCCATAGAAAGCTATTCACATGGGGTCTAGAATATGACAAGATAGGTGATTTAGGAAGGCATGCTAAGCATCATGGTAGGTATTTTTATATACATTGTTTCATTTTATTTTTACAACAAGCTTCACTGAGGAGGAAACTGAGTTACTTCCGGAAGGTCAACACAGCAAGTAAGTATCACCAGGAGAGCCCAGGTTTCAGCCACACCTGACTCCACAGCTTGGTTTCTGAATGAGGAGAACTGACTTGCCAAGACATCTCATATCTGTGGGCCACTTCTTGCTGTTTGAAGCTAAGGAAGGGAGCCTAGTGAGCAGTTTTTCCTCGAACCTCTCAGCCAATTTTGGCTTCATTTCCCGCCCTCCAGGGTTGGTTCCAAAGAAGGTTACTTGATCCCTTAGAGACCAAATATGGCAGCAGTAATGTTGGACTGTTTGAGAAGTTTTTGCCATTGGGGTTCCCCTCTAGTGTCTTTCCTCAAAGGCAGGGAGACCAGAGCAGTGGTGAATTCTGTTTTTGTATGGGAGCAATCACGGCTCTTCCAATTCAAGTGATAGAAACACAACTCAGACTAGCCTCAGCCAAAACGGAATTTATTGGTCCATATAACTGAGAAGTTGGGTAAGGAGACTTCAAGCTAGCTGGATTTGATCCAGGTCTTCAGATGTGAATAGGTCTCCCTCTTTGTCCTTTCATCTCTTGATTCTGCTTTTATCTGTGTTAGCTTCATTCTGAGGCTCTCACTGTGAGGTGGCAGAAGTGGCAGCCAATAACATCAGATGTTGCATAATCTGAGCAATCCTAATGGAAAACTTACTTTCCCCAGTAGTTCCAGCAGGAATCCAGTGAAGACATTCCTTAGCCAGTAGATTTTCTGTGTCTACTCCTGGAGCCAAGGAAGACAGTTAATTTTCCAATGGTACTAGAAGATAGGAGTGGATGTTTGGCAAGCAGATCCACCAGAATCCACTAAAGTGCCTTGGAATAGACAGTGCTGATGCCTCTTTTGGCCCATCACGAACCCAGGTCTTCCCTTCTCATTGCTGCCAAGCACCCAGAACAGGAGGTAGCTGAGGACCTTGGGCTCTTCGATGGAAGAAGGCCATTTACAGCCCTCCTCTTCCGTCATCATCCAGACCAAACACCCAGCATCCTTCTCCTGTCCTAAAAGTGACTTTCTCTAAAGCCCCCAGTATTTACTGAGGATTGTCAGAGCTACTGTTGGGCATTAGATCCTCTCTGCCAGTCATGCTTTGAGGGGCTTGAAGATATAAGCCAGAGGCCTGAGGAAAGGATAGTTAGCAGGCTTCTTGTCTTTTCCCAGTTTGTGTCCATCTGGTCCAAGGACGGTAGACCACAGGCTTTGTTTATTCCTTACAGTGGTTCATTGTTGCTGTTTTCACATAAATTTGTTTCCTATGTTTGAAAATAGGGGAATTTTAGGGGATCCCTGGGTGCTCAGCGGTTTAGCGCCTGTCTTTGGCCCAGGGTGTGATCCTGGAGTCCCGGGATCGAGTCCCGCATCAGGCTCCCTGCATGGAGCCTGGTTCTCCCTCTTCCTGTTTCTCTGCCTGCTTCTCTCTCTCTCTCTCTCTCTCTCTCTCTCTCTCATGGATAAATAAATAAAATCTTTAATAAAAATAAAAATAGGGGAAAAATACAAAATAAAAATAGGGGGATTTTATTTAAAAATCCAAATTCTGGTTCTTCTTTTAAACCCTAACAATACTGGACCCACATTCCCACCTGGCACCAGCTGATTACAGCTAAAATAAGTGACTTCCCCCTTCAGACAATGTATGTGCTTTTCAACTCCCCATAGTTCTCATCAGCCTGCTTTATTAAAAACCTGACTTTTGGGATCCCTGGGTGGCGCAGCGGTTTGGCGCCTGCCTTTGGCCCAGGGCGCAATCCTGGAGACCCGGGATCGAATCCCACGTCGGGCTCCCGGTGCATGGAGCCTGCTTCTCCCTCTGCCTGTGTCTCTGCCTCTCTCTCTCTCTCTCTGTGACTATCATAAATAAATTAAAAAATTAAAAAAAAAACTTTATAAAATAAAAAACCTGACTTTTATCGAGTGTCATGTTGGAGACCCTGCTCTGTCCCACAGCTTTGCCTATAGCATTTGGTTTGGCAAAGAAGCTAGTCAGCAGCTTATTTGGGGGGCACAGTCCTGTTGCTTAGGAAAAGTAACAACCCAGTAAAAGTTTATGGGAAAGAGTGCACAACTTTGGTCTGTTTGTGGATTTGGTCATCTTTTTGCCGTAAATGCTGTTGGCATATCAAACCTCTCGTCACAAATGTTCTCTCTGAAATAGTAACATGTCCTTCTATCTTATGAGTTGCCACCCAGTGAAGGAATCCCTCCCACTCCCAAGGGATGTTCATCTAGCCTCCACTTGACCACTTCCAGCAGCCAGGGAGCTTATTACCTCCTCACATGGCAGCCAGTTCCATTCTTGGACAGCTATATTATTTTAAAATTCTTCCTTATGTTGAGGCAGCTGCTGTCTCCTTGGGGCTGAAAGCCACAAAATGCTGGAGCTGGGAAGGGAAACTGATTTTTTCAGGCATGTGAACTACCACTCATCCATCCTGCATCCAGGACAAACATTGATAATCAATCACAGTGTTCTTTCTCACTGAGCCGGAAAGTAGAATGCAACCTTAAAACTTTTTTTAATAAAATTCTTTAAAAATTATAAAAATAATATGTGTTTACTTACAACTAGCAAAATGCTACAAAATATCAAACACTATGTATAGTTCTGTTATGTTTTATATATTCTGCTATCCGGATCAAGCATGTTTTTAATAGCTATACAATATCCCATTGTGTGAAATGTGCCCCCAATTTATTAATCATTGCCCTTTTTTAAAAATTTTTATTTATTTATGATAGTCATACAGAGAGAGAGAGAGAGAGAGAGAGACATTGGCAGAGGGAGAGGGAGAAGCAGGCTCCATGCACCGGGAGCCCGATGTGGGATTCGATCCCGGGTCTCCAGGATCGCGCCCTGGGCCAAAGGCAGGCGCTAAACCACTGCGCCACCCAGGGTTCCCAATCATTGCCCTTTGATGAGTATTCCTATTCCTTCATTTCTTGAGGATCCTTCTCACCACAATGCTGCAAGCAGCCACTACCAATCATTTGGAGTTAGCCTGTGAGGTAAAACCCATTTGTCGTGTCTGATCCCGTCTAACTCCTTATCTTACATATTACAGAGAAGGGAAGCAGAGTAGCTCAAAGATTAAAGTGAATCAGTGTCTGGAGCAAGACTAGAACTGAATTTTCTTGACTCTCAACATCTCCCATGTCGCCTCTCACTTATAGCCACCTTCCTTTGTTCTCCTCTGGAGTAAAAAAAAAAAAAAACAAATCTAATTCCTCTTCTGTGTGCTACCCTTTCATATTCAAAGTCAGTTATGTCATTCCTTTTGAGTTTCCTCTTCCCCTGGGGAAATTTCCTCAGTGCCTTCAAATTTTTCTCTTAGGACAAGGTTTCTAAATCTGTTTATCATCCTGTGGGCCATTCCTCCTATCATCTTCTCACCTTGAGGCTGTAGAAATCCCAAGTGTGGCTTCCATGCTCTTCACCTTTATTCATTGTTTCAACAAATACATGTTGAGCATCATCTATGTGCCAATCACTGTTCTGGCACTGGGTGACCATATAGCTTGCTTTTTGATGGAGAAACAACAAACATAAATAAGATGAGACCTGAGGGTATGGAATTATATAGAACAAATATCATTAGTGTGACATTCCTTAGATTGGATGATCAGGGAAGCTCTCTCAGAGGAAATAACATTTAGCTGAGACCTGAGTGACAGGTAGGGGCCAACCATAAGTAGATCTGGGGGAAGAGAATTCCCCCAGTGAAAAAGAAAACTTGGAACAAGATGAGGTTGGAGGGGGCACAGGAGTCTTGCAAGGCCCTTTAGGTCAAGATACGTTCAGGTTTAGTTTAGGTTTTATTTAAGTGCAGTGGGAAGTCATTGGAGGATTTAAGCCAGGAGGTAACATTTGATTTCCTTTTATTTTTTTATTTTTATTTATTTATTTATTTATTTATTTATTTTTTTTTTTTTTTTTTTTTTATGATAGTCACACAGAGAGAGAGAGAGAGAGAGAGGCAGAGACACAGGCAGAGGGAGAAGCAGGCTCCATGCACTGGGAGCCCGACGTGGGATTCGATCCCGGGTCTCCAGGATCGCGCCCTGGGCCAAAGGCAGGCGCCAAACCGCTGCGCCACCCAGGGATCCCTTGATTTCCTTTTAAAAATTTTTTGAAAAAAAAAATTTTTTTTTTTGAGGGGAGGCGCCTGGGTGGCTCAGTGGTTGAGCATCTGCCTTTGGCTCAGGTCATGATCCTGGAATCCTAGAATCGAGTCCCACATCAGGCTCCCTTGCAGGAAGCTTGCTTCTCTCTCTGCTTATGTTTCTGCCTCTCTCTGTGTGTCTTTCATGAATAAAATAAAATCTTCAAAAAAAAATAAAAATATTTTTGGGGGCATCTGGCTGGCTCAACTATCTGGAAGAGTGTACAGATCTTGATCTCAGGGTCATGAGTTCAAGCCCTGTGTTGGGTGTAAGGATTAATGAAAATAAACTTTAAAAAAAAAAAGTTTGCTCTGTTTAGGTATCCCACAGAGGATCTGCCAGGTAAGTCACATGCATCATCAGATACACCAAACAGCCCTCTTCAGCAAGAGCATGGAAGTTCAGGGAGATGGTAGTAGTTCCCTAAGACCTGAACCCAGCAGGTTCAGTGGGTCTTTGTGTGGAGTTCTCAGTCCTTTGACAGCCAGAGGGAGATGGAGCCAAATGTGGTTTGGGGATAGAGCCAAGGCACTGGTTGCAAGAGAGACAGGGAAATGTGAGCGGAGACCTGGAGCTCAAGACACTTAGAAAAAGGCTTCAGAGTAGTGTCCAGAAATCAGTCAACTGAAGAATAGGTCTGTTGTCTGCCCAGTTAACACAACTCCTGTATAGTTCCTGTCTAAGGAATTTGGACACTTCTTGGGAGTTTTTTTACTTTGGATGTGACCCTTCTCAGGTTGGCATCCTTTGTGCTCTTAGGAGCCTGGCTGACAGTCTGGCATCTTTGGAAGCCAAGGGGACCTCCTAACCCAGGGGGCTTGGGTCAGGAGTAGCCTTCAGGGGATTGAAGAAGAGGTCTGGGGAGACTCACCTCAGAGCAGAGAAGAGTGAGATCTTAGCACAGCTGCACCTTTTCCAGAGTGAAAGGAGGTGAGATTCCCCCAGCCTGTTGAAAATCTTTGAAAAAGCCTTTGTGCATGTCCTTACCTTTGGGCACTGAGGAAGTTACTGATCAGTTAGCTATTTGCATACTCTTGATCTCCACTGGAGTTACCACCCCATCATCCACTTACATCTTAGCTTTGTGAGTCTTAGATTGAAATAATATAAACTCTATGGTATCCTCTTAGCAGGTGAGCAGTCACTCTTTTCCACTCTCAGAAAGGGTGGCCAGAGATCAGCAAGGTCAAGGCATGTGCTGGAGGTCACATGTCACCTGGGACCAGGTCTCCATTAACTCAGATCTTTTTCTATAGTGTACTGTCTCTTCTGTTTCCCATTTCTGGAAAATCCTACCAACTTACTCTGCTTCCTTTAGCCCTATAATAGCCAGGCCCTCTGGGCAGCATCTTCTTAGTCTCTCTGAGTCCTAATCAAGCCTTTTCTCTGAATCTGGAGACTAGAAGAAAAATTAGTTTAGTATCTGGTAGTGGCTTCATCTTTTTCCCCAGGGGCTTAGCAGAGCAGATACTCTGAGAGAAGCCTCCTTATCACCTCAACCCACACTAACCAGGCCAGCTCCAGCCTTTTCATTCTGTCTGACCCCCTTGCTTCCTTTTCTAGGAGCCTGGAGAGGTGTGGCTGGACCAAGACCTCCCCCGATGTGAGCAGGTTTCCTCCTCCCCCCACTGCCCGTTGCCAACACGCCAGGGAACATCCTCAAGCCCTGGCCCTCAGGGGAGAGGTAACAGGAGCCCTGAGCCGAGACCATGTGACGGCGCTGGCCCTCGCCACCGCCGTCCCCCCCACCCTGGCCCTAGGCCCGGCACCATGATGTTCCGAGACCAGGTGGGCATCCTCGCTGGCTGGTTCAAGGGCTGGAATGAGTGTGAGCAGACGGTGGCCCTGCTGTCACTTCTGAAGCGGGTTACTCGCACCCAGGCCCGCTTCCTGCAGCTCTGCCTGGAGCACTCACTGGCGGACTGCAATGACATCCACCTGCTGGAGTCGGAGGCCAACAGTGCTGGTGAGTCTCTACCCCTAGAGACAAGGAATGGGACGAGGAAAGGGAGACCTGGAATGAGCAGATGTCAGAGGGCTGAGGAGGCCCACCCCCACAATGGTGCTAAGAAATGTGGAATGGTGGGTTACTGGGGAGGTCAGTATGAACTGGAAACAACCCATAGCAGAGGAAAAATTCTATAGGGTAGCCTATCTATGTGACAGAGGAGGAGACTAAAGTCATTACCTATGAAAGGGGGTTGGAAGCTGAGCAAATAATTCATTTCTCAAGCTGTAAGACACCAGAGCTAGGAGGAAATTTTAGAATTCTTCCAAAATGTATGTATGTACATGTATTTATGTATTTTAGAGTTCTTCCAAAACTTTTCTTTACTCCCAAAGGTAAGTTGGACTTAAGGCATAAATAGCTTTAAGAGAGTTTTGAATTTAGATATAATCCATATCTGTTCCGTAAGCACTCAGTAGAGAGGTACTGAGGTTGGTGTTGGGATGGCTGAGCTAGGCTTCTCTAGAACCATCTGTCCCAAGAGACCCAGTCATAGACAAGAGTCAGGCCAGAGAGCCCTCTCAGGGGACACTGCTGAAGCCATTCTGGTCTCTAGGCCTCCACAGGGCTGGTTGAAGAGTTCTTGACCTCAGCGTTGGGTGAGAGAACTGGAGGCCAAAGAAGGCAAGTCACGTGTACCTGAAAGCTACCAGAAGGGGACCCAGGGGCTCTGTGTCAGGGCATCCAAATCCTTCCCACCTTCTTCCCCATGATAATAGTTCATATTGAGCCCTTAAAACAAGCCAAGTACTGGCTTTACTTGTATTTTAACTTTGTTTTTTTTTTTTTATTTATTTTATTTATTTATTTATTTATTTATTTATTTATTTTTTAAATTTTTTTTTTTTGTATTTTAACTTTGAAAGTAGTCTTTGGTGGCTCTAGAGTTAGACTGTTTATCTTTTTTTTTTTTTTTTTTTTTTTTTTAATTTATTTACGATAGTCACAGAGAGAGAGAGAGGCAGAGACACAGGGAGAGGGAGAAGCAGGCTCCATACACCGGGAGCCCGATGTGGGATTCGATCCCGGGTCTCCAGGATCACACCCTGGGCCAAAGGCAGGCGCCAAACCACTGCGCCACCCAGGGATCCCTAGTTAGACTGTTTAAATCCCAGTTCTGTCTTTTGTGATATAATGAAATAATTTTTCTGAGCCTTGGTTCTTCATCTTTAAAATCAATACATTAACTATGCTCACCTTCTAGGGTAGTTGTGAGCTCTGAGAAGAGTACCTGTCATATAGTAAACGCTCAAAAATGTAAATTTTTATTGTCAGTAACTGATTTAGTCCTCACAACAACCCCATGAAATGTTGTTATCCCCATTTTATAGGTGAGGAAATCCACGTGGGCTGCTAAGATTGGGACTGGGGAGCCACAGAGTTGCCTGGCTTCCCTTATCTCCCCAGGTCCATCTGCCTTTCGTAACAGTCACCTCTATTTCTCTGAATTTTTATGTATAAGTCACTGAAGCATCATAGTTATAGGATGAGATGGCTCCTTGGGCCAGGAGTCACATTAGTTTAAGTCCCTCACTGGAGGATGGTGAAAGCAAGAACCTAGCAAGGCTGTGGAAGGCTCAGAGCTCAGCAACTTCACATTCCCCCTCACTCCCCGCCAGGGAAGACACCTCTCTGCTCTCTAGCATCAAGAGCAAGACCTCTTGGTTGTGATATGACTCTGCCCCCAAAGTAGAACTCCTTTGGAGCAGGCCATTGTCTTACACAGCTTTGGCATACATCCTTAACCACCCCATCCTGAGCTGGCAGTTGCATGTGTACTGGGTGTCAATCTCATCTGTATATCAGAACCACCAGTAGTGTTTATTCTGTTTTTTTTATTAGAGCATGTTTAATTTTAGTGTTTATTTTCAAGACTTGTAAAATCAAACTGTCTGAAAGGTAAAAAGTAAGGTCTCCTCCCTTCCATACTTCCATATTGCCAGCTTGTGTATGTTTTGTGAGATAATCTGTATGTGTTAAGTACACATATTCTCCCTTCAACTGCTTCATTGTTTTGGTCATTTTAATACATAGAGCAAAACACTGTGCATATTAATCAATTTCACTTAATGATGTAACTTGAGGATTTCATATTCAGGATGTATACATGTATATATATTTCATTGTTAGTGGCTGCATTAAAGCTAGAATAGGTAATATTTATGGAGCCCTACCTGGGTATCCAGCAAAGTTTTATCTTTATTACTTGTTTGACCCTCAAAACAGCTCTGTAAGGTAGGTCTTATTGTTCTTTCATTTTATTGATGAGACTAAGTTCTGGAGAGGTTTAGTGACTTGCCTGGGTCATACAACTGGTCAGAGGTGGAACTGGAATTTGACTTTAGAGCTCTTACTCTTGATCAGTAAGCTCTACCATGTGGTATGTTTGGTCTTGCTCTTACAAACAGTGCTGTAATCAGTACTCTTTAAGCATCTCTAGGATAAATTCCTAGAATTCTGTGGAACTGCTAGTTTGAAGTGATATGCGTTTAAAATACTCAGTGGCTCAGTCAGTTAAGCCTCTGACTCTGGATTTCAACTCCGGTTATGATGTCAGGGTGGTGAGATAGAGCCCCATGTTGGGCTCTATATGCTCAGCACAGAGTGTGCTCCTCCCCCTGCTCACCTGCGCACAAGGGTGTATGTGCGCCCCCTTCCTCAAACAAACAAACTCTCTTTAAAAATAAATAAATAAATATCTCTTTTATCACATTGCCTTGAAAGATATGATACACTTTATACCAAGAACTGAGGCCCAACCCAGGTAGTTTGCTTTGGGATTTGGGGAGTAATGCCTCGCCGGGGTTAAGAATTGATAAGGAATAAATTCACCGGTGAATGAAAATATGAAGTAAGGTTTTCAGCCATAGCTCCATGTCAGATGGTGAGAATATTACAAGCTGGTACTTAGATGGAGAGGTAGGGAAAACTTAGAATGCAAGAAGCGAAAGGAGGATGATGGTGCATATTAGAGTCGGCAAGTAGCATGCCAGGAGTAGAACAGAGCATGCCTGGAGAGAGAAGTGATCACAGAGGTAAATTCTATAGAGCCCTGAATGCCTCTTTCATTTTTTTTTAAAATTTTTTTTTATTATTTATTTATGATAGTCATACAGAGAGAGAGAGAGAGAGAGGCAGAGACATAGGCAGAGGGAGAAGCAGGCTCCATGCACCGGGAGCCCGACGTGGGATTCGATCCCGGGTCTCCAGGATCGCGCCCTGGGCCAAAGGCAGGCGCCAAACCGCTGCGCCACCCAGGGATCCCCTTGAATGCCTCTTTCATAATAGACAGGGCGGGGCTCCAAGACCAAGGAGCCCTCTGTCACCTGCCTTGGTCCTACCAGCAAGTAGAACAGCCTCCTTGCCTTATTTGTGAAGGAGGAAGCTACTTCCAAGGCCTAGAGGCCTGCCTTGTGGGAAGAACTATGCACCTTCTGACTTTTTCCTCTTCCTTTGTTCATTATGGCCTTCCCATTCCCTTGTTTCCCAAACTTGCATCACCATCCACCTCATCTGGGGGGTAGTGACTGTTAAAATCCAGTCCCTTACCTACCACCAGCCAGACCCAAGTCAGAATCCTGAGGGGATGGGCCTGGGAACACAAACCTAGGTTCTGCTGACTAGGCGGTTTGAGAGTTGATATTCTGCTGGATGATTCATTTGGCATGGGACTTAAGAATAGGAGTCAGGACATCCAGAGTTCTAGATCCATCTCTGCCACTAACACCTCTCGTGTGTTGGACCCGCTCCACCCCACTTGAGCCTGAGGATCCATATCTGAAGAGTGAGAGGGTTCTAGATACTCTCCAAGCGCCTCTTGGGTTCTGAAATGACACACCAAAGAAGGTAGAGCCATAGCCAAGTATATTACTTGTTTTGGAGCCCAGTACATTCTTCTAAAAAAATACTTCTTAATATTTTAGGAGATGGACACTTCAGAGAATCTGTTCCCCCCCCACCACCACCAAGATGTACACTTATTCCACAGGTCAAATCTTGAATTCAGTTGGTACACCAATCCCCAGGGAAGAGTTGCCTCTTATAGGATCTAAAACTCTAGCTTTTTAGATTCTTTCAGACCAGGGTGGCTGAACAGTGAGGCAGATCCTCTGCCATTTTCTGGGTTTGTACTCTGTGTCCCAACCACTCAGCCCTGCCATTTCCTTCAGTTCTCCCACGGGGACGCTGGGTCCACACTTGGGTCAGAGCTGCCCACTGCCCTTCTTTCTCCTCAGGAAGGTCAGGGAGTGCAGAGGGCTTGATCTAGGCAAGTGGGTCCCAACCCACGCTTCATGTCAGAATCACTTAAGGACTTTATAAAAATAATCTGAGGCCTGGGTCTTATCCCCAGCAAGTCTGATATTTTTTAAGCTCTCTAGTGGGCTCTTGTGTGCATCCAGTAGAGAACCACTTGTCTTAACACTGATACTGATTCTGGGTGGGCCTGGGAAGCTGGTGAGGGTATGCAGCCTACTGGGAGTGGGGAGTTGGGGCTGTGGAAGGGGGATCTGGTCTGGGCTATTCTTTTCTCTTAAGCAACTGGAAGGATTTAGGGAAGTCCCCCAGCTCAGGCAGCCAGTATTGGTTTCATGGAAGCAGAATCTGAAACAATACCCAGGAAGAGAAAAACAGTACCCTACAGGTCTCTGGAACAGGGAAAGAGAGACTTCAGCTTTCCCTTTGCTGTCTTCCCTATTCCCTTTCCAGTGCTATGTTCCCTGCCTGTTTGGAGCTATAACAGTAATCCTGGCTCCTTCTTTCCCCCTATGCTGACTTGGACCAAAAGGGTAGAGCCAGGGAAGCTGAAATCCCCTTCCCTCCCTGTTCCTTCAGCTTCCTGGGCCACATTTCCTGCATTTCTTTCCTCCTCCTGTCCTCTGAGTCAGAGTCCCTGTATCCAGCAGGTTTAAACTCCTCCCTCTCTGGCTCACTGAATCTGGGTGGGGAAACTGAGGTCAGGAGGGGGCCGAGGCTGAATGAGTCACCAGAGCTCAGCTCTTATGTCTCCACCCTCCCCTTTCAAGCTCTACTAACACAGTTCATCAAACAAAAATGTGAGCCCCCTGGCCCTCCCCCTTGTTTGTGCGAGCTGGGGTGAGGTAGAGAAGGGCGTGTTTGCAGCCAAACCCCAGCCCCTGTGACGAGTGCCTGAGGCTGCCACGATTGTTGCAACAGCCCAGCACATAAAAATGGATTTGCTCTTATGGCAGTCTCCAAGATATATTTGGCTCCTATGATTTTCCAGGACCCAGGGTCATGAGGTACTTCTCTCTGGTCACCTGGCTAAGGAGGGTACTCATGGACAGTCTCTCTGGTCCTCTCCATGCCTGCAGAATCCAGGTTTGCAGCTTGGGGAGAAGCAGCCATTGGCATCATGGCATTCCCCAGCCCCCTCCCCCATCCGCCCACCTCCAGCATTTCATCATTGCTTATTGTGCCTCTAGCTCAAAGGAACCAGAGACATGTCTGTTTTTGGTAAATAACTGCATGAAAATCCCCACCCCTGTTGGGAATCTTAAGGGGGAGTCCCAGATGTGCCCTTCTATGTTAACTGCTCCCCACAGCCCCAAAACAATGTGGGCTCTAGATCTTCAACCAGAAGCAATGGCACTAATAGTTAAAATGCATGAAGTACTTAACACATGTCAGGTGCTTTGTACAACTGTCCCATTGAATCTTTACAACAACCCTGTGACATAGGGTTTTTACTACCCTTGCTATACAGAAGAGACCAGGTTCAGAGACGTTAAAGGACTGGTCAACAGTTATGTTGAGCTAGGTCATAGAAGCAGAGGTAGATTTTGAATGCAGGCAGGTTTCCCTTTTGAACCTGTGCTCTTACTCCGTATACTCTACTAGGACTTAAGACAGGGTTACCTGAGGTCAGGGGATCCTCGAGAGGGCACATTATACACATACAGACACCACTACTTTCCAGGAGACCATCTGGGTTCAATTGTGCAGGTATTCATTGGGCCCCTGCTGTGCCTCAACTCTGGGCCAGACTTTACTGATCTGAGCAGGAAACAAAGTTTCATCCCCACCCGTCATCTGCAGCCCCAGCTGGGCTCACCCCAAGGGGCCTGAGGCTGCGCAAATTCCTTGGACCAGTTCCAGTGCTCACTGATGCTTCCCAGTCATGGGAGGCCCGCCCTCCCCACCGCACCGCTGCACAGACACATGAACACACATTTCCCCAGGGTCAGCCTCCAGTCGTCCAAAACCACTCTCTCCTTTCTCCGTAGTAGAACAAGGTCCTTCATTGAGCCCAACCCTTGGGGCTGTTCTGTCACGTCCCCTGGCAGTACCAGAGGAGAAGCTGTGTCCCGTAGCTGGGGTCCTGGCAGTATTCTGAGGTGGGGGAGGGACTAGACAAGGCTTCTCTCTGTCCCAGATGCCTCTGGCTACCCTTTAAGGCCTAAACAACAGCAATTGAGAACATCAGGGTAGGGCTGGTAGGGGGTATGCTGGAGAAAGGAGAAAAACACCAATCACTGAGTCACATAGTAAGTGCTTACTGTGGGCAGACTGTCAGGTGCTTTACGTGCATTGTCTCCCTAAATCCTCTCAGCCCTCTAATCCCCCTTTTGCAGAGGAGGAAGCATATTGCCCAGGCAACTGTATAACACAGCTCAGATGCGAGTCTTTGACTTTCTGTCCCTAATCTTCATCACTGTATTTCTTCTTCCTTCTCATCAAGAGCAAAAAAACTCTGGGATTAAGTCAGGAAAATGGGGTACCAGGATGTTCGTTCCTTTGTGATTGAGTGCCAGATGGAGGTAGGAGGGTGGGAAAGGTGAAGGCTTCCTGATGTCAGAAAGGCCTGTCCCACCTTGGAAACATCCTTAGATATGGAGATGACCTAAGAGTCAGCCTTGTAGTCATGGGAAGCTGATTCAAGAGAAGATCGAGGAGATGAGGTTTCCTAACCTTGAGTGGCAGGTCCTGCTTGAGATCTGGAAAGCCTGGGACGGTGAAGGGGTGGAGATCAAGAGACTTGGCATTGGAGAACTAGTATAATGTTGTGGGTAAAAGTTCCTCCCACTTCCAGAGGTTGACAGACCTGGGTTCAGTTCTTGGTCTGTCGCTTTGGGGAAGTGATTCCACCTCCTGGAGTCTAGTCCCTCATGTATAAGATGGGGATGTTAAAAGAGGGTTGAGGTGAGGTTCTTAGCGCAGTGTGACATATAGTCATGCTCAATGACGTATTGACATATAGTAAATGCTCAATAAATGCTACCTGTTACTACTATTACTGTGTAATATTACTGTTCTGTTTTGGCCAATACTATGGGCATAACAGGAATTGATGACTTTGCATTAATGGATGAATCCCTGGGCACTTGAACAGAGCTTCTCTAGATAGCTTAGAGCAGAAAGTCCCAGGCCAAGAGAATGTGAAGTTATATGGCCAGGAGTTAGGAGTTGTGTGTAATTCATTTTCTTAGAGCTACAGATTTAAGGAGAATTAGAAATTTATGTGAACTTCTAGACCATAGATTTCCACACAGGTCATTAAGAGAAAGGGATGGGGACGCGGACGCCTGGGTGGCTCAGCGGTTGAGCCATCTGCCTTTGGCTCAGGGCATGATCCCAGAGTCCCAGGATCAAGTCCTGCATCAGGTTTCCTGCATGGACCCTGCTTCTGCCTGTCTCTGCCTCCCTCTCTCTCTCTCCCTCTCCCTCTGTGTCTCTCATGAATAAATAAAATCTAAAAAAAAAAAAAAAAAGATGTGTGAACGGGTATTTCTCACGGTTTCATGCAAGGCTCCCTGTAAGAGGAGACCAGTGGCCCTTGGAATCTTAAGCCTTTAGGAAGTTGGGTTGAGACACGGTCAGACGCACAGGGATCCAGATCAGGGCTCACTGGAAATCTATAGATGCCTAGAATTCTGAGGCTCTTTATATATGTCTGTTCCTCTCCATTTCCAGGACCAGGAGTGGGCATGTGGCTTTAGAGTCTCTGTGGGTAGGACGCCTGGTTGGCTCAGCGGTTGAGCATCTGACTTTGACTCAGGGTGTGATCCTGGAGTCCTGGGATCGAGTCCCACATTGGGCTACGTGCATGGAGACTGCTTCTCCCTCTGCCTAATATCTCTGCCTCTCTCTGTGTGTCTCTCATGAATAAATAAAAATAAATAAAATATTTTTTAAAAAAAGAATCTCTGGGTATTTGAAAAGAAGGAGCCACGTTAAGATATAATAACCGTGATGTTAGATAGGGCAGCTAATATTTGCTGAGGACTTTGTGTTATGGTCTCACTTAATTCCTAGTAGCTCTGCCAGGTAGGAATGATTCTGACCCGCACTCGACAAGAGAAAGTAAAGCTTTCTTGTGAAGTTACCACATTTGCCCAGAGTAACATAAGTGGGCAAGGTGGGAATAAGCCACATCTCTGCCTGTTCTTTTTCATCACTCACCCCTCTGAGGTCCTAGCTCTGTCTGGTTAGAGCCAGCTCCTTTGCCCCTTCCCAGGACCTTACCAATAGCCCAGTAGCTCATCTCTCAGAACACCCTTATTTGCGAATCGTCATCCTGGCTAAGAGTCTGAGCTCACTTGCCCAGTGTGGAGGATGTAGTTGGTCCCAGTCCTTGATCATTATCTCTTTTCTCAAGTATTGGTATTCTTTGTCCCTTTCCTTTGCCTTGTCGGCATTTTCTCCCATCCTCCACTCCATTGAAGTGGTAACAAGGTTTTCAAGGAGGATAGTCAGACCTGTAAGGGTTCCTTCCCAAGGCCTCCTTTATGTGGCCAAGTCTTGGGGAGTACCCTTCTGGATCAACAGGTGCAACCTGGCTCATCTCTACAGAGAGACTTAGGCTCTTAAATTGTGGGATGGAAAAAAGACATCACAGATCACTATGGCGTGGAGCAGCAGGGAGGCTTCCCAGATGAGGGCAGATTTAGGCAGTCCATTAAAAGATCTAGAATTTGGATGGCAGAAAGAAGACTGTTGCCAGCTCAAGCCTTGGATCTCAGAGTGAGTGTGGAAACTTGAATGAATGTGATCATGGGGAGAGCCCCACAGAAGGTGGGAAGGTGGGGGTATCCTAAATCTTTATCTAGAGGACTAGGATGTGGGAAGTACCCTAAAAATGAAGGTGCTGTTGGCTAGGAGTTGTTGAACTGAAGTCCTTTGGTTGTGGTTGCCATTGTGACATCTTGGTATGCTTTTAGGAAGAGAAATCCATGTTGGTGAATGGGAGCCAATTGGAGGGGGAAAATCTGGAGGCAAAGAGACCAGTTTAAAAAAAAAAAAAAAAACAGCAAGCAGTTAGTAAATACATTCTTTCTATAATCATGGTCACTTTACATTCTTTATTAGCTCTTTGGCTATCAGAGCAACACTGTGAATTGGGTAGTGTAATTTTCTCCAAAACTTTTCAGGTGAGGAAATCACTCCTCAGTGAGATTCCAGGTCTAGCTAATAAGTTGGAAGGTCCAGACTGTGCTTGCTTCCAGAGCCCAAACTACTAACCATCATATTCCATGGTCATCTCCTGTCAGGAAGGAGGCTCTTTTGATAGGGTGAAGGGGGTGTGCATAGAGGCCATGAAGATAAAGAACGCAAATATAATGAGAAGAGCAGACCTGGGGATGGCAGGAGGAGCTCGGATTCCAGAGTAGTAAGTTTGGCTAATGGGGAGCCACAGCAGGTGTTGGAGAGTAGGAGTGATGTGGAACCAGGAAAAATTACTCTGGAAATATGGTGAGTGCGTTTGGTATCATCATTATGAAGGGCAAGCTAAGGGGTCATCAAGGGAGAAGAGATTGGAGTTGAGGGGGCAGGCCATAGGCACCACTCCTGGGTAGAGTCCCCCACCCTGGTTCCCCTGACATTTCCTTTTGTTCCCTCTGCAGCCATCGTCAGCCAGTGGCAGCAGGAGTCCAAAGAGAAAGTGGTATCCCTCCTGCTGTCCCACCTGCCCCTGCTTCAGCCAGGCAACACGGAGGCCAAGTCGGAGTACATGAGGCTGCTGCAGAAAGTGCTGGCCTACTCGATCGAGAGCAATGCCTTCATCGAGGAGAGCCGCCAGCTACTCTCTTATGCCCTCATCCATCCAGCCACCACACTGGAGGACCGCAATGCACTGGCCCTCTGGCTGAGCCACCTGGAAGAGCGACTGGCTAGTGGCTTCCGCACCCGGCCTGAGCCCACCTACCACTCACGCCAAGGCTCAGATGAGTGGGGGGGCCCTGCAGAGCTGGGCCCTGGGGAGGCTGGGCCAGGCTGGCAGGACAAGCCACCCCGGGAAAATGGACATGTGCCCTTCCACCCATCCAGCTCAGTGCCGCCAGCCATCAACAGTATTGGGAGCAACGCAAATGCAGGTGAGGGAGTAGGGATCCCAGGAGGTCATGCCTACTTGGAAAAGGTCAAACTGGGCTCTCTCTCTACTTGCTCTTTGGCCCTGGGCAAGTCACATAAATCTGTCTGGACCTCAGCTTTATGAGGCAGTTAGAGGTTGTAAACTGGCTTTGTGGGAGCCATATGTGACCTACAGACGTGTTTTGTTGAGCCCAAACTCAGTGAAACTTTGGTTTTGTCTTTATGTTTGATTTATTAACTTATTTTAAAAGTGTATTTATTCCCAAGAGACACAGAAACAGAGATAGGGAGAAGCAGGCTCCTCACAGAGAGCCCAATGTGGGACTTGATCCCTGGACCAGGATCACTCCTTGAGCCAAAGGCAGATGCTCAACTGCTGAGCCACCCAGGCGTCCCTGTCTTGTTATGTTTTAAAATAAATTTGATGACATAAGAAATTAGGGATTTTCCCCTAAAGATCCAGATTTCAGTTTCTCTTAAAAAGTTAAACCTGGCAACTCAAGCGCCGTAATCCTGTAGTAACAATAAGATGGGGTTGAATATTGACCACCCCTTAACACCCTGCACATGTGCCCCAGCCTCTACCCCCATCACCTTCCTTTGGGCATATCTGATACCTACTGGGCCTCTGAAAGCCTTGAGTTAATAGCCATAATCTAAGGTCCTTTCTAGCTTAGACATTGTGGATTTGTGTATATGGCTTCAACTATCAGCACTATTTCTGAGAAATTTGTGTTTGTAAGCCTGTTTATGTAAGATGTAGTTCACGCTGTAAGATATTAGTTGGTAACATTGTTGAGCATTGACTGTGCTGTAAGCACTTTTCTGATATGATCTCATTTAATCCTAGTCGCAACTTTATCCTCAGCCCCATTCTAGAGGTGATACGGAGACTCAAAGACGTGAAGTCATGTATTCAAGGTTATACACAAAACAAGTAGTAGAACAGTCCAAGGTTCAGACCCCAGCAATCTGACACCAGAGCCTACCCCCCTGACCACTACGCTGTCCTCCAACTAAGTGGTCTGGAAAGGGCTGTGTTGGAAAGCACCCCAGATGCTAGGGTGAGCCAGGAGGAGCAGGTGTTCTAGTGAGCTTTTGAAATAATGGTTGAAATGAACAGGTTGAGAGAGAGTGGCATTTCCAAGGCTTGGTGAGGTGATATTACCTGACTCCAGCTGAGAGATTTCCAAGATTTATTTTTTTTTTTTACGATTTTATTTTTATTTATTAATGAGAGAGAGAGAGCGCGCACACAGCAGAGACACAGGCAGAGGGAGAAGCAGGCTCCATGAGAAAGAGAGAGAGAGAGCGAGAGCGCATGCGTGCGCAGCAGAGACACAGGCAGAGGGAGAAGCAGGCTCCATGCAGGGAGCCTGACGTGGGACTCGATCCCAGGTCTCCAGGATCAAGCCCTGGACTGCCCAATTTCCAAGATTTAACCTCAGCATGGATGGCCTCCTTTGGCTGGCTGGTACTAGTTAAAGCAAGCCAAGAGAGAGTGGCGGTGAAATGTCATCCTTGCCAGCAGGTGGGACAAGCCCTGGGTCTCTAGTGCCCAGCTCTGTGGCACCTGGTACACATCCTTGATGCCCTGAGCCTCTTTCCTCAGTTTCCTATGGATGTCCTGGCCACCTGCCTCCCTCCCAGGTGCTGGTAAGAATCGGAGAAAGTGAGGGAAAGGAGGGTATTTCTGGCACCTCTAGCAACCCAAAGTGTGTTAGTCTCAGAGCATCAGTTTCTGGATCCAATTTGGGAAATTATATTAATAACAGTAAGTCAGGATTATTGAGAGTATTCAGTCTTTTTCAAAAGCTGTTCGGAGAACTTTACATATATAAATTCTTTGGCTGAGTCATAGAAAAGTCACCTGCCTTAGGTGGTGTAGCCAGAATTTAAATCCAGGCAGTCTGGCTCTACAGCTCATACTTTTAACTACTATGCTACATTTCCTCCACCTAAAAGTGACCCTCCCATAGATGCTCAGACATCATCAAGGGGAGAGTTTACCCAGGCAGGGTGCCCATACATTTCTTCTCCCCAGTGAGGACAGCAGCTATTAAAGGACTCACTAACCTGGAACAGTGTCAGATAGGGGGGTTGGAACAGAAGAGAGAAAGGAGTTGGGCATTCCAGGTAGAGGACACAGCGTGAAATGAAGGAAGAGGGGCGGAAAATTAGAGTATACAGACAGGTCTGGCTAGGATAGAGAGATGCATAGCAGTAGTAGACATTCATGTTTACCATGTGCCTGCTCCTGTGCCAAGGATGTCACTTAGAAGTGGAGACAGAGGGGGCAGATGAAATGACTTGCCCAGCACCATAGTTAATAGGTGGCAGAGCCAGAATTTTAATGCAAGTCGGTCTTGACTCCCAGATCGCAGTATATGAGGGCCACATTCTGGGGGGCCTTGAAGGATAGGGTGAAGCTTTTAAATTTTTACAGGCAGTTCAGGAAACAGGAAACCATTAAAATATTTTTGAGTGGGGAGCAAGGATTGGCCTGTAAGGGCAGGCAGGGTGGGTTTGGGGTGCTGCCAAAGACAGACCAGGGTTTCTTGGAGAGTGTGAGGCCCTGAATCTCCAGCCGGCATTCCTGTTTTTATAGCTCTCATGCTGTGGCCAGCCTCCACCCCAGTGCCTGGCCAAGCAGGGTTCCTCAGGAACTGCACGATCATTCCAATCAGGATAATTTCCTGCCCTCTCAGCCTGGCCTCCCTCCTCCTTGGCTGAGAAGGGAAGAGGAGGAGGCCATAGGCACCAAGACGGGCCAAAAAAAAAGTCTGTACCGAATTCCATAGGGCCCAAAAGGTGCCATTTTCTGGGAACTCAGACTCTTGGAAGAAACTGTGAGAAGAGGACCCCACAGGGATCCCTGGGTGGCGCAGCGGTTTGGTGCCTGCCTTTGGCCCAGGGCGCGATCCTAGAGACCCGGGATCGAATCCCATGTCAGGCTCCCGGTGCATGGAGCCTGCTTCTCCTTCTGCCTGTGTCTCTGCCTCTCTCTCTCTCTCTGTGTGTGACTATCATAAATAAATAAAAATTAAAAAAAAAAAAAAGAGAGAGAAGAGGACCCCACAGATCACAGGCAGAGATGGAGGCTAGTCTTAGGGGGTGGATCAGTATACTGCTCTCTCTTCAGGTGACTACCTGGCTGGCTAGGAGCATAGATACTGTCACAGACGAAGGAGGTGTTCTGGGGCCTGTACCAGGCTGGTTGGCCTTCCTGGGTTAAGTTTCAGTGGAGCACTGGCAGGAATCCCAGCCTTCCCATCAGAAACAAAGCTAGGGTTCTTCCGTTGCTGCCTCCCAACTCCCTCTGGCAACTGGGGCAAAGTGCTTCTGTTCCTGAGCCTTGATGTTCTTACCTACCCACCAGGGTGAGGCGTTTTAGCCTTGTATCCTTATCTTTTTATATGACTTTGGATACTTTTGAATTCCCTGTGTCAGGTTCAGAGGTACCCTCAGCACCTTTAGAACGGACCGTGGGTGCCCTCCTATTGGCATTTATGAAACTGAAGGCTCTTGTGTATCATGACCTGCACCTGACCCTGGCAATGCTGAAATCATTGAGTGAGGTTGCTATTCCTGCAACTGCTTGAAATTGAGAAGCTTCACCCTATCCTTCAAGGCCCTCAGAATGTGGCCCTAATATACATGAGCCCAGCAAGAGGCAGGCTGGTGATGGAGGCAGTAAATGTTAGGCCTGAGGCAGTAACACAGGGCTTTAGGGAATGCAGAGGAAAGAGTCACAGAAGAGCTAACACTTGAATGAGGAGTGAAGGCTGAGGTGGCTGGCAGGTAAGGGTAGAAGAGCAGTGAGGTAGGCAGAGGGAGTAGTTACAAAGAAAGGTCTGGAAGCTCATGGGAACCTTCCCTCTCCTGAGGATGGTTAAAATCAATTTGGAACCATTTTCTTACCTCAGGAATGGGATGGATGGAGAGTATGAAAATCTTGTGGAAGAAGGCCTGGATTCACCCTGAGTCACTGGACTTCATAGGTGGCTGATTTTGGCTCAGTACAAATCTTTGGGAGGTGGTAAGGCCCAATGACGGGGATGTTGAGGAAGCACTTTAGATATTTAATTCGTTATACGTTTCATTTGTTATTTATTTTACAAATGCTAATGAAGCAGCTCCTCCAGGCCAGGCCCTACTGTAATTACAGAGGATACAATGATCTTTAAGACAGGACAAGTCCCTGTTGTCACAGGTCTTGTATCGTAGCAGGGGTGTTCAGTTAATAAGCATGTAAACGAATAACTAGGTTAAATTATTTCAGGTTGTGGCAGGTGCTGAAGGGAAGATAAATAAGAGTCATATGATAGAGTAACCAAGATTGGTGGGGGGCAGCTACTCAGAGAAGGCCTTGGAAGAGATGTTGCTTGCTTGAGATGAGACTTTACGGAGCCAACTGCTAAGATCAAGAAGACAAGAAGAAAGAGCAAGTGCACAAGTCCTGAGGTTGGACAGCTTGAGTGTTGCAGGAACAAATGAGGGTTGGTGGGGAAGCAAAAGTTAAAAAGGCTTGAACTGAAGGGTAAGTTGGGGGAGATGAGCAGGGCCCAGGTCCCACACAGGGCCTTGTAGATCTGTAGAAGATTTTGAATTTTATCCTCAGTGTGAAGGGAAGTCATAGATGGGATTTGAAATAAGGACTGACTTGGTCAGATTTGCATTTTTAGAAGGATCAACATGGCTTCTGCAAGGTGAATGAACTGTAGGAGGCAAGAATGAAGGCAAGAAACCAGTAAGGGGACTGTAGCAGTAATTCCAGCAACAGACACCAGTGACAGACCCGGGTGCTGGAAGAGAAAGTGGAAAGATTCAGAGATGTGGCTGAGAGCTTGCAGATAGGTTGGGTGTGGGGAATGAGGGAACGAGCAATACCTGGTAGGTGTTTCCCCTCTGATCCCAGGGTCCCCTCCCACTGTTGGATTCTGGGGCTGAGCTGCCATCCATCGCACCAACCGGGGGGCATGATCTCCTGGTCAGATCTCCAAACCTGACCTCTTGCCTCTCCCCCTCTGGCCAGGTCTCCCTTGCCAAATTCACCCCAGCCCGCTGAAGCGCTCCATGTCGCTCATCCCCACGAGCCCCCAGGCCCCTGGTGAGTGGCCGAGTCCGGAGGAGCTCGGGGCCCGGGCTGCTTTCACCACGCCCGACCACGCACCCCTCTCGCCCCAGAGCAGCGTGGCCTCCTCTGGCAGCGAGCAGACGGAGGAGCAGGGCTCCAGCCGGAACACGTTCCAGGAGGACGGCAGTGGCATGAAAGGTACGACAGGGGAGGACAGCCCTAGGACCCTCTGGAGAGAGGCTTCTGCATAGCTTAGAAGACAGAAGGGAAGCTTCCAACTTCCTGTCCCATTACTCTCTACCCTACTGTAGGCAGTGTCAGGTCTGAGGGGAGTGAGTCCCTGCCTTTAGGGCTCTCATCTGCAGAGAGATGCCTATAGGCCCTGGTCTGATGAGGGAGAAACCCCTGCCCTCAGACACCCCAGCCTGACACAGCAATAGCTGATGGAACAGCGGTTCCAGGAAGACTTTTAGGGACATCAGTGAGATCCTTCTAATATATATCCAGTCAAGCAGCTCAGAAGGGTCAGATGTCCTGATATGAGGGAAGGCCGCCTAGAAGAGTGTGACTGGGCAGAAGAAGAAGTGGCTTATGGACCCTTGGCTTTTCCCCACTCCTCCCAGTTTTCGGCAGTTTTTAATGTTACCTCTGGTAACATACTATACACATATTCCACCCCCGCCTTCAAGGTGGAGTTCCATGGGGCTCAGGAGAAGGTGGGCTGATGTTGGGGCCTCGGGGTCCCGCCATGTATGGAACATTAAAAACTACAAAACACTGCTCCCTCCCATGACCCTTCCTCTGCTGTAGTCACAAGGTCCAGACCCCTGACCTCTTGCTCTCCTTTTCTACAGATGTGCCCTCATGGCTCAAGAGCCTCCGCTTGCACAAGTATGCAGCCCTCTTCTCACAGATGAGCTACGAGGAGATGATGACACTGACTGAGCAGCATTTGGAGTCTCAGGTGAAGCCCCAAGGGACCATCAGGGAGGTGTTGGGGACAACACCATTTTGACATTACCCATGCAGCCCAACCCTCTGGTGTCTCTTCAGGCCTTGTTAGGGCACCCCAAGTACCTCAGCTTCTCATTCCAGCTTCCTGTCCCTTTCTGCCCCTACCACAGAATGTCACCAAAGGTGCCCGCCACAAGATAGCCCTGAGCATCCAGAAGCTACGTGAGAGACAGAGTGTCCTCAAGTCCCTGGAGAAGGTAGGACCTGGTATCCCTATCTCCCAGCTGACTTCCCAGTGGCTCTGGGTGGCCTCTCTGGGGGCCTCCCCAGCCCTCGGGAGGCCAAGAACAAGTTAGATCACAGGGTTTACCTGCCTGTGGCTGAGAGGGTTCCCTCCGTTTGTGTCCTGGTCTTTCTCTCCAGACTTTGTCACTGTTAACTCAATCCCTCTGTTTCCTTTGGGTTTTCCTTTTCTGACTGGTATTTCCAATGGAGCAGAACGTCTCCCTGTGTGCATGATATCTCTTTCTATTTACTTTCTCACCACTCACTCCCCTTCCATATCTGCGTTTTTGCAGCCTTTTCCCCTTTCCCTGTCACTTGCTTCCTGGTTTCATCCTTGTGGGACCCTGAGGCCCCAGCATCAGACCACCTCCTGAGCCCCATGGAACTCCACTTTGAAGGAGGGTGAAAGGGAATATGTGTATACACGTGTGTACGTATGTGTGCCTGAGTGTGTGTGAGCTTGCAGTGTCCTTACCTGCCTTTTCTAAGTGGTAGGACTCAGGGTTCCACCAGCCCTCTCCAAGGTCTGACTCCACTTGTATAGTCATTCTATGGAGCTGTGGCAGTCAGCGTGTGACCCTGGATGTGTTTTCCCCACTCAGGATGTGCTGGAAGGCGGGAATCTGCGAAATGCTCTGCAGGAGCTGCAGCAGATAATCATCACCCCCATCAAGGCCTACAGCGTCCTCCAGGCCACTGTGGCTGCTGCTGCTGCCACCACCCCTACTGCCAAGGATGGGAACCGGGGGGAGCCACCACTGCCAGGTGCTGAGCCTCCCCTGGCTCACCCCAGCACAGACAAGGGCACTGAGTCCAAGGACCCTCCAGCTGCAGAGAGCTACCCCCCTCCACCAGCTCCGGCTCCCACTGATGGCAGTGAGCCAGCCCCAGCTCCCGTCGCCGACGGAGACATCCCCAGCCAGTTTACACGGGTGATGGGCAAAGGTGAGACAACCCAAGGCCCGGCAAGAAGTTCTGGACAGGGAGCCAAGTGGACCCAGTCATCAAATCGAAGTTAAATGATGGGGAGCAGAGCTTTTTAAAGTACCCTGGGGGGATGCCTGGATGGCTCAATGGTTGAGCGTCTGCCTTTGGCTCAGGGCTCGTGTCTCTGTCTCTCTCTCTCTGTGTGTCTCATGAATAAGTGAATTTTTAAAATCTAAATAAATAAATAAAATTTTTAAAGCACCCTTTAAAGGATTAGATCACTTCAGAGAGTGCTGAGACCGAGAGTAGTGAGGCCCTGCCCTTAGGTGTGTCCAGGTTGATGGTAGGAGAGAACCCTTATTTACTATTCCAGTGTCTCCAAACTGAGCAGAAGGTGGGACAGTGTGTTGTTAGAAATTGTGTACAGGGATCCCTGGGTGGCGCAGCGGTTTGGCGCCTGCCTTTGGCCCAGGGCGCGATCCTGGAGACCCAGGATCGAATCCCACATCAGGCTCCCGGTGCATGGAGCCTGCTTCTCCCTCTGCCTATGTCTCTGCCTCTCTGTCTCTCTCTCTGTGACTATCGTAAAATAAAAAAATTAAAAAAAAAAAAAATTAAAAAAAAAAAAAAAAAAGAAATTGTGTACAGTATGAGGCAAATCCACTGGTTTCTTCCTTCACAGGGGACTAAAGGCCACAGGATAAGTCTGGTGAAACTCCTAGTGGTCTTGGCCTTTCCTGAGGCAGCATGGCATAGCAGACTTTACACTTGGGTCCATATCCTTTTAGCCACGTGACCTGGGGCAAGTGATTCAACCTCTCTGAGCCACTGTGGTGGGCTTTATATATTCTCACGGCAGCCAGGTATCATGCTTCACACATAGCTAGAACTCACGCAGCCTTGGTCCTCTTCCAAATTTGTGCTGGCCAGCAGGGGCTGAGGAAGCTAGAGGTTGGCAGAGAACATGCTGGGGCTAACTCTCCTCCCTTTCCCTTGTTCCTCAGTGTGCACCCAGCTGCTGGTGTCCCGACCAGACGAGGAGAACATCACCAGTTACCTCCAGCTCATTGAAAAGTGCCTGACTCATGAGGTAAGGCCTCCTCTAGGGTTCCAAGCAGGAAAAGGCTCCCCCCATCACTCTCAGCATCCCTATTCCTCACTGTGGCCCTCAGGGCCCAGCCCGACTGTACTCACCCTCTCTCCCCAGCCCTCATCTCACCAGTGTTGGCCCTGGCGGCTGCCATGAGCTCTCCTTCTCAGAGCCTTACTACATATTCCTTCTTTGGGGAACCAGTTTCCTCTTCCTCCTGCTGGTCTCTCAGCTCTCAGTTCAGACATGTGCACCTCAGATGCCTACACTGGCCCCTCACAGCAGATTGGGCTTCTCACGCCTCCTGGGCTTCTCCCCCACAGTGCTCATCACCGTTCAGATCGCATGTGTGTCTTTTCCCCAGCTGAACTGTGAGCTCTGCGTGCGCAGGTTACTGCTGCATCCCAGCATTGCCAGCACAGAGCAGGCAGGCAGTCGGGTGGGTGAATGGAAGGCAGAAAGGAAGGCACACCCTCCCTGCTTCACACTCTCAATTCTAGGCGTTCACGGAGACGCAGAAGAAACGGCTGTTGTCCTGGAAACAGCAAGTGCTGAAGCTCCTCCGGACCTTCCCGCGCAAAGCCGCCCTAGAGATGCAGAACTACCGGCAGCAGAAAGGGTAAGCAGGCGGCCAGAGTGTAGGAACCTTCCTTTCCAAGGCACCAATAGTGCTCAGTATGCTGATGGCGTTCTGGGCTGGGAATCGGTTGTCCTCATTCAGTCACTGGGTAAACCTTACACAAGTCACCCAGTGAAGACTTTCTCGGAAGAAAATCAGGGTGTTCTTCCCACTGCAGCAGGGTGCTGAGCTGACAGAAGCAACATCTGGCCCTTTGCCTGTCCCCTGTCCTCCTCACCTGTGTGTAGAGGGCTGTGAAGTCTCTTTTCTCCACAAATACTAAGTGTCACACTTGAGAATTAAAGTTAGGAGAACTGCTGTAAGTGGATGTGAGGAAACCTTTGTCCACTCCCATCTCTGTCCTGAGGGTACCTCGGGGCAGGAGAACAGTGTGTGTGATGCAAGGATTGGACAGGGAGTCCTTGTTCATAGCAGGTCTGTGTTCTGTTCTTCCCATGGGGATTATGGGAGGGGAAGGGAGGAAGGGATGGACAGAGAGGGGCCCCAACCACCTAAACTGACACCCTGCCTTCTACTCTTTCACAGCTGGGCGTTTGGCTCCAACTCCCTTCCCATAGCTGGCTCTGTGGGGATGGGGGTGGCCCGGCGGACCCAGCGGCAGTTCCCAATGCCTCCCCGGGCCCTCCCACCCGGCAGGATGGGCCTTCTGAGCCCTTCTGGCATTGGGGGCATCTCCCCCCGACATGCCCTCACTAGCCCCAGCCTTGGGGGCCAGGGCCGACAGGTGAGCCAGCGGGAAGCAGAGGGCCTGGCGCTTCTGGGATTGGGGTGGTGGTGCCTGAGCTGTGCATGTCCATATGTTTGCACCTGGGCCTGGCTTAAATGGGAGAGGCTCCTTTGCCAGCTCCACCGAGCCTGGGCCTGGGCTTCTTCCCACTCAACTCACCACTTTCTGTTTTCCCCTGCCCTGTGTAGAACCTGTGGTTTGCCAACCCTGGAGGCAGCAACAGCATGCCCAGCCAGAGCCGCAGCTCTGTGCAGCGCACCCACTCCCTCCCGGTCCATTCATCGCCCCAGGCCATTCTCATGTTCCCTCCAGGTAAGCTGCCTCCACCGTTGGGGCTCCGCCTCGACAACACCCTTAGGTGGCCCTTCTCTCATTCCCATTCCCACTATCCTTCCAGCGCCTCCTTCTACCTCCCATCACTCTGTACCCATCTTCCCACATCATGAGTTTTCTTATACCCTCCCCTCTCCCCCACTGCAGTTTTCTTTCTCAGATCCTGCCTGCTTTCTCTGTCTTCTCTCTCCCCTACTCCCAACCCCGCATTTCCACAC
Source organism: Vulpes lagopus (assembly GCF_018345385.1). Classification (NCBI taxonomy): domain Eukaryota; kingdom Metazoa; phylum Chordata; class Mammalia; order Carnivora; family Canidae; genus Vulpes; species Vulpes lagopus. Next base: position 170,411,853 of record NC_054825.1, on the reverse strand, counting down.
CTTTCCTTCCTGTGTCACAGTCTTAGTGTCTCTGCTGGTCTCTGTCACCATCTCCCTAGAGGATTCCTCTCTAAAATACTCAGTCTGGAAGGGGTGGAGGGGGTGAGACAAAGCATCAAGTTTTCCATGGGGGGGAGTCCTGCCTGCCAGTCCACTGGGATTCTTTCATGCAGGAACCAGCAGACTTCAGTTCTTAAACCAGGTTCCACACTAAAGGGTCTGTGAGGTGAGATGACTGTTTTTCCTCTGTTCATAGAACAGTGTAGAGATGAGAGATCAGAATGAGGGTGAAGTTGGCAAGAGGGAGGTTAGAGAAATGCTAGCCCGGCCTTGCTTGCCAAGTGGGGGTGTCTCTTGCCCTGGGCTGGGCCTGCTGCTGGCCACTGAGGCTGCAAAGGCAGAGAAGGCTGTGGGAGATGGGGCACCTGGCTGGCTCATCAGTAGAGCATGCAACTCTTGATCTCAGGGTTAGGAGTTCAATCCTCATATTGGAGGTAGAGTTTACTTTAAAAATTTGTTTTTAACTAGACTTGTAGGTGACCCTAAGGTCTTCATGACATAAAGTGCCAAATTAGTGGCTTTCAATTTATGAGATTATGTGAACTGCCATCTGTCAGAGGCAGAGGACCCTGTCCACTGTGTTCATCCTAGCATAGGGCTTGGCACATGGTAGGCATCTGTAACCGGATGCTAAATGACTGGATGGGTGAAATGCACAAGCAAAAAGTTGAAACGGTTCTTTTTACTGGCATGCTGTGTGCTGGACTGTGTATCCGACAGCTTTCCTACTCCATCAAATCAGTTCCTCCCGGCTGTGTACATGAGGGCACTGGTGTTATTCCCATCATGTCAGTCATAAATCTGAGACTCAGAGAGGTGACTTGCCCAAGGTCAAAAAAATATATATTTGCTAAGAACGGCCAGTTAGGTGTCCCAACATGGCCTGAGCTCAGAGTTCACTGGGGATGTGATGACAGGTGAGGCTGGGAGTGGGAGCAGAAGAGTCTTCTGAACCCAGGCAGAGAGCTCAGGCTTCCTCCCCATAGCAGTGAGGAGCCAAGGAAGGGGTTTTAAGCAGTGTAGGGTGGGGTCAGCTCTGCTCAGGAGTGGGCTGTTTCCCAGACACCAAAACAAGAGGCCCTTTAGAGGTGATTTGAGGACAAACCCCATGACTGCTGTCCTGATTTGCCCTGTCTGCCGGGCCTGCCCAGATGACATCCTGCCCAGGGGAGCAAGTCCAAGTGGGGTTGGGAAGGGTTCTAATTAAGCTTCTGCACCAACTACAGAGCAGGTCATCAGTCAAGGAGTATGGGGCTGCCCAGTGCCTGGGGCCAATGCCCAGACTGTGCCTAAGGCAACATGCAGGGTGCGGCCTCCAGGAAGCGCCCTCAGCTTCCCACACTCCCTTAGCCTGCTGGTCAGGCTTTCTGTTCATTGCTAAGCCTCTCCCTGCTCTGTGCACCCCCGGCCCGACTGTCCTTCACCCCTGCCCGATCATACTTCCCATTAGAGCGTGTGCCATGTCTCACATGCGGTTCCTCTGTCTCCTGCCTCTCCCTCCCTCCTTCCCTCCCTCTTATCCCTGTCAGCCCTCCCCCCATGGCAGCCCATCCAGTGCTCGGTCTCCCAGGCTCTGCTCTCCGCCTCAGCTCAGCCTTTGCCTCTGTTCTCTCCCCCACAGACTGCCCGGTCCCTGGGCCTGACCTGGAGATCAATCCCACTCTGGAGTCTCTGTGTCTGAGCATGACAGAACACGCCTTGGGTGGTGAGCATTTCCTCTTTCCCTGACCCAGCTCCCACCTACCCAGCAGCGTCTCCGCCTCTGAACTGAGCAACTCAGAGCATCCTGAGGGGTCCCTAGGGGAGGCCAGCCTCCAGGGAGGGCCTGACTGGGATGACAGGCTCCCGGAGCGCCTTTTCTTGGGCCTCCCGCCACTTCCTGATCTTCCTCCCTTCCTCCCTTTCTTACCACAGATGGGACAGACAAAACCTCCACCATCTGACGGGACCCACAACCCAGCGCACCCATAGGCTCCCTGGGCGGCGGGCGGGGGCCAACCCCCAACGGGCTTCTCCGCGACAGCGAGAGGGTGGGCTGGCTCAGCTATACATTCTAGTATTTTTCTACTCTCTCACCCTTTTAACTTTTGTTTAACATTGGCACACGCCTTGCTCACTCCCAGGCCCGTCGAGGGATCCCTGCTGAGGCTCAGGGAGGTAGGGGGCAGCCAGGATAAAGGGAGCAGGGACTGGCTAGCCTGACTGCCCCTCCTTCCCTCCCTCATCCCCTACCTGGCCCCGTCCCACCCCTGCCTCCTCCAGACTGCTGGCCACCCGCCCCTCCTAAGGGAGCAGCTTCCCCCTGTCTTGCGGGGCCTGCTCAGCACCATCTGACAGCTGGGGAGAGGAGCGGGGTTGACCACTTGCTCTCCTGGGTTATTTGAGAGGAGCTAAGGAGAAGGTGGTAGATGAGGAGAGGAGCCTCTCTCTCTCTCCTTATCACCTGCCTCTCTTCCCCATTCCCATCATTCCCCAAGGACAGGAGCCACCCTCCTTTCACTCACCTCCTTTTGCCCTGTTTATCAGAGGTTCTCTACAATTAATTTCTTAGGCCTATTTAAGATGCATATTTATATAGTTCTTAACGGTTTTTCTCTCTGATCATTCCCTCTCATTTTTAGAATCCCCAGGCCTCTCTCTGAGCCAAGACAGTGGCAGGGGGAGCCTGAATTTACGAGGGGAGAGGGCAGAGCCCCCTCCTCCAGACCCCCTAGCCCTTCCCCGCTTCCCCCGTCCTGGCTCCCCGGATGCAGAGGTTGAAGGCCAGGAGCCAGGGCAGCCAGTGAGGTCAGGAAGTCTGTTGCCTTAACATCCCCTTCCCGCAACCAACACACCCTTGTCCACTCCCAGGTCTGGTTGCTGAAAGACTTGGGGTAAGGAATAAGGGAAAGGGGATTGTTTGGTTTTTGGTTTCTTTCCCCACCCCTTTTCTTTCATCCTTCCCCACTCCCCCATTCTGTCATGACCTCACTTAAGTGGAACACTATATCATAACCCAGAGATTTGTCCCAGCTGTGGAGTCACACAGACCCTCTGGTCTCTGTTCCTGCTGAGGGGTTGTGCTGGGGCCCAGGTGGAGGGAGGGGATTTGGGGGTTCAGGCTGTGGGGAAGCCAGGGTCCCCTATTCCAACCCCCTCTTCCCACTCAACCCACCCCACCCCCCACTGGGACATTCTCAAGCTTTTCACACCGAAAAGGAAAAAAAATGTTATTTTTAGATACATTTTATGAATAACTTTTGTTATGAATATGGCTGGTAACCATTGTGTATGTTATTAAAGATACAAAATGTTGGGAAAAAACAAAAAACCAAAAAAAAAAATTTTAAAACCACCGCCCTCCCTGCACTCTCAGCCCATTCCCCAGACCTTCTTGCCTCTGCCCTCCTGGTCTGGACCTCCCTCAGCTCTGAGCCCAGGGAGGGGGAGGAAGCCAGGGGGTGGGGTGGCCCTGGGGATCTGCTAAGGTCCCCACCTCCTCTCCCAGTGCCGGGCTGGGTGGGGTGTCAGGTTTATTTATGTACCTCTTGCACACTCATCAACCTATGCAAGTCCCCCACCCCGGCCCCTCCATGTTTCTGTGCCTTTGCTCATTCCCCTCAAGCTCCCAGGGCTTCTCCAGTCCCCCTCCCAATAGCCCCGGGAAGTGGGATGGACAGGGGCCACCTCGTTTGGAATCCGCAGGGTGTCCCTCGTACAGGACCCTCACCACCTCCCAGCCAGTCCTGTCGTCTTCACTACCCATCAGGGTGAGCTGGCTCTGCCTGGCATTGGGAGGTGGTGAGGGACACCGCCCCACACACACAATGGGAGGCGAGAGCTGCCCCCTTCCCCCCACCTGACAGCAGAGTGTGCAGGACGCAGGCGGCCCCACTCTGATGAGCAGGACCCCGACCCTCTTCTGTTCCAGCCCCCCCAAGCCCCCTGTCCCCCACCATGATTTCACCCTCCCTATTCCCAGCCCCACTGGCAGAATCAGCTTTGAGTAACTGTACAGTTTTTCTCGCTGTTGGAGAAGACTTACTTGTTGGAGTTTCACTTGTTTAATGGTCTGGGCTTATTTTGGAAAAAAAAAAAAAAAAAAACAAGAAACAAAAAAGGATTCTGACCTTTGTTATGCTACATTTCATGGAAAACCTAGAGGCCTTAGGCTGAGGCCATCGAGCTCCTGGGACAGGGTGGGAAGGAGAGGTGGAAGCCGAATGAGACCATAGGGCTGGGAGCGGAAGTAAAGGGAAAAGAAGTTGGCTTTATTAACAGCAAGGCCTGGAGGAGAGGAGGGAAACAAAGCGAAGGGTTCGCAAACAGACCACTCAAAGTGCCTTCCTACGCATAATGCTCGCGTTATAATCGTTATAATCGTGTCTGCACCAACCCTGAAGGGCCTGGGACTCAGTCACTGTCACTGTCAGCTTCACTGGAATCAGAAGCTGCAGCTTCACTGCCATCCTCCTGGGCGGAGTGCTCACTGCCACTGGGAAAGGGACTGGCGCTGCGGCTCCGGCTCCGCTGGCCACCCCCATCACTGCCACTGTCCGAATCGTTGTCACTGCCACGGGCTTGGCCTCTGTCCTCGTCATCAGAATCCGCATCATCTTCTGAATCTGCATCACTGCCAAAGATCTCCTCTTTGTCCCTAGCAGCCCGGGCCTCGTCTTCACTGCTCTCATCCTCGCCGCTACCACTCTTGTCACTCGCCTCGTCCCTGTCACCCTCTTCGCGTTCACTCTCACTGCCTGAGCGCTCATCCTCGCTGCCTTCCTTCTCACTGCTGCTGCCTTTCTCGTGTTCCTCATCTGTAAGGAAGCAGGAAGAAGTGAGACCCAGTTTCCCACCCTTCCAGGACTCCTGGGGTTTGGCCTCTCCAGCTTACCTGAGCCCCCAGCTTCTTTCTCTTCCGTCTCCATCTCTTCTTCCTCTTCTTCTTCGGGTTCGTGGTTCTCCAACTGGGCCTTCCGTGCCTCCTAGAAGCAGCAAGGTTGAGGGGGAAGAGAGTGTTCCGTTAGGCTTGTTTCTCTCCTTACCCATTCCCACCCTCCGTGGGTGCCCTGGGCCAGTGATGCTTGTTACCTGGGCTTCTAATTCCTTCTCATTCATGTCCCGGTGTTTGACCACAAGCAGGGCATTAGTACCGGACTGAACCCCAGCCTTTGCCCGGCGTTTACTCAGGCGGACCCTGCAGTGGGCAAGTTGGTGAGGAGGGGTATGTGGAAGATGCATCTAAAGACCACAGAGGGGGATCCAGTCTGACTTGATTCTTACTATCTCACCAATGTTTAGTCCAGAACAGACCAGAAACAATGTGGGTTGAATGAAGGAAACTACACTCAGGTCGGGTAAGGGAAAGGGAAGGCTAATAGCTCCACAAGTCCCCTGTATTTATAAAGTGTATGTGTATACACAGGTGTGTGCACACACACAACACAAATGTGTGCACATAAGAGATTTCAAGGTGAATTAGTTACCAGCACTTAAAAGCACAGAATCTAGATGGCTGGCTTTGGGAAAATGTTAAACTGTGGCTCCTTTTCCTTCCCATAGCATAGCAACAATAGGATGGAGCCCTTTGCTGGGCCAGGTCACGGTGCTCTTGGAGGTTGTCAAGAGCTCCAGGTCACTCAGAGCCCACCAGCCCACTGTGCTACCTTCTACATGGATGTGATCAGAGTTTGGGATCTCTTGCTTTAAACAAACTCAAGGTCACGTTTTCTTTCCCAACCCTTACATTATACTGAGGGCCCTAGCACAGGAGTAAGTAAACAAACGTCTAGCTCTCAGGGGAAAGTTTGTTTGGGGGATAGGGGTGGTGGTGTCACCTTATTAACTTGGATATCCAAGATTTCATTTAAGATATTTATGCTAATTTGATGTATTACTCTGTATTTTGTTTATGCTGACTTTCACATGAAATCTCTTATTATCAGATGGAATTTAGCTATCTACCCTACAGAAAGGCTCAATCTCCTTCCTGGGTTCTTTTTGTTAGAATTCGGTCCAGCTCCCATGCTTGAGCAGGCTTCTACTGCTCCTGTTTAAAATGCAGGAGACCAATACTTATGTACAAATGACCTGCAGCGTAGTTCCTGTGTACCCCAGGATCAGGATTCTAAAGCGCAGGCCCAGGCTAATCTGAGGTAGGAGTGTACCAAGTACCTGGTCTCCAATTCATTGTAGTAAACCCCATCACCCTCCCGGAAGATGAAGAAGTAGTTCTCCTCATAGCCCTTGCTAGCTTTGTTCTTCACATTCCAGTTGTACTCCCGGGCAATCTTGTAGTCATACCTGATGAGGATGATGGGAACAAGGTCACCCCATTTCTTCCTTATGAGGGGAAAAAAGGAGACCCAATTCTCAATCCCCAAAACTTAACCCCAACCCACGCACACATCATCTGGTGCATAGTCCATCTCCTCCTCCTGGTCCCGCTTTCGTTTCTTCAGTGTCTCCTCCACAGGCAGGAAATAAGCCACAAACTGGTTCCCTTCCTCATCCATCATGCCTCTGGATGAAGAAGAAGAGAAAATGAAGAGTGAGGACAAAGGGGCAGTGAGGAACATGGGTGGGCAGTGGGGCTACTTACTTACCTGATCATGGCCTGAGACATCATCTCCAATGCAGCTGCACCACTGGTGTCCTTGGGGGCTGGATCTGAGTCAAAAATTACCTGAGCACATGGGTTGATCCACATCTGGGGCAAGAACACTGGCATTAGACTGGGATGAGCAGCGATGGCAGGCTATCTTTGCTGCCTCCCTGCCCTGGATCTGACCTTAAAGTCTGGGAAGACAGGCATGACCTCCACCGGTGTCACTCGGGGCTTGCTGTAATGCTGGGAGATCTGGTGGGGGCAAAAACAGGGTTGGTGAAGAGGAGGACATGGAGTTGTGCTGCACCTTGTTCTGCCTGCAACCACCATCCTACCCCAGTCCCTCAATTACCGACTTCTGGGCATCTTCAAAAGTTTTCTCAATAGCTGTGATCTGGCTATCCCTGTCTTTGTAGATTTCTTCCTCCGTGAACTGTTGCTTCACAGAAACCCCAATCCTACAAGTAAAGAGAGAGGCCTTTAGAGATCACTGGACACACCTGAAATCTCCGCTTACCCTCCTTACCCACCACAGCTTACTTGACCTCAGGCTTCTCATTGGAGATGCCATAACGGTTGAACTCAGTGGAGATGTACTCAGTCTTCCGCATCCATGGCACCACCTTCGCATGCTGCTGGGATCTGGGGTAGAGTATTAGGCACTTAGGACCCACCACTCTCTTCCCATTATAGACAGACACACACACACACACACACACACACACACACACACACACACCTGACGTCTCCAGTCCCACTCAGCACACTCACCTCTTGGAGCTTGTAGGGGCCTGAATCTCCTCTTCCAAAAGCTTCTCATCAGCGGGATCGAGGAGTACTAAGGGAGAACAAGAGGGTCGTGAGGCAGGACCTGGCCTTTGCTGGCCTAGAGCAGGTCCTCCCTGCCTTCCCACACACCATTGGGGTCGATGCGGTAGGTATCCGGGTTGATAAGGTCAATGGTGACCCCCAGGTCTGGCTCAGTGAGGAGGTCGTGCTTGTGTTGTTTTTCCAAGGAAGTCGCTTTATACTGGACAAACCTGGGTGGGGAAACACACATTGTGGCTTCCTGATTCCAGCTTTACCCCTCACATCCCTGCTTCCCAGAGCCTAAGCCTCTCCAGGGAGGAACTCAAAATGGGGAGTTGTCCCCCACGCTGGGGCCAGAAGCCTGGCTCTTCAGTGGGAAGAGACTTGGACACTGCTTGTTTCATTCATTAACAAGTATTTATGGAGCACCTACTGTCCTGTTGCTAGGTGCTGAGAAAAGAGCAGTCAACAAGAAAAGCAATCCTTGCCCTCAAGGAACTCATGATCTAATTGAGGTATTTCACCAACCTCCATCTCCGCCTCACCTGTTCTGGTCAAAGGGGTAGGTGATGAACTTCGGGTCGAAGGGGATGTCAGGGAGGCTGTTGCAGTACTTGACTCGGCAGACCACTCCGGACCTGGGAACACAGTGGTTCAAAACCTGGCCCCTGCTGCCCCACCTCTGCTCCCAGCCCCCACTGGCCCACCCCTTCTGGGAAAACACAATGGGGCTCACCTCTCCGGGAGAGTCCGGTGAGAATTGGGCCTGGTAGGTAAGAGAGACACATTGACAAAGATGGAAAAAACCGGACAGAAGAATGAAGGAGGTTTTTTTTCCCCAAGTTTTTAAAAAAGGGAAGGTGGGGGTGACACATGGTAAATCCTTTGGGCAGGGGTGCTCCAAGTACTTTAACGGAAGGAGCCTAATATTCAGCTCCTCCTAGGGAAAGTGCAAACGCTTTCCTGAATGAAGCCAACTGCTCAGTCGCTCTTGGAGGAGAGTCTTCAAGTGCTTTAGTAGAACTACGTGCTCAATCGCTTTTGGCAAAGGGGTTCTCGAAATGCTTCACTGGAGTAATAAACGCACAATCCCTTTTAAACAGTCTCCCCATAGCCTAATCCCTGAACTCCATGGCAGGGAGCGGGGACAACACCCCATCCCTGAAGGAACCCACCCCTGTCAAAGGTAAGCGCTCCGTGACGTCACGGCGTTCGCGGCGAGGGTCTCACATCACGGGCAGACCCGGGGGCCGGGGGCGTCGTAGGAAGACACCCGCGCCCGGCCCCACCCCCGCCGCCCGCCCGCCCGCCTCGCCGAAACCTGGAGACACCCAGAGGCAAGCGGAACAGCCAGGTGGCGTGGCGCCTACCTGTGGCCATCCTCCCGCTGGGCCTGAGTCTGAATGGTTGGCGCCATGGCGACAAGGCGAAGGAGGCCCGGACGGGGTCCTTGCGGAGACGCGGAGGGGTGTGCCGACGTCGGCGGACGCCTAATCCGAGGGAGGCCTCGGGGTTGGCGCCGCTCTCAGTCGGGGTAGGGTCGAAATGAGGTCGCCTGGTGAGAACAGTGCCAGTGGAGACGGCTAAACGAGAGCAGGCAGCGCCAAAGACGGACTCGCAGCTCCGGCTCCACCAACTGCCGCCAAGACGCTGAGGACCCGACAGGTCGCCTCAGGCCGCGAGCCCTTCTGGGAAATAGAGTCCGGATTAGACCCACACCCGGATTGGCAAACGGCTGGGTAAGGGGCGGGGCGATGGAGGAACAGCCTCTTGTGATTGGCAATCGTCAATGTGGACGTCTAATTTGAGAGTCAAGGGGGAGGAGACGGAGAGGGGGTTATCCTTTCCTCCCATTGGCTGAGTGGCTTGGGAGGCGGAGCTAAGTAGCAAACGGGACCTGGAGACAGAGACGCCAAGAAGAAACCGGGAGAGACGCTCCTGTGGCGCACTTCCGGCGCGCTGGGCGAGGAAGATGGCCGCGTCCCAGCAGCAAGCTGCCGCTGCTTCGTCTGCCGCGGGTGTGTCGGGTCCGGGTTCGTCTGGTGGCCCGGGTCCGCAACAGCAGCCGCAACCACCAGCACAGTTGGTGGGGCCTGCCCAGAGCGGGCTTCTGCAGCAACAGCAACAGGACTTCGATCCAGTGCAGCGTTACAAGATGCTCATCCCGCAGTTGAAGGAGAGTCTACAGGTGATTGGCCGGGAGCTGTGAGAAGCTAGAGGGGTCTTATTCTCTGACTCCAAGGGGGAAGGCAGAGGGCCTCTTTAGTCTGGGAGAGAGCAAGGAGCGTTGGAGAGGCAGGAAGGGGGAATGACGTTTGGTCCTCTTGATGAGGCCAAAGCGAGGCTCTGCAGATTGGCAGTGTGAGCGGGATCAGCGCGGATGTTGGGCCTGGGAATGGCCGGAACCGAGTGGGAGGGAGTTTAAAGGAAAAATAAGGCTCTGGTTGTTAATACGCGAGGAAGAGCCTGGCCTGTACAGAGATTCTTTCCATGATTGGTAGTTGAGGCAGGAGTGTAAGATCTGCCGGAGATTACTGGGAGGACCCTCGGTGAGAGCGGGCTTCTAGGAAAATCCTGCTACTCTGGATTGACAGGAGAGGTGCCAAGTGATGAGAAGGCTTGAAATTGAATAGATCTTAGGAAAGAGCGTAGATCTACGAAACGCACTTTTGGCAGATCTACACCCCCTTCTGTTTCTCTATTTCGTGCCTTTTTTTGTTTTGTTTTTTTTTTAACTAGACCTTGATGAAGGTCGCAGCCCAGAACTTGATTCAGAACACTAACATTGACAACGGACAGTGAGTATAGCCGCTCTCCCTAGTCTTAGAAACTCACACGCGGATCCCCACCCACTTAGGCCCCCTTCCTTCTATTTTCGAGCCCCACTCCTTAGCGACCACCCTTGCTCTTTTGCCTCTTCTAAAACAGTCCCTTAGGCCGTGCATTGGGGTTTCTGGGCCTAAACTTGGTTTCCTGATGGATACTTGGTTGGGTAGACACTGAAGTCCCAGAGATTGGAAATTCATTCTCCAGTCACCTTCTTCTCCTGGACTATAGAAAGAGCAGTGATGGACCCATACAGCGCTTTGACAAGTGTCTGGAGGAGTTCTACGCACTCTGTGACCAGCTGGAGCTCTGCCTGGTAAGGGGCCTCCTAGACGCTGGGTGACCACAGCCCTGCCTCAGTCCCCAGGTCTCTGGAAACCCTGTCAGTCGGCACACATGGGGCACCTCCTATGGGCCACTCTTGTGTTTCAACTGATGCTGGGGACATGGTGTTGCTCTGATCCTTGCCTTTACTAAGCTTCCAGTTCAGTGGGGTGACATACCTCCCCAAATAGTGATAGCTCAAAGTGGTCAGGGCTAGGATGGGAGAGGCACAGGAGGAGTCAGGATTAAAATGAGGGAAGTTCAGGGGATTGCGGAAGCCCAGAGAAGGCACCTGACTCTGCCAAGGATAGGGCAGGGAGAGAGTGGCTCAGGGAAGTTTACAGGTAGAGAGCACACTGGAGCTTTGACTGGAGCAAAAATGGAAGAGGGTGGGTGGTTAAGAGCACAGACTCTGGAATCAGATGGATCACCAATCTCTACTTGTGACCTTTGGGTTTCTCCTTTAAGAAATGGATTTTGAAAAAAAAAAAAGAAAAGAAATGGATTTTGGGGAAAGACAGCAATATCAAATATGTAAAAAAAACAACATGGTACTAAGCATGTGGCAAACGTTTCCTGTAGTATCATCATCATCATAATTTTAAACTTGGTTTTGAAGGAAAAGTCAGAATTTGAGAAGTCTGGTGGTGGTAGAAAGGTGTTCCAACCATAAGGGACAGCTTCTACTTTAATTTCCCGTATCGGAATGTCATGAAATTCAGTTTAGCTGAGGTGTAATATGCATTAGGGCTTGTGCGATTTTTTTTTTTTTTTAGATTTATTTATTTGAGACAGCTCACATGCAAGCTGGGGGAGCGGCAGAGGGAGAGAGAGAGGGGGAAGCAGGCTCCCCGCTGAGCACAAAGTCTGACACAGAGTTTGATGGCAGGACCCAGAGATCATCACCTGAGCCAAAGTCAGGCACTTAACCAACTGAGCCACCCCAGGGCTTGTTGGCTTTTGAATATAGCCCTGAGGGTGGTGGGGAGCCATGGAGGGTTTTAAGCAGGGAAGAACATGGCCCTGCTGGCTTTTTTAGGAATATACTTCTGGCTGCCAAGTGAAGGATGGGTTAGAGGAGCCAAGAGTGGAGGCTGGAAGCCCAGGGAGGCCACCAGGACAGGATTCAGGTAGGCCAGGCTGTACCAGGACAGGGCCATGAGGAAGTGGGGAAGAACAGATGGGAAAGCTGCTCAGAAGGCTTCGTTAACAGGGATCCCTGGGTGGCGCAGCAGTTTGGCGCCTGCCTTTGGCCCAGGGCGCGATCCTGGAGACCCGGGATCGAATCCCACATCAGGCTCCCGGTGCATGGAGCCTGCTTCTCCCTCCGCCTGTGTCTCTGCCTCTCTCTCTCTCTCTCTCTGTGACTATCATAATAAAAAAAAAAAAAAAAAAAAAAGAAGGCTTCGTTAACAGACCATGGGGCTGCCGGACTATGGGAGGAGTCCTCTCCAGGATGAGGCCCAAGGCTGTAGTTGGAATGGCAGTGCCATTCCTGAGACAGGGACCCAGGAAGAGGAACAGTTTGGTGAGGAGAGTGTGACAGCTCAGGAATTTCAGGGGAGGCTGGGGATATAGATGTGATGTTACTGCGGAGGTGGGAATTGTGTAGTGCATGTGGGTGGGACAGCCCCTAGAGGGCATGAGAGCAAGAAGAGATGGGACCTGGGAATTGCCCCGTTTAAAGCTTGAGCAGGAGCATCTGGGTGGCTCAGTGATTGAGCGTCTGCCTTTGGCTCAGGCCATAATCCCGGGGTCCTGGGATCAAGTCCCGCATCGGGCTCCCCGCGGAGAGCCTGCCCCTCCCTCTGCCTGTGTCTCTGTGTCTCTCATGAATACATAAATAAAATCTTTACAGAAAATAAACATTAAAAAAAATAAAGCGGGCAGCCCCGGTGGCTCAGCGGTTGAGCACCGCCTACAGCTCAGGGCGTGATCCTGGAGAGCCGGGATCGAGTCCCACATCAGGCTCCCTGCATGGAGCCTGCTGCTCCCTATGCCTGTGTCTCTGCTTCTCTCTCTCTCTCTCTCCTCTCTGTGTATTCTCATGAATAAATAAATAAATAATATTTTTAAAAATTTAAAAAATAAAGCTTGGGCAGAATAAGAAGTTCTTAGAGCAGCCAGAGAAGGAGGAAAACCAGAAGCAGGTATCATCAGAGAAGCCACTGCCAGAGTCAAGGCTGGAGTTAGGACAGTCACAGCAATAGCAGCTGACATTCATCAGTTAGCACTTAATGAAGCGCTAGGACCTGTGGCTGTCTCACACACTGTTCTCACGGTTCTCACCCGATGAGGCAGCAAAGGTAGTCATTAAACCCATTTGATTTTCCAAAGGAGGAAACAGACTCCGAGAGGGGAAGCTGCATGCCTGAGGTCACCCAGCAAGTGACCAGTAGGGCCAGGCTCTGACTGCAAACCCCTGGGAGTCCAGAGGCCCAGCCAGCTACCCCATGCTGGCCCTTGGGGTGGAGTTGGGAGCACCAGGAGGGACACTGATACCACACCTTGCCTGCCTGTCCACAGCGCCTGGCACATGAGTGCCTGTCTCAGAGTTGCGACAGTGCCAAGCATTCGCCAACTCTGGTGCCCACAGCCACCAAACCAGATGCAGTACAGCCTGACAGCCTGCCCTACCCGCAGTACCTGGCAGTCATCAAAGCCCAGATTGCCTGTGCCAAGGACATTCACACCGCTCTGCTGGACTGTGCCAACAAGGTCACGGGCAAGACGCCGGCACCACCTACAGGCCCTGGGGGCACCCTGTGAGCTGGCAGGGCTGGGAGTGGGGCAGGCCCCAGGGGAAGGGGACAGGGAGGGAATGAAGAGTGACCTCAAAGCAGCCTCGTCTCCGACTTTTCTTCCCGCCTGAGTTCTGTGGCCCGAGCCAGCAGGGGGCAGCAGAGGCCAGCAGGGGGCGCGCAGGGCGGGTCCTTGCTTCCCCTGGCAGCCTGCGGTCCTGTCCTGCCGGTCCTGTCCTGCCGAGCCCAGGATGCACTTTGGACCCCCCCCCCCCCTTGATGACCTCTTACAGGGCTCGGCCCCAGCCTGCCTGGGCAAAGAGCCCTGACCTGCCTCTCTCCCTCAGTCTTTCCTGACTTTGTCCATTTGGGGGTGGTCTCTCTGTATTTGCTCCCTTTTCTAGCCGTTTCTCTGTGTGTTTCTAAGGCATGTGTCTGTTGTCTGCCTCTCGTTGGGTCTCTTTTTGTCCATTTCTCTACCTCTTTGGTCCTGTTTCCCTGTCTCTGACCATCTCTGTCTTAGTCTCCTTTTGCTCTATTCTCCCAGTTCTAACTGGGACTCTAGTATGAAGGGGGCTAGATTCTGGGAGCCAGACCCCTAGGCTACCTGGGGCTAGAGGAAGGAGTTTCATTTCCAAGGGCCGCAGCCAAGTCCAGGGATCCCCAGCACCTCCTTTGTCAGCCCAGCACCCCCAGTCCTTAGCCCAGGAAAGGGGAAGTGAAGGGGTTCTAGGCCCTGACCTCAGCATGCCTGGTCTGGGAGCAGCTTACTCCCCCACCCGAACCCGGAGCCTGCGTCAGCAGCACTCAAACTAGGGGCATTGTGCAATCCGTGGTGAAGCCTAGCCCAGCTGGATGCCTGGGTCCCTGTATTTTTAGCCCCAAAGGAGAAGTGAAAAGGCCCCAGCAGGGGTGAATCATCAGTCTTGGGGAAGAACCCAGGCGCCTGGGCTCCAGCTCCCGGAAGCAGGCCTTGGGGAGGGGGCTTCAGGGAAGGAGTGGCCCACCAGGCTCCCCTTTTCCCTGAGAGCAAGCCTCGGGAGCTCAGCCATGGCTTTCAGGCCTGGGCAAGTGCAAGGCGGAGCTACCAGCCCAGGCCCAGCTGTTGGGGTGAGTCAGCCGGGTTGCGGGACTGCCCCACCCAACACCTTCTGTGCCCTGGTTCCCATCTCGCAGCCCAGAGGCGTCCTGTCCTGGACTCCACATCTGCAAGGAAAGCCTGGGTCTGTGAAGACCTGTGATTCAGCCAGAGCCCAAGTCCCTACACTAGAGTCCTGGGAAATGGCCAGCCTGTGTGTGTGTGTGTGTGTGTGTGTGTGTGTGTGTGTGTGTCTGTGTGTGTGTATACACACACCCCAGGGAGTTCCTTCCTTGAAGTCCCAGGCAGGCATGTAGGGCAGACCCCCAGGAAGGGCAGCAGGCCTCTCTGGGCACTACCTGAAGATGCTGCCCACAGGAATAAATGTGACACAAATGCAGGGCACATGTATGGAAATTGGCATTACTTTGTTAAAAAACTTTAGTTTGAGAGCCTAGGTTGGGTGGCGGTCCGTGGGTATTCATTATCATTATGATCTGTAAATAGATGTTACGTGGGTTATTTGTTAAGTAGATGAGAAGATTTACTTTGGGGGAAAAAGTCCTTGACAGAGGTCACGAAGTCCTCACTGAGAGGCTGAGCTGGAGCCAGCTTGAAGGCGAGGGAGTAGGCATGTGGGCATTTGGAGGAAGAACATCCCAGGGAGAACGTGTGGGCATTTGGAGGAAGAGCATCCCAGGGAGAAGAACATGAGTGCAAAGGCCTCGAGGCAGGAATGTGCTGATGTGTCTGTGGAACAATGCGGAGGCCTGGACCACAGTGCAGGGGGCAAGGGTAGAAGTTGCGGAAGGTCACAAAGGACCTTAGTGGAGATTTTTACTAGATCATCAGACCAGAGGGAGATTACACGGCCTGGTGCCCCACCACGCACTCCAGGGAAGAGGGCACTTGAGATGCATGGCCACAGAGGGCAAAACAGACCCTGGGGACATGGGTGCTGGTGGCCCCCTCTCCCCCAGCAGAGAACAGCAGAACCTACCATCCTACAATCACAGAGTCCCCAGGTTCTCCGTCCCAGTGACAGTCCCCCAAACAGACTCTAAAGGAACAATCCAACCACACGAATATACAAACAACTCTCTAATCACCACTTAACCCACTATCTTTCACCCCATCGCAGACTTTGCCCATGACTGGCTGACTCAGCCCTCCGCTCAGCTCAACATTATCGAAAGTAGCCTTAGCTGCGGCTAGATAATGCTTCTCAGGTACAAGTGTGTGCGTGTGTGTCTCCGCTCGGCCCATGGAGGGGGCGAACAGTGACTGGCCACCCTCCCCGTCATGTGCGCCCTAGACGTCAGGAACCAAAGTTCACCAGTTTCACTGCCTTGTGACTGGGCCTCAGAGGGAACCTCAACCAGATTTCTGGCCTCCCGTGTTCTCAGCTTCCCCCCAGATAAGGACACACACGCTTGGGAACACTAGACAGCACACACAGCTCCGGGGACCCCGCACCGGGCCCAGCCTCCTAGAGTCCCACAGACGGAGGCACAGGGCTTCCCGGTGGGGGCGCACAGATCCTCCTCCGGCCAGAAGACAGGGCAGCCTGACCCCGCGCTCCTCGGGGGGTCACTCCAGCCCCCATAGTGCTTCAGAGCTACACGCAGATGTGCGGCAGTTCATGTAAGTCGCACGCTGCCGCGAATGCCGCCTGGAAGACACTTGCAGCGTACACATGCCCACAGCCAGGGATGCTCAAGCAGCCTAGTCAACCGCACGGCGGCAGGTGGTTTCGCACATCCCTTCGCGCAGCCGCGGCAGGCGGGCCTGTCCTCACGCAGGAAACGGGGCGCACACACTCGTGTCCCACACCTACGTCCCCCTCACTGTGCACCGGCCACACCGGAGCGCGCGCACACAAACAGCCACACGACGGCGGCCGCGGCCCGCCCACCGGCTGGCCCCGCACTCGCACCCTCGGCCGCGCCCGCTCACGCCCAGGCACGCCGGGCGCGCACACGTGCCGCGAGTACACGCTCCCCTGCTCGCCCGCGCACTCGCACCGACTCTCACACCCCCGCGTTTCCCGTCCCCGCTTGTTTTTCTGGAAACTGCTCTCCGTTCCCCTCCCCCTTGGCCGGAAGTGCTCGCCGTATTTTTAGCCTCTCTGGTTTCCGCCCCTTTCCTCCTCCCTCGGCGGGGCGGGGAGCTGCCCCCAGCACCCCACGGGGGACCCCGGCCATCCCCTTCCCCACCGTCATTCCAGAGGGGATTCCCGGCCGCCGCTGGGGCCACGGATTTTCCCGCTGGCTACGTGGGGAGCGGGGAGGAGTCCAGCCCCGAACTTCCTCCCGGGCCGGGCGTCCGGGGCCTGGACAGGGTCGGGGGGAGCCAGGCTCCTCGGTGGGAGGGAGGAGGGGCTGGGGGCTCGGGCTCGGGCTGGAGAGGGGGGGGGGGGGGCTGGCCGCCCGGGCTGGTGGATCCGACGTAGGAGGGGCTGGGGGCCTTGTGTCCGGGATCTGAGCAAAGAGGTGGTTTGGAGAGCTGCCCTGTCCTCCCCCAGATCTGAGCAAGGAGGGGGCGAGGCCCGGGGCCCTGGCTCCCACCCCCTGCATTTGGGTGGCGGTCGGCCCTTCCCCGCGCAGAGCCCCCTCCAGCCTCTAAGAGCGTCGCCCAATCCCTAGCGTCCTGGCTCTCGGGGCCGATGACTAAGCAGATAGGAGAGGGGACGGGGTGAGCCTGACTCAGGGATGGGAAATGCTCCCTGTCTCCAGGCAATCGAAACTCCTCTGGGATCGCGGCCGGAGCCGAGCCACACTCCGGGGACCCCAGGGTGTCCCCCCCCCCCCCCACCTCCCGCTCTCCCTACCGCCGCAATCCCACTAGCAGCCCCGGAGTTTGGAGCCCGGCCGGGAGGCGGGCGGCAGGCACCTCCCCTTTCCCCCTTGTTCCCGTTGTCCCCGAGGCTGTGTTTACAGGCGACACAAAACCTGGTTACTAGAGAGGAACCCGGGCGTCCGGGCCGAGCCTCCTCGTCACCGCTTCCAGGAAGCCCCCCTCCCCCGCCCCTTGCGAATGAGTCACGGGCGAGCGGGAGGCTCCAACCGTGCCAAAGGCGCCCGCAGCCGCCCAGCTCACGGGACCGGCCGGGAAGGCCCCTCGGCCCCAGAACGCGCCGCACAGGGATTCCCCCGAGCTCCGTCCGACGGGGCAGGTCGGTGCGCCGGGCAGTGTGTCCGCCTCGGTCCCAGCGCGCGGCCGCAGCCCGCAGAAGTCAACTTTCCGCCTGGGTAGAGCCGCACCCCGCGGCAACGACTTCAGCCCCCATGTGTTTGCACTCCGGGCACCCAGCCCACCGAGATCCCCTTTAAAAGTGAACTTTCTCCCCAGGCCTTTGTAACAGAGGGTCACGCAGGGCACCCCCTCGACCACAGCGGCCTTGCCAGTGTGGGGAGTCACCCCTGCAGACTGGGAGTTCTCATGGTACACCCCTCCAAAAGACGCCCGTGCGACCACCAGTTGGGGGGGACCCCTTCCTTCCACCTCCAAACAACTTTCCATCGGAGGCAAACCCTCGTCCACAATAAAAGACACACACGCGCGCGCACACACACACACGCACACGCACACCCCGCCCCTTCCAATCTTGAGTTTTCTCAGAGGACGAACTTTTACTAACAGGTTCGACAACAGTAACTCGGCCTGGGTCTCCTCGTGTGTGAAACGGGCACAATGCGTCCTCGAGTGGATGGCCGTAAAGTACTTTCACGCAGCAGAGCTGGGGGGCGGGTACCGATCAGAGGGGCCATCTGCAGCGTGAGCTCCAGGGGCCCCCTTCCTGCCTCGCCAGGGATCCGGGGCCCCCGCCCCCGCGAGTCTCGGGGGCCAGGGGGCTGGTGACCAAGGTCTCCCGAGCTGGGCTGTTTGACTGAGCCCGAGCCAGGCGCGCACGTCCCGGAATCCCCCACCTGGCCTGGGTCGCCCTTCCGTGTTGCTCCTACGGGACTTCTGGCCTGTCGGTGTTTGCTTCCCCCGGTTCATCCCCCCGCTTTTTCAGTTTACGCGACCCTCCCTCGCGCTTCCCCCTCTTTTGAGTTTGTCCCCCTGGGACTGTCTCTAACTTGCTCTTCCGTCTCCCAACTTCCCCGCCTCTCCCTGCCTCCGGGGCGCGCGCGGCTCTCCCGCCACGGCCGCGGCCCCGCGCGGTTCTCTCCCCGGCTCGGTTCCCGGCGCTCTCCTCTCCCCGCCCCCGGCCGTGGTCCCGCGCACGCCCTCTTGGCCTCGGCCCGTGTCGACTCCCCGGGGAGCCCTGCCCCCACCACGGCCCAGCTCGCTTCTCCGCGCCTCGCTCTCTCCAGCCTTGGAAACTGGGCCGACACCCCCCTGCCCCCCCCGGCCCCCCCCCCCCGGCCCGGGGCACTCCCCGCTTGCGGCCGCCCGCGGGGCCGGGCTCCGGTGCGTCCTGGCCGGGGGCCGGGCGGGCCTTGCTGGGGGCGCGCGTCCGGGAAGCGCCCCTTCTGGCCCCACCCACCCGGCCCGCCCCCCCTCGCCCGCCTCTATAAAAGCCCGGGCTCGGCCGGCCGACCGCAGCCTGACTTCAGCGCTCGCCCTCCCGGCCCGCTCCTCACCCCTCGGCCGCTCGCGCCGCCATGGATCGCGCCACCATGGACCTCACCGCCATCTACAAGGTGAGCCCCGCAGGCGACCCCCGGGGCCCGCCCGCCCCCCCAGGGCGACGAGCGCTAGTGCCCACAGCTCCGGCCCGGCCCGGGGGCCCTGCCTCCCTTCCCACAGCCGCGCGGCCCTCAGGAGGCGAAAACAGAGCCCGCGACTTTCGGGTCTCGGCCCTCGGGAGTCGGGAGGCCGGGGGACTCGTCGGAGTCCAGGGCTGCCTGGAGGCGGAAATGGCCCCACACCTGGCCTGACCCCCAGTGGTTGCTGAGGGCGCGGTTTGGCGCGGAGTCCCGGGGTGAGGGGGGGCCGACTCTGTCCCTCCGCCCCTCGGGCCAGCCAGAGCCTGGGAACTCTCGAGTCCGAGGGCTTCCCGACTCCGCGGCTAACTTTGCCCGCTTCTGCAGCTGTGAAACTGGAGAACCCGATGCGAGGGGTCAGCTCCTCAGGGGCCCAGAGGCTCGAAATTGGGAGGACAGTGGTGTTGTCTGACTCTGGGGTCTTGTTTTGATCCGGCCTGGAGAGCCGGGGACTCTGGGTCCCTCGGGAGACACTTCTGTCGCGGGGGGGCGGGGGGGCGGTGAGATTCTGAACTTCCAAATCGGGATCCCTGCCATCTGGCACCCATATTTTAATGTGGGCAGGTGGGGCTCAGGCCGGGAGCCCACAAACCGGACTGGCAAGCTCTTAGGTGCCCTGCAGCTGGGGTGGGGCGTCACCCAGCATTTTCGGTTTCTTAACCGATCCTTGTTCCCACAGAGCCTCCTGTCGCTGAGCCCTGACATGCCATCTGACCACGGAGAGACGGAGTCCATCCCAGGCTGGCCCCCCTCCGGGCTCTGGAGCCCCAGCTCACCCGAGAGGAGCCGGGTTGGGATCAGTGGCCGCCTGCCTGGCCGCTCCACCAGCCTGGTGGAGAGTCCAAGCTGTGGCTGGGTGCCACCACCCCCGGGTTTCGCACCCCTGGCTCCCCGCTCAGGCCCTGAACTGTCGCCTTCACCCACCTCACCTACTGCGACTCCCACCACCTCATCCCGGTACAAGACGGAGCTGTGTCGGACCTTCTCCGAGAGTGGGCGCTGCCGCTACGGGGCTAAGTGCCAGTTTGCCCACGGGCTGGGCGAGCTGCGCCAGGCCAGCCGCCACCCCAAGTACAAGACCGAACTCTGCCACAAGTTCTACCTCCAGGGCGGCTGCCCCTACGGCTCACGCTGCCACTTCATCCACAACCCCAGCGAAGATCTGGCTGCCCCCAGCCACCCTCATGTGCTGCGCCAGAGCATCAGCTTCTCCGGCCTGCCCTCCGGCCGCCGACCGTCACCACCACCAGCAGGCCTGACAGGCCCTTCCCTGTCTTCCTGCTCCTTCTCTCCCTCCAGCTCCCCACCACCGCCACCTGGGGACCTTCCACTTTCACCCTCTGCGTTCTCTGCTGCCCCTGGGACCCCGGTGGCCCGAAGGGACCCCACCGCAGTCTGTTGCCCCTCCTGCCGAAGGGCTACCCCCAGTAGCGTCTGGGGGCCCTTGGGTGGCCTGGCTCGGAGCCCCTCTGCACAGTCCCTGGGATCTGATCCTGAAGAATATGCCAGCAGCGGCAGCAGCCTAGGGGGATCCGACTCGCCTGTTTTCGAGGCTGGGATTTTTGGGCCACCCCAGCCACCTGCAGCCCCCCGGCGACTCCCCATCTTCAACCGTATCTCTGTTTCTGAGTGACAAGTGCCCGCCCAGTACAGATCAGCTGGATCTCAAGGGGGCCATTTCTCTTTTGCTGTGGGTTCCACAGGGGCCCCGGGGCTGTGGGGAACTTGGGGGACTCAATCAAGTAGCCTCCCCCTACCTTCCAAAGTGCATTAACCCACTCCCCTGACCCCACGCTGGGGCAGGTCCCCAGTGTGCAAGCTCCGTGTTCATGGTGTTGGGGTGGGGAGTTTTCTGGGTCTTGTAAAAAAAAAGTATGTAGCAGATTTGAGGAAGGCAGTGAGCCCTCTACCCACCCCTCCCTTTCCCAATGCTGTGAATAATAGGCTCCCACTGCCCCCTCCCAATTTCTCCTAGACCCTGAGGTTCCAGAGTCTGGTGGTGACTGGAGCCTCCCCCGAGGGGGAATCCTGGTGCTCGAATTTCCCTCCAAAAGCAAGTAGCCAAAGCCATTGCCAAACCCCCCCCACCCCCAATCCCCCCCAGCCATTGGGCCTTTTATTTATGACGACTTTATTTATTCTAATGGATTTTATAGTATTTATATATATTGGGTCGTCTGCTTCCCTTGTATTTTTCTTCCTCCTTTTTGTAATATTGGAAACGATGGAATAATTATTGTTATAAGTATGCTATAATAATATATTAAGTAATATATTGTTAAAAGTTTATTTTTGTGGTTTTTGGAATTTTTAAATAAAAGGAATCTGTGTGTAAACTGCAATCCCGGAGTCCTCTGCGGTCCAGAAGCGGTCGAGAGGGGCGGGGAGTGTTTGGAAGCGGGAGAGGGTAGGGTCCGCCGACGGCCCCTCCGCCCCCCTCCTCCCCGCAGGCCGAGCCGCCCGCGGCGCTTACCTGGCAGGAAGTGACGTCACCGGGCCCGGCCGTTCACCTGAGAGGGCGGGCCCAGGTGAGGTCACCCTCGGATCTCGGAGAGCCAGCTGCCGTCCGGCCGGGCTCCGTGACCCACAGCCCTCGGCCGGGCGCGGGCGGGACGGCATGTTTCCGTCCCCACGGGGCCGAGGGAGGAGGGCGGGGCGGAGAGGACGGAATGTGCCGGGGCGCGAGCCCAGGGCGCACGGGGGCGGCGCGGCGGGGGGGAGGGGGCATCCCTGAAAGTCGGGGCGCCCGGGGTGCCGGCGGCCTTCCGGGACGTGACAGCCTGGGGTGGGGGGTGAGGGGGACTCAGGCTTTCGGGACCCGGGGGGAGGCGGCGTGAAAGCCTCAGGATTCGACTCTCGCAGTCTCGGCGCCCTGGAATCCTGGACTCTCGTGGCTCGGAAACCTTGCGGGGCCCGCCCAGTGCCGCCTGCGGCTTCCCGGCCCGACCTCCGAGGGGCAGGGTCGTGGCCCGTCGGGCCCCGAGGAGCTCGGCGTTGCGGGCCGTCGGCGTCCGGGGGCCTTGGGGGCGCGCGGCCGAGGCGGGGGCCCCCCCCCCAGAGCCCGGGGCGGGTCGCGGCCGCGTCGGGCGGGGCCCGGGGGACCGCGGCGGCCTCGGACCATACAAGGCAACAGGCGGCGGGACCCACCCTGCGGCGGGGGAGCAGGCCGCCCCGCGCCCGGAAGCCGCCCCGCGTCAGCGCCGGCGCCCCGCCCCCCTTCCGCCGCCGCCTCCCCTGCCCCTTCCCCCGCTCCCCTCCCCCACTTCCCTCTCGGCTCCTCGGCCTCCCCCGTCAGTTCCTCCTCCCCTGACCCTCCCGCGCCGCCCTCCCCTCCCCCTCCCCTCTCCAAGGCCGCCCCTCCCCCAGCAGCCCTCTCCCTTCCCCTGGTTCCCCATCCAGCCCCCCCCCGCCCCTTCCCCCTTCCTCTCTTTCCTTCAGTTCCCCTCCTCTCCCTGCCCCCCCCCCCCCCGCCCCTCGGCCTGCCCTCTCCACCCTGTTCCTCCCTGCGTCTCACTCACTCGTTGTCTGCTCGGTTCCACCTCTGCTCCCCACCCCTCTGCGCCCTCCTGCTGGGGTCCTGCCTCTGCCTCTCCCTCTCCAGTCCCCTCCTCCTCCTCTGCCCCCCTCCCCTCCTCCGGCCTCCGGGCCCTCTCCTCTTTGGTGCTCTCTCGCCCCCTGGCCGGCCCTGGCCATTCATCTCCCCTTCCAGGACACTGGCCTCCCCTCATTTTTAGGAAAGGGCTCAGATCCCCACGCTTAGGAGAAAGGGTTGGAGTAAAAGACAAACACGGAGACCCAAAGACATTGGGGAGGCGGAGAGCAAGAACAAGCCGGGGCCGACGTCTACAGAAGACACGAAAGAAAGAGAAACTGACATCTCTGGCCCTTCCCTTAGCAAAAACAAAACAAAACAAAAAACCAAAAAACAGGTTCTCTGCCCCTTCGAAAAACAGAAACTTCATCTTTGAAAATGACCCATACGGCCAGCTACCAGTGCCAAACACCTGCGAGTGCCCTTGGCTCCTCTTTGTCAAACCCACACCCCCGTCCAACAGCACTTCTGTCTGATTCATCCTGTACAGAGATCCACCTGCCTCCTGGGGGCCTCACCCGGGTCCCATGCTGCGGCCCCCACCTGGGTCCCATCCAGCATCATCTCCCCCCTGAACCTTCCTAGTAGCCCCTTCCCCCTCTCCTGGCTCAGGAACCTCCCTCCCCAACAAGACAACCACAGGGAACCTGTCCTGCCACCTGAGTCGGTCAGGTCACATTAAAGGCAAAGTCCCAAGTCCTCACCAGCCTACAAGGCCTGGCTCTTATCTTTGGCCACTCTTTTGCTCCAGTCACTGGCTTCCTAGCCCCTCACCAATATAGCTGTCCTGCTTCAGCCCCCGGGCCTTTCACCGACTGCTGCCTCTGCCTGGAATATACCCCCCAGGTATCCTCGTGGCCTACTTCCCTCCTTGAGGTCTCTGCTCAGATGTCTCCTCAGTGAGATGGTGTTTCACTACTAGGATCACAATCCTCACTGAAGCTGGAACACCCTCATCTCATCCTCCCTACTTTGCTCTGCTTTTTCCCGGACATTCACCACCATGTAACATATAAAATGTAGTTTTCATGTTTACATGAAACCTCCTCATTGGAGTGTCAAACCTTCAGAAGCAGGGACTTGGTCTTGTTAATTGCTCATGCCTAAACCCTAAACAGAAGTCAGCCACGTATTGGATGTTTAGCATTTGTTCAAAGAAACACATCAATGCAGGAAAAGGGAGGAAGAGAGGGAGTAGAAATTAACTCCAAGACACAGGCGGAAAAAAATTAGTAACTATATGACGTGATTGATGTTAAGTAAACTTACAGTAATCATTTCACAATTTATGAATATATTGAATCATGTTGTACAATACGGTGTTATATGGAAAAAAAAAATCCTAGACAGAAAAGATGAAGAGGCAGTGCCATACACAGTTTGCGGAGGACACTACACCTCTACAGAAGTCTTAAACTGAGATTTGCAGACCCATTTAAGAGGCCATACTACCCTCTGGCGGCCCGGATGGAAACGGCACCTCCCCGCAACACAGGCCGCTCTCCCGGGAGATCGCCAGAGTTCCAGGAGTCTTTCCAGCCCGAAAACTCCGAAGATCAAAACATTCATTCCTATAAGTGACGATGTGATGTTTTTGGTGATTTTTAAGATGTATACATTTCTAAAAAGAGGCCGAGGAAAAAAAGATGCTCCAGGTGAGGATCGAACTCACAACCTCGGCATCGCTCCGCTCGCACTGTCGTATAAGTACCGCGCGCTAACCGATTGCGCCACTGGAGCTCCGGCCGCACCCTCGCGTCGCGAGGTCCTTCAGTCGTTCTTGGCCACGTGACTTTACTGGACAACTCCGCCTTTTACTGCATATGCAAATAAGAATCTTTTGGTTGACCAATGGGAGAAAGCGGGCTACCAGTTCCGGATTCTCACGCCCCGAAGGCCCTTGCTGTAAAAGGGAAAAGTAAAAGAGAGGCGTTTGGAATGCGGGGGCGGGGCCTGCCTGGGACTCGCCTTCTCATGAATATTCAGAGCCAGGGGAGGGGTCTTAACCCTTTACCCGCTGGCCGGCCGGAAGGCAGCCCCTCCCCCCCGCGGGCGGGAACAGGATATGAGCCCGGGCGGCTGGGGGGGGGGGAGGGGAGGCCCCAGGCGACCGCCCCCCGCCTCACAGCTGGGACCGGACTCTCCCGCCACAGATGTGGCGCCGCCGCCGCGGGAGCCCCGCGGTACTCGTCCCAGAGCCTGAGGGGCTCAAAGTCGTGGACTCGGGAGTCGCGAGTGTGCACCGCGCCCTGAGAGACCCCGAAGCGCAGGCTAAAGGAGCCCAGATATCCAGGTGCCCAGCGCCCCCTCCTGGAGGAGCCGGCAGTCCGGGACCTCAGACCGGCGCGATCCCGGAGGCCGAGCTTCCCGCACCCCGGTTTAAAGAACTTCGGATCCTGGACCGGTGACTTCCTCCAGGGTTCCCAGACACCCGAGCCCAGACATCCGAACTTGGCACACGGACTCCTAGAGCCCCAGCCAGTCTGGGGCTGAAACGCCCACTACTTCAAGGGGACCCAGGAATTTGGGACCCCGGCCTGGAGATGGTTTAACCTCTGCTCCTGGAGTTGGGAGAACTCGGGAATCCGGTCGCCCCACAGCCCTACCTAGAAGACTCAGGAATTTGGGTCCGCAGCGCCCCATCCGAGACCCAAGAGTCGGGACCCCCAGCATCCCTCGCTTAGAGGACCGAGCAGTTCGGACCGCTGCATCCCATTCTCCGAGAGACCCCGGATTCTGGTCCCCGGAGCCTGAGAACCCGAAGTGCACGCCCCTGACTCGCGGAGACCGGGGAGTCCGGCCTTGCGCTCCCCGGGGACCGTGCTGGGGTCGAATAAGCAGCGAGCAGCCTCGGCTCGGGGCTGGAGACTCCCTGGGAGGTGAGGGGGGAGGCGAGGGGCCCCGACGGGCTGGGGGAGGGGGCGGCGCCGCAGCCGCCGAACAATGAGGGGGCGTGCCGGCGGGGGGCGAGCGGAGGCGCCGGCGGGAGTTTGGGTCTGGAGGGGTGTGGGAAGGCGCTGGGGACCCGGGCTGCGGCGGTGGGGACAGTAAGCGGATCGCGGAGGGACCGGCCGGAGGAGGGGAGGTGGGTCGAGGGCTCAGGGCCAGCGCCCCAACTCGCAGTCCCGGGCGGGGGAGGGAGCCGTCTGCAGGACCCTGGCATCCGGTCCCCCAGCCTCCTCCGCCCTCCCCTGGGACCCCGCGGCCTCCCGCCCACGGCTTTTCCCAGCCCTGCCCCTCGCCCTCCGCTCCAGCCGGAGCCCGAGCGTTCCCAGGATCCCTGAGCCGCCGGCCCGGACAGACCAGGCTCCCGGCTTCACTCTTCTTTGTCTCAACCTTTCCATCTTTTCCTCTGTGTTCCCTCTCCTTGCGCCCCTCTTTCTAGCGCTCGGCCTCCGTCTGCCCCATTCGTTACTCTCGGGGGTCCCGCGTGGGTTTAGACCTGCTCCCAAGTCCCTGGCCCAATCTGTGAGTGTGGGCGGCGGGGGAGGCTGATGGGGTCCTCGCATCCCAGAAGGGGGTCTTCCTGCTGCAGCCGCTGAGCCGCTCAGCCATGCCCGAGGGAGCCCGGGGACCCAGCCTGTCCAAACCCAGCCCTGGCCTTGGCCGCGGCCCCACAGGTGAAGTGTGCAACTGTGCAGCTGTGTGTGAGACCCAGACAGGTGAGCGTGCAAGGGAGGGTGGGGGTCTGCTGGGCGTTTGTCCTTCATTCCGGGCACTGCAGCCCTCCGTGGCTGGCCGGGTGCTGGGCAGTGCTGACAACACAGGGTGACAGGGACAGTCCCAGCCCTGCCTACGCAGAGCTCTGCGCGGGCAGATGACACCGTCCCCAGATGGGGACAGCCCAGAGGGGGAAACCCAGGTCAGGGCTGGGACAGGGTGTAGGGGGGGTTGGTAGAGAAAGACCCGTCCCCTCACTGTGGGAGCCCCGTCTGGGAAGGCAGTGGATGCTGTGTGGAGGAGGGGACGTCTAAACAGAACCGAAAGATTAGGAGGACGGAGTTGGGAAAAGCAAGGAAGAGTATTCTTCACGGAGGGAACGGTGTGTGCAGAGGTGAGAGAGGCTGTTTGGGTTTTTTTTTAAGTGAGTGAAAGCCGTCGAATAGGACTGGTGAGAAGTGGTGTGGCTGTGCGAAGAGAGCAGAATGGAAAGGTCTTTAATGGCCGCGTTGCATAAGGCCCTGTGGATCTGATAAATTTGGACTTTATCCTCAGGATATGAAAGGGTTATGCTTGGAGTGACAGGGTCAAATGGGCCAATTAATAAAGATCTCCCAGGCTGACACATGGAGGTGGATTAGAAGAGTGGAGGCCAGAGCCCAGAGAAGACCTTGAAGGGAGAGGACTGGACAGGACCAGAGCAGACCAGGGCAAAGGAGAAGGGAACCCAGGGGAAAGCCCAGGCTCAACCGGGTGGGGGTGAGTGTAGGGCTGAGAGCACTCGCTGTGTTTGGGGAGACCCCCCTGATCTGCTCCACACCCCCAGCAGCCCCTGCAACCCCGGCCATGGCCTCCCCCCGAGGTTCTGGGAGCTCCACATCCCTCAGCACTGTGGGCTCCGAGGGGGACCCGGCTCCGGGGCCCACCCCAGCTTGCTCAGCGTCCAGGCCAGAGCCCCTTCCAGGGCCCCCCATCCGCCTGCATCTGTCACCTGTGGGCACCCCGGGTTCGGCCAAACCCTCGAGGCTGGAGCGAGTGGCACGAGAGATCGTGGAGACAGAGCGGGCCTATGTCCGGGACCTTCGCAGCATCGTGGAGGTGAGGCAGGTGGGCACCTGAGCCCAGTGGGAACCCCGGCCGGCCTCCACCCCCATAACCCCAGTCACCCCCACAGGACTACCTGGGCCCTCTGCTGGACGGTGGGGTCCTGGGGCTGAGCGCGGAGCAGGTGGGCATACTATTTGCCAACATCGAGGACATCTACGAGTTCAGCAGGTCAGAGGCAGGAGGGATGGGCCAGGGCACCGGCCGGCAGGGTCAGGGGCGGTGGGCTGTAGCCTGACCCAAACCTTGGAGCCCCATCGTGCCCCGTCCAGGCTGGTACCTGGGCTGTAGCGCCACCGGGCAGGGATCACGACGGGGAGTGAGGACCCAGAGTGGTGGAGGGTGAGGGGGATGGAGCCTGAGGACCCAGATGAGGTCTAAATATTGGGGTGTCTCAGCACCATGTCAGGTCTGGGATCACGATGGATCCGGGGCTCCCGGGCCTGAAGATCATGCCAGTGTGAGCATTTTCATCACCATCCCGTCCTGGGAAACCCCTCAGTCCCAGACAAACCAGATGGTTGGCCGGGACCCAGCGACGACGAGGCTGGGATCCAAGGATCTTGACACCTGCGAGCATCTTAATGAGATCTTGAGATCATTGCAGGAGATCTGAGAAGTCATGACAAGCTCTCAGGATCTTAAGATCATCACAGCTCTGAGGGTCATGATGCCCCTCTCCCGGGGTCATATCACAAGATTCCCCCTCCCGCCCCCCAAGGCTCATGTCAGCTGTAACAAGATTTTGGGCTGAGGAAGGTGACGCTGTCCGTGGATAAAGGCTGAGCAGGTTGTGACCTCCCGTGTAGCACTCGGAAGACTCCCTTTGGATAGGTGGCCCCTTGAGAGATCCTGACAGCCAAGTCCCCAGCTTCCTGGAGTCCTCCCACAGGGGGCTTGGGGGCCGGGGCAGTCCCTCACCTCCCCCTCTCCCCCACAGTGAGCTCCTGGAGGACCTAGAGGGCAGCCCCAGCGCGGGGGGCATTGCCGAGTGCTTTGTGCAGAGGGTGAGTCAGGGGTGACGCTGCCCAGTCTGGGATGCGGTGGCCTGGGTAGGGGGCGGGGCAGGCCTGGGCCAGGCGTGAGGGGCCCACGGGGCGGGACAGTCACACCTCAGCTCTCCCTGACTCCCGTGTCCCCCGCAGAGTGAGGATTTTGACATCTACACGTTGTACTGCATGAACTACCCGAGGTGAGGGGTGAGGAGCCCCTGTTGGGCCCCAGGCCTTGCCCACTGAGCAGATGCGGATGCGCCAGCCAGCCTCCCTCCACCCCCTCCACCTCCACCTGCCCTGCTTGACCCCTGCCTGACCCCCCCCCACCTCTCCCTAAGCTGCCCCCGACCGCCCCCCAGCCCCCCAGCCCCTGCAACCCTGGCCACTCCCAGCCCGCCCACTGAGACCGCCAGCTGACCCCTGACCCTTGCTGTGCCCCCAGCTCCCTAGCCCTGCTCCGGGAGCTGTCGCTGTCCCCGCCCGCAGCCCTGTGGTTGCAGGAGCGCCAGGCCCAGCTCCACCACTCGCTGCCCCTGCAGAGCTTCCTGCTCAAACCTGTTCAGCGGATCCTCAAGTACCACCTGCTGCTGCAGGTCAGCCGTGGCCCTGGGGGGCTGCTCGTAGTGGGGGGGGGGGGGTCCTGGTGGTACATCTGGAGGGTGGGCCAAAGGACAAGTCCCCTAGAAACCGGGACAGCAGTTGGGGCCGGGGCTTCTGGCGCCAACTGATCCCACTTTCTGTCTCTGCTATTTGTCCCCTTCTCTGGGTCGCCACGTCTGCCCCAACCTCTGTCTGTCTCCTGTCGTTCTCATCTTTCTCTCATGTCTGTCCCCTCCCTGGGTGCCTGGTGGCTGCCTGGCAGGAGCTTGGCAAGCACTGGGCGGAGGGCCCGGGCGCCGGGGGCCGCGAGATGGTGGAAGAGGCGATTGTGTCCATGACAGCCGTCGCCTGGTACATCAATGACATGAAACGCAAGCAGGAGCATGCTGCGCGCCTCCAGGTGACCCCGGCGGGGGAGGGGCGGCTGGACGGGGCAGGGGGGGCCTTTGGCAGGGGGAGGGTGGGGATCAGTGCTCCCCGGGTGGCCTCGGAGGGCCGTGTTGCTAACGCCCCTGTCTTGCTGTGCCCGCTTCTGTGCCGTTGCACCTGGCGGGGCCCGGCAGGAAGTGCAGCGGCGGCTGGGCGGCTGGACCGGCCCGGAGCTCAGCGCCTTCGGGGAGCTGGTGCTGGAGGGCGCCTTCCGAGGCGGCGGCGGGGGCGGCCCCCGACTTCGAGGGGGCGAGCGGCTGCTCTTTCTCTTCTCCCGAATGCTGCTCGTGGCCAAGCGCCGGGGACCGGAGTACACCTACAAGGGCCACATCTTCGTGAGTTCAGGGTTGGGGGCGAGGCCAGAGGGTTACCTGCCAGCTGTGTCCTTACCATACCAGTGTCCTTACAGGGAGGACCCGGGGCACGGTCTGCAAAAAAGGGACCACCCAGCTTAAAAGGGCCACATTTTCTTGAGTCCAAGGATGGGAGGGTGAGGTTTAATGAGGGGTGAGGCCAAGCAGGATGCAGGTGAGGACCTGGGGAGCCGGGGCTGGATTTGCCCACCTGGCAAGCATCTTCTTGATCCAGATGAAGGGGAGGGGCCGGTGAAGGAGGGCAGAGCCCAGCCTGGTGGGGAGGCTCACCAGGGGCAAAGAGGACCCACCACGCAACGTTAGGGGCACATCTGTCTGGGAGGTAGGGACCCAGATACGCACAGGAGGCCTCTGCCCAGTCTCAGGTTGCTGCCCCTCTGTCTCCCCTCACCCCAGTGCTGCAACCTGAGTGTGAGCGAGAGCCCTCGAGACCCTCTGGGGTTCAAGGTGTCCGATCTGACCATTCCCAAACACAGGCACCTGCTCCAGGTGAGTGCCAGGTGGGGCTGGGCGGTCAGGGTTCCCCTCGGTCCCTAGACCTCACACCCGGCTCCCTACTCCACCCCATCCCACCCCCAGGCCAAGAACCAAGAAGAGAAGAGGCTGTGGATTCACTGTCTCCAGCGCCTCTTCTTTGAGAACCACCCGGCCTCTATCCCTGCCAAGGTACAGCTTCTGCCCATCTGTGGGCCTTCAGCGTGCTGGAGGACTACCCCCGGGCCCCCCAGTACCGCAAGACCCTGAGTGCTGGGGGACCCACTTAGACTAATCCCAGCTCCACCCTGCGGCTCTGTGACTTCGGGCAAGTAACGCAACCTCTCTGGTCTCAGTTTCCTCCCCTGGAGGAATCAGCACCGACCCCCCAGAGTCGTGGTGATTGCTAATAATCATCAGCCTCACACGTAGCAGCACCCGTTACCGGGACTAGGACAGGGGTGCTCAGAGATGAGGCCTCTGGGACGCCACCCTTGTCCTTGTCTCTTTCAGGCGAAACAAGTTCTCCTTGAAAACAGCCTGCACTGTGAGTTGAGGCCTTGGGTTGGGAGGATGTGGGAGCAGAGGAATTCCTCCCCAAGGAGAAGGAGATTATTGGGTTCCAAATTTCTACCCCTAGGTGCTCCTAAAAGTAAGCCTATCCCAGAGCCCCTGACACCCCCGCTTGGGTCTCCCCGACCTCGAGATGCTAGAAGTTTCACTCCTGGACGAAGGAACACAGGTAAAGACGGAACCCTGAGGATCCCCCAACCTCTTCCCCCAGCAGCTGCACCCCCAGCCTTCTCCTCCTTCAGGAGCTGGGGCTGGGCCCCTCACGGGCTTCTAACCTGCCTCTCCCACAGCTCCGTCTCCAGGACCCTCTGCTACCCGCCGTGGCCGCAGACAGTCCGGTGAGTGTCCTCCACCTAAAGGTTGACTGGAGATTGCGGTGGGAGCTGGGCCCCTGACGTCACTGTGTCCTCTCCCCAGAGCCAATGAAGGACCCGTACGTTATGTTTCCACAGAACGGTACGTGACCGCCCTGGCCCAGCTGGGTGCAGCCCTGTCTGTCTGTCTTCACGGGGGATGGCCCATGTGCATGGGGGAGGGGTTGGCAGGGGCAGCTCATCGGTGGGGCAGGAAGGGCCTTATTCCTGCATCTCACTCTTCTCTTTCTCATCTCTCCATCCCCAGCTCAGCCTAGACTCAAGGTAAGAAGTCCCCTAGGGAAAAAAAAAGTCCTCTAGGACAGGGTCTGGGGACCCAGACTCCTGGGTCTGGGAGGAGGGGACAGGGCCCTGGACTCCTACCCTCCATCCTCTCTCCTTGCTCACAGCACGCTGGCAGTGAGGGGGAGCTGTACCCCACCTTAGAGCCTCAGCCACCAGTTCCAGCTTCCGGACCCCCTGAGGACCTGGAAGACACTGGACCCCCTACCCTGGAACCCTCTGGGACCTCGATCACTGAAGAGATCCTGGAGCTGCTGAACCAGAGAGGCCTCCGGGATCCAGCGGTGAGCTGGGCGTCCCAGCATCGTGTCCTCGGGGCTCTTGGCTGGGGGTCGGGGTGGGGGGCCAGCCCGCCCTGATTATCTTTGGCCTCTTCCACACTGCCCACTACAGCCATCGCCCCACGACATCCCCAAGTTCCCTGGAGACTCCCAGGTGCCGGAGGGCAGTGACCCCCTCACATTCCAAGCCCTGCCCAGCCGGGACTCTTCAGAAGAGGAGGAGGAGGAGGAGCTGGAAATGGACGAACGCGGGCCTTCCCCACTCCATGTCCTGGAGGGGCTCGAAAGTTCCAGCGCAGCTGAAAATCCTGACGTTCCCGGCCTTACGAAAAGTCCAGATACACCCAACCTCCCTGAAATTCCCAGCCTGTCTGAAATTCCCAAGATTCCCCACCTTCCCAGTCTGTCAGACATTTCCAGTGTTTTTGAAATGCCCTGCCTTCCAGCCATACCTAGTGTCCCTGACATTCCTAGTCTTCCCAGCGCTCCCACCCTGCCCTGTGACTCATGGCTCCAGGGACCTCTG
Source organism: Vulpes lagopus (assembly GCF_018345385.1). Lineage (NCBI taxonomy): Eukaryota > Metazoa > Chordata > Mammalia > Carnivora > Canidae > Vulpes > Vulpes lagopus. Next base: position 170,379,452 of record NC_054825.1, on the reverse strand, counting down.
CGGGGGCCCGATGAGGCCCTGGCCACCAGGAGAGAACTGTTCCCTGGAAGCAGTTCCATAAAACTGGGAGAGCCGTCCTCAGGCGGCAGGGCAGGGCGGGAGGAGGCTGCGGAAGGGGAGTCGTTCCCAGACTTCCAGCCGCAGGATGTCCCCCGAGATCAGGGATTCCCGGATGAGCTGGAATTCCGCTCCTGTTCGGAGATCCGGAGCGCCTGGCAGGCCCTGGAGCAGGGGCAGCTGGCCCGGCCGGGTTTCCCGGAGCCACTGCTCATCCTGGAAGATTCGGATCTGGGCGGAGGCAGCGGCGGGAGTGGGAAGGCAGGAGCCCCGAGTTCGAGTTCGGAGCGGGCGGCCTCCCGAGTGCGAGAGTTAGCCCGGCTTTACAGCGAGCGCATCCAGCAGATGCAGCGGGCTGAGACCCGGGCGTCGGCCAACGCCCCCCGCCGCCGGCCGCGCGCCCTGGCCCAACCGCAGCTGTCCCCCTGCCTGCCGCAGGAGCAGGCTGAGCCAGGTGAGGTCCAGGTGTGTGTCCGCAGAGACGGCCCACGCAGAGACGAGAGTGCTGACTCGGTTCTTTCTGTGCACACAGGGCCCCTGCCTGCCTTTGGACATGTGCTGGTTTGTGAGCTGGCCTTCCCGCTGACCTGTGCCCAGGAGTCTGTTCCTCTGGGTCCCGCCACCCGGGTTCAAGCCGCCACACCTTTGTCTAAGCAGGGAGGCTGCCTCGGGGGCGAGGGTCTAAAGGTTTCAAATTTGCCTGAGCAAGACCATCTGGGCATCCGGGTTCCAGCTGCGGCCCCGTTGTCTGAGCAGAGAGGCCTCTGGAATATACAGAGTGTGGCCGGAGCCGCCGCAGCCGTGCCGAAGCAGGAGGACGCCCCAGGTGTTCGGGTGCTGGCTACAGCTTTGCCTGCTCAGGAAGCCCCCCTGGAAATCCAAGTTCCAGGCACCGCTCCTTTGGCTGAGGATGGAGGCCATGTGGACATCTGGGATCCAAGCAGCCCTGCTTTGCCCAGGCGGGGATGCTGTTCCGATGTTACGGTTGTAGCCACGGCCACTATGCCGAAGCAAGAAGGTCACTTGCGCACCCAGACCCCAGCCGGTACCCTGCTAACTAAGCAAGGAGGCCCCCGGGATGTTCACTTCCCAGCCGGTGGCTGCGATCAGGCGGTGAACACTTCGCTTATGTGTGGAGGGAACCATCAGATCCCAGACAGCACCCCACTGCCCCTGCGACACGAGCTCCCAGACATTCAGGCTCCAGGTGCCTCACCTGTGCCTGCATGTGGAGGCCACCTAAGCCATCACGTCCCAGCCGGTGCTCCACTGTCTTCACCCCAAGACTGCTCAGACGTTCAGGCTCCAGACCCCTCGCCTTTGCCTGCACACAGGAGCTGCCTAGACGATCGGGTCCCAGCCAGCACGCCGCTGTGTGTGCCCAACCCAGACGTCCCAGCTACCACACCTTTGCACCAGCGACCAGGCCTCCCGGACACCCAAGTCCAGGCCCTCCCACCTTTGCCCGAGCAGGACAGCCTCCCAGACAGCCCCGGTCCATCTGCTGCACCTTTGTTGGAGCAGAAGAGCCTCACAGAAGGGCACGGTCCAGCTGCAATGCTTTCGCCCGAGCGAAGAGGCTCTCAGGACATCCAGGGCCTGGTACCCACCCCGGGCCAGAGCGCCGTGGTTATGTCCAAACCGGGAGGCCACCTGGTCTCTCCTGTAGTCCGGTCAGAGACTTCAGAGTTGACCCCGCCCCACAGTCCCGCTCCTCCAACCCGTCAGCTCCTGGGCCCCAATGCAGCTGCCCTCTCAAGATACCTGGCAGCCTCGTACATCAGCCAGAGCCTGGCTCGGCGGCAAGGGCCTGGGGGGGACGCTCCCGCAGCCTCCCGGGGTCCCTGGTCCTCCTCTGCCCCCGCATCGCGGGCACCTTCACCACCGCCCCAGCCCCAGCCCCCACCACCCCCAGCCAGGAGGCTCAGCTATGCCACCACGGTCAACATCCACGTCGGGGGTGGTGGGAGGCTGCGGCCGGCCAAGGCCCAGGTCAGGTTGAACCACCCCACTCTCCTGGCGCCCCCCCAGGAATCTGTGGGCCTTCGCGGGGCCCAGGGAACTCCTGATGCCCCTTTCCACACATGAGCCGGATGCCAGGCTTCTTGAAAAGCAAGGACCTCAACCAGATGCCGCCAACCCTCAGAACTTCACCCTGAAGTCCAGACACTGAACACAGGTGTAAAAATTGCTGCAGCTTTTCAACTCCTGGGAGCTGCTTTGGCAAATGGTCCTTTTTACTTGCCTTGATTAACTCAACAGGGATGGGGAGGGGGATATCATTAATATTTTGTTAATATTATGAAATTCTGTATCTTTTCCCATTCTGGAGGCAGTGGGAGATGACAAGACAATGAATGCGAAGCTCTGACACATCCATGAATCAGTGGTTCTGAAAACTGGAGGCATCTCAAACAGTCTTTGAGAATTAGAACTCTCCATTACCATTCGGTGTTTGCTTTCAGAGTTCAGGAACTGCTCAATGTCATCCAGAAAAGCCAAGTTAAGCAGCTTCATTCCAAGTAGACTTGGACAGGCCATTCCCTTAGCAGTTCAGCCTGTTCCTGTGTCCCAGCTCATCTTGTTCAGCAGTCTCCGTCCATCTCCTGCCTGGCTACCTATTCCAACTTCAATCCAAACGCCATGCTTTATTTCGTCCACTCTGCCTCTTCATCCACCCATCATCCTAACCCCCATTCTCCTACCCATTCATCCATTCCTCCACTGTCTCCTATCCATGTTGTCCAACCAACCCTTCTCCACTCATCCATCCCTCCAGATTTGCATCTCTACCCATTCATCTGTCTCTCACTGACTCAGCCATCTAATCCATCAGCGCAGCAACCCAGTATTCTCTACCACCATCCATCCTGCCTTAGATTCTTTTGGGTCTTGGAACGACAAGATCTCAGGGATTGTTTCACACTAACACTAGAGTGAATTGGGTTTGGGATTCTGGGAAGTCTGTTCCACATCGGATTTCACTCCCCGACACATGAATGTTCCAATTCTTGTGCCCACCTACACACATCGGATCTTCATACCCCCTCGCTCTAGTTCAGGACCTCTACAGTGCCTCTGTGCCCCCACTCCCAAGAAAGAAATTCAGGTCAGAGACAAAGGCTTTTATGTTAGAATCACTCTGCCTCCTCCCAGCAGTGGCATGCCTGGCGAGCAGCCGAATTTAAGCAGTTTCTTTGGTAATAGACTAGCTTCGTTCCTTGAACGTTAAACGTCTTGTACTTAGCACATTGTCTTACTTAATTTTCTCTGGAATTTCCTGAGGCACCACACCGTCATAGCTAAGTTCAAATCCTGACTTTTCCAGTTGCTATATGACCTTCAAGTCTGGAGTCTGGGTCTTCTCAACTGCTACAGTTGAGAAATTCTAACAGTACCTGCCCTGTAAGATCATTGTTTATAAAGATTCAGGGAGCACAGCCTCACTTCCCAAATGTATTTGAGCCTCTGACTCACCAGGGCATTGTTCAACTCACAGATCCCCAAGGACTCAGGCTCTTAGTTCCACCTATGGACTCAGAACCTCCAGGGCAGGAGCCTGGGAATCTGAAGTTTGAACAATCAGCTAACAGGAAAAAAAAAAAAAAAAAAGATTGAGTACCAGCTGCATAGCACGAGCATTAGTCACTTTATGTGAACTCATTCACTTTGAATCCTCTCAAAGTCCCTAAAAGGCACGTGAGAATGGTTTCTGATCCTTACTTTAGAGAAAAACAGGCGTATATAGAGAAAGAAGGATTTGCCTAGTCACCTAGCTAAGAGTCCTCTTACCTAAGTGATTCTCCTATGCCAGGCATGGTTCAAGAAAACACTTTCCTTAGAATAAGGCTTGTAGCCTAGCACTCCCAGGGCCCCAGGTAAGTCTTAGTTGAGGAAAGTAGCCTAAACAAGGCCTGGCTCAATAAATACTAGCTGCTAGCTTCTTTCATTTGTTTATTGGATGGTTACTGAGCCATACAGCAGGGCCTGGGCCCGCTTGCTGCAGCCTCCCAGAGGTCAGGACGGAGGCTGGCCCTCCCCTCCTCCGCCCCCAGCTGCACATTCCCAACTGAAGGAAAGTTCTCAGCCTGACCCGGGCTCCCAGTGGCGCCGGAATTCCCGGTATTTGAGGAGGCGGCAGGGAAGGAGAAAGAGGCCGGCTACTCCATAGCCTCAAGTGGGGAAGGAGAGGCGAGCCCCCTCAGCCTTTCCAGATGCAAGATGCATCCCAGCTGTGCTTCTGGCAGGGAGCCAGGAGCCTCAGAAGGGGGTCCCTCAACCCTGTAGGAAAACCTTGGACATCAGGCCTGCTTCAACCCCTCCTGATCCCTGCCCCTGGACTCCTACTCCCACCTGCCAGACTCCCAGCTCTCCCTCACAGCCCAAGCGGATACCTCCTCAGGTACACCTTCCTTGCAGGTCTACTACAACCTGCCCCACGTAAGCCCAGCCTTCTTCAAAGCCTCCAGTCAGTTCCATCAGGCTCTGCAGTAGGCTGCCAGTACCCTGCTGCCCTCTTTGGGACACTGAGGTTAATGCCAGCTAAACCTTTAACCCTTTACACCTTCAGTGCAAAACTTGGTGAGCTGCTCTTGTGGCCACCAGGTTAATTTTCATACCTACCATCTAGATACCTGCCCGCCACCAATCTCCCAGGAACACTTAGCTGGGCATCTACTTGGTGCGGTGCTCATCAACCCCACTGTCCATCTCTAAGAAGCGCTGAATATACTCCCTGTTACCAGTGCCGTCCTATAGAATTTTCCTCATAATAAAAGTGTTCTCTCATCTGCGTAGCCCAGTATGCCAGCCACACTAAGCTACTGTATTGAGTGGGGCATATACAAGCTTTCTTATAACTGCCCCACTAGACAGTAAATTTCAAGTTCCCTCTCATATATATATGTATATATATATATATAAATATGTAAAATTTTCCCTCAGCCAGCAACGTTCAACTGCCATACAATGTTCTTGCTAGTACCCCCAGCAGCCAGGGGAATAGTGTGGCACCCTGGGGACAATGACTGGGTTATCCAAGTTGGCTGCAAGGTTAATGTGGGCGGAGATGCCCTTCCCTCTCAATGAAGGGCTCTCGCTTCCTGCAAAAATGGGAGGGGAAGCACAGAACAAAAGTTAACTGAATCCACAAGCAACACTTTACTTTCCTATACATACACCAGCGCTGTCCCACAGAACTTTTTTAAACAATGGAAACATCCTGTGTTATATGTGTAGCCCAGAAGTAGCAACCGAGAGCCTACTACGTGTTGGCTCTTACTACATGGGAGGCACAACGGGTGAACAAGTCCTCAGTCAGACACACGTTCTGAGCCCTGCAAAGACAGCCACCACACAGTGTAAATCAGGACCTTTCCCCAGGAGGGAGTATTGACAACCTGAAGGGATGATCAGGGGAAATGCCACGCCCACCCCATCTCCCCACCACATCTCAAGCCTACCTACCTACAGGTTGATATTAGGAAAAATTCCTTTCCAATCTATGTGTGGCCCAAAGTGTGACTTTGGAATGCACCTAAATTGTTTCTCTGGTCCTTGTTAAAGTTTACCAATCTTACACATTTCCCACTCCTCCCTGACATTCCATGACAACAGCAGCAAAGGGACTGGAAAAAAAAAAAGGACAAACTCACAAAGACACCCCACACAACCACTCAACCTCAGCTGTGCCCACGCTGGACTCCACTGGAAGTGCAGGGAGATGAGAGCAAGCCTGCTCCCACCTGCCTCTCCAACCCGTCCACACTAACCCTGGGGTGATGCCGGCTTACCACCCAGACTGACACTGGGGTGTTTCTTTCCTTTTAGCCCAAGACCCACCACAAACAACCAAAGCACAACCTTTGAAACCTTAAGTCCCACGACAGCGGTTTATTATAAAGATGAACCCTCATCCTCACAACAATTTCATCGGTAGGATTTCTGGTAGCGAGCACGGGCACCAGGACCGCCAAACTTTTTGGATTCGCAGCGCCGGGGATCTGCCACCAGCAGGGTCCGGTCGTACTGGATAAGGATGTCTTTGATCTCCTTCTTGGAGGCCTCATCAACATCTGGGGGAAGGACAGTGAAAGGTGAGAGCGGTGGAAGCATCCCCCAGTCTCTGGGCTGAAGATGGGGGCTGGTCCTCAACCTGCCACCCACCCACCCATAGGAAGGAGCCGTTCTCACTCACATTTCTGGTAATAGGCCACCAGCGCCTTGGAGATGGACTGGCGGATGGCTGTGAGGGAAATACATGCACAGAAGAGTATATTAGCTTTGAGAAGGCCCAAGAACAAGGCCTGGCTCTCAGAGCCACCTGCCCATCCGTCCCCCCATACGCCCAATTCCTGGAACTCACCGTAAATCTGGGCCACGTGACCACCACCCTTCACTCGGACACGGATGTCCACCCCAGCAAATCGCTCCTTACCCAGAAGCAGAACAGGTTCCAGTAGCTGGAGAAACAGGGGACATGACAGGATTTCCTATCACAACCTGGACAGCTGACTATCTCACTGAGCACCCTACTCCTCTCTCTCCAAGTAACTGCCACCACTGACCTCAAAGCACTAGTGGGCAAGGAGATGCACGGCCAGGAGAGCAGGGAGCACTTGAAGATGGATGAGAGACTCCTGAAGGCAACCTGAGCTGGGCCCTCCTATTTCTGTCCCTCTGGGCCTCAGTGTTCCCATCTCTAGGACTGGTTCTTAAAAGTGTTAGCATTTTAACTGAACACGGCAAACCTCTACAACCACCAAAACTACTGCAAACGTTGAAAAGCCACTCATGGACCATGTCTTTTTCTGGATTTCTCCCTTGAGCTCTCCTCCCAGCCCTCTGAGCCTCCCATTTCCAAATTACAATACTACACACCCTATGCCATGCTATCCCCTTGCCGGCTCTAGATGTTTTGCAAGTGCCTGCGTGCTCCTGTTTTACCTACTCTAGGTCTCAGCTCACAGATCCCCATCATCACCTCCACCCACTCCCCAAGCCTGTCCTGATCCTTTCACCCAAGTGGAAGCATTCTCAGGGCTCTTCCATTCCAACCCAGACTACGCTGGATTAGTGTCTGGTACTGGGTCCAGTCGGCTTCCTCCAGTGGACTAGGAGCTTTATGAGGGTAGGGCCTGGGACCACCGCTCTGTACACAGGACACACAAGCAAAACTTTTGTATAACTGACAGATGGTAAGAGTAAACCACAGTACTCGATTATCTACTATGCCAAGGGATCTCAGACTCTATCCTATTAAATTCTAACTAATAAACCTACTACAGTAAAGTTATTTTCCGCACTTAAAAGTAACAATTTTACCACAACCCTACACACTGGAAACTAATGTAACACTGTGTGCCCACTACACTAAAATTAAAAAGTCAAAGGTAATAAAATAAAAGCAACATACTTTATGAAGAAACAAATGCATTTATTCACACGTTAAGCAGTTTACACTAACAACCTAATTTATCCTCACAACAGTCCTTCAAGGTAGTAAGCACCGCATTTATATAGAAGAACCCAAAAATGAAGTTACTTCCCTCGAACAATAACATATATAAAACAGGCAAAAAACAGACTCTGCTCTTTCCATTCCGAGCTCAAGAAACTGAGGCAAAAACACGCAGGGGACCACGAACCCCTTTCACAGCAAATCACAGCAAACCCAAATTCTGTTCCTGTTCTTCCAGTATTTAATTGTTGACCATCAACAGTGTCCAAACCCTACCCTTACAAAGTTTTAAGAAACCCTGACAGAAATAAATTGATTTCTGTCCTCTGAGTCTACACTCTAGCACGAAAAAAGACGTTAGATTGTGAACACAACACACGTCCCGCATTAACTTAGTGCAAGAAACCAGAATGCACCAACTCCTGTTGCCTTTCATTCCCCCAGTGAGTGGACTTCCAAAAATCCGAGTTTTTAAAGCATCTTCATTTTTTAAAAAAAGACTTTATTCATGAAAGACACACAGAGAGACAGAGACACAGGCAGAGAAACAGGCTCCGTGCAGGAAGCCCGATGTGGGACCCGATCCCAGACTCCAGGATCACGCCCAGAGCCGAAGGCAGATGGTCAACCTCTGAGCCACCCAGGTGTCCCTGAAAGCACCCTCTTTGGATGCTTTCCAAAGCAAACGTGGATATCTGCAATATCCACGTTTTTACTCTGCCCACTCAAGCTTTTATCACGGTATCTCAAACCCCCGAAAACCACTTCCCGAGGCCCCTTTTTCTCTGCCCCCAACTGTTTCTAAACATCCTCCAGCTTCCAAGGCCAATGAACTCCAGGAACCGACTTACTTAAACATCTCTTTCTAGCTAGAGGCCTCCACTCAACCCAAACGCCCCTCCCCAATCCAGCACCTTGTACTGCAGCGTGCGTGGCTCGATCATCTCCAGGGGCCGCCCGTTCACCTTGATGAGGCCGTTGCCCCGCTTGCAGTGCGCCACGGCGGTGGCCGTCTTCTGTGGAAAGCAAGGGAGCAACAGCGCAGCCACGTGAGCTTCGGCCCCAGCTCCCAAGTCCACCCCAGAACCCGCCCGTAGGCTTCGGCCGACCCCCGCCTCCCTCCGCCCCTCCCTTCGGGCACCCAGACTACCTTACGTCCGAAGACCTGCACGGACTGCAGAGGACCCTTGGACGGCATGGCTGCGACGGTAGGGAAGAGGTCTTCACCGCGCGGCGCTGCAACCGGAAAAGGAAAATGCGGGGCCGCCCCAGCCGCTTTTCAGGGTCTGCGCAGGCGCTTTGGGAGCTGCGTCGCGACGGGAGAGAGCTTGACGGCACATATTGCAGCCAGGGGGCGGGACTTCGGAATAGCGGCGGGAAGGTGGGTCCAAGGACCGGAGGAGGCGGGACCTGGGAGCGGAAGGGGCGGGGCCTGAAGTGCGCTGCGTGCAATCGCTGGAGAAGGAAGAAGACTCGCTGTTCTTCACACTCATGGTGGTCGTTGCCCACCGCCTCCACCTTTGCCTTTCGGCTCTTTAAAAATCTCCCTCCACCCAAAAACTCGAGTCTCACGGTCCTCAGAAGAGGCTCCCGTTTACCCCTCGCCACTGGCTGTCGTCCTCCCCTGCTCCGCAAATCCCCCTCCCTCGGAATCGCACCTACGGAACCCACAGCAGGAAGTCAGGCGGGATTTCCAGATTGAGGATTCAGAACCCACCTGCTCCGAGAATCCTCTCCCAGAATCTCCTTTTAGCGCCCCACGCTCAGAATCTACTTTTCACCAGAATTTCCTTCCTTTTAGAGTCTCCTCCAGACTCCCCCCTCTTCAGAGCCCTCACTCAGTTCCTCTTTCCCCGAATCTTCGTCCACTCAGGGGCCCCGGAATCTACTTATGCCCGCAATCCACCCTTCCTGGAACCTCCTCGGTAGAATCCCCTTTCACAGAATTTCTCTCCCTTTTAGAGCCCCCCTCCTTCAAAATCTACTTTTCTTAAGAATTCCCTTCCCTTCCCTTTAGAGCCTCCTCTTCCCAGCAACTGCCTCCCCTAGGATGTTCCTCCCCTAGAATTCTCCACACCTTAGAGACCCTCCCTTCATTTCTTTTTTAAAAAGATTTTATTTATTCATGAGAAAGATTTTATTCATTATAGAGAGGCACAGAGAGAGAGGCAGAGACACAGGCAGTGGGAGAAGCAGGCTCCATGCAGGGAGCCCGATGTGAGACTCGATCCCAGGACCCCAGGATCACGACCTGAGCTAAAGGCAGATGCTCAACCACTGAGCCACCTAGGTGCCCCGAGACCCTCCCTTCAGAATGCTCCCCCCTTCAGGGTCCCTACCCTAGAATCCCTCTTTCTCCAGGGACCTACTCACCAAGCTCCTCCCCACAGAATTCATCCCTAGCACCCTCCCATCCCATCTGAGGAATCTCGGGATTGAGTTGCCCTTTTACTCCCCCACACTCAGGATACTCCCTCCCCAGGCAAAAGGCTTGTCTCAGAGCTGCAGAGGGGCCACAGTTGCTTCAGTTTCTCTGGCAGCACTGAGTCAGAAGTCCAAGGTTCTTTTTTTTTTTTTTTATGATTTTATTTATTTATGAGAGACACACAGAGAGAGGCAGAGAAACAGGCTCCATCCTGGGAGCTCGACATGGGACTTGATCCCAGGTCTCCAGGATCATGCCCTGGGCTGAAGGCGGTGCTAAACTGCTGAGCCACCGGGGCTGCCCATAAGGTTCTTTTTTTTTTTTTTTTTTTTTTTTAAGATTTTATTTATGAGAGACACAGAGACACAGGCAGAGGGAGAAGCAGGCTCCCCACAAAGAGCCCGATGCGAGGCTGGATCCCGGATCCCAGGATCAGGACCTGAGCCGAAGGCAGACACCCAACCGCTGAGCCATCCAGGTGTCCCTGAAGTCCAAGGTTCAAAGGGCTGTGGTGACTCACTTTGCACCTGGAAGGTGGAGACTGGGTGGAGGTTAGTGGGCGGATCTGTGGCTGGAGGGAGAATCCTCCAGCCCAGAGTCCAGCTCCAACTAGGTGAGAGAGAGGAGAGGTGGAGGGAGGGAGCACCCAGACGCTGACTTGGGGGGACAGACAGACATACAAAGCACAAGAGAGACAGACACACATGAAGGAGAAAGACAAAGAAGGGGCCAATGGAAAAGAGGAAAAAGAAGATAGACACAGGGTCAATTACAGATGGACCCAGAAAACACAAGTGACGGCGATTCGGAGGCAGAGAGGCCAGCCCTCAGAGAATGAAGACAGACAGGTACAGGCAAGCATGGAGATTTCAAGATATTTGAAATATGGAGAAACGATGTAGGAATAGAAGTAGAAAGGAGAGCAGATCCCCAAATATGCACCTGCAAACACAGATAAAGCCTAGCAGGGGTGTTTTCCAATGAGAAGACAGGCCATGGGATTCACGTACTCACACACTCTTATGCTGCCTGATGCACCTGTTGGGGGAGGAGGGTGGGATTAGACTTCCCCAAATCCTCTAATCTCTCTGGGCTAATCCTCATTTGCTTGCTGAGTCTTTTATCTTCCTGTGTGTGTGTGTGTGGGGGGGGGTATCAGGGAGCCCTCTGACCTGGACCCTCCCTACTGTAGCATGACCATCTTCCCTGGCCTCTTGAAGAACATTCTCTGAGTATCTGTGGGTTGAGTGGAGCTGGACCAGAAGGGGTCAGGACACTTCAGTCTTCCAACTTGCTCTGTCTCTTTGCACTTCTTGCTTCCAGGACCCTGGGCTGGGACCAGAGAAAGCCTGGGTGGTGGGCAGGGTGCCCGTGTGGCCTCTCTGGACCATCCTCCTGCTGATACGGCCCTTGGGAAGCCTAGGATCACCCCTCTGTCCTCGGGAGGCTTTCTACTTCTTAATTGCCATCATGAAGATGCTGGTGAGGAGGAGGGAGGGGAGAGCCAGCAGATAGGCAGGGAGGGGGTTGGGGGGGGCATGTTTGAAGAAGGGTCCGGCTCTCCCCTCCAAGATCTGAATCTTCTCCCTGCCTCAAATTATAGGGAAACAAAAATGATGGCACTCTTTACACCCCAGATGACCTTTCGGTGAGTATTTCATTAGCTCCTTACGGGGCGTTGGAAATTTAGGGAGAATCCACTAACTCAGAATACATGTTGGCGGCAGGAGGCAGTGGGGCTGGTGTTTGGCTGTGCAGTTGCTGACCCAGCTCCCAGCCTTCAAATAGATTTTGTTTGCTGCTGTCTCCAATACCTATTTTTTTAAAAGATTTGTTTATTTATTTGAGAGAGAGAGAGAGAGAGCACACTTGCAGATGCATGTGAGCAGTGGGGAGGGACAGAGGGAGAGGGAGAGAATCCCAAGCAGACTCCCTCACTTAGTGGGGAGCCTGATGTAGAGCTTGATCCCATGAAACTGAGATCAGGACCCCAGCCAAAACCAAGAGTTGGGACGCCTAACTGACTGAGCCACCCAGGTGCCCTGTGCCATCTCCCAACACCTAGAACATAGGTGGCACATAGCAACAAATGATGATGGTGGTGGTGATGGTTAAATAGTGCTCCATCTGCCAGGCATTGGTCTAAATGGTTTAAGTATATGAGCTTGTTTACTCTTCACACTGACCGGGATCCCTGGGTGGCTCAGCAGTTTAGCGTCTGCCTTTGGCCCAGGGCGTGACCCTGGAGTTGCAGGATCGAGACCCACGTTGGGCTCCCAGCATGGAGCCTGCTTCTCCCTCTGGCTGTGTCTCTGCCTCTCTCTGTGTGTGTCTTTCATGAATAAATAAATAAAAATCTTAAAAAAAAAAAAAAACTCTTCACACTGACCCTATGAGGTAGAGAGGTCCACCGTATATGGATGTGAAGAACATACACCACACAAGGATCCCACATCAATTAGGGCAGTATTCACATCCAGGATATATTCATCAATTTCTGGTAGATAGCAGTAATGTATTTTGTTCTAACAAAATCAACACTTTAAAGTAATTTAAGAAAGAAGTGTCATTTTCTAGGTATAGGTTTGCATTAGCCCTGAAGGTAGGAATTATTCAGAACTCTGTTTCACAGATTAGAAAACTGAGGGCCAAAGAGGTGAAGGGGCTTATCCCAGGCCATAATTCAGAATCCCTGGGGTTGGGATTTTGGGATCAGACCCTTGCCCAGAGACACCAAGTCACTCTGTCCCCACAGGTGTGTCCTGCTGAGACTCTGGGGTGCTTCCGGCTGGAGCTGTCTGTGATCCAGTTCGAAGAGGGCCCATCCTTGGGGATTGCAGTGTTCCGGCTACAGCGTCTGCTGGATGCCCTGGGGTCTCGGCTGTGGGTGACTGGCCAGGGCCCTTGTCCACCCTGCGAAGGACATCCTCAGAGACCTGTCCCTCTCTTTCTGTTGAAACTCTTAGAGTTATTACAGGGGGCTTGTGCTCAGCACCTGCCCTCAGCATGAGCCTGGGAAGACACAGACTCCCTGGTACTGCTGGAGAGGCTGGGTGGAGAGAGGGAGAGAGGACTTGGGTTTCTAGCCCCAGTTCCCAGTCTTAAGCCTTCTTCTAGGCCAGAGGACCCCATCTGGAGCCCAAGGAGCCAAGGGGGAGAGGAGAGAAGGAAAATAAGATCTGAAACCTGAAGTCTCTGACCTCCTGGGATGGGGGTGGGTAGATAAATCGGCTCTCACCTGCCTCTGCTTTCCCTCTCAGATACTCCCTCCTCTCTCCTCTTCTGGTTAAGGACAGAATTGCACAGATGTCTTCTAACCTAATCCCACCCCTAGAGGACAGACAGAGAGAGGCTTGTGCCTGAATACAAATAATTACCACCTGGAGAGCTTTGAAATAATACTGATGGCAGGGCCCCAACCCAGAGATTTTGATAATTGGTCTCTGGTGGATCCTGAACATCCATAGTTTTAAAATCAACTTCATTGAGGTGTAGTTTATGTACAGTAAAAAGCATACATTTCAAGTAGACATTTCATTGAGTTTGGACAAATGTATACACACAGCCACATTTCCATCACCCCCAAAGCATCCTTCATGCCCCTTCCCAGTTAATCTTCACCTCCAGTCGTAGACACCCACCAGTCTGCTTTCTCTCTGGATTAATTTTGCTTTCTCTAGGGTTTCATATGAATGGAATTGTACTATGTATATATATTTACATATATTCTAGTGTCTGGTTTCTTTCATTCAGCATGTTTTTGAGATGCATTCATGTACCAACCAGCAATTTGTTACTATTCCATTGTATAGATGCACCCCAATTTGTTTATCCACTCTCCTCATGATGGATATTGGGCTGTTTCCACTTTGGGGCTATTGTGCATCGCTCTCTACTTGCATCTTATGTACCACTGGGGCTGAGGGTTGAGAACACCTGACACACAAAGGAAGAACTTTCTATGGGGAGAAAATTACTGTTTCCTGGAGTAAATGTCTTTTTGCAGCAAGGTCAATAAGCATTTTATATGTAGAATCCTATTTTGAAGGGCTGCTGTTTAAAGGAACCGAGCTTGGGGGACAGTTGGGTGGCTCAGCGGTTGGGCATCTGCCTTTGGCTCAGGGCGTGATCCTGGGGTCCCCGGATCAAGTCCCACATACAGCTCCCTGCATGGAACCTGCTACTCCCTCTGCCTGTGTCTCTGTGTCTCTTGTGAATGAATAAAATCTTAAAATATAAATAAATAAATAAATAAATAAATAAATAAATAAATAAATAAATACAAACGAGCTTGGGATGCTTGGGTGGCTCAGGGGTTGAATTTCTGCCTTGGACTCAGGGTGTGATCCTAGGGTCCTAGGATGGAGTCCTACATCAAGCTCCCTGTGGGTAGCCTGCTTCTCTCTCGGCCTATGTCTCTGCCTCTCTCTGTGCCTCTCATGAATAAATATATATACAAATAAATAAATCTTTAAAAAATGAATAAAGGTGAACACACCTGGGTGGCCCAGCAATTGAGTGTCTGCCTTCGGCCCAAGGCGCAATCCTGGAATTCTGGGATGGAGTCCCACATCGGGCTCCCTGAATGGAGCCTGCTTCTCTCTCTGTGTCTCTGCCTCTCTCTCTTTCTCTCATGAATAAATAAATAAAATCTTTTAAAAAATGAATACACGAACCAATTTTACAGAAAGGAAAACATAGAGTGACCAGCCCCTCCCCAGTTTATATTGGTTTCAGTCTGGGATTGTTGGATCAGGGAGTGTATATTCATTCCCTGGTAGCTGTCTTGTGAGCCAGTTGGTGGCCAAACCACGTATTACCCTGTACTAGGTGCATATTAAAATTTTGTAAATTGAATCCAGGTGTCTCAATGCTTATGCAAGAAATTTTAGCAATTTTTAAAAAGATTTTATTTATTCATGATAGACAGAGAGAGGAGAGAGAGAGGCAGAGACACAGGGAGAGGGAGAAGGCGGCTCCGTGCCAGGAGCCTGACGCGGGACTCAATCCTGAGAACTCCAGGATCGCATCCTGGGCCTAAGGCAGGCGAGAAACCGCTGAGCCACCCAGCAATGTGTTTTAAAAGTTTGATTTTTTTCCCCTTCATCAGATTAATTTTTCTTCTCTCTCATCGCCTGGTCCTCTTTGCCACCTGTCAGACAAATAATTACTAATATGTAAATTCCCGTTGATTTAAACTTAGGGATTTGTAAAGGAAAGCAAGGGTTTTTAAGCGTCACCCACACTTGGGGAGGAGTCTTAGGTCTGCCATTGCGCAGTTAGTTTATTTTTCTGAGCTTCAGTTTTCTTGTCGGCAAAATGGGGGTACTTACCTTCTAGGAATCTTTTAGAGGATCTAGGGAATAAAGCCTGATTTATCTGCTAATTCATTATTATTTAGTCATTCCCTGACTCCTCGCGGCTTGGCACACCACATCAGTTAAGTACAAGCTCGAGCTCCTGGTTGGAAATGCCCAACGGAGAAGGGGAGGAGTCTTTGACACTCCCAAGATGTCGACTCCATGCTCTACGTTAAGCAGACCTGCCACTTTCAAGATGGCGCCCAGGAAGTGCGTCACCGGAGACGAGCTCCGGAATCTCGCGTTAGGCGAGGCCAACGGGTAAGTTCTCGCGAGAGGGCACGTCAGTCCCAGCCGGGCGTCGTGTGAACAGCTGCTGGTACCGAAGGCTGAGGTGGAACCGGAGCGGTGAGGGGTGGGTCGGTCGCCGAGGTGGCAGCACCCAGGGTCGCCGGGGTCCAGGGAGGCTTAGAGCCCGGATTCGGGGACTCGGAAGGTGTACCAGGTGGCTTAGGGATAGCCTTTCGAGACCACGGTTGCCAGAACGAGGCTGCCGGAAGTGCGCTAAGGGATTTCTCTTCTCCCCGGGAACTGGCGGGGAAACTGAGGCTGGGGTGGGGCCGTTGTTTGGGGGACGCACTGAGGCCGCCGTCTTTTCCTGCAAGAGCAGAAGATGTCGGACAGCGAGGACAGCAACTTCTCCGAGGAGGAGGATAGTGAGCACAGCAGTGACGGCGAGGAGGCCGAGGTGTGTGGCTGGGACTTGGTGGGGAGGCATCGTGCCTGGGGCAGGACCAGGGCAGAAGGGCCCCTGTGGGAGCTCGGAGGACATCAAAACGAGCTCTGGCCTCTGGCAGCTTCCAGCTTGCTGGTAGTGATAGAGAAGTAGGCAAGCCTAAGTCCAGCAGAGGGATGGGTGCGCGAAGCCAGGGATGCGCTAGGTACAGTGAAATAACAGGACCCCGCAGAGAGCAAGCACTCCCTGTTCGCTTCTATTTTGGGGTGTGCATTTCATTTCAGAAATATATTTTTAGTGCCTACACAATTCTTTGCCCTGGGCCGGCACCAATAAACAAAACAGATTTTGAAAGTTCTTTGCTCCTTGTTTCTAAGTAAACATAACTAATAAGTTTATCGTTTAGTAAGGCAGAGGGTACCCTGGAGAAAAGTAGCGAAGGGGAATAGGAAGTCTTGGTCAGTTTTAAGTAAGGTGAGCCTGAGAGGGTGATGTTTGAAAAAAGACATGTTGGAGGTGAGGGAGTGAGCCATGTGTAGAAGTTAAAAGTGTTGCAGTAAGGGGGGCAGCACGTGCAGAGTTGGGAGCGTGGGCCTGCGTGTTCAAGAAGTAGCAAGGAGAGCGTGTGCCGCAAAGAAGTAGCAGGAGCCAGATCATATAGGATCTTGAAGGTTCTGCTGAGGAATTTGTTCTGGTTGAGTGGGACAGAGCCGTGAGAAAGGTTTTGAGCAAAGAAGGGGTGTGATCTCATGTTTTGAAAGGATTACTCTGGCTTTGGCTCTATTTGGTTCATCTGATTTTAAATATTCTGCTGTTGCCTATTTTCCTCTTTTGTTTACTTCTGGCTTTTTCGCTGATTAAATAAATGTTTGAGCAGCTACTCCTGTGTTCCAGATTCTTCCTTAGGTGTTGAAGAGAGTGGAGCCAGGCAAATTTTCTTTTAGAGTTTAGACTTAGTAGGCAACAGTTGCAAACTAACAAAGAGATGACTTGATGATTATAAATGTTTCTTTTAACCTCCAGAAAGGTAAATCAGGTTTTTTTGTTTGTTTTTGTTTTGGTTTTTTTAGATTTTATATATTTATTCATGAGAGAGCGAGGCAGAGGGAGAAGCAGCTCCATGCAGGGAGCCTGACTTGGGACTTGATCCCCGGTCTCCAGGATCAGGCCCTGGACTGAAGGCAGCGCTAAACCGCTGAGCCACCTGGGCTGCCTCTAAATCATTTTTAAAGTTAGTTGCCAACACTTGTAAGGACTATTTCATGTAAAAGTCATGATTTTCTGCTTTTCTGGGAAAGTGAGAGGAACCAGCAACATGAGGCCCAGGACTGTTCTACCCAGCAGCTCTTTTTTTTTTTTTTTTTTTTTAAGATTTATTTATTTATTCATTCAGAGAGAGTGAGAGAGAGGCAGAGACACAGGCAGAGGGAGAAGCAGGCTCCATGCAGGAAGCCCGATGTGGGACTCGATCCCGGGTCTCCAGGATCACACCCCGGGCTGCAAGCGGCGCCAAACCCCTGCGCCACCAGGGCTGCCCCCCAGCAGTTCTTGGCTTAAGAAGTGTCAGCCTGCTGTAGAATGGGGAATTTTCTCCCATTTCCTGGTATATATCAGTTGCCATTTATCATCATACCTGCCTTGTGGTGGATTTAAGTAAACACTTCATATACTTGTGTCCTAGGAAACATCAGGTAGAGAGTGCCATGGATTTCCTTTGACCTGCTCCACTTACTTTTGTTCTTTTCTTACTCTCTGTAGGTATTTGATTGTCAATCCTTGTGCTCTCTGGGGAATCCTCAGCCTCCAGTGAAGAGTTGAAGGAATTGGGAAGCCATCGTCAGGGTGGGGCAAAGTGGGAGGATGCTAGGAAGGGCTTTTGCTTCAAGCAGCACTGGGTTCTTGGTTTCTCTGACTCATGGCTTCAAGACACTGTTTGTGGTTAGATCCTGGTGGTAATAAGAAAACGATCCCTGGTCCTTTTCCTGGCTGGGGCATCTGGTTTGCTGTGTCCAGATCTCACTTCCCAACACCACACCAGGCTCTTGACTCACCTGCTGGCTTGTCAGCTATCACCAGATGAGGCAGGAGGACAGTGAAAGGCCAGCCAGAGATAGGACTGGATAGGCTTTTTGGACAGCCAAATGTTAGCATGGTCTTTGAAGGACCAGGCCTTGTGGAACAAAGAAGGTAGGGATGGCAGACGATGAGCCAGTGCTGAGGGGAATGAGCCGTTTCACCATTCTCAGTCCCAGTAATCTGCTCATTCATTCGATGAACATGTGTTACTAGTATTGCTGTCATGGTGGGTCCCAGGCTCCTTCATGGAGCTCTCTGTCCTGGGGTAGAGATAATTGTACAAACAGATGGTTACTTCAGGGGATTGTGAGGATGCCCAGCGTAAGAGCATGTTCAAGCTTCAGGATAACACAAAGATAGTAATGGGAGCTCTCTCCTCAGTGATTGGGGAGCCAGGTTTGAAGAGAAGGTTTTGCTGGGACTGAGCCAGGAGAATGGTGACAAGGTTCCTTGAAATCAAGCTGTGGTCCTGTTGTAGTTTGAGTTGTTAAAAAGTGGGACATTGTAAAAAAAAAAAAAAAAAAAAAAAAAAAGTGGGACATTGTGAACTAGTCAGGAATATGTATGAAACAAATATTTCAGTTGCTTCAGTTCCTATCCCTGGACTGGGTGATGTTAGAAACCTAGCAATGCCTAAGGTAGCCTGGGCCCTGCTCTTAGGGAGCTTACAGTGGTACAAGGCTGTGATGGAGGAAGCTCAGAGGATATGCCTGACTTTGCTGGGGATGGGGGGTAGCATGACTTCCTGAAAAGGGGGGTATTTTGATTGAAATATGAGTAAGAGTCAAAGGAGAATAGCTTTTTTTGCAGAGGACCAGCATGTGCAATGGATAGTACAGAGAGCATGGTATGAGTAGTTCAGTATGGCTGGGACCTAGCATTTGGGTGAGTGGGGAGCCTAAAGAGGCAGGATGAGAAGGAGAGGCAGTGGGCAGAGTGTGTGCTTCTAGTCTAGGCTGCTAGGGAGCTAGTTCTTTACCTGAGGGCAGTGGGAAACCATGGCCATGTTGTTTCAAGCAGGGAACCAAATGACCCATTTTTGTGTTGATCATATTTAGTTTCCCAAGACTATAGGTTACATTCCAGGTAGGGGTTGATGAGAGGTGGTTTTAGGTGGGATAAGAACAAGACCTCAAGCCTCATTGAGTCATCATGAAGTTATTTCCTGTATAAGTTGCATGTCCTGTCTTTTGGTTGGGTCACAGAGAAAGTTTCATTTTGGTGCTACTGTGCCTTGAACACTTATAATAAGAGCTTGTCTCCAAGTTTATTAGGCGAACAGGTTTTTGGCTTAGACCCTGCAGCAGGCAATAGTATCATACTAGTGCTTAATAACATTGTTTTGCTTTTATCTTTATGGTTACTTTTTGCTTATAACAAGTTAACTTTATTTATTTTTAAAGACTTTATTTATTTACTCATGAGAGACAGAGAGAGAGGCAGAGATATGAGCAGAGAGAGAAGCAGGCTCCATTTAGGGAGCCTGATGTGAGACTCGATCCCACGGGACTCCAAGATCACACCTTGGGCCAAAAGCAAGACACTCAACCACTGAGCCACCCATGTCTTGTCCCATGACAAGTTAACTTTAAAAACATTTTTACTGGGATCCCTGGGTGGCACAGCGGTTTGGCGCCTGCCTTTGGCCCAGGGCGCGATCCTGGAGACCCGGGATCGAATCCCACATCAGGCTCCCGGTGCATGGAGCCTGCTTCTCCCTCCGCCTGTGTCTCTGCCTCTCTCTCTCTCTCTGTGACTATCATAAATAAAAAAAAAAATTGGGATCCCTGGGTGGCGCAGCGGTTTGGCGCCTGCCTTTGGCCCAGGGCGCGATCCTGGAGATCCGGGATCGAATCCCACGTCAGGCTCCCGGTGCATGGAGCCTGCTTCTCCCTCTGCCTGTGTCTCTGCCTCTCTCTCTCTCTCACTGTGTTCCTATCATAAATAAATAAAAATTAAAAAATAAATAAATAAATAAAAAATAAAAAAAAAAAACATTTTTACTTGTGAAATATTTCAAAATATGGAAAAGTTTTTCTGTTAAGTTAAATGAAAATTGGAGTGAATTTAAAGAAAATAGCAGATAAATGGGTTGTACTGATGTGAACTTGGCAAGAAGGCATGAAGTTAATGAGGAAAAGATTGAAGTTGGCAAACACTGCTTTGTGTGGATCATCTCCTTTTGTGACTGGTACAGAAAGAGGGCTTAGAGGCCAAGAGACCAGAAAAGAGGCTGGGCAAGGGGCTGGGTTTTGTTTAGTTTTAAAGATTTTATTTATTTATTCATGAGAGACACAGGGAGAAGCAGAGACACAGGCAGAGGGAGAAGCAGGCTCCATTCCACGCAGGGAGCCTGATGTGGGACTTGATTCCAGGACTCCAGGATTACGCCCTGAGCTGAAGGCAGGTGCTCAACCACAGAGCCACCCAGGCGTCCCAAGGGGCTGGGTTTTAGAGGGCAGCGTTCTGGCTTATGCTGGGGGATATGGGGATGGGGAAGAAGGGACAGATTGGAGGGATAATGTTCCAAAAGCAGGAAGGTCAAGAGTTTGGTGCCTCCTGGAAGCTAGAGGGAGTCAGCAGAAACCTAGGGGAGGACATTGAAGTCAGTGTAGGACATGGTGTGTGTGTGCTCGGAGGACCTCTCGGGGAGGCATCTGTGGAGGCTGCTGACACATGGGGGCCTCTAGTTCTGGAAGAAAGTGGGGAACCGAAAACAGATGGGGCATCACCTGCAGAGACTGAAGGCGAGACTATGGAAGGTAAAGTGGCCGAGGGGGAGAGTGTCTGCAGGCAGAAGCAGAGTGGGCCCCCTGCTGAACCCTGGGGACTGAAGCCAGTACTTGAGGGTTGAACAGAGGAGGAGGGGCTTGCAGAAGATCAGCCAGAGAGGTTGGAGAAAAGCCAGGGGGATGTGATGTGACAGATGCCAAGGGAAGAGCTTTTCCTTAGGGAGGATCAGTGGTGTGAGGTGTTTTGTAGCTGAGGAGTAAAGATTGTGCATAGAATTAGCAACAAGAGGGCAGCCCCGGTGGTGGCCCAGCGGTTTAGCAATGCCTTCATCCTGGGGTGTGATCCTGGAGACCAGGGATCGAGTCCCACATTGGGCTGGCTCCCTGCGTGGAGCCTGCTTCTCCCTCTGCCTGTGTCTCTGCCTCCCTCTCTCTCTGTATCTCTCATGAATAAATAAGTAAAATCTTAAAAGAAAAAAAAAAAGAATTAGCAACAAGAGGCAGGCAGTAACTTCAGGGAGCAGTGTAGACTGGGATTAGAGATATAAGAATCATTGTTGCAGAGATGTCCACCAGCCAAGGGAGCGGAGGAGATGGCCTAGGGAATTGTAGGGTGCAGAGAGATGAGGGCCAAGAAGCAAACCTCGTGGAGCTGCAGCATTTACAGGCCAGGTAGAGGCTAGCAAGGTGGTCCAGTGGAGCATGGAGTCTGACCGGCTCCCGGGTATTGGTTGGGCGGATTGGGGGGATGGCAGTGCTGTCATTGAGATAGGATGGCTGCCAGAGAGGCCTGGCCAGGGCGGAAGGGAGTGTATGCAGAGCACAGGGGGTGATGACTAGCTGGTGTCAGACTTGGGGGTGGGGGACTTGGTGTCTGGATCTGGGGGTGCAGAACCTTGGTGCCTCAACCCTACCTGACTCTCCAGGTAGAGGAAGAGCGGCGGAGTGTAGCAGGCAGTGAGAAGGAGGAAGAGCCGGAGGAGGAAGAGGAGGAGGAAGAGGAGGAAGAATATGATGAGGAAGAGGAAGAAGAAGATGATGACCGGCCTCCCAAGAAACCCCGCCATGGCGGCTTCATTCTGGACGAGGCCGGTATGTCACAGGACTGGCGAGTGCTGAGCGGAGGCTGGACTTCCACCTTCACTTCTGTTTCTTGAACATACTTTAAAATTTTTTTTTTATTTTGGTAAATGTCAAACACACACTGGTGGGATAGTATATGGAAAGTCCAAATACTAATCACATAGTGTCAAGAGTAAATAGCTTAGTACCAATCCTGTTTTGATTTTTCCTACTCACTTCCACTCACTGCTTGATGATGTCAAAGCAAATACCAAATGTAGAATTTTGCTTTGAAATATTTCTGTGTTCCTAAAACATCAGTCCTTTTATTTTTACTTTTTTTTAAGATTTTATTTATTCATGAGAGACAGAGAGAGGCAGAGACATAGGCAGAGGGAGAAGGAGACTCCATGCAGGGAGCCTGATGTGGAACTCGATCCTGGGACTCCAGGATTGTGCCCTGAGCCAAAGACAGATGTCCAGCTGCTGAGCCACCCAGGCGTCCCTATCAGTCCTTTTAAAATAAATACACAGTTACAATACCATTATCATTTCTTAAAGACCTGAAGTCTGTGCTCATCGTGAAAACCTCTGATGACCTAGATGTAGGCAGCATGGGAGTGGAGGCCGACAGGCCTGGATTCCTTTGGCCTGGCTCTGCTCTCTTCCCTGTGTGGCTCTGGATGAGTTGCTGTTCATCTCTCGGAGCCCCTTTTCCCCTCTCTACCAGGGAACAAACAGTCCTTCATAATCCAGCAGGGATATTTGAGGATTTTGGGGGGGCCAAATCAAGTAATGGCAACCCAGAGTGAAATCCCCAGCCTAGAAGCCCCTCAGAAAAGGTGGTTATCTATTAACAGTATACAGGCTCACATTATATTTACTGATCCGTAACCTTTTTTTTTTTTAACTTTCAGCGATTGTGCAGGTAGATATAACATAGATAAGTTAAATAAGTTAATTCATTTAAAGTTTTCTGATCAAAAAAATATAAAGTTTTCTGATCAACTTTTGGCACCTCAGTGCTCTATAAACTTTAGCTACTGTCATCATCATCATCATCATTTTGGAAATACCCATTTTCCCCCAGTGGCTACATGGTAGTATTTTCTCCAGAATCTGTTTTATTTAACCAATCTCTTCTTAGACATTGAAGTTTGTGTTTTTCGTTATTACGAGCAACACTGCTGGGGAACACCTTCCTATGTGTTTAGACGTAGACACAACTTATTACCTGAACCAGGGTTTTTTTTTTTTTTTTTTTTTTTAAAGATTTTATTTATTTATTCATGAGAAACACAGAGAAAGAGGCAGAGACATAGGCAGAGGGAGAAGCAGTCTCCCTACAGAGAGCCTGATGGGGGACTCGATCCCAGGACCCCGGGATCACGCCTTGAGCTGAAGGCAGACGCTCTACTGCTGAGCCACCCAGATGTCCCTGGACCAGCGGATCTTAATCTCTTTTGTATTGCGGCTCCTTTGGCAATCTGAAGTCTGCAGACCCCTTCCTAGAATTATGCTCTGAAATGCTTAACAGAAAAATAGCATAGGATTCCAAAGAGAACATTTCTACTGAAATACAGTACCTAAATATTCGCAGAACGTATGGGTTTCATCATGAATGTGTTGAAATAACAAGGTTTAGTGGAGGGTCTGATAAGAATCTAATTTTGAAGTAACAATGGATGCAAGTGACATCTTGAAATATCTGTAGCTGTAACGTGAAAATATCTGAATTTGCTGTTAACATTGTCGTGATTTATTTCCATTGCTTGTAATTGACATAAATACGTTTTCTTTAGAGATTAGAGAAGATGTATTTTATCTAACATGGCCCCCGAAGATTTTCTACATGGTAAATCTCTATAAGTCAAACTGCTGGGCAAAGGGCATGTATATGTTTTTAAAACCTTTTGATGTCTGTGTCCAGATATTGGCCCCCATCTGTGAGAGTGCTTGTTCCCACGCCCATGTAAAGTAGAACTTTTTTTCAAAGATTTTATTCATTTATTTAAGGGAGGGGCAGAGAGAAAAGGAGAAGCAGACTCCCCGCTGAGCAGTGAGCCCATTTGGGGTTAGATCCCAGGATCTCGAGACCATGACCTGCAGATGACAGATGCTTAACTGACTGAGCCACCTAGGCACCCCACGTAAGGAGAACGACTTGGAATGCCAGCCACCATTTTCTTGGGAGAAGATTGGGGAGCAGAGGGGCAGGAAATGCTTGAAACACTCCCGGTCCCCCCTTAAAGGCTGAGGGGAAGGAGTCCTTTCTTTGAGAAGAAATCTTAGGTAGCTGATGGGCCCAGATCGAGAAAAGGGATAGCATGCTGTGTGACACAGACACGGACTACTAGGGACAATCATGTTTCGGTGGGGGGAGTGGCATTGGGCATTGCCCATGGTAAGGTGTGTGGCAGTGCCCATTGACGTTTAACAGGCAGGGACCCTTCGATCCAGCATTTCTTTTTTTTTAGGAATTCACCAGACAATTAAACTTGCACAGGTGCAGAAAGATATGAGGCCAAAGATAGTTGCTGCACTCCTGTTTGCAGTTGTAAATGTCTGGTGACCTAAATGTCCGTTGATGGTAAGGACCTGGTAAAATGTGTTATGGGGCAGATCATCAGCAAATGCGGCATATTCTCCTATGGAAGAGCCCCAGGCTGGTATGATTGCTTAGAAAAAGAGGAAAGTACCCAACAGTGTGTTAAAAAGTTGCATTGGGGCAGGTAGTGGTGGGGGATTTAGATGCATCTTTTCTATATGCACAGATGATTTCTATAGAGGCAAGAAACTGGTCACAGAGTTGCCTCTGGGGAAGGGAACTGAGCTAGTGGGAGCTAGATGGGAGGGAAACTTCATTGCACACATACATCCTCTGCTTTGGATTCTTTTATCATGTGGGGGGTATCACTCTTCAGCTTTTAGCATAATATTCGCTATGTACGAAAGAGTATGAGTATCTTAGTGAAGAGGTTTGGTGCATGAGCCCTGGAGCTAGCCTGTTTCTCAGGGACCAGTTGAGAGTCTTTGGGCCAGTTAGGTCACTTCTCTGGGCCTCAGAGCCATCACTGTAAAAATCAGAACGGTGGTGGTACCTCCTTCAGAGTCGCCCAGGGGATTCAGCTGGGACTCGGTGGCACGTACAACAGAGCAGTGTGCACAGGACACTAAGTGTCAGTGTTACAAATGTAAGGGGAAGATAACAAAACCAATAGACTGTAAACCCTGTCTTTAAAAAAAACATATAATGGTCTTGATAGTTTGGAGGAAACTTTTGTGCTTATTTTGATCTGATATATATATTTTTTTAAGTTTAGTTTATTTTTTTTGTAATCTCTACACCCAGCATGAGATTTGAACCAATCTCATGGTTCAAACCCCAAGATCAAGAGTCACATACTGTACAGACTGAGTCAGGCTGGTGTCCCTGATCTGATTTTTTTTTTTTTAAGATTTTATTTATTTATTCATGAGAAACACAGAGAGAGGCAGAGACACAAGGTAGAGGGAGAAGCAGGCTACTTGCAGGGAGCCCAATGTGGGACTCGATCCCAGAACTCCAGGATCATGCTCTAAGCCGAAGGCAGACACTCAACCACTGAGCCACCCAGGCATCCCCCGATATGATTTTTTAAGTGGACTTATGGGTGGGGTTGAGGGAGGGATGGCTTTTAGAGCCAGGTGGAGGTGGAGCTGCATGGAAGACCTGATCCTGTGGCTTGAAGCAGCTTGGTGGCATAGGGCAAGAGCCTCACCTATGCAGGCCTCTGTCATGATCTGCAGGATAGGTGGTTGTCTTGCCAATTTCCCAGTGATGTCTCCCAGGAGCCACTGTTCTGAGGTTGCCTTTGCTGCACCCACCTCCCTGACTACTTGGCTTTTCTGTTGCAGATGTGGATGATGAGTATGAGGATGAGGACCAGTGGGAGGACGGAGCAGAGGACATTCTAGAGAAAGGTGTGTGGGGGCCCCACCTCTGCAAGACCACTTTGGGGTGTGACCAATGGTCTTGAGAGCCCATTCCCCACCCCATGCCCTGCACCACCCCCACCCCCCACCCTCCTCACCTCGCTTCTTTCTGTCGTTGCCAGAGAGACCAGCTCTGTACCCTTTTCCTTTTAGGCCCATGAGTTGGGGGGTGGGGGCTGTGGGTGGTGGGTGTGGTGGGAAGAGGACTCTGGGATCCCAGGGCCCCAGTGAATCCCTTCTAGGGGTTGTAGGGGGGTGGGCTCTGTCCCGAGATACCCCCCACTTCCTGGGCCAGTGACCCTACTTCCCTGTTATTTTCCGTTTTGTGCGCCTCATACATTTCGGCTTCTCCCCCAACCACCTGATGCCTGGCCTTTACTTTTGATTTTCAACCTTCCTGTGTCCCTCCCTTCCCCTTCCCCCAACCCATTGGTTGATTTCGCTGCTATAATTTGGCTCATACTTTGTCTGCCCTCGCCCACCACCACCACCACCACCACCACCACCACCACCTCCTCTTCCTCCAAGTAGAAGAGATTGAAGGTAAGAGTCTGAAAACTGTGAGTCCCCGACCCTCCTCCCATATCCTGACATCTCCTTCCTGCCCACAGCACCCTCCCTAACCCCTGACCCCCAACTAGCCCTGGGGGCTCTGACTCATATAGGATCCAGAATCAGGGAGTCCTGAGGCCAGGTCTCCAGCCATTGGCCTGGGAAAGTGTGTATGTGTTTGTGCGTGTGTGTGCGAGCATTGTGGGTGGCAGGGATAGGTGGAGTGAGATGGAGTTAAGGGCATACTTAGTGGTTGTGAGACAGGGAATGGCTGGATGCCCCCACCTGTTGGGCCCTGTCCCCAAGTCTTTTTTGTGAGAAGCAGGATGCTTAGCAGGACAGTAGAGGGTGAGGGTTGGGGGTTCCTAAGTGAGGTGTCTCCTGCCCCAGGGCCCAGCTCCGGCCCTCTCAGCCCCTATCACTTTCTCCAGATCCCTGCCCTTCACCTCCCTGTATTCACCCCATTTGCACATTTTTCTGCAGCTTCCAATATCGATAATGTTGTCCTGGATGAAGACCGTTCTGGGGCTCGCCGCCTACAAAACCTCTGGAGGTAAGCAGGAAGGCAAAAGGGTGAGATTGGCTCCCAGGGGAGATCTGGGGGCAGGTCAGCCCACCCTCCTCTCCAGCCTTTCATTCATGTTTACTTTCCCCCTTCACATTCCAGGGACCAGCGAGAGGAAGAACTGGGCGAGTATTACATGAAGAAATATGCCAAGTCGTCTGTGGGAGAGACGTAAGGGCACGGAGTGGGGACAGGTGGTCCCTTTTCGGGAAGGGTCAAGGCTCTGACAGAGCATCACCCCCCTTCCCAACTGCTCTCCCCTCTCCAGGGTATATGGAGGATCCGATGAGCTCTCAGATGACATCACCCAGCAGCAGCTGCTCCCAGGAGTCAAGTAAGGGAGGGGTGGGATAGGCAGGCTGAGATGGGGGAAATTTTGTATTGAGAGTGGGGGCATGTACCTAGGCAGACCCAGAGTGCTGGATGATGGGGACTGGTGGCAGGTTGGCACTTGCCCTCTTTCCCCTGCTTATGGATGGCAGGATGGAGAAGGGGGCATGGAGGGAGGGGAAGAAAGATGGGTGTGGTGCTTCAGGTCTCTCGTGATGAGGCCATTTCACTGAAGGGGTTCCTTTTCCTCTCCTGACTAGGGATCCAAATCTGTGGACTGTCAAATGTAAGGTGTGTACTCTGGGTAGCAGGAGGCTGGGGGAGGTGGCCTTGTCCGGGAGAGCTTGCCATCTTTCTGTCCTGGGTCTCCTGGGCCTGTGAGTCTCTGCCTCTTCATCCCCCACCTCCCAGCCCCCTCCCCCCTCTCCGCCTGTCACTCACTGTCTCTCACCCGGTCTGTCCTGCTGCCCATCCCTCTTGCTCTGGACTTCATCTCTCTTGCTCCTCTCTCTCTTTCTTCTATTTTATCTTTCTTGCCTGATGACTCTGCCTTGCTGCTGTCTCCTACCCCCTTTACTGTGTCCATGTTTCGTGTCGTCATCTCTCTGAAGTCTGTGTCTCTCCTTCCAGATTGGGGAGGAAAGGGCCACAGCCATTTCCTTGATGCGCAAGTTCATTGCCTACCAGTTCACAGACACGGTAAGTTGGGTAGGCAGGTAGCTTGGAAAAGAGAGTGAAGCCCAGAGGGAGGGACAGTATAGATCCAAGGGTACCAGGTACCCTTGCAGCCAGGAGCAGTGCCCGTAAAGTGAGCTGCTTTAGCTGGAAAATGACCCCTCCCTGGATTTGAAAGGCTCTTCAGTGCCTGACAGAGGTACCGTCTTCACTTTTTTTGCCCTTTTGGTAGGGCTCACCAGCCCCTGTAGCCCCCCAAGAGCCAGCCTTCTTAGCTTCCTGAGCCTTTTCTGCCTGTTCCCCAACCCTGTTCACTCACAGCACACAAAACAGGAAGATGCTGCATTAGGTTCTCAGATCTCTCTTTAAATTCTTGGAGTTTAAAAATAAATAAATAAATAAATAAATTCTTGGAGTTTGAATCCTGCCCCCGCTGTGTCCTAGCCCTGTGACCTAGATCAAGCCACTCCCCGTTTCTAGGCACCTTGCTTGCCCTTCAGCATCATTAGGATTAAGTAGCTTTGGACATGTCCAGCTTTCTGCTGGGACTTGTCTTGCAGCTTGTGTTCAGTAAGTATAGTTATTGTCAGAGATGTAATTGTCAGTTTTGGAACAGGGGCAAACCCTACAAAGGGTATACTCCAAATTCACGAAACATGGGCGGGGGGTGGGGGCTACTACCAACCCTTTGCTGGCTGGTGATTTTCTCACTTACTATGATCCATGTTGGGCCAAATGCATTGCTTTTACTTGCTGAAGCAGTGGATGTATGTCAGTGGGACTAAGTGGATAGTTTGTAGGATTTGCAGGTCATTTTAAGTGTGCTCAAACCTCGATTGTGCATCCTAGGCAAAATTCCAGTGACCATTTGAGTCATGACTGATTATTGTTTTTGTTTTTGATGACCAAAGAAGTATATGTGTGTTGGAGAAGGCCACATCTCCATCCCTGAGTCCCAGTTTTCAAAAGGAATTACTGTTGGTGTGTGTCTTTCCAGGTCATCTTCTCTGCAAGTCAAGAAATGTCAGTTTTGGGGGGTGTTTTTTGTTTGTTTTGTTTTGTTTGTGTAAAACAATATTATGTAGTGTATATATTATTCTGTAGTGAGTGTTTTGTCAATACCTTAAGTATCTTTGTATGCCCAGTAAATATAAGGCTGTTTCTTTTTTCCACTATTACAAGCAATGCTGAAACAAAACAATTACTAACAAAACAATTAGTTGTTTTGTTTTGTTTTATTTGATTGTGATATAATTTCCGTACCATAAAATTCAGGGTCGTGGTGTATGATCTTATGTGTTGCTAGATCCAGTTATGCTTTTCTATTAAAAATATTTGCATCCAAGGCCACTTGGGTGGCTCAGTCAGTTAAGCATCTGACTCTTGGTTTCGACTCAGGTCATGATCTCAGGGTGCTGAGATCGAGTCCTGCATAGGGCTCCCTGCTGTTCCCCCTGCTTGTGAGGTCTCTCTCTCTCTCTCTCTCTCTCTCAAATAACATCTTTGGGGGGAAAAAGTTACTTGCATCCACATTTGATACTGTTTTTGGTATCAAGTTAATGGTAGATTCAAGGAATGAGATGGGAAATATTCCTCCTTCTTCTAAAAAGAGTCTGTGAAGGAACAATATTATTAAAATGTTGGATAGAATTCACCAGTGAAGCTATCTAGTCCTGGCTGTTTGTGATGGGCTGGTGATTTTCTGTTTGAGTGCATGTATAAATTTTTCAATTAGAAAAAAAAAGAAAATTTTCAATTAGTTATTCAATATCTTTACTTCTTAGTAGGTCTATTCAGATTTTCTTTTTTCCTTTTTTTTTTTTTTTTTTTTAGATTTTATTTATTTATTCATGAGAGACACAGAGACAGGCAGAGACAGGCAGAGGGAGGAGAAGCAGGCTCCACGCAGGAGCCTTATGCGGGACTCGATCCTGGAACTCTAGGATCACAACATGAGCCAAAGGCAGACACTCAACCAGTGAGCCCCCCAGGGCGTCCCAGATTTTCTGTTCTTTTTGAGTCAGTTTTGGTAGTGCATGTCTTTTTTGTGGAAAACATTCATTTCGTTGAGGATATCTAATCGCTTGGTGTGATTATGTACACTTGCTCATGTACATAGTAGCATAGTATTGCTTCATTATCCTGTAAAGTTGGTGGTGATGTCCTTTCTTCCATTCCTGGTTTTACTCATTTCAGTCTTGAGTAACTTGAGTCTCTTGTCTTTTTCTTGGTCAGTCTGGCTACAGGTGTGTCAAATTTGTTAGTCTTTTCAAAGAACCAGCTTTTGGTTTTGATGGACTTCTCAATTTTTCTTTTATGTGTTTTATTTATTTCCATTCTGATGCTTGTTATTTCTTTTTTTGTTTTTCTGCTTGCTTGGTGTTTAGTTTTCTTTCCCTTTTCTTTCCTTTTCTTTCCTTTTCTTTTCTTTTCTTTTTTTCTTTTCTTTTCTTTTCTTTTGAGTGGAGAGAGGCAGAGGGACAGGGAGCAAAAGAATCCCAAGCAGGCTCAATGCCCAGCTTGGAGCCTGACATGGGGCTCAATCCTACAACCCTGAGATCATGATCTGAGCTGAAATCAAGAGTTGGGATGCTTAATAAACTGAGCCACCCAGGCGTCCCTCCTTTTCTAGTTTCTTAAAGGTGGAAGGTTAGGTTATTGATGTGAGACTTTTTTTCTTTTTTACAGGTGTAAATTTACCTCTAAGCACAGCTCTCTCATATCTCTTAAGGTTTAGTGTTTTTGTTTTCATTCATCTCAAGATTCTTTTTAAAGATTTTATTTTAATAAAAAAATCTTAAAATCTTTTAAGATTTTATTTATTTGGTAGAGAGAGAGAGAGCACACATAAGTAGGCAGAGAGGCAGGCAGATGTAGAGGGAGAAACAAGCTCCTTGCTGAGCAGAGAGTCTGATGTGGGGCTTGATCTCAGGACCCTGAGATCATGACCTGAGCTGAAGGCAGACACTTAACCAACTGAGCCACCCAGGCACCCCTCAAAATACTTTCTAGTATCCCTTGTAATTCTTTTTTATATATATATATATATATATTTTTTTTTTTAAGTAATCTCTGTACCCAATGTAGGGCTTGAACCCCATAACCATGAGATCAAGAGTCATATGCTCCACCCACTGAGCCAGCCAAGCACCCTGTAATTCTTAATTTAAATCCATTGGTTACTTAGGAGTGTATTTCCACATAGTTGTGAATTTTCTAAATCTTTACTGATTTCTTTTTTTTTTTTTTTTAATTTTTTTATTTATTTATGATAGTCACAGAGAGATAGAGAGAGAGGCAGAGACACAGGCAGAGGGAGAAGCAGGCTCCATGCACCGGGAGCCCGATGTGGGATTCGATCCCGGGTCTCCAGGATCGCGCCCTGGGCCAAAGGCAGGCGCCAAACCGCTGCGCCACCCAGGGATCCCCTCTTTACTGATTTCTAATTTCATTTCTATGTGGTTGGAGGATATGTCTCATATGACTTCAATTCTTTTACATTTATTGAGACTTACCTTAATGGGCTAACATATGGTTTATTCTGGAGAATGTTAAGTATACCCTAAGAATGTGCTGCATTCCACTGCTGTTCGACAGAATTGTATCTGTAGATGTGTGTGAGGTCTAGTCGGTATACAGGATTGCTTAAATGCTGTTTCCTTGTTCATCTCCTGTTTAGTTCTGTCTGTTGTTGAAAGTGGGGTGTTGTCCCCAGTTATTATTGGTGAACTATCAATTTCTCCTTTTATTTCTGTTGCCTTTTGCCTTGTGTATTTTGAGGTTCTATTGTTAAGTTCATACAGGTTTGCACTTCTTGTATCTTCTTGGATGATTGAACTTTACCAGTATAAGACATCCTTGTTTGTCTCTGGTAACACCTTTTGTCTTAAAGTGTGTTCTGTTTGCTATTAGTATAGTCATTTCAGTTCTCTTCCATCCAGTTGTTTTTTATACATGGTATGTGTTGTTTACCTTTCTTTCCTTTTTTTTCCCCCCTTTTTTGGGTGGCAAGGGGATGTGTGAGCAGCAGGATGGGAGGGGCAGAGGAAGAGAGAGAACCTTAAGCAGGCTACACACCCAGCATAGAGTCCAACATGGGGCTCCATCTCACAACCCTGAAATCGTGACCTGAACTGAAATCAAGTTTTGGATGCTTAACTGACTGAGCCACCCAGGCGCCCCTCTGTTGGTTTCCTTTCTACATCACTATGTGTAGATTCATTATTTTTTTTGTTGTTTTTTTTTTTTTTTGCTTTTAGATTCATTATTTTTTAAGTGTTACATTATATTTTGTGGAATGGTTATGCTATAGTTTAACAAATCCCTCTTGGGGGCATTTAAAAATTTCCAGTCTTGTTTGTTTGCTGTAATCAATAACTGCAGTGGACATCCTTGTGTCCGGGTCATTTCACAAACATTTCTGTTGGATAAATTCCTGGGAGAGAGTGCTGTAGTGGCAGCTGTTACTGTTCATGTCACTTGTGTCTCACTGTCTCCTGCTACTGGGTCGGTCCTACAGCCCCTGCAGATTAAGTCAGTGGTGGCACCAGAGCACGTGAAGGGTTATATCTACGTGGAGGCCTATAAGCAGACACATGTGAAGCAGGCCATTGAAGGTGTAGGCAACCTGCGGCTTGGCTACTGGAACCAGCAGATGGTGCCCATCAAGGAGATGACAGATGTTCTCAAAGTCGTGAAGGAGGTGGCCAACCTGAAGCCAAAATCCTGGGTCCGCCTGAAGAGGGGCATCTATAAGGACGACATCGCCCAGGTGCCAGGGGTGGGGGTGGGGCTGGGTAACTGAGGGGCCAGGGCTCTTTTACACTCCTGCTCCCCTCTTTTGTCCCCTTCCTTTTCCTTTGGTCGTTCCCAGCCCCTACCTGGTGCACAGCAGACCTCCACTCAGGTTAGGTGATGTAGAGCCTAGATTTTATTGGGAACACGTAGGAAATAGATGACCATCTTCTGTGCATGTTCAAAGCATGCTGAGTAAAAATCTGAAGGAGGTAAGGGAGGGAGCCTTGTGGAATTCTTGGGGAAGAGTGTTGCAGCAGAAGGAACAGCATGTGAATAGGGCTGCCCTGGCCGAAGCAGAGTACTCAAGGGTGAGAGTGGTAGGAGGTGGGCTCAAGGAGGGAACTGTGCTTGTGGCCCATCCTAGGGCTTTAGCTTCTACTGGAGATGGAGGGACATAGCCTGACTTGGAATTTAATAGGATTATTCTGGTAGTTTCATTGAGAATCAATTCCTGTTCTCAAGCTGGGGCAG
This sequence comes from Vulpes lagopus, assembly GCF_018345385.1. Lineage (NCBI taxonomy): Eukaryota > Metazoa > Chordata > Mammalia > Carnivora > Canidae > Vulpes > Vulpes lagopus. The sequence continues at coordinate 170,346,240 of NC_054825.1, read as the reverse complement.
TATTGTCCGGCAGGGGACTTTTCTTGGTTGTGTCAACTGAGGGGGGTAGTTACTAGCATCTAGTGGATAGAAGCCAGGGTTGCTGCTAACGTCCTCCAATGTAGGGAAGAGCCCCCACAACAAAGAATTAGCTGGCTGTCAAACCCTGGACTGCATCAGATGGGGCTATAGAAGCACAGAGACCAGTGAGGAGACTGCCACCATAGTCCTGGGAGCAGGTTATGGTGGGACAGGCCCTGAGTTGCAGTTGAGAGGAGCAGGGAGAGGTCAGATTTTCTGAAGACAGAGCTGACAGGAGTTGCTAGCACACTGGAGATGGACGGGAGAGTAAGAAGTCAGTTCAGAACGATTCCCAGGCTGTGTGCCAGTGCAGAAGGAGTGATGGAATGGGAGAAGACTAGAAGAGGAGCAGGATTGGGGGTAACCAGGAGGTTAGTTGTGGTTGTACTAGCTTTGAGGGGCCTTTTATTTCTTTTTATTTTTTTAAGGATTTTATTTATTCATAAGAGACACGTAGAGGCAGAGACATAGGCAGAGGGAGAAGCAGCCTCCCTGCAGGGAGCCCAATGCCAGCCTAATCCCAGGACCCCAAGACAGACGCTCAACCACTGAGCCACCCAGGCGTCCCTGAGGGGCCTTTTAGACATCCAAGTAGATACGTCAAGCAGGCACTGGGTAATCTGCTTCAGAGTTGAGGGGAGACAGGCTACAGAGAATGGGGAATTGTCAGCAGTCCAGTTTCTTCCCCATCATCCCCTGTCCTGCCCTTCTATGTCTAGGGCCAGAACCCTCCTGACCCCCTCCTCCCTTCAGGTGGATTATGTGGAACCCAGCCAAAACACCATCTCCTTGAAGATGATCCCCCGCATTGACTACGACCGCATCAAGGCCCGCATGAGCTTGGTACCAGGGGGACACACTGTGCCTCATGGGTGGGGAGGATGCTCCATCCTGCTGGGGGCTGAGTGCTCCTCCTTCACCCTTCCCACCCATGCCCCCTCTCCTCCACAGAAAGACTGGTTTGCTAAAAGGAAGAAGTTTAAGCGGCCTCCCCAGAGGCTGTTTGACGCCGAGAAGATCAGGTAAGTGTCCTTGGGGCCTGGCTGGGCAGAGTTCCCTGAGCTGTGATGCAGAGTGCACCTTTGCAGGTTCCCCCAAGGGAATGGGCCCCCTGACCCATCTGTGGCTTATTTTGTGAGTGGTCAGCTTGGGAGTATTGCCTCAGCCAATTTAACATCCCTGGGCCTCTGGCTCCTGTGCTATAAACATCCACAGTAATGATCCCTGCCTCTTGGGATTGTCGCAAGAATCAGATGAGTTACAGAGCACGTGTACCCAGAATAGCACTTGGCTTCAGTATCACATGCTAAAATGGGGTTTCTCAGCCTGTCAGGCTTTGTAAGGTCTCTTTCCCTGACCTTCTGATCCCTGAACAGCAGAGATGAGGCCACAGAGCCCTTCCTCGTCAGGATGTACCCCTCGCCCTCCCCAGCTGGAGGAAGCTTTGGAGCAGCGCAGTGACCCCAGTGTTCCAAGGCTAGTCAGAGGGCTCCTGATGGGGAGGGAGGGAGAGGAGGAACTGGAGGAATGAGAGCCGCACTGACCCTTTTCCCACTGTCCTGTTCTGGAACCCCTCGTGAGCCACCAGATGGTTTTTCATTCTGTTAAGGGGATTATAGAACATCTTTTGAGCTGCATCCCAGGACTTGGCTAATACGTCATATGCCTAAATTGGACCTACTTACCCTCCTGCTGTCCCACCTGATCAGACCTCCTTTTCCTGAGCGCCCTGACATGGCCTGCAGAGCTGGCTTGGGCGTCTACCAAACTCAGTATTCAAACAAGAAGAGGGTTGAGTGAGTGGCAGGAGGAGCTTGGCCTGCTCCCCCACACTCCCTATTTTGGGAGTGGGGCAGGCTTTCCCTCCTCACTCTAGAAGCGTGGGCAGAAACTGAGTGTCCCCCACCCCATATGCAGGGCCAGGAAAATTAAGGCATAGGCTTGGGAGTCTCATCCCCCGCCTTTGAATCCTGACTCAGACCACCCTCGCCATGAGGTGTGCCCCAAGCGAGCCTCACTCTCTCATTTCCCTGGGAAATGTGGATCATGTTAGTGACATCAGAGACTTTGGGGAAGAGTCCACAAGGTATGTGGCCAGGTGCAGGCTGAATGCTCCAGGCATGTTAACCATTGGCACCGTCCAGTATTCCAGGCATGTTAACCATTGGCACCGTCCAGTACGCCAGCTAGTATTCTCTGAGTGCCTCTGGTGTGCGTGTGAGGTGTTGCTCTAGAGGAAAGATCAGTGAATGAAAAATGTTAAAGGTCTGCCCTTTGGGAGATGTATCAAACAGTAACTCATCAGAGGGTAAGGTGTACTGTGCTGAACAGTTAGGTAGGGAGAGGGCAGCAGAGTACAGGGAGGAGCCCTTGGGCTTGGGACAGGTCACTTGATGGGATGGGATGGGATGGGATGGGACGGGACAGGACAGCCATCCTGCGATCCTCTCCCTGCTCTGCTGTGTCTGCCAGCAGAGGAGCCTGAGACTCAGCAAGATTCTCTTCTTAATTTCCCTTGCAATCTTCTCTCCCCCACAAAATCCCAGGTCCCTGGGTGGTGATGTTGCCTCTGATGGTGACTTCCTTATCTTCGAGGGGAACCGTTACAGCCGGAAGGGTTTTCTCTTCAAGAGCTTTGCTATGTCTGCTGTGGTGAGGGTCCCAGAGGGCATCTTGCTTACCATGGTGGGGTGCAGGGAGGCCAAGTCCAGGTCCCAGAGCAGTGGGTTATCTGGGTCTCTCTTGCTTAATCTGCCAAGCCGTTAGTGTAGGAGTGTCCCTGGGGAAATAAATCTCACCATCTCACTAGCCCGCATGGCTGGGTTGTGACACTGACCTTTGTCTACTTCCTCCTCTTTCCTTTGTCTCTTGGGGCTCAGATCACAGAGGGTGTGAAGCCAACACTCTCCGAGCTGGAGAAGTTTGAGGACCAGCCAGAGGGCATTGACCTTGAGGTGGTGACCGAGAGCACAGGTACTTGGTCCCTGTCAGTAGCTCAGGCCTCCAGAGGACGGGGTGGCTTGTGGCAGGCAGCCCTCACATCAGCCCGGCATCTGTCTCTGCAGGGAAGGAGCGGGAACACAACTTCCAACCTGGGGACAATGTGGAGGTGTGTGAGGGTGAGCTCATCAACCTGCAGGGCAAGATCCTCAGCGTGGATGGCAACAAGATCACCATCATGCCCAAGCACGAGGACCTCAAGGTAGTTACCACACGGCCCATATGTACTTTTGGGTTGAGAGCATGGTGTCATCATAGCATAATCTAAGCTGGCTGCCTGGTTTTAGTTTGCTTTAAGGGTGTGGGTGTCTGTGTCTGTCTGTCTGTTTTGAGGGTTTGTCCAGGCTAGCATGATGTGTCTGGGGTGAGGCTTTCTCTGGCTAGGTCTGAGGAAGTGTTTAGTCTGTGTTGTATGTTTTGGGGATAGGCTTTCTGTGTGTGGAGTAAAGGGGTATCCAGGCTGATTTCCTGAGTCTGAGGTGAGCTGTCTCTAGGGCAGCCTGAGGGTTGTGCAAGGAGTCTGTGGTTGGGTGGTGTAAATCTGGAGTGGGTTTTGGCAAGGTCTTTTCTGAGAATATGAGCGGCTTCTGGAGATGGGGAAGCAGGTGGGCCATAGTAGCTTTTCTTGACCTGCTCAGTGTCCCCATACCCAATCCCCAGGACATGCTGGAGTTCCCGGCCCAGGAGCTCCGGAAGTACTTTAAAATGGGGGACCACGTGAAGGTGATTGCTGGTCGATTTGAGGGTGACACAGGCCTCATTGTGCGAGTGGAGGAGAACTTTGTCATCCTCTTCTCTGACCTCACCATGCACGAGGTAAGTGGGGGACTGGGGTCGAGGTGGAACATGCCCAATGAGACCCAGGCTAAAGAGCCACTTGGACCCTGCTTCACCCTTTCCTGTTTCCCACAGCTGAAGGTGCTCCCCCGGGACCTGCAGCTCTGCTCAGAGACGGCATCGGGTGTGGATGTGGGGGGCCAGCATGAGTGGGGGGAGCTGGTGCAGCTGGACCCCCAGACCGTGGGTGTCATCGTGCGACTGGAGCGAGAGACCTTCCAGGTGTGTGTGTGTTGTACTCAGTGGTGGGGCCTGCCTTCCTTCCTCTCCCTTGAGCTCCTCGTCCTAGGGAGGTGGCAGATCGTGGTGGCTAAGACCCACACTGCTCTGGGTGGCAGATCTGGCTCTGTCAGCCGTGGCTGGCTGTGTGGTGTTAGGCATGTCATTACCCTCTCTGTACTTGTTTCATACCCTGTAAAATGGAGATATTGGTATCATGTATTTCATTTGTTGAAGCCCTGAGATCAAATATTGTAAACACAGGTGCTTGCTCAAGGGCTGGGAGCTGCAGGTGCTCTCCTCCCCTCCATCCCTTCCCAGTGGACGTGGGAGTCAGAGTCCTAATGCTTAGGACCCTGGACTCTGGATTCATATCTTGGTCCTATTGCTCCATGCTGTGTGACCCTGGGCTCGTGACTTGCCCTCTCTGGGCCTGAGATCTGCCCCCTCCCCCTTGTAAAATGGGAATCATGACCACATCCATCTCAGAGGGAAGTTTTGAAGCTTCAGTGAAATGTTGTGTGAAGAATTTAGTACATGACCTGGCACACAGAGATGGGTAAAAATTATGTTAATATTTACTCCTTTACCCATTTTTCAGGTCTCTGATGGAGTCTCTTCCCAAAAGTGTTTTGAAATGATTGGGAACATTTTTGTTTGACGCAGTGCCTCGGCAGCAGTGTCCTCAGAGCCAAGGAGGCTAGATTTCCGCAGAGCTTGAGATGGTTTCCCACAAGGAAGGATCATTCCACCTTAGGAAAGCCCTACTCCACATCGCTTCTTTCTACTCTCACAGCTCAGCATCCCCCCCTCCCTCCATAGGTGCTGAACATGTATGGGAAGGTGGTGACCGTCAGACACCAGGCTGTGACACGAAAGAAGGACAACCGCTTTGCTGTGGCCCTGGACTCAGAACAGAATAACATCCATGTGAAAGACATCGTCAAGGTCATTGATGGCCCCCACTCAGTGAGTATAAGCTCCTGCCTGTTGACCACGCCTGAAATTGCTGGGGTGGGCATGGCCATGAGAGTGACCGTCCTTTCCCCACTCAGGGCCGGGAGGGCGAAATTCGCCATCTCTTCCGCAGCTTTGCCTTCCTGCACTGCAAGAAACTGGTGGAGAACGGGGGGATGTTTGTCTGCAAGACCCGCCACCTCGTCCTGGCAGGGGGCTCCAAGGTGAGGCGGGTGTGATGGCCTCCTGGCTCTTGGGTTCCTGGCTCAGCTCTCCAGCCTTCTCTGGCCCCCGCAGTGACAAGAATGGGCTTGTGGAGGGTTAGGAGAGCGGATGTCAGGCTTAGGTCATTGGTAGAGTTTACTGAGATTCTGAGCTTTTATTTTTATTTTTTTTTTATTTATTTTTTTTTTTTAATTTTTTATTTATTTATGATAGTCACAGAGAGAGAGAGGCAGAGACATAGGCAGAGGGAGAAGCAGGCTCCATGCACGGGGAGCCTGATGTGGGATTCGATCCCGGGTCTCCAGGATCGCGCCCTGGGCCAAAGCCAAGCGCCAAACCACTGCGCCACCCAGGGATCCCGGATTCTGAGCTTTTAATCAAATCATTCATCCATTCCGTTTTATTGAGCACCTGTTAGGTGCCTGGCACTGGAGATAGAATAATGAACAAAAAGTCTCTGCCCTTCTAGAGATGCTACCCCAGAGACGAACAGATCAATAGATACATCGTACAGTGTGAGGTGATGATAGGCAATCTGAAGGAAGGTTAAACAGGATAGGGAGAGAGACAATAATGGGGAGAGAATACGGGGTTGCTGCTTTAGATGGAGGTCGTCAGGGAAAGGCATCTTTGATGTGACACCTGAGCAGAGATCCGAATGAAGGGGCCCAGAGCTGCCTGTCTCTGGGGAGCAGCAGATGCAGGGGCTCTGAGTTAGAACATGTAGGAAAGCTATGCAGAACCAAGTATTGGAAAGGAAATCAGGCCCTGGATCTGGGGAGCTGGGACCAGGGGTGGTCCTCACAGCCCTAAACATTGGGCTGAGAAATTCTCCTGATTTGCAGTTTTTAGGTCACCAGGGCCATAAAGTCCTGGCCAGGGGAGGACCACGCCTCTTGATTGACAGGCCCACACTGGCACAGGGGTGGTAGTTTCCCCAAAGGGAAATCGAGGCATTGTCACTAGGAGTTGGGAGAGATGGCTGCCAGGCCTGTTCAAGCAGGAGGCAGGCAGAGGCATGGGGGCCAGGAGTCTATCACCCAGGCCCTGCCAGCCAGTTCACTTCTTGTCCCTTCCCTAGCCCCGAGATGTGACCAACTTCACAGTGGGCGGTTTTGCCCCTATGAGCCCCCGGATCAGCAGCCCCATGCACCCCAGCGCTGGAGGTGAGAAAGAGTGGGGCGGGGATGTATCTGGGGGCTGGGGGGGTGGGATCATTCAGCTCACACTCACTGAGTGCCTGCTCGGCTGGCCTGGCCATGTAGGGGCTCACAGAGACCAGGACCTTCCCACACCACTGCCCCCAATGGCAGGCCAGAGTGGCCACAATTGTGCTGGGGCTCTGGTGGGGGCCCCCAGAGGAAGCTCCTAAACCAGTGGGGGTGCACTGGGGGAGTCAGGCAGGTGAAGAGGGGGCTTGAGAGGGTGCTCTGTCAATGGACACAGCATGTGAGGGGAGGACATGGCCCTGGGGACTGGTGATCTTCTTCCTCCCCAGGTCAGCGTGGTGGCTTTGGCAGCCCTGGTGGTGGCAGCGGAGGCATGAGCAGGGGTCGGGGACGGAGAGACAACGAACTCATAGGCCAAACTGTGCGCATCTCCCAAGGGCCCTACAAAGGTGACCTTCAGCCTTCAGGGCTGTGTTGGAGGGCTGGGGGAGGGACGAGGTGGAGAACCTCATTCAGCCTGACCTCCGGTCTCCTCACCAGGCTACATTGGTGTGGTGAAGGATGCCACTGAGTCCACAGCCCGCGTGGAGCTGCACTCTACCTGCCAGACCATCTCTGTGGACCGTCAGCGGCTCACTACAGTGTACGGGCTGGGGCAGGGCAGGGCCAGGAGGGGGGTTGCTGGGTGGGTAAGGGGGCCCTACTCACCCCACTACTTCTCTGTGTCCACAGGGGTTCACGGCGCCCAGGTGGCATGACCTCAACCTATGGACGGACGCCCATGTATGGCTCCCAGACGCCCATGTATGGCTCTGGCTCCCGCACACCCATGTATGGCTCCCAGACTCCTCTCCAGGATGGTGAGTGTGCCCAGCGGATGGGGTTAAGGGGTGACATAGGGGTGGGGCTGGAGACAGGACACAACAGACAAACTCATTTCTCCCACTCTCCCATTTCAGGCAGCCGCACCCCACATTACGGTTCACAGACACCCCTGCATGATGGCAGCCGCACTCCTGCTCAGAGTGGGGCCTGGGACCCCAATAACCCTAACACACCGTCGCGGTGAGGATCAGGGGTGGGAGGCATGGTTCCTTGAGCCCATGTGTTTGTGTGTGGTTGGAGGGGTCTACATGGCCCTCCCTGAACACTCTGCTTCCATCCCCACGCTGTTCATGTGCGAAGGGTTAGGTATGGCTGGGATTAGAATGGCTGGGATTAGATAATCTCTAATCCCCACCATAGTAGCATGCTATGCATCAGACCTGAGCTTGGAGACAGATTTGTGTGACTTAGATCATGTGACCAGTTGTGTGACCTTGGGCAGGCAGCCTTGTCTCTGCCTCCCAGGCTGCTCAGCTATGAAATGGAGGCCTCTGGTTGGGGCTGTTGTGGGGTGTTCAGTGCCATTGTGAGGTGTTCCTTGCTGTTCTGGAAGCATTTGCTACATTGCTGTGATTACCAGTCTTTCTCAACAGACTTTTCTCTCCAACAGGGCTGAGGAAGAATACGAGTATGCCTTCGACGACGAGCCCACCCCATCCCCACAGGCCTACGGGGGCACCCCCAATCCCCAAACACCCGGCTATCCTGACCCCTCATCCCCACAGGTCAACCCACAGTACAACCCACAGACACCAGGGACGCCAGCCATGTGAGTCCACTGGGGCTAACCCTAATCAACCCTTGCCCAAACCCTCTCTGCTGCCACTACCTTCTTCTCTTCTGCACCGTCCCCAACAGCTGCGCCCTTCTGTCTTTGACTCTCCAGGTACAACACAGACCAGTTCTCCCCCTATGCCGCCCCCTCCCCACAAGGCTCCTACCAGCCCAGCCCCAGCCCCCAGAGCTACCACCAGGTGGCGCCAAGCCCAGCAGGCTACCAGAACACCCACTCTCCAGCCAGCTACCACCCCACACCCTCACCCATGGCCTATCAGGTACTGGTGAGCTTGCATGCCCTTAAGGGTGGTGGGCTAGGGGGCACTTGGGTGGCGCAGTTGATTAAGCAACCGACTCTTGGTTTCTGCTTACGTCGTGATCTCAGGGTCTTGGGATTGAGCCCTGCATCAGGCTTTACGCTTGGTGAGGAATCTGCTGAAGTTTCTCCCTTTCCCTCTGCTCCTTCGTGTACTCCTGCATGCACGCATGTGTGCTCTCTCTCTCTCTCTCTCTTAAATGAATAAACTTTTTTTGTTTTTTTTTTTTAAGATTTTATTTATTTATTCATGAGAGAGAGCACGAGAGAGGCAGACACACAGGCAGAGGGAGAAACAGGCTCCATGCAGGGAGCCAGACATAGGACTCGATCCCGGATCTCCAGGATCACAACCTGGGCCGAAGGCGGCGCTAAACTGCTGAGCCACCCCGGCTGCCCTCAGATGAATAAACCTTTAAAAAAAAGGGGGGTGGGTGGGTTAGGATGAGTCTTGGGTCTATGGGGGCAACCAAGCTAGATGACCGATGACCTATTTTCAATAACGCCACCCCCCTTTCACCTATAGGCCAGCCCCAGCCCGAGCCCTGTTGGCTACAGTCCGATGACACCCGGAGCCCCCTCCCCTGGTGGCTACAACCCCCACACACCAGGCTCAGGCATTGAGCAAAACTCCAGCGACTGGGTAACCACTGACATCCAGGTGAAGGTGCGGGACACCTACCTGGATACACAAGTGGTGGGGCAGACAGGCGTCATCCGCAGCGTCACAGTAAGTGGGGCCCAGGCCGGTGGGTGGGCAGGACCCCTCATTTGGGGTCCCCAACCTCTGTGGTTACTGGTTTTTTCTTTTTAACCATCTAACCATGTTTTCTGGTACCTGTTTATAGCTAGAAAGGCAAGTGTGGACGGTCTGGCCTGCAGGCTCCACAGGGCAGGGGTTTCTGCATGTTGTGTACATGGCTGGGGCCCCCTTAGCCTGGAGTAGTGACTGGCACCCAGGAGCTAGATTACACGTTAACGTATTCTTCTGAGACCAGTTCAGTAACACGGACGGAGAGCTTCCCTATGCCAGGCCTCGGCTTAGAGCCAGGCACCCTACCCCTAGTGCTCCTCCTGCTCCAGCATTACTGGTCTTTCCATCCCTCACAGTCACTAGGTTCTCTCCAGCCTCAGGGCCTTAGCTTGTCCCTTTCCTCTGTTTGGGACGCTCTTCTTTTCATCCTTCAGGGAAGCCTTTGAGCTATCTCAGGTCTGTCTCTTATACGTCCATGTGATTTTTTTTCACATTACCTACCTGCTGCCTAAAATTAGCTTAAAGTTTATTTAGCGTGTGATTCTTTGGTTACTAAGCCTGTATTTCATTCCTAAGCAGCCCTAGTTCCTAGATGAGGAACCAACAGAGTGTTGGTCTTCTGGTAAATGTTACTTGAATGAACTAGACACCAGAGGGGCAGCCCGGGTGGCTCAGTGGTTTAGCACCATCCTTGGCCCAGGGTGTGATCCTGGAGTCCTGGGATTGAGTCCCACGTCGGGCTCCCTGCATGGAGCCTGCTTCTCCCTCTGCCTGTGTTTCTGTCTCTCTCTCTCTGTCTCTCTCATGAATAAATAAAATCTTTAAAAGAGAGAGAGAGAGACACACACACACACACACCAGAGACCAAGATGGCTCCAGGCCCTTCCCTCACAGAGGCTCACATCCTAGTTGGGGAGGCAGATGTGTCCCAAACAGGGACAGCCTGAGTTACCTGAGCTGGGATACCAGAAGCCCTGACAGCAAGGGGAGCTATGGGAACCTTAGAGGAGGCAACTTAATCAACTTTTGAGGGGTTCAGGAGGGGTGCCTCCTGGAGGAAGCAGCATTTGCACCAAGATCTGAAGACTGGATAGGAGTAAGCCAAGAGAGGTAGTGGGGGAGGGGGGAAAGTGTGTTCCAAAGACAGGGGCCTTACAAAGGCCTGGAGATGAGGGAAAGCCTGGCACATCTGGGGAGTTGAAATATGTTCATTGTGGTTAGAACATAAAAAGCCCAGGGGGAAGGTGAGTGACAGGGCCAGAGAAGTGACTAGGCCAGGTCACATGGCAGCCTGGGGAACTTGGACTGTGTCCGGAGGAATCCAAGCAGGCAGGGCAGTGGTGGACCAGGTCTGTGGTTTGGAATTAATTCACTGTGTTGCTCTAGCAGGGATGGACTAGGGTGGTGAGACTGGGGGCTGGGAACCCAGGGGGAGCTCTGGTTGTGAGGAAGAGAGGAGGGAGGCAAGTGGTAGAGACCCTCAGGAGGCCAAGTGAACACACCCCAGCGCTGAAGGTTGTTGGTGAAAGGGCTGACCTAAATTGAGGTCAGAGCTCTGGCCAGGGACTAGGTAGGGCCTGTGAGGATATCCCTGAGGTATAGGTGGGGCCAGGAGGGGAAAGGTGAGGAGGCCCACTTGGGACATAGAGTCACATGCCTGAGAAGCAGTCTCTTTTGGCCTAAGTTAGCTTCGTTCTGGTGCTTCCCTTGCTGATCTGGCCACCCCGCCCCCACACCCCACAGGCCCAGGAACCAGGCCCAGCTTTTGACCTTTCCTGCCCATCACCTTAGGGGCAAGTAACTTGTTAGGACGAGCCCTGAGCGGGTGGCCTCTGAGCGTGGGCAGCAGTGCTCTGTTGGACACTGACCAGGCTGTCCCTACCCACAGGGAGGCATGTGCTCTGTATACCTAAAGGACAGTGAGAAGGTTGTCAGCATCTCCAGTGAGCACCTGGAGCCCATCACCCCGACCAAGAACAACAAGGTAAGGAGGTAGGGCAGGGGACGTGGGGGCCTTGGGTTGCTGACATGGACCCTGACCCCCGTTCCTCCCCACCTCAGGTGAAGGTGATCCTGGGTGAGGATCGGGAAGCCACAGGGGTCCTGTTGAGCATCGATGGTGAGGATGGCATCGTCCGCATGGACCTTGATGAGCAGCTCAAGATCCTCAACCTCCGCTTCCTGGGGAAGCTCCTGGAGGCCTGAGGAACGCAGGGCGGGTGGACTTGGCAGATTATCTGGCAGATAGAGAGTGGAGTGTCTGTCCCTCCTTCGTTCCATGGCCCTTGGCTCTTGACACAGGGTCTGGGGTCCGGACCAGGGCTAATCTGGTCATTTAGGATTTCTTTTATTTTCCTTTTGAGTTCCTATCTTCCTCCCTGATGTTCATGGGAATCAGAATAGAGTCTGGGGGAGGGTCCCCACCTTCTTGTACCCTCCCTTCCCCAGCTTGCTTTTGTGTTTCGGTCTTTCAATAAAAAGCTGTTTGGTCAGAAGGGGTGTATATGTGTGTGTCTGTTTTGTAAGTGCGGTCATTTGTAGACCCCACTTACTTCCTGGGCAAATAACTAGATGGGGCACCTAAGCCTCAGTTTCCCCATCTAGAAAATGATGCTGCCTACCCCAGCATGAATGTATGAGGAGACACTGGAAAGATTATTAGAACAGAGCCTGCCCCTCATTGAAGTTAACATCCCACTCTCACTTGAGTTACGTGAAGTGAAAATCAGTAAAACCCCCCAGGAAAACCGAAATTCCTCCTATGGTGCAGGATACCGCAGTTGAAGGTCCTCTTCTTGAGCCCACAGAGCAGCGACACCAGAATTTCTGTGGCTTGTCTGGTGGCTTGAGGGTAGAGACGAGCAAGCTGGAGAATGGGGCTTCAGTACCCTGACCTTCCTTCACCTTATTCATTTGACAAATGTTTTTTTAATTAATGCAATATAAAACATTTCAAATATTCGAAAAGGGGGCAGCCTCGGTGGCGCAGCGGTTTAGTGCCGCCTGCAGCCCAGGGCGTGATCCTGGAGACCCGGGATCAAGTCCCACATCGGGCTCTCTGTGGAGCCTGCTTCTCCTTTGCCTGTGTCTCTGCCTCTCTCTGTGTGTGTGTCATGAATAAATAAAATCTTTAAAAAAATTTTTTTTAAATATTCGAAAAGATATTACAACCCCTAGAACATCCATGCCTCACCCACCACCCAGCTTGGCAGTACGTAGTACAGTACGTAGGAGAGAGAGCTTTAAACAGCAACCCCAGTCCGTGCCCTAAATGTAACATGGTGATTTTCCATGCTTTCAAAGTTCCCATAAGCAGTATGAGACTTCCCTTCCTTTTAAAGTAAGGAGGGAGAGTCTTCGCGGCCACCTGTCACCCCTTACTCATGGATTTCTGTCTCGATAAGCCCCAACCCGGGGAGGCAGCCGCTGCTCCTTTGGCCTAGCCTTCGCTTGAAAGCGCTGGCTTTCCAGACCCTTCCTAGAGCAGCTCAGGGGAGGAGGGGCAAGAAAGGGCCGCGAGGTCGGGAGAGACTCGGCCTCCAGGCTCCTCAGGAGGAAGGGTTTGGAGGGCTGGCTTTCAGCCCGCTTCCTGGGCGGACCACGTGGGCGAAACGAACTAGCTCGCTGCTTTGCTCTCAGGACGCGATCCGCAGCCACAGGGTCCTACGCGGCGGCCTCAGCCTTGCCCCCGGCCCTGCGTGAGCCGCTCCGCGCCGCTGCAGGGGCGGGGAGGCATGGGGTCGGCGGAACGCCTGACGGCGGCGCGCCGGGTCAACCCGAAGCGAGGACGCGGGCAGCTCTGCTCCGCAGCCCTTTGTCCTTCTCGGGCTCCCGTCCGCCCGCCCCACCCCCGAGCCCCCATTGGCCCAGGCCGCGGCCCGGCCCGGGCGACGAGAACGAGTGGGCGGGGCCTCGTGGCGTCAGCGCAAGATGGCGGCCTCGGCGGCGCTGGCCTTGCGCTTGCGGAGCGAGCTGCGGCGCGGCGCGCGGGGGCTGTGCGCGAGGCTGGCGACGCCGCCGACCCGGACCCCGGACCAGGTGAGCCGGATTCAGGTGGCCCGCGAGTGCGGGGGGTGCCCCTTCCTGAAGTTCTGGGCGGCCCGCGCCGCGCGAGGGTTCTGGGACGCAGCACCTTAGGATGCTGAATGGAACGCCGCCCGCGTTTCGGGGCGCTTCCCTGCCTCCCGGGTGGGCAGCGCTTGCGCCCCCGAGCTAGATCCTGGGGGCCGAAGTGCGTCCTCTGAACGCCACCTCCTCTGGACCCCACGTGGGTACCGGGGGAAGGGAGGTCACCTGTTTCCCATCTCGGTGACCTCTCAGGTAATGCTTGGCGGGGAGGGGCCCGGGATGCTGGGGTCCCAGACTGGCCTGGGGGTACTGTCCCCGCGGTGGTGGCGGTGATGATGAGGTCCATGCCCGGGCTTTTGATTCAACCTGCCTGCACACTGACGGAGATCCGGCCTTTCCGACCTCACTCCGTGCCCTTACTTCCCCAGGCAAGCGATGGCCGCTCTGTCCCCACTCCCAACCCTTCCCCTCGGTACCCCACTGCTGTGAGCCCCGGGCATCTGCATGACTTAACTACCCGTCCAATCCACTTTTGTGCTCTCCATCACCTTGCTCCCGGCATTCAGCCAGGCTCCCTGACTTCATTTCCCTGCCCTGCGGGATCCTGGGCGCCCAGCCTATCAACCCTTGGGCACCTGGCCCAGGACAGTCAAGTTCTTGACTATTCTAAGAAACCCAATCCCCTGGTTGCCTGTGCAGAGAAGCAACACCCTGAGGCTATGTGGGTGTCTGCTTCCTGGCTCCCAACCTTGATTCTTCTCTGACCAGGGTGCCAGAATCATCCTGACCTTTCTCACTTCTCTTTCGGCTAATCTACCTCCTCTCAATTGCAGGCCACGGAAATTGGGAGCCGCTCGGGCACCAAGGCCCAGGCTCAGGGGCCACAGCAGCAGCAGCGGGGCACAGAGGGTCCCAGCTACGCCAAAAAAGTCGCACTCTGGCTGGCTGGGCTGCTCGGGGCCGGTGGGACTGTGAGCGTCGTCTATATCTTTGGTGAGGGACATATGCCTGTTTCCCAATTTTGTTCCCTTGACTCTCTCTTCTGCAGAACCTCTCCCCTTTCTCTTAAGAGTTTGGCCCATCTTCATTCCCTGGCTCCTCCCTCCTTAAGGCAGCCAACTAGAACATCAGCCTTGGAAATGGGAGACCTTTCTTCTCCCCCTGCCCACTTTGCTCAAGGTTGAACTCTTAGTTGGTTCTGCACTAGGATACAGAGAGTCATTTGGAAGAGGGGAAGATGGGGAAGGAGAGGCCTGGAGCAGCCTCCTAAGCTACCTCTTCCTGCAGCCCCCAAAACTCCAGCCCTCCCCGTAGTCCCTTCCTCCTTCAGAGACTGAGGAGACCCTGTCTCAGTCCCTCTTCTCTTGGAAACCCAGGATCCTGACTACCGGCCCCATCCTCTCTTGACCTCTGGAGACCATGCCTCTTCCTTCTTCCCTCAGACCCAGGAATCCAGGCCCCCTGCCCTCTTCCTTCCTCAAGACTCAGGAGACTGGGCCTCAATTTCTCTCATTCCTTCCTGTCTCCTTTACAGGAAACAACTCTGTGGATGAAACTGGTGCCAAGGTGAGGAGGAGAGAGACCCAGATGGGACCCTAAGCCTTGCCAGGGGTCCCATCCTGTGGGTCTTTTCCCCTTTGGTCTGCTCAGGCTCATTGCTGGTCTCAGGATGAGCCTCTCCCTTCCAGGGACCTTTGCCTACAACTCCCAGGGCCCTGGATATTCCTTTTTTGGGTTTGATGAGTTTCATCCTCTGCCATCCCAAACCGTACATTTTTGTCTCCACTTTCCAGATTCCTGATGAATTCGACAATGGTGAGTAAAAACAGCCACAGGTTCTGAGGTCCCCCTGCTGAACCTCCCCATCCTGCAACTTATAGGGATGTTACCCTTCCCTTCTGGTGCCCCCCACCCCTCCTCCTTTCTTTGGTGGGGGGGGGGGGAGTCAGCAGCTGGATGGCTTTGGGGGGAGGGGCATTACAAAGCCGAAGTCCTCTTCAGTCTTCTTCACTGGCCCAGGAGCAGATGGTCAGGGAGAGATGGGGGAGGGGAGTCCACCGGTAGGAGTGCTTGGAGAGAGGGGGGCCTGTCTACCACCAGACGCATGGCTTCCTGTGCCTTAGATCTGAGCGGCTGCAGCCCTTAATCCCCTCCTCTTTCTGAGGGCCTCCTCTTTCCCCCTAAGCCCCCCACCCCATCAGGCTCATTTCCAAAACAATGTCTTTCCTCCCTCCCTTTTAGTTAACCAGCTTTTGGGAGAGAGTTTCTGGCAAGTTAGATAAGTAGAGAGTAGTTGTCAGTTCTGTCACACCTGACCCTTCCCCAGAGAAAAATACAATTGGTAGGTCCAGAAAGCCACCTGTTCGTGCTGGGGAAGTTTGCAAATGTTAATACATTGGTTAGTTAAGCTGGCCAGGTGGGTAAGTAATGGTGTTTTAACCGGGTAATCTTCCTAGTTTATTTTTATTTTTATTTTTTTTTAAGATTTTATCTATCCACTTATGAGAGAGAGAGAGAGGCAGAGATAGAACCAGGCTCCATGCAGGGGGCCCAATGCAGGACTCCATCCCGGATCCGGGGATAATGCCCTGAGCCAAAGGCAGACACTCAACCGCTGAGCCACTCAGGCATCCCATATTGATTTTTTTTTTTAAGATTTTACCTATTCCTGATTTAAATAAATCAACATACTGATTTAAATTGGGCAGGTAAAAATGATAGATAGATAGATAGATAGATAGATAGATAGATAGATAGATAGATAGAGTGGGTAAACCTGCAGGTTTAAAATGTGTGTGTTTGCTAGCATAACTAGATTCAACATTTTGGGTTTTGTTTGTTTTGGTTTTGTTTTTTTTATTCATGAGAGACACAGAAAGAGAGGCAGAGACACAGGCAGAGGGAGAAGCAGGCTCCTTGCAGGGAGCCCAATGTGGGACTCAATCCTGGGACTTGGATCACTCCCTGAGCCAAAGGCAAATGCTCAACCGCTGAGCCACCCAGGTGTCCCATCAACATTTTGGTTTTGAAAAGGCAAGCCCTTACATAGGCAGTGGTTTAACTAAACTAAAAGTACCTAATGAAGCAGGCAGTCAGATAAACTTCCTGCTTTAAACTGGATTCAGGGCAGCCCGGGTGGCTCAGCGGTTTGGCGCCACCTTCGGGCCGGGGTGTGATCCTAGAGACCCAGGATCGAGTCCCGCGTCGGGCTTCCTGCATGGAGCCTGCTTCTCCCTCTGCCTGTGTCTCTCGTGGATAAATAAACAACATTAAAAAAATGAATATACTGAACCCAGTTTATTTTTATTTATTTATTTTTAAGATTTTATGTATTTATTCATGAGAGACATATAGAAAGAGGCAGAGACACAGGCAGAGGGAGGAGCAGGCTCCATGCAGGGAGCCCGACGTGGGACTTGATCCGGGTCTCCAGGATTATGTCCAGGGCCAAAGGGAACATCAAATCACTGAGCCACCTGGGCTGTCCCAGTATATTCATTTAAGCCAGGATTTTTCAACCTTGGCCCCACTGGTACTTTGTTTTGTTTATTTTATTTTATTTTTATTTTTTTAAAGACTTTATTTTTTTTTTAAAGATTTTTTTTATTATTTATTTATGATAGTCACACACACACACACACACACACAGAGAAAGAGAGAGAGAGAGAGGCAGAGACATAGGCAGAGGGAGAAGCAGGCTCCATGCACCGGGAGCCCGACGTAGGATTCAATCCCGGGTCTCCAGGATCGCGCCCTGGGCCAAAGGCAGGCACTAAACCGCTGCGCCACCCAGGGATCCCAAAGACTTTATTTATATATTCATGAGAGACACACAGAGAGAGAGAGACAGAGACACAGGCAGAGAGAAGCAGGCTCCATGCAGGGATCCCAGTGTGGGACTCGATCCTGGGACTCCAGGATCATGCCCTGGGTCGAAGGCAGATGCTCAACTGCTGAGCCACCCAGGTGTCCCATGTTTTGTTTTGTTTTAAAGATCGTATTTATTTATTCATGAGAGAGACAGAGACATAGGCAGAGGGAGAAGCAGGCTCCATGCAGGGAGCCTGATGTGGAACTCAATCCTGGCACTACGAGATCACACCCTGAGCTAAAGGCAGATGCTCAACCACTGAGCCACCCAGGCGTCCGTCCCCCTGTTGGTACTTTGAAGCAGGTAGTGCATTGTTGTGGGAAGTGGTGGGTGCATTGGAGGGTGTTGAGCAGCATGGTAGGCCTCAGTCCACTATTTGCCAGTATCGTGGCCATCACATGTGTCTTCAAACATTGCCTCGAGTCCCTGGAAGATACCGGACCAGATTCCTCCGAGTTGAGAACCACTAGATTAAGAGTATGTAAGTGTATATGTGCATTTAGCATGGTTTCAGTAGACTTAGCATATTAGCTTTAACAGACAGATGTAGAAGAAGCCTAGTGGTTCAAAACGGACTGAACACGGTGGTATAACGTCAGCAGAGTTACATGTATGCATAAACATTCTGTTTTATATCTGGGGTGGTGTGTGAGTAGAAGTATTCACATTAGAATTGGGCAGGTGAATAAAAGTATCTACTCCTGCCTGGCGGTTATGTCCCTGCCTTCTACTTTTTGACTTAGAAATGAGCTCTTTCAAACCAAGTGGGTGTATAGACTTGTTTGTGTTTGGTAGGTAAATAAACCCCTGGTTTGTTGGGGAGGTTGAGCAGTGGCTCATCTTGGAATCCCTTTGTGCCCCTGTATCCTCCTAGATCCAATTCTGGTACAGCAGTTGCGCCGCACATACAAATATTTCAAAGACTACAGACAGGTGAGCAGGAACTCTGAGTCAAGTCCCCACCCTCCAGCCCCAGCCCCTGCCTCCTTGTCTGAGTGCTCCCATTCCGTCCCTGTCCCCACAGATGATCATCGAGCCCACCAGTCCCTGCCTCCTCCCAGACCCTCTAAAGGAGCCGTACTACCAGCCGCCCTACACGCTGGTCTTGGAGCTCACAGGCGTCCTCTTGCACCCTGAGTGGTCGGTGTGTCCTGGGGAAGGCAGCGGGCTGGGGACACTAGATAGACATGGGTGGCCAGATCTCAATACAGTTGAGAGCAGAGATTCTGGAGCCAGATCCATCGTGTGATGTGGGGAGGGGGCGTCTCTCACTGGTTTTCTCAGCTGTGAGACTGCCCACCCTGTGGGTTGTTGTGAGTGTGGCTGAGCACACAATATGTGCTACACCCTCCAGACTCCTAGACCCTCAGTCACAGCCATATGCTTCTGAGCACCCCCCACCCGGAGCTACAAAGATGGGGGAGAGCACTCTAGTTCTGGGGATCCCCTGGCTGGGGCTTTGTTCTCTTTGGGGTTTCTGAGTCTTGGCGTTTCACTGTCCTCATTGACTCCACTGTCCTTCCTGCCTCCCCAGCTGGCCACCGGCTGGAGGTTTAAGAAGCGTCCAGGCATCGAAACTTTATTCCAGCAGCTTGCCCCTTTGTATGAAATCGTCATCTTTACATCAGAGACTGGCATGGTAAGGCCCCGGGACAGGGGAGGGATGGTCGGTGTGGGAGGAGATCCAGAGGGTCAGGCTCACCCTGATCTTGTGTCTCCCATCCCACCCCCAGACTGCATTCCCACTCATCGACAGCGTGGACCCTCATGGCTTCATCTCCTACCGCCTGTTCCGGGATGCCACAAGATACATGGATGGGCACCATGTTAAGGTGTCATGGTTGGGGGGGCGGGGCATAGGTGGTCCTCTGGGACTTGGGGGGTGGGGTACTGACGCCTTCTGAGGAAAAGAAAAGAGACCTCAGCTCTGACCCCAGCCTCAACCCTTCTTCTGCCCCAGATCTGATTCTGACAGGACTTTAGCCTGCCCTCAGCACAGGCTGGGCTCCTAGGTTCTTCTCCCTTCCTGGGTATCTGGGGATGGGAGTGGGGGGAAATGAAGGCTCTCCAAAGAAGACAGTTGGGGGTAATGGAGGGATATGAGGTTTGGAAGCTGTCTGTTGTCGCTGTGTGGAGCTGAGTGTCTTTGGGATTGTAATTGTAGTAGCTTACACGAGACTCTGGGCCTGTGTGTACTTGCAGGATATTTCATGTCTGAATCGGGACCCTGCCCGCGTAGTAGTTGTGGACTGCAAGAAGGAAGCTTTTCGCCTCCAGCCCTACAATGGCGTCGCCCTGCGGCCCTGGGACGGCAACTCTGATGACCGGGTCTTGTTGGACCTGTCTGCCTTCCTTAAGAGTGAGGCTAATCCCTGACCTCCTGGCTACTGGCCTTGGAGCCCTTGAGTCTCAAGAGGAATAATAGATGCTTAATTCTGGCTGCCTCCCCCCACCCACATGTAAAATTGGGTACTTGAGATATGAGAGATTCACAAGCATCCTGCAGTCTTTAGAAGTTTCTGAGAATGTTTGGGGTGCTCTGGAATATTTAGGGGATTCTTGGGGGGATGTCCAGGGGAGCCCTTTTAGCGTGTTAAGAAATGTTCGAGGTAGCTCTGACCAGCCCCAGGGTCTGACCTTTACCCTCGTGGGCTCTGCTTCCCTGGGGCCTTTCTACCTGCCTGACCCCTACCTACTGTGCCCACAGCCATTGCGCTGAACCGAGTGGAGGATGTCAGGACCGTGTTAGAACATTATGCCCTGGAGGATGACCCACTGGAGGCTTTCAAACAGCGGCAGAGCCGGCTAGAGCAGGTGGGTGCTCAGACTGCAGATGGGTGGGGTCATCACGTCAGTTCCCAAGGGAGGGCCCCTAGAGCAGCCTGTCTCTGCTCTGGCTGCAAGACCTTGACCAAGGACCTGGTCTTCCACACAACTGTCCTGTAGGGCTCTTGTAATGGGGAAGGAGGTGGTCGATTTCCACAGCCTGCTTTGAGAGCAGGAGGCAGGAAAGCCAAGCATGGATCTTGGAGAGGTGTAGTCCGTGATGATTTCAAGCAGATATGAGGGCCCAGGTTTTGTGTGGACAGGAGGTTTGGGTCAGGCCTGGAGAATGGGGATCCCTGGACACTTGGCCCAAGGGACAGGGCAAGGAGTTCCGGTGTTCTCAGTGTGATCCTGGTAATTTGGAAATGAGGCTGAGAATATGGATTGAGCCTGGGAGAGAAATCCTCTGGGGTCTAAATTGAGGTTGACCAGATTCTGGGTTAGATGCCTGCGAGTAGGGCTGGAGCTCCTGAGTGCCCAAAGGATGAGTCTTTGGAGATTTGGGCCTGGGATTCCCCCAACATTCAAACTGGGGTCCTTTGGCTGAGGGCTGGACACTGGGGCTCAGAGACCAGAACAGTATAGTCTGATGAAGAGCCTGGGGTCTCACCAGCATCTATGTTTACGGTAAAAAGGATCTGGGGTAGGTTCCCGGGGTTCAGGAGAGGGGGATCATGACAGTACCAGGACTTGAATCTGGGCTCCTGTGTCTGGGCTGGCATTCTAGGAGCTTGGGGAAGGGGTTTAGGGCTGGGCAGAGGTTTAAGGAAGATGGCCCCTTGGAGGAGGGAGTCTAGAATACCCAGCCCGGGCTGACCCTCCTCCCTGTCTTTCACCCCAGGAAGAACAGCAGCGCCTGGCTGAGCTCTCCAAATCCAGCAAGCAGAACCTCTTCTTTGGCTCTCTTACCAACCGCTTATGGCCTCGCTCCAAACAGCCCTGACTTCTGAGCCTCTTCAGACTCACTGCCTGGGTCCTGGGCCCGAGGCCCCAGTGCTCCCAGATCATGGCTTGGGCAGCCACATCCAATAAAGTCCATCCCAGATGCCACACTCCTGTGTCCGGAGAGTCTCCAGATGGGGGCATCGGGGTGAGGTCCGGGACTCTTGGGACATTGTCCCACAGTGCCTAATTGGCTGCCAAGCACAGTGTCGGTTGTTTGATGGATCAGGATTGGTTTTGAACCCTGGCCTGGGAATCCGCAAACCCAGGTCCTTCTAGCCATGGCTTGTGTGCAGTGTGACCTCAAAAAGTACTTCTCACTCTTTGACCCTGTGAGTCCTCATCTATGGAAAAGGGAAGAGAGGTCAACACTGGGGATTTAGAGCCAGGTCACTGCCAGGGTGTTGTGTACAAGCGCGAAGCCTGGGCTCCTTGGGGTTCTGGGGGGGACCAGAGGACAGCTGTTACCCCCTCTGCCAGCTGTGGCCCTGTGGGAAGGTGGGCCTGGAGTTGCTTGATCAGCTTTTTCAACAGAAGCCAGAGGTTGTTTTTGTTTTTTGTTTTTTGTTTTTTTAATTTGGGGTTTTTATATTAAGTCTCCCAATTTTTAAATGTTGGGTCCTAACTAGGACAGGCAGACTGTCGTAGCCCTGAATGGTGGCGTTTTCTGTGAGACTGATCCAGTCCAGCAGCCAGTGGTCATACGGCATCATGATACTGAGGACTGGAGTTTCTGTATCATTTCAATTAACTTTAACTTAAGCAGCCATGCGTGGGTCCTGGCTCCTGACGTGGACAGCACAGTTGCGTGGCACTCCACGGTATGGGATCCGGACTGTCCAAGTTCAAGTCCCAACTTCACCACTTCTGTCTACCATGGTCTTGAGCAGGTTACTTCACCTCACGTGCCTCCATTTCCCCGTCTACAATGTTAACAGTACCTGCCTCGTAGGCTAGGCTTGAGGGCTGAGGGAGGCACTCCATGGAGGCACCCGGATGGTAGCTGTGTACCTTCTGCCTCTGCCTCCTCATCTCACAAATGGGGGTGATGGGAGGACTGATCTTGGAGCAGCTGTGAGGGGTAAACAGGACAGCCCGTGCTCAGGCGGTGAGCCTTCTTACCAGGTGACCACACTGGCTCTTCACAGACTGCAGCATCCTGGACCAGCTTGACGGCCCCCACACCCGGCTGGCCCAGCCTCTCCTCCAGCCAGCACTTAGTGTCAGGACCAGCTAAATATTTTGGTGTTGCTATAATAATTAAAATGTAACTTTGTGGGCCAGATTGATGGAGCCTTTGAACTCTAGATTTTTTTAAAACCTTACTGATGTCTACAAAGAAGTTAAAATTTGCCTAACTTCCCAGCCCCAAGGTCTACTATCTATACCTGGGGCTAGGTTTTAGGGGTCTTGGTTTACTCATTCATCAGAGATTAATGATAGTACCTCTCTCGTCCATTCACTCCTAAGTCCTGAGTGCCTGGCCTTGTTCTAGGCAGTAGGGTGCATCAGTGAGCAAATTAGGTAAAAAGCTCTCACCTCGAGGAGGAGACAATGGTAAGATATTTCTCAAGGTAATAAATGCAGTAAGAAAAATAAAGTATGGAAAGTAGATAGAGTGGTTTGGGGACTTGTGCTGATTTAGACCAAATGGAATAGTCAAGGCCTCTTTGGAGGGTGCATTTGACCATAATGAAATGAGGATCTCTGAGCGTGTCAGGCACAGTCACCTCGGGGCCTTTGCACTTGCTGTACTGGCAGGAATATTTTCCCAGGATCCATATCACTGCCCCTCTTCCCCCACCTCAGGTCTTGCTCACATGTCACCTCAGTGTGGCCTATCTGGCCCTAAGATCGGCCTGTAAGGAAAAGTCCTCCATAGCCAAAGACACTCAGGAAACTCTCCTCCAGTGTACTCCATACACGTGACAGAATCACCTGAAATCCCATCATGTCTGGCACAAACCTTCAATAAAGCCTGGCTATTTCTGTGACCTTGAAAATGTTTAAGCTATCTCAGACCTGGAATCTGTTATCTTCCCAAGTTACTACCCAAGGCAGGACTTTACCTTCTCCCACAGCAGGTTCTAAAGATTGTCCAAAATCTATTTGAATGTCTCCTGTGATGGGAAGCTCACTCCTCCATCTATTCCAGTACAGGGCCTACTTTGCCTCCTGGTAGTTGGCTCAGGGGTGTGGCTCTGCTTTGGGCCACAGAGCCAGTTAGGGTAGGGGGATGTGGACGGAGGGCCACAAGTGTCAAACTTAGGGTCCTGGAGTGTATGTTTTCCTTCCTTTCTTCTCTTTTTCTTTGTAGGTTCCACACTCAAGTGTGGAGCCCAATGCAGGACTTGAACTCACAACCTGAGATCAAGACCTGAGCTGAAATTGAGAGTGGGACACTTTACTGACTGAGCCACCCAGACACCCCTCAGAGTGTATTTTGAAGGCACTGGGGAGCCTTGCAAGAGTCCGCAGGAGAGGGTCCACGGTCAGATTTAGCCTTAGACCCCATATGCCAGAAGGGTCATGGCTGGGAGGAACTGGGGGGCTGTGGGACTCAGAGGAGGTACCTGCCACCTTGGTGAATGTCAAGGAAGTGCCTGCAGGAGGAGGAACTCTGCTGAGAACAGAATTCAACAGAGGAGGGAGTGGAAGACCTATGCGAAGACAGAGGCTGGGGGCGTCCATACAGTGACCATGGCCCTCCCCAGCCTCTGAGCAGACCTTCCATGACTCCAGTCCTCAGGATTAAGAGGAAATTTTTTTTTTTTTTTAAGATTTTATTTTTGTGGTGCCTGGATGGCTCACTTGGTTGAGCATCTGACTCTTGATTTCAGCTCAGGTCCTGCTTTCAGGGCCTGTGGGATGGAGCGCTGGCTGGTGGAGCCCTGCATCCCCTGCACTGGGCTCTGCGCTCAGCGGAGAGTCTGCTTCTCTCCCTTTCCTCCCCCACACTCCCCTCCCCGCCCCCTCCCGACCACTCGCCCTCTCTCTGTAAAATAAATAAATCTTGGGACACCGGGGTGGCTCAGCGGTTGAGCGTCTGCCTTTGGCTCCGGGCATGATCCCAGAGACCTGGGATCGAATCCCACATCGGGCTTCGTGAATGGAGCCTGCTTCTCCCTCTGCCCTGTCTCTGCCTCTCTCTCTCTCTGTGTCTCTCATGAATAAATAAATAAAATTTTAAAAAATCTTTTAAAAACGGTTTTTAAGTAATCTCTCCACCCAGTGTGGGGCTTGAATTCCCAACCTCGAGATCCAGAGCCTCTGGCTCCAGAGGGAGCCAGCCCAGCATCCTAAGAGGGGGCTCTAACTCTCCTTCATTAAAGCTGGCTGAGCGCCGGCCCCCTCCGGGGTCAGCCGGGCTGTACCCTAGTGACCATCCTGAAGAGCTCTGTAAACCGAACCCCATTTCCCCCAACAATTATTAGCCTCGAAGCATTAAAATGTTTTCTCTGGGGCGAAAAAGGGAGTTGGCGTCACCTAAGGGCTTTACTCAGCACCTGGCGCTGCGCGACTAAGATCCAGAAGCCGGAGCATCTGCGCCGCCCCGGCCCTGGCTGGCCTTGGCCCGGGGGTGCCCCCTCCCCCCACTGTGAGGGAGCTGGGGGCGCCCCTGGTCTGTGAAGACGGAATTTCCTGCCCATTTGCTCCTCACACCTTCCGGAGGCCAAACGGGCGGCCCAGCTGCGGCTCGGGGGGAGGGGCGGCCGCCCGGCAGATGGCGGCATTTACATACAGCTGGGGCCGCCGGCCGGGCGCCTCCCCCAGCCCCGCGCCGCCCCGGTGCGGGCTTTCGAGCGGCGGCTTTGTCTCCGGGCGGGGAGCGCACGCACCACGCATGTCCACACGCACACGAGGGCCACAAAGAGCCCCTGATCTGCATCGTATCCACACGTGGCTACGCCCACGGACCTCCCACACCTGATCTTCACACGCGCACGCTCGGTTATTCGCAGCTGACACAGACCCCGACACACACACACGTACCTGCACGGACCACCAAGTTAGAGATTCCTATGACTCCACTCAGGGGTCCAGGATCTCAGGCTTCCTCACCCACGCACAGAGAAGCATCCAGGACCCCCAAAGTGACACAATCCTGAAGTCACGGACGCCTCCATCCTCCCATGCAGGTGCACACGCGTACCCCACCCCCCCCACACACACACAATGACCTACAACCTCACAAATCGTCTTAACCGCATACCGGTGTAGGCACACACGATCACAGGCACAGCCTCAGCAGGAGCGCCGGCTCACCCCACACACAGGCGCGGATCTTAAAATCATATATAACCTCGCACGCCGGCCCCCTGGCCGCACCCCAGCCTCAGCCACACACAGTCGTGCCAGAGCCACACGAGATCACCACGCACGACATTGCCTGTGCCCACATCACAATCTCACGGGGGCTCCAGCACGCTCCCCTTCCCCTGCGACCTCCTCCCCTAGGGTCTCCCGGAGCCCGGCGGCTGCCCGAGGGGGCGGAGCCGTCCCCTCCGATATAAGGCCGGGGAGCCAGCAGCTGCGGCTCCAGCACCCCCCGAAAGGCCATGGTCAGCCCGCAGATGCCCCAGCTCCTGTCCCGGACGGTGATCCTGGCGCTTATTTTCCTTCCCCAGGTCAGAGCAGGAGTGGAAAGGGAGGAAGGGAAGGGGTGCGACCCAGGGGTCTTGGGGCGGACGGGACGCCTGGGCCCCGCGCCTCCTCATCCTGTGCCCCTTTGCGGCCCCAGGCCCGGCCGGCAGGCGTCTTCGAGCTGCAGATCCACTCTTTCGGGCCGGGACCAGGCCCGGGGGCGCCGCGGTCCCCCTGCAGCGCGCAGGGCCCGTGCCGCCTCTTCTTTCGGGTCTGCCTGAAGCCAGGGGTCTCCGAGGAGGCCGCCGAGGCTCCGTGCGCCCTGGGCGCGGCCCTGAGCGCGCGCGGACCGGTCTACACCCAGCAGCCCGGAGCCCCGGCGCCCGACCTGCCGCTGCCCGACGGCTTCATGCGCGTGCCCTTCCGGGAAGCCTGGCCGGTGAGAACCCCGTGCCGGGGGCCTTACCCAACCTCTCCGGCCTTCTACCCTCCAACTTCTATGGCCCCAACTTTGCCCCCACCCAGGGACCCCAAATTCCCAAACCAGTAACTATCATCTAGAATCGTACATTCTTAGACCTGTAAACCCTACCCACAGGGCACCCCAAATTTCTGACTCCAGCTTCCACTTTGGGGATCCCAAATGTTCTGACCCCCACCCTGCATGCGTGGGACCCCAGGTTCCCAGAACCTCAAACTCACCCTCTGTAAATCCCAAATTCTTAGAACCCTTCCTCTGTTCCCTGGGGGTCCCGAAACACTGGAACCCTTATCTTTATCTTT
This sequence comes from Vulpes lagopus, assembly GCF_018345385.1. NCBI lineage: Eukaryota > Metazoa > Chordata > Mammalia > Carnivora > Canidae > Vulpes > Vulpes lagopus. Next base: position 170,319,967 of record NC_054825.1, on the reverse strand, counting down.
AGATCTCTCTGCACTTAGGGACCTTGCCACAGCTTGTCTTTGGGACCCCAATCTCCTCTCACCTTATCCCTTCTCACATCTTCCAGTTGGGGCCCATATTCATGACTTCTACTTCCAAATTCCTACCTCCCATCTCCCAACCCCAGAAGCAGACAGGTGAACAGAACTTTGCTTGAATTCTAGACCCCTGTCCTTTGGGCAAGGTGGCTTTCCCTGTCCCAGCCTCAGTTTCCCCATCTGTAAAATGGGATCATCCTGGTACCTTACAAAGGGATTTAACCCTTTGAGGGATTTAACCAGGTATCTCCAATTTAATGTTTACCCACAGGAAGCGCTCAATAGAGGAAGCCCACACTGTCCTTCCTTCCCCGAGCCAGCCCCTCTGGGAATTGTCCCTTGTCTGCCTGGTCCCTGGAATGATGACCACCCCTAGAGTCTGGCCTTCATCAAGCACCCATCCTGACCACTGTCTTCCGTTCTTTCTTCTCCTTCCTTCCTTCACCCAACCAGGGCACCTTCTCTCTTATCATCGAAACCTGGAGAGAGGAGTTAGAACAGATTGGAGGTGAGTGTCTTCAGTCATCAGACTGAAGTGAGGAGTGTGGGGGCTCCAGGGAGTTGGGGCCCGATGTAAGGTCCACGACAGTGACATGTGGCCGTCTGTGGGGTGGAGCATTCACGGGATTGCCCATCTGTGATGTCCTCACAGCTCCCGGAGTGGGGTGCTGGGTGTTGGTAGCCCCAGGACTCTAGGCATGTCGGTGTAGAAGTGTCCTTGTGCCGGACGTAGGAGTCTCTGGCCTGATACCAGGCAAAGGACACTCTTCCTATCTTGGAATCGAAGCCACCAGAGCAGGATATAGCACCTCACAGGTCGGCACTGTCACCATCTGAGTTTGATAAGCTGGGGTACAATGTCCGTTACTTCTGTTTTCTTTTCAAAGCTGTCATGACGTCCACGTAGAGGTCCCAGGAGCCCTGTGGGATGTTCGCAGGTTCCCCAGAGACAATATTGAGCAAAGGTTTCAGGGAGGGAGATGGGGTGGTTTTATTCTTAATTTGAGGGGATTTGAGTGTCATGTACAGCTCACAGCCAGGTCTGTGACCATTGAGGCACAGAAAGCTCCTGTGGCACAGTGTCGGGGTGTGACAGCTTTGCTGGGGACAAAGTGCCACTCTCGGTATCCGGAGGCTTCAGACAAGAAGGGTAATTTGTGGTCTGGTAATTGGGGTCTCTGTCACCGTTTTGATATAGGAAGATCCGAGGCACGGTTTGGGCGTGTGTTACGACCTCCCTTCAAGGGACTGGAGTTGCCCCTTGGCCATAGAGATCTCGGATGTCACAGGGTCTTAGGGGGCTCGTTACTACTTTAATATAAAAGATTCTGGGGCAGGTGGGGGGTATTTCGGCTTCTGGGGGAGGACTGTTATCGCGATGGCCATAGGGGGCCAGAGGGTCCCAGTGGGACGGCGACATCGTTATGGGAGGTCGCGGCCTTGCCAAGGGGTGGCCGCCATCCTCAGGGCACTGTCGGGGCCTCGCTGAGAGGGGCAGGGAGAGGGCAGAGTGCAAGCTGCGTGGGCACCGCCCGAGTCCGCCGCCCCAGAGCCGCTCCCTTGTCCCCGCAGGGCCCGCCTGGAGCCTGCTGGCGCGCGTGGCCGGACGGCGCCGCCTGGCGGCCGGGGGCCCGTGGGCCCGGGATGTGCAGCGCGCAGGCGCCTGGGAGCTGCGCTTCTCGTACCGCGCGCGCTGCGAGCCGCCCGCCGTCGGGGCCGCGTGCGCGCGCCTCTGCCGCCCCCGCAGCGCCCCCTCGCGGTGCGGTCCGGGACTGCGCCCCTGCGCGCCGCTCGAGGACGAGTGCGAGGCCACGCGTGAGTGCTGCGTCCCAGCGCCCCCCACCTGCCGCCCTTCCTTGGCCGCCTCTCACCGCCCGCTTACCTCTGCAGGCAGCCGGGTACCCCGACTCAGGGTGCTCTGCCCGCGTCCGCAGACGCCCCCTCCGGGAAGCTAAAGCTGCTGCCTGCTGGCCAGGCCCCCCCAGGCCCCGCTCCAGCCCCCTTCACCCCTGCGCCGTCCTCACCCCCCTCCCACGGTCCAGCTACCGCCCCCTCGGGGAAACTGAGGAGCCCAGACTTCTCTCCAGCCCTGCCTGGGCACTCCAGCCCCCTTCCCTCTTTCTAGGGCACTTTTCTAGGAACCTCACACCCATTTCCCATGCTGGGACCCACCCCGGGTTCCTCCTCTAACGGGGGACCACAGCCCTTTCCAGATGCTAGGACCCTTTAAACTCTTCTCATGCTGGGGCCCTTCTCACCCCCACCCAGGAGCTTTGGAAACTGCAGTTTCCCGCACCCCCCACCCCCTATCCCCGCCAAGGGATCTTTATCCTCCTTCTCTGCAACTTGCAGGCCAGATATCATTGGTTTCCAAAGCTTGGAACCTCAGACCGCCCCCCAAACTTCTGAATCCCACGGAAGCCCCTAGGACTCCCAGGCTTATCCAGATGCTCCCAAACCTGCCCTAAGCCAACACCCTCCCATTTTGCTTGAAAGGCCAGGGGCCGCTCCCCAAACCCTCATCGCCTTCTCTCATTCTGCTCTCGCCAAGCTCAGACCCTGGGGACCCCACTCCATTCTCCTTCCAAGAGCACAGACTCTGGAGCTCAGTGGCCTGGGTTCACATCCTCCATCTGCCACTTCCCATCTGCCTCTCTAGGCCTCAGTTTCCCTGTGTGGAAACTGGGGGGTCACAGTACCATCTAGCCCGGGGGTGGGTGTTGTTGTCACAAGGATGAAACAAAGCAATGCACAGAAAGTGCTCAGAAACTTCTCTGATTCCTTTCCTCCTGAGCTGCCCTCGTCACTATTACTCTTCCCTCTGCCTCTCCTTCCCCCATAGCGGCATGTCGAGTGGGCTGCAGTCCAGACCACGGCTTCTGTGAGCAGCCCAATGAATGTCGATGCCTGGAGGGCTGGACTGGGCCCCTCTGCACCATCCCAGTCTCCAGCAGCTGCCACACTCCCAGGGGCCTGTCCTCTGCCACCACCGGATGCCTTGTACCCAGGCCCGGGCCCTGTGACGGGAACCCGTGTGCCAACGGGGGCAGCTGTAGTGTCAGTATCACCCCCTCCTACCTCATCCTGAGGGAGTTCCGGGTGGCCCCCTGTCTGGGGCTCCCTGAGATCACAACCTGGAGAGGGCTGGGGGCAGCTGTCAGGGGAGGGCTGCCTGGAGGTGTCCAGTCTTCATCTGGGGCCTTGAAGTAGGATTAGGGAATGGGATTGGGAAGAGCCGATGCAGTGGGTGGCACCTAAAGGGGTGGGCATATGGGTGTGGCTACCAACTGTCCCCCACCCCCTGCCCCTGGAATGAGGGGGCACCCTGAGGACAACTCAGGGTGCAAGGAAGGGAGGGGGTGGGAATTTAGGATGAGGGGGCATCAGAGAAGGTTTCCTGGAGACGGGCCCAGGGCTGGGGCTTCTGAAGTCCAATTTGGCCGAGGGGCAGTGGAGCGGGTGGACCAGGTGAGTGGCCTGGGGTCAGCAAAAGTGTGGCGGTGGGAATGAGTCTGGTGTGTACTGGGATAAAGTGGAGCCCAGTGTGGGCTCCCGGACACTGCCGCTAAGGGACAGCGAGAAACAGGGTTCAGGTTAGGGGGAAGGCCTGAGAAAGGGAGATCCAGAGAAGGCTTCGTGGAGGAGGTGGGCTTAGGGCTAGGACCTGGAGGTAGGAGGCGGCTATGCGGACAGAATCGGGGAGACCTGCCTGGTAGCATCTGTGGGCAAAAGTGTAGAGGAGGGAATGGGATCTCTCCGGGCCCCCAGAGCTTCCCCTCTGCGGGGTTGGATGGGCAGATCCAGAAACGCCCAGTGATTTCAGGAGGACTTCCCAGGTGAGGCCCCTGAAGACTGGGAGGTAGGACGGGACCAGGAGCAGCCCTCCATGGCCAAGGTAGGAGGGGAGATGGGATTTTGCTCCCAGGAGACCCTGTGCCGAAGTCCCCTTGCTGCCACCCAGGAGACCCCAGGATCCTTCGAATGCGCCTGTCCCCGCGGGTTCTATGGATTGCGGTGTGAGGTGAGCGGGGTGACGTGTGCGGATGGACCTTGCTTCAATGGTGGCCTGTGTGTGGGAGGCGCAGACCCTGACTCTGCCTACGTCTGCCACTGCCCGCCCGGATTCCAAGGCTCCAACTGTGAGAAGAGAGTGGACCGGTGCAGCCTGAAGCCATGCCGGAACGGTGAGGGGGCGGGGCGGGGTGGGGGTCCCTGCATGGTCAGTGGCTCACACGGTCCTGGGTGGGAATCTGGCTGTGCTTTGTCTGGCCGTGGCCCGGGAAAGGGACTCTCTGTGCCCAGTCTGTTTGTTCTGGGCAAGGTGGTGTCCCGATCTCAAAAATACTTGAGTCAGGGACGCGTGGCTGCTCAGTCGGGAGAGCATGTGATTCTTGATCTCAGGGCTGTAAGTTCAAGCCCCATGTTGGGTGTAGAGATCCCAGGACCCGGAGATCATGACCTGAGCCAGAGGCTGACACTTAGCTGACTGAGCCACCCGGGGGCCCCAGCTCAGTGCATTCTTATAATAATAATAATAATAATAATAATAATAATAATAATAATAATAATAATAATTCTCTCCAAGACAGAGGGCGTGCACTCTGGGCTGAGTGGTACTAGGGACACGGCAGTGACCCGGGCAGCTCTGGCCGCGCCCTCAGAGGGTACCAGCCCAGAGGAGAAGCCACGCTTGTCCTTGAAACCCAGAGCCGTCAGGGTTAGGACGGGGGAGCGCGGGGCTGGGATGGAGAGTCCGGAAGGCTTCCTGGAGGAGGGGGCATCCGAGCAGAGACCTGAAGGCTGAGCTGGGGAAGAGACACGGTGAAAAGAAGGGGAGGAAAGGAGTGAGGGGCACAAGGCACGGGCAGGGCCGGCGCTGCAGACGTGTTCGGGGACGCTACGTGAGAAGGCCGGCGGCGGGAGATAAAGGGAGATCGGAGCGCGGCCTCCATCCAAGACTGGACGGGCCTACGCTCCGGCCACTCCCAGGGGCTGGCCCTGGAGGCGGCGGCGGGGACCCCGCGGCCGGCGGGCAGAGCCGAGGGTCCCCGACGCCGCTGACGCCCCTTCCCCGCAGGCGGGCTCTGCCTGGACCTGGGCCGCGCCCTGCGCTGCCGCTGCCGCGCCGGCTTCGCGGGGCCGCGCTGCGAGCACGACCTGGACGACTGCGCCGGCCGCGCCTGCGCCAACGGCGGCACGTGCCTGGAGGGCGGCGGCGCGCGCCGCTGCTCCTGCGCGCTGGGCTTCGGCGGCCGCGACTGCCGCGAGCGCGCCGACCCGTGCGCCGCGCGCCCCTGCGCCCACGGCGGCCGCTGCTACGCCCACTTCTCCGGCCTCGTCTGCGCCTGCGCGCCCGGCTACATGGGCGCGCGCTGCGAGTTCCCGGTTCACCCCGACGGCGCGGACGCCGGCGCGGGGGCGCTGCCCGCGGCGATGCCGGACCTGCGGCCGGGGGACCCGCGGCGCTCCCTTCTGCCCCCGGCTTTGGGACTGCTGGTGGCCGCGGGGCTGGCCGGCGCTGCGCTCCTGCTGGTCCACCTGCGGCGCCGCGGCCCGGGCCGGGACGCTGGGCCCCGCCTGCTGGCGGGGACCCCGGAGCCGTCGGCGCACGCGCCGCCCGACGCCCTCAACAACCGCAGAGCGCAGGACGGCGCGGCCGCGGGGCCGAGGTGAGCGGCCGCGCGTCTCCCGCTGCCTCGTCAGCCCCGACCTCGTTAGGCCTTCCCGCGCGGTCCCTCCTTTTCTCTGCTCCCGGCCTCTTCCGAGTGCGTCTTCCCGCAGCTCCCTAGTTGGCTTCGGGTCCTCTCCGTGGCGGGTGGGGCAAACCCAGACGTGAGAAGACGAAGGGCCTGGGCCTGAGGCTTTTCCTCCCGCAGCCAGCCCGAGGGTTGGAGTCACCCTGAAGATGGAGGCTCGCGTGCCATTTACGTCATACCCGCCCCTTCCGTCTACGCCCGGGAGGTACCTACCCCCTCTGCCTTCCCCGCACACTCTGGGGGCGCTGGGCGGAGGCAGCCCCTGCGCTTCCCCCAGCCCCCCTCTCCTCCGGTCTGCACGAATGAGGAGGGTGGAGTCTGGGACGTCCTTGAGGCATGTCTTGCAACCCTCTTGCTGTCCTTTGGAGCTACTTCCCTCTTCTCTTTGGAAGACCCTAAGGGCTTCTAGAGGTCTCGGTGGGGAGAGCCGCAGCCCACTCACTGGGGGGCGGGAGAGGAGGCCCGGGGGCAGCCCTTTCTAATGCCTCCTACTTATTTCATTTCTAGGCCTGACCTGCCCCTTCTCCATCAGCGCCTGGAGACAGAACCTGGATATTTTTCTATTTACCTGGTGGTGCCCAGTCTCTGCCTCAGACACCTTGGAGCTGGAGGGGTGGCCGGGAGAATTTTCCCTTGGGGCGTTGTACATAATGGTTATTTAAATCCTATTTTTTCCTCTCTCCATCTCTCCAGAGACATCTATAAAGGTTCATATTTTGTATCAGCTTTGACTCCTTGGGCTGAGTGCTTTGGACTTAGTGTTGGGACGGAGGGGGGAGACACTGTGTCCTGAGAAGACTAGGACTTTGCTGGAGGGAGCAGAAACACCTCAGAGTGGCTTAAGTAGGAGGATTTAATAGTTCACAAAAATGAAAGATCTTGTGGTAGGGGTGGCTTCAGCAGGCCTGCATTCAGGTACCTTCAGTACCTCTTCCCCAGTTGTGTCTGGGAATAACTTGGTTGATTTAAATGAGGCTTCCTTTGGCTCTGGCTTGTCACATGGCCTTGAGGGACCAGGAGGATTAGGGACCAGGCAGAAAGGTTTATTACGATTGGCCAGGCTTGGTTGTCCAGTGCGTGGTGGGAAGTAAGGCCAGTCAGCCTATCCAAATCAAGTGGGGCACATGGATGGGTAAAGCAGTGTCCCTCCCTCTACCCAAATTCTAGGTTTGTTAATAGATATGAGTATTGCATTGGGTATTGCATTGGGCCGGCAAACCAACTGTTACAAGAACAAAAACTCAATAAATTTGAAGAGTTAATTGGCTTCATTAAGTGATTCATAATTGGGCAGCACCCTGTCTGGTGAGTAGAGGGGAGCTGGGAGGAGTTGTATAAAATAGAAGGTTTTTATAGGAAGGAGGGTGGGATGAGAAAATGAGCAAAAGAAAAGGAAGGGTTGTTCCAGGGAAGGTCACCTTCAGGAAGGGCTGGAGTCTTATTGGGGAGTTACCTCATTTTTGGGGGGATGGAAGGGGTCCATGTGATGGATTCCATCGTTGGTGCTGACCAGAGAATTCCTGACCGGCCTGTTGAGACATATTTTTGAGTGAACTTGAAACTGCAATTAAGTATTAAGTCCCAGTTTGGTGACTTAGCTTAAGTGATGCCATTTTGTGCCTGGGTTTTTGTTTTTGTTTTTGTTTTTTTTACTATTTTATTTATACATGAGAAACACAGAGAGAGGCAGAGACACAGGCAGAGGGAGAAGCAGGCTCCCCACAGGGAGCCCAGTGTGGGACTCATACCAGAACTCTGGGATCGCGCCTCGAGGGGAGGACAGACACCTAATCACTGAGCCACCCAGGTGTCCCATTTTATTTATTTGTTTGTTTGTTTGTTATCCATGATAGAGAGAGAGGCAGAGATACAGGAGGAGGAAGAAGCAGGCTCCATGCGGGGAGCCCGACTCGGGACTCAATCCCGGGACTCCAGGATCGCGCCCTGGGCCAAAGGCAGGCGCCAAACCGCTGAGCCACCCAGGGATCCCTGTTCCTTTTTTTTTTTTTAAGATATTATTTTTTTAAGTAATCTCTACATCCAGCGTGGGGCTCGAAATCACAGCCCCAAGATCAAATGTTGCATGTTCCACTGACTGAGCCAGCCAGGCTCCCCAAGCCTATGCTTTCTTTTTTTTTTAACACAACAGAACAGTCAGAGTGGAAAGAATCCATTTTGGGATGCCTGGGTGGGTCAGTGGTTGAGCTGCTGCCTTTGGCTCAGGGCTGGGAGTCCAGGGATGAGTCCCCCATTGGCCTCCCTTCAGGGAGGGAGGGAGAAGAGAGCCTGCTTCTCTCTCTGCCTATATCTCTGCCTCTCTGTGTCTTGAATGAATAAATGAATAAAATCTTTTATTTATTTTTTAAGATTTATTTATTTATTTATTTATTTATTTAGAGAGGCGGAGAGAGACACAGGAGGAGGGAGACACAGGAGGAGGGAGAAGCGGGCTCCATGCTGGGAGGCCCATGTGGGACTTGATCCCAGGACTCCAGGATTACGCCCTGGGCCAAAGGCAGGCGCTAAACCACTGAGCCACCCAGGTATCCCCGAATAAAATCTTAAAAAAAAAAAAAGTTTCATTTTACAGAAGAGAAAATTAGGCTCAGAAAGTTGGAAGTAACTACTGCAAAGACAGTGTGGGCTTTGCGGCGCAGTCATCCTGCATGATGCCTTTGTGCTAAAGAGCTTGTAGGAATTTTTTTTTTTTAAGATTTTATTTATTCATGAGAGAGACACACAGAGAGAGGCAGAGACACAGGCAGAGGGAGCCGGATGCGGGAGTCGATCCCAGGACTCCAGGACCATGCCCTAGGCCGAAGGCAGGAGCTAAACTGCCAAGCCACCCAGGGATCCCCAACTTGTAGGATTTTTGTGGATCCGTGTTGCGCTTCCCTGTTTCTAGAAACCAAAATGCAGGGACGCCTGGGTGGCTCAGGGGTTGAGCATCTGCCTTCGGTGTGATCTTGGAGTCCTGGGATCAAGTCCCACATTGGACACCCCTTGAGGAGCCTGCTTCTCCCTCTGCCTATGTTTCTGCCTCTCTCTCTCTCTGTGTCTGTGTGTGTCTCTCATGAATAAATAAATAAAATCTTTAAGAAAAAAAAAAACAACCCCAAAATGCAGCTATGTTGGCTGCCTGCAACACCCTGATGTTTATAAGGTATCACAAAATAAAACATCAAAAAAGTAATTTAACTTCTAACGTGAGAAAAAAATTCACATTCCTTTTTTTTTTTAAAGATTTTATTTATTCATTCATGAGAGACACACACAAAGAGAGGCAGAGACACAGGCAGAGGGAGAAGCAGGCTCCATGCAGGGAGCCCGACATGGGACTCGATCCCAGGACTCCAGGATCACACCCTGGGCCGAAGGCAGCGCTAAACCACTGAGCCACCCGGGCTGCCCTTCACATTCCTTTAGATCTAATGGTCTCAGGTCTAGGACTTTATGTGTAAACTTTGACTTGAGCACAAAGCTCTCTGTGCACAAAGCAGTGATTTGTAACAGCCAAAGGCAATAAACAATCCTAAATGTCTGATAAGAAGGGACTGGTTATTTTAATTTGGGGCATTTATAAGTGGGATATTTCACAACCCTTAAAAATGCTGTAGATATGCTAATATGAAATTATCTTTGATAGATTTTGTCCAAGGGGGAAAAGTAGAAGGTACAGAAGAACCAATAGGGTGCTACCATTTGTGTTTTAAAAATGGACTATATGGAGTTCCCACTTCTGGCATGGAAGGAGCTCGGCGGACCTGCCCGCTAGCACACTGGTGGAAGTTATAAAAACAAAATGACAAACCAACCATTTGAAGCTTCTGGGAATGATCCGGAGGGCACATAGCAAATTAATAAACATTTATTCAAGAAAATCGGGATGCCTGGTGGCTCAGCAGTTTGGCACCTGCCTTAGGCCCAGGGTGTGATCCTGGAGTCCTGGGATCGAGTCCCACGTCGGGCTCCCTGCATGGAGCCTGCTTCTCCCTCTGCCTGTGTCTCTGCCTCTCTCTCTTTCTGTGTCTCTCATGAATAAATAAATAAAATCTTAAAAAAAGATCTACTAAAAATTTGGTGAACACAGGGAGAATCAGTGATGGGTGAATCAAGACTCTCTTCTTCCCTCCCCAGTGCTCCCACCATCACCACGCCCCCCGCAACCCCCCCCCCCCGCAGCTCTGCAAACCCCCTCCCATTCCTGACTGGGCTCCCTCTCTGCCCCCAGCTCCCAACTCCCAGTTGGAGGGCTATCCTGGGAAGGGGTAGGGCAGGGTGTCAGCCTTTCTCATCCTGCCCCCAACTACATGTTGCTGAGGCTGAGTTCTGGGGGAGCACAGCCACGAGGTGGGAGCGCCCATCTTCAGCCCAGCCCATACTTGTGGGGCTGTATTTTGGTCATGGTATGGCTGAAAATACTGGGGCCCTGGTTGCCCCTCTGACTCCCAGGGCAGTAGTTTCACATCAATAAAGCAAGCCAGGGGCACCTGGGTGGTTCAGTCATTTAAACTTCTGCCTTTAGTTCAGGGCATGATCCCAGGGTCCCTGAGTCTGGCTTCCTGCTCAGTGAGGAGTCTGTTTCTCCCTCTTCCTTTGCCCCTCCCCACTGCTTATGCTCTTTCTCTTTCAAATAAATAAGATCTTTGTAAAGATTTTATTTATCCATGAGAGACACAGGCAGAGACATAGAGGGAGAAGCAGCCTCCTCACGGGGAGCGCAATGTGGGACTCGATCCCAGGATCACGTCCTGAGCCTAAGGTAGATGCTCAACTGCTGAGCCACCCAGGCATCCCTAAATAAGATTTTTTTTGCGGGGGGGGCGGGGGGAGCATCTTGGGTGGCTCAGCGTTTAGTGCCTGCCTTCCGCCCAGGGTGTGTGATCCTGGAGACCCGGGATCGAGTCCCGCGTTGGGCTCCCTGCGTGGAGCCTGCTTCTCCCTCTGCCTGCATCTCTGCCTCTCTCTCTGTATCTCTCATGAATAAATGAAGTATTTTTTAAAAGATTTTTAAAAAAATTAAGATCTTTTTTTTTTAAGGGCAAGCTAGGAGATCTGGGGCTGCCGCCTCACCCCACTTAGGACTCCCCTCCTAAAGTGGGGTCCCTCTGAGCAAAGTCAACCATCCTCCCCACCCCAACCATCCTCCTGCTCAGAGATTTTGTCTGCAGGAGAAGCAGGCTGCGGAGCAGAGAGCTCCATGTCTTTCCGTGGCTCTCTTCAGGACAGAATATGGAGAAGTTCAAGGCTAAAGTTGCCTCGGAAACAGCAGAGGTTGTGGTGGAAGGCCAGAGGGAGGAGACTGATAGATTCTGGCTACTTTGCCAGAGAGCCAGGGAAAGAGGCAGCTGGCAAGAGCCCTCCCTGAGTCAGAACTAATCTTAAACGTATTTGGGGAGCTTGGGAAGTAACCCTTCCAAGGATCCCTAATTTGATTGGATCAGTCTCCCCACCGTGTTGAAAATTATTATGAGACCAGTAGAGCAACAGCTGATGATTGGTGGAGCCTACTAGCCAAGCAAGGTCAGAGAAAGACCCAGAGAACCTGCCCAAACCCACCAGCCCAGGATGCCTGGGCATATCTAAGGCCTTGTGCCTCCCACCCTGGCTCTACACTTGTTTGCTATCTGAAATGTCCAGTTGCTGACAACAAAAAAACGAGCTAGGTGAGGAAACTGGAAAATAAGACCCATATAACGGAGGAAGGGGAGGGAGGCAACAGAAACTGTCCCAGAGAGTGACCAGACCTTGGGATGAACAGACAAAGCCTTCAAAGTAGCCTCCTCAGGGATGCCTGGGTGGCTCAGACTCTTGATCTCAGGTCAAGTCTTGATCTCGGGGTGGTGGGTTCGAGCCCTGTGTTGGGCTCACACTGGGCATGGAGCCTTTCAAACCAAAGCAAAACCAAAAACCCAGTAGCCGCTGCAAACATGTTTGGAGAAGGACAGGCAACCGTGAGTAACGGAAGTACAAGCACCGAATCGAGAACACCAACGGACAGGCAGGTGTTATTTAATAAAGAATCGGATGGAAATTCTGGAGTTGAAAAGTACAATATCTAAAATGCAAAATTCTCTCGAGGGGCTCAGTAATAGATTTGAACAGTCAGAAGAAAGAACTCTCAAGCTTGAAGATAGAGTAAAAGAGATTGTGCAATCTGAACTAGAGGGAAAGAGCCGGAAAAGGAACAGAGCCTCGGAGAAATGTCTTAAATGTGCACAAAGCATTTTCTATCAGAGGCCGGCAGATAACATGCTCAGTAAGTGTGAGCTCTCAATATGACGCTGGCAGAGAAAAGCCCATTTCACAGAGAGGCAAACTGTAGCTCAAAGAGGGGTAGAAACTTGCTTAGCATCGTGCAGGAAATTCGGTGTGTCCCATGATTTTTTTAAGATTTATTTATTCGTGAGAGACACACACACACACATACACACAGAGACAGAGACATAGGCAGAGAGAGAAGCAGGCTCCTCGCAGGAAGCCCCATGTGGGACTCGATCCCTGGACTCTGGGATCACAATCTGAGCCAAAGACAGATGCTCAACCACTGAGCCACCCAGGCATCCCTTCTCATGATCTTTATTTATAGTGTTTGAGACGCAGGCCCAAGGGTTAACACAGGAAGTGCTCAGGGCTCGCAAAGCACAGTAGGTCATAACTCTTCCTTTTTTTAGACTTATTTATTTTAGAGAAAGGGAGGGAGGGAGAGAGTGCACGTGAGTGAGTGGTGGAGAGGGGCAGAGGGAGAATCCTAAGGACACTACCTGATGAGCCTGGACCCTGACCTGGGGCTTGGTCCAGGACCCGAAGGTCATGACCCAAGCTCAGATCAAGAGTTGGGACTCGGGATACCTGGGTGGTTCAGCAGTTGAGTGCCTTGCCTTTGGCTCAGGGCGTGATCCTGAAGTCCAGGGTCGAGTCCCTAGTCGTCGGGCTTCCTGCAGGGAGCCTGCTTCTCCCTCTGCCTTTCTCTGTCTCTCGTGAATAAGTATAAAATCTTAAAAAAAAAAAAAATTTAGTTTCCTTCCATGGAAACTAAATTTAGATTTAAATTAAAAAACAAAAACAAAAACAAAAAAACGAAAAAAGAAAAACATCCATGGGACACAAGGGCGGGGAGGTTCAGTCAGTTAAGCAGTTAAGCCTCTGCCTTTGGCTCAGGTCATGATCTCAGGGTCCTTCGAGCGAGCCCCACATCTTGCTCCCAGGGAGCAGGGAATCTACTTCTCCCTCTCCCTGTGCCCCTTCCCCTGCTCTCTCTGGCTCTGTCTCTCCCTCTCCTCCAAATAAATAAAATCTTAAAAAAAAAAAAAAAAAGAAAGAAACTCTTCCATGTTTCAAAATAAGTTCTGCACCTGACCTAAAGGTATTGGAGCAATGCCGGAGTCCTGGTTTTGGCAACGCACCACGGTTACATCTGATGTTATTATCAGCTTTCAAGCTGGGTGGAAATTATACAGGATTCTCTGTACTATTTTTCCAATTTCGTGTGACTGGTAAACTTTGAAAAGACAAATATTTAGGAAGCACCTCCTGTGAACATGCCAGGCCTTGTTCTAGGAGCTGGGGATTCAGCAGTGAACAAGACAAGTCCCCATGGAGGAGCTCCCAGTGCCATGGGGCCAAGTGGTTCAAGTGCCAGGACTTGAGCCTGACAGTGTCCATCTGAATCCTGGCTGTGCCGCTTACTAGCTATGGTTATATGTGTAGCACTTAACAGTGTGTAATTGTAAACTCTGTTTTTTGTTGTTGTTTTTTACTATTATGTTTCTTTCTCTCCAGATAACCCGGGTACCCCTTTAGAGAGCCCTCTCTGCCCCAGGCTGGTTGGAGCACCTTTTGGGATCCTGTAGATTACTGTGCCTCCTTCACCGCATCTCTGATCCCTCTGCCGGGTGCCTCCCCTCCTCCAGCCCCCACCAGGCTGCGCTGTCCGTCGTTTGGTGATAGGTATGTTTCCCTCATTGGGCTGGGAACTAATCACTGGACCGGGCCTTTGCCGATGAGGACTCTGACCTCAGAATCTCGCAGGACAGGACAGTGCACACGGCAGGCCCTCAAGAAATATATACTGGACATGTGAATGTTAGCGACAGTGAGAACACTGGAGGAGACATCTCTGCTTCTTACCTCGGAGGTGGGGTTTTAGGGATGGGAATTTTTGGGTGAGACCTAGAGGTCCCTCCCACCGTCTCCCCGGCCCAGAGCAATGGAACCTGAGCGCCGGGTGGAACACGATGTCACAGTGCCCCCTTGTGGTCACCTTCCATTTTAGAACCCTGGTGTGAGTGAGGCTCTCCCTGCCGGAGGAAGGAGGACCGGGCGGGGATCCCAACCCCCGTTACCCCGGGGCCCCTGCCCCCCATGAACAACCAGGCGAGGGCCCCACCCCGCACCTCCGCCCGGGTCTTGGCCTGGGTCCGGGCTTCGACCCCCGTCAGGACCTCGATCCCTGTCCGGACCCCAACGCCTGCCCGGGCCTCCTCCACTCCTGCCCAGACCCCACATCCTGCCCAGATTCCGACCTCGGCCCGGACCCTGAATCCTGTCCTGATTCCGACCTCCTCCCGGGCTCCGACTTCCGTCCAGACCCCAGCTCCGGCCAGGACCCCGAATCCCGTCCAGATGACCAGCCCGGCCCAAACCCCGACTCCCATTCCAACTCTGGCTCGGGCTCCGACTCCCGTCCAGACCTCAGCCTCGGCCCGAATCCCGAATCCGGTCCAGACGCCCACCCCGGCTCGAGGCCCGACTCCCATCCCGACTTTGGCCCGGACCCTGACTCCCGTCCAGACCCCGGCCTCGGCGTGGACCCCGAATCCGGTCCAGATGCCGACCCCACCCCGAGCCCCAGTTCCTGTCCCAACCCAGCCCCGGACCCCGACTCCCATTCAGACCTACGCCCGGACCCCAACTCCCGTCCAGACTCCGAATCCCATCCAGATGCCGACCCCGCCCCGAACCCTGACTCCCGTCCCGACCCTGGCCCGGCCCCCGGCTCCCCTTCCGACCTCCGCCCGGACCCCGACTCCCGGCCCGACCCTGGCCCGATCCCCCGCCCCCCTTCCGACCTCCGCCCGGACCCCGACTCCCGGCCCGACCCTGGCCCGGCCCCCGGCCCCCCTTCCGACCTCCGCCCGGACCCCGACTCCCGTCCCGACCCTGGCCCGGCCCCCCGCCCCCCTTCCGACCTCCGCCCGGACCCCGACTCCCGTCCCGACCCTGGCCCGGCCCCCGGCCCCCCTTCCGACCTCCGCCCGGACCCCGACTCCCGTCCCGACCCTGGCCCGGCTCCCCGCCCCCCTTCCGACCTCCGCCCGGACCCCGACTCCCGTCCCGACCCTGGCCCGGCCCCCCGCCCCCCTTCCGACCTCCGCCCGGACCCCGACTCCCGTCCAGACCCCGACCCCGCTCGCAATCCGGACTCCCGTCCGAACTCCAACCCGGATCCGGACCCCGACTCCCCTGCAGATGCCGACCCAGGTCCGTGCTCTCATTCCGGCCCGGACGCCTACTCAGATCTGGACCCCGACTCCGGCCCGGACCCCAACCCCAATTTCATCCCCGGGGGAGGTCGAGGCCGCGGCCCCTGCCTCGGAATCCTTCGGGAGCTCGGCCCTGCCCCTGGAACCGCCCCCAGAACCTGCCTCGGAGCCCACGACCGCGTCGCCCCACCAGGATCTTTCGCCCACGCCGAGCGTGAAGCCCCTCCCATCGGTCACAAATGGGTTCGGGTCCACCCAAGAGCCCCTTCCTGTCCTCACTCCACCGGCCACTGATTTCCTGGGGCCCACCCTTGGGTCCACCTCGAGGGCAGACTCCTCGGCCACCAAGTTGACCGATTCCACCTCGGAATTCGTTCGGGTGCCCATCCCGGGGACCGACCCCTTCGCGGCCACCGCCTTACCCACGCCCACCAACACCTTCGCCCCCGTCGGCGAGAGCTGCTCGGTGGACAAGATCGCGGTTCGAGTGATCTACTGGTGAGGGCCGTCCGCGTCCGCCCCTGCCCTCCTGGGGGGGGTGCGCGGCGCGGGGGCTTCGAGGAGGGGGAGGCGAGGGAGTCGCCGGTCCCAGGTTGGAAACGGGGCTCCACCTGCCCTTTTCTCTGGGGCCAGAGATCTGTGGCTTCGCATCCCTGCTCTGAGCTGCGCTCATTCACCCTCATTCACTTTTCCATCCTGGAGCGCGCGGCCGCCCTGGGCCATCCTGTGCCGGGCCGAGCGCGGAGCGGAGCCGCCCGCCTTCCCCGCAGCCCCCGCTGGGGGGCGCATCGCAGACGCAGAGCTGCGCCCCGGAGGACGCGGGCGGGGTGATTTCGGGCTGGCCCCTGGGGAGGGCCTCTCCGGGCGGTGAGAAGGAAGCCTCTGGGTGAAGAAAGAGCTGGGGCGGCGGGAGGGGCCGAGGTAGCCAGGGGGAGGGGAGCCCGAGCGCAGAGGTCGAGGGAAGGTGGCTTGTGTTCTCAATGCTGATCCCAGCGCTGACAGTAACAGCAGTGACCTGGGAGGGGGGGGGGGGGAGGCTTGTTTTTCCCTGCAATCCCCGTGCCTCTCTCCTGCTTAAAATGTCCCCTCCTCTCCCCTCTTCTCCCAGCCTCACTATTCCCGCACCCCCCTACCCCCACCCCTGTTTCTGTCTGCCCAGGCCATCTCTCCAGCTCTCTCTCCCCAACTCAGTGTTCCTTTCCCCATGTTGTGTGTGTCTCTTTCTCCTTCTCCCCATGTTTCCTTATCTCCCTCCCCCCTCCCTTTCTCTGCCTTCTCCTTCCTAGCTCTATCCCTGACTCCATGGATTCATGAATTCACTAATTCATTCATTTATTATGCACCTACCTTGTGCCAGGCCCTGTCCTCGGCACCAGGGACATAGCAGTGAGTAAGACAGACAATCTCTGTCCTTGTGCCACTCACATTCTGGTGTGCAGGGGACGGGAATGAACAATAAATATGACACCCAGTAACTATCTGGCATCTTAGAAGGCGATCAGTGCTAATGGCAGAAGGCATGGGGAGGGTCACAATTGTAACTGGGGCGGTCAGGAAGGCCTCCCTGAGAAGGTGATGTATGAGCAAAGATTTGAAGGAGGGGCAAGAAGGAGCCATGTAGATACCCAGGAAAGAGCATTCTGCAGCGGGAGCAGGCAGTGCAAAGGCCCTGAGGCAGGCCTGCCTGGAGTATTGGAGGAGGAGCTCCGAGGTCCCTGTGGCTGGAGCACAGTGGGCCTGGGGAGAGTGGCGGAGATTTGGGGCGGATCCCGTGGGGGCTCATGGACCATGCAGAGGACTGGTGTTTTCCCTGCGTGAGCTGGCACGACGAGAGGGTTCCAAGCAGGGGAGGGACGGGATTGGACTCATGTGCTCCCTCTGGGCTTGAGGAGATCCTGATGCAGTGTCTTCCCTCCATCTCTCTCCACCCTCCCTGCTCTTACCCTCGGCCTCCAGCGGCCTCTGAAGCTATGGCCTTCGGGTAAGTAGTTTTTGACTTTAGAGGGGGTGGGGGTGGTAGTATATGACATGAATCTGGAAGGATTCCCCAAGACCTGGGACCCCATGATCCTGGGATCCCATGACCCCATGATCTCGTTTCCTCTCTGCAGTACATTCTACTGAAAAAAAGTCTGGAGCAGCAATTTCCAAACTGTCTACTCTTTGTGAGTGTGCCCGTGGCCTGGAGGAGGGGGATGGTCAGGGGTCCGAGAACCCAGGGGCTTGGGGGGAGCTCTCACCGCCCCCCAACCCCCAATATTCCCTCCCCAGGAGGAGGAGAGAGCTGCCCAGGCTACAGGGGAGTTTGAAGTGTTTGTGGATGGAAAACTGGTCCATTCAAAGAAGGTGATTCTGAGCAAGGGTTCCAGACAGGGAAGGAGGGCCTTGCTGGCATCCCTGGGGATGGGGGTGAGGGTGAGGGTGAGGGTGGGTGGCTGGGTGGATGGGGGAGACAAACATGTCTGTGCTCTTTTCCCTCCGTGCCCAGAAAGGTGATGGCTTTGTGGATGAGGCCAGGCTGCAGAAGATTATGAATGTTATCGAGGAGGAGGTCAGGAAAAGGTAGCAGGCAAATGGCAAGCTGGAGGAGAGGTGAGGGAGGTGAGGTGGGGGGAGCAGAGGGAGTGGCGGGGAGGGCAGGAGGCAGGGCACTGGCTTGGAGTCAAGGGCACCCTAGTCCCAGTCCTGGCTCAGCCCGTCCTCCCAGTTCAGATCAGGGTAAGTCATCTATACCCTTTTCTGAAGTTGTGTCTTCTGTAAAATGGGTTTGTTGAGATGCTTCCACAAGATGCCTCATAATGTAATAAATTTACATGGGTCAGTGGATGTCAGCTAACTTTTTTTTCAAAAGAGCTCTAGACTTTTTCCTTTCTTTCCTTTTTTTTTTTTTTTTTTTAAGCTTTTAATTGTAAAGCTGTACTATCCAGTAACAGCCCGGAGCTCTGCAATTTACAGTTAATTAAAATGGAATACAGTAAAAACTCAGTTATTAGTCACACTGGCCACATGTGGCTACTGGATTGGACAGTGCAGATATAGGACTCAGAAAGTTCCGTTGCTAATGTTGTTTTTAAGGTATTAAAGCATATGCACAGTAATTTCTTTTGGGTTTTTATTTATTTTTTATTTAAAAAATTTTTTTAGATTTTTATTTATTTACTCATGAGAGAGAAAGAGAGGCAGAGGGAGAAGCAGGCGCCATGCAGGGAGCCCGATGTGGGACTTGATCCTAGGTCTCCAAGATCAGGCCCTGGGCTGAAGGCAGCGCTAAACTGCTAAGCCACCCGGGCTGCCCTGGATTTTTATTTTTAAATGTTTATTTTTAAAAATTTATTTACATAATCCCTACACCCAACGTGGGCTCCAACTCATAACCCTGAGATCAAGGGTCACATGCTCTTCTGACTGAGCCAGCCAGGGGCCCCAGATAGTGGATTTTCCCCCCCAGATACTGGATTTTAGAAACCACTTACTATAGGGGTCCCTGGGTGGCTCAGTCAGTTGAGCATCTGTCTTCCTCGGCCCAGTCATAATCCCAGAGTCCTGTGATTGAGCCCCCCCATCAGGCTCCCTGCTCAGTGGGGAGTCTGAGTCTTCCTCTCTCTGTGTGCTCTCTCTCTCTCAAATAAATAAATAAAATCTTTTTTTTTTTTTTTTTTTTTTTT
Organism: Vulpes lagopus; assembly: GCF_018345385.1. NCBI lineage: Eukaryota > Metazoa > Chordata > Mammalia > Carnivora > Canidae > Vulpes > Vulpes lagopus. Next base: position 170,301,004 of record NC_054825.1, on the reverse strand, counting down.
TTTAAATTTTTATTTATTTATGATAGTCACAGAGAGATAGAGAGAGGCAGAGACACAGGCAGAGGGAGAAGCAGGCTCCATGCACCGGGAGCCCGACGTGGGATTCGATCCCGGGTCTCCAGGATCGCGCCCTGGGCCAAAGGCAGGCGCCAAACCGCTGCGCCACCCAGGGATCCCAATAAATAAAATCTTTTAAAATAAAAAACAAAAAACCCATTTACTATATACACATTTTCAAGCCACTACTCATTTAATACTTTATCTGTTATGTATCCATTTTTTATAAAAAGTTTTCACCTTTTTGGGGTATAAGTGATGTGTAAGAGATAGTATGTTGATGAGTTTTAACATATGAATGTACCTGTGAAACCACCAGGCACCCCAGATACCCCTACATTTTCTGGATTTTTTGATGTTTTTATTTTTTATTTATTTTTTTAAACTCCATCTTTTTTTTTAAAATTTTTATCTATTTATGATAGTCACACAGAGAGAGAAAGAGAGAGGCAGAGAGAGAAGCAGGCTCCATGCACCAGGAGCCCGACATGGGATTCCATTGGGTCTCCAGGATCGCGCCCTGGGCCAAAGGCAGGCGCTAAACCGCTGCGCCACCCAGGGATCCCTTTTTGATGTTTTTAAAAAACATTTTATTTACTTAAGAGAGAGGGAGAGAACAAGCAGGGGGAGGAGCAGAGGGAGAGGGACAAGCAGGCTCCCCACTGCGCAGGGAGCCAGACATGGGGCCTTGACCCCAGGACCTGAGATCATGACCTGAGCTGAGCAAGACACTTAACTGAGCCACTCAGGCTCATTTCTAGACTTCTCATTTTCTAGACTTCTTACATAAATGGAGGTGATAATGTTTTTAAACATATTTGTTGGAAAATTTTAGACATATACACTAGTTCAGAGATGAGTATAATGAGTTGCATGTACTCACCAACCAGGTCTTATTTTTTTTTTTTTTTTACCAACCAGGTGTATTATCAACCTACATTCATTCCACTGTTTTCCTCCCTGCTTTTTTTTGCGTGTGTGTGTGTGTGTGTGTGTGTGTGTGTGTGTGTCATGGTAGTATGAAGATATATTCCAACCTCACGTTATTCCACCTGTAAATACTTCAGTATGTATCTCTAGTAAGTTTTTAAAAAATATTTTATTTATTTATTCATGAGAGACAGAGACACAGGCAGAGAGAGAAGCAGGCTCCATGCAGGGAGCCCGGTGTGCAACTCGATCCTGGGACCCCAGGATCACACCCTAAGCTGAAGGCAGACGCTCAACCGCTGAGCCACCCAGGGATCCCTAATGAATGAGTTTTTAAGACAGAAGTACAGGGGCAGCCCCGGTGGCTAAGCGGTTGAGCACTGCCTTTGCCGGGACATGCTCCTGGAGACGTGGGATCGAGTCCTGCGTCGGGCTCCCTCCATGGAGCCTGCTTCTCCCTCTGCCTGTGTCTCTGCCTCTCTCTCCCTCTCTGTGTCTCTCATGAACAAATAAAAAAATGAAATAAAACAGAAGTACAAAGCCATTCTCACACCCAACAGAAACTTTAATTAAATTAATTTCTTTATTAAAGTTAAATCAATTAATTAGTTAAAATTAATTTAAAAGATTTTAGTTAGTTATTTGATAGAGAGAGAGAACACAATCAGGGACATCAGGCAGAGGGAGAGGGAGAAGCAGACTCCTGCCAAGCAGGGAGCCTGGTGTAGGGCTCGATCCCAGCACCCTGGAATCATGACCTGAGCCAAGGGTAGACGCTTAACCAACTGATATCCCCAGGTGCCATTTATTTATGTATGTATGTATGTATGTATGTATGTATTCATTCATTCATTCATTCATTCATTAGAGACACAAAGAGAGAGAGGCAGAGACACAGGGAGGGAGAAGCAAGTTCCATGCAGGGAGCCCGACGTGGGACTTGATCCTGGGTCCCCAGGATCACACCCTGGGCCCAAGGCAGCGCTAAACTGCTGAGCCACCCGGGCTGCCCTATTTTATTTATTTTTACGTAGGTTTCCTGCCCAACATGGGGCCTGCACTCATAATGCTGAGACCAAGAGTTGCATTCTGCATCAAGTGAGCCAGCCTCTCAAAATTTAAACAAATTAAAAAAATTTTAATGGCATCTAATACTACTCAAGTGTCTCAAAAATATCTTTTTAGGGCAGCCCCAATGGCGCAGCAGTTTAGCACTGCTTGCAGCCGGGGGTGTGATCCTGGAGACCCAGGATCAAGTCCGTCGTCGGGCTCCCTGCATGGAGCCTGCTTCTCCCTCTGCCTGTGTCTCTGCCTCTCTCTCTCTCTCTCAATAAATAAATAAAAAATCTTAAAAAAAAAAAGAAATTTAAAAAAATATCTTTTTAGAGGTGGTTTGAGAATCAGGATCCAGACAATGTCCACATTGTATGTTAGGTGTTTTTTTTTTTTTTTTTTTAAGATTTTATTTATTCATGAGACTCACAGAGAGAGGGAGGCAGAGACACAGGCAGAGGGAGAAGCAGGCTCCATGCAGGGAGCCCGACGTGGGACTCGATCCCAGGACTCCAGGATCAGGCCCTGGGCCGAAGGCAGCTCTAAACTGCTAAGTCACCGGGGCTGCCCCCCCCCCCCCACTTTTTAAAAAATTACAAACAGCGTTTGGACCCCTATTATGTGCCAGGCTCTGACTAGGTCTTTGTTCAAGCAGCCATGCTGGGGTGGGGGCAGGGCAGGCAGAGGAGAGGCCTGTGTCTCACATCTGCCAATAAGCACAATGCTATAGTGGTTGTGCATGCAGCTTCCAGGGGCACAGCGACTTAGGTTCAAACCCTGGATCCACCAGCCATACAAGGCGAAGCAAATGATATTAGATGTTGTGAATTAAAGACCTGTCAAAACCCTTCTTCAGTAAGTGACGACTGTTGTTATTGGAATAAGTCCTGACTGTTTTACTGAAGCAGAGAAACCAGTTCAAATTGGCTTAAGAGAAAAAAAATCGGCTCATGAGAATAAAAATCTAGAGATTTCATGCAGCTTCAGGCATAACTTGATCCAGGCACCAAAACATAGTCATTGGGAATCTGATCCTCCCTTATCCTCCCTTACTCTGTGTTTTGTGTCCGTACCGCCCCCCCCGCCCCCCCTCCCCCCTCGCCAACTTTATTCTCAGACTGGCTCCTCCTCCTGGTGGCATAAATCCTGAAGAAAGTTCCCATTGGAAAACAAAGAAAGAAAGAAAAAAAAATCATAAAAAAACTTCGTTCCTATTGGCCTGGATTAGGTCACATGTTCATCCCTGAACCAATCACTGAGGCCCAAGGGAACAGTGCACCTGATGGACATTGCAAATCCGGAGGGTGGATAATGGCTAAGTCAGTGCTGTGTGGCTTCAGTCCCAGCTCTGCTATTTATTGGCTGTGTGACTTAAGGCTGTCACCTCTCTCTGTCTTGGGGACCTCCTCTGTAAAGCAGAAACTACGGGAGCCTTTACCTCCTTGGATTTCATTCTACCCGACAAACACTTGCTGAGAACCTACTGTGTGTGCTCTAGGTGGTGGGGACGATAGGACCTCGGCCCTAGTGAAGCTGGTAGTCTAGTGGTGGGGACGGACAACCAAGACGCCAGGCAGACAGAAGATAAAAATAAGGAGTGAGACGAGAGGAAAGCAAGAAAGGAGCGGGCCGGTGCTGGGAGTTCTTTGCAATCCGAGATTGGGTGGTCAGGGAAGACCTTTTGGGGAAGAGGGCATTTAAACACTTGAGGGGGGTGCCTGGGTGGCTCAGCGGGTTGAGCGTCTGCCTTCGGCTCAGGTTGTGATACTGGGGTCCTGGGATCCAGCCCCATATGGGCTCCCCCCTCAGCAGGGAGTCTGCTTCTCCCTCTGCTCCCTTCCCCCACTCATGCTGTGTCTCTCACTCAATAACAGAAAAAAAAATCTTTTAAACACTTGAAAGAAGTAAGGGGTGGGACTGTGCATATCTGGTGCAAAGTATTCCAGGCAGAGGGAGCAGCAAGTACAAAGGGCCTGTGGTAGGACTGTCTGGTGTGTTGAGAAATGGCAAGGAGACTCAAGGGGGGAGCGTTAGGACGGTGCCTGACGCATAGGAAACCGCAACATAAAGGCTGTTTTTGATGGTGTCGTTACTTTAAATAACCACTATTTATTGTATCTCAGAAAAATTTCTCTTTCTCCATTTCAGGAGCCTCAGCGGGATGCCGAGAAGGGCTGAAATGTTGCCAAGTCAGGTCCTTCTCTGATGGGGGCTGGGGCTGGGGCGGGTCGGGGAGGGGGACAGGGAAATACATACAGTCTGCCTCCCTGCATCCTGGGCTGCCCGCGTCTAGTGTTGGCACCCCGTCCCCCCAGGTGTGTGGCCGTCGCCTGCTCCTGGGCTCCCAGCATCGCCAGCGGCCTGGACTGGGTGGTGGTGGCGGGGAGCAGGGGCAGCTGTGAAGAGAAGCCTTGCCCTGTTGCTCCCCAGGTTTGCACCCCGTCATCTGGCCTCAACTCCTTGTGCTCTCAGGTCCGTTTCTTCCTTGGCAGCTTCTCCATTTCCCATCCCTGGCTTGGGATACATTTGGAAAATTTCCAGTTTTAGCGGTATTCTTTTAGGGGGTGGGACAGAAATGGGGGTTGTGGCAGGTGTCAAACCCTCGACGTCCCAAACTTCTTTACACCCTGGAGCCCGCATTCTCGATCCCCAATGTTGGGAGGTGTCTCGGCGACCAGGACAGGGAGGGTGGAGGGCCATTTGTGGATTTATGGGACAGGGATGGGCCCCCCACTCTGCACCTGGTGCCGTGGGGTCACTGGGCACGTGCCAAGAGGTCACTGCAAGGTGTGGGAGTCAGACCTTTGCTGCCTAATTGCTGTGACCTCCAATAAGGGACACCACCTCTGGGAGCCTCAGTTTCCTCCTCTGTAAAATGGGCATCACACCACTATTTGATCGTGGAATTCCCAAGGCCTGGCACAGAATAAGTAGGTTTCAGTTGGGGTGCTCCTCTCTGCAAGTGACAGCAAGCCAGACCACCAGTGGCTCACCCAATAGGACAAATCAATTGTTTTCCTTATGAACTGGTAGGAGGGGCTGGAGCTGGCTGGCTGTCCAGCGATGCCATCAGAGACCCAGTCTTTCTGGATTTCTTTTTTTCTTTTTTTCTTTTTAAAAGATTTTATTGATTTATTCATGAGTGACAGAGAAAAGAGAGAGAGGGAGAGAGAGGCAGAGGCAGAGGGAGAAGCAGGTTGCCTGCAGAGCAGAGCCGGATGCGGGACTCGATCCCAGGACTCCGGGATCACGACCTGAGCCAAAGGCAGATGCCCAACCCCTGAGCCACCCAGGCGCCCCCTGTATTTCTTTTCTGCCATGAAAAGAAGTGTTGGCTTTGGGACCCCCCATCTGGGGCTTTGGGGCTCACACAGTTTCATTGTTGCACCTCTACCCATTATGTGTGTATTGTAGATGGAAGAAGGTTGAACAAGGAAGCCCCTCCCCCGCCCCCCAGTCTTCTGCTGTGACGCCAGGACGGTGCCCTGTCCCCTGCCCCTCTGCACCCCCTCAACCTCACCTCCCTGGCCTCCCCTCCAGGTTGCCGGCTCCTGCTCCTTCTCCCGATCTCCTCATTGATAATGCTCACAATTTCCTGCAGCCTGGCCTCATCCCCCAAGCCATCACCTTTCTGGGCACAGAGGGGAAAGAACACGGACATGTTTGTCTCCCTCCAACACCCCCCCCCCCATCCCAGCACCACCCACTCTCCATGTCAGATCACCTTCTTCAAATACCTCAAACTCCCCTGCTGCCTGGGCGGGTCTGTCCTCCTCCGGGGGAGGGAATGGTGGGCGGGTGGAGGGGAGAAGGGGAGACCTCAGGGTTGGGCTCAGCACGGGGTTTGGCTCCAATGAACAGGATGGAACAGGATGGAACAGGATCTGCCCCAGCACAGTGGCCGCCGTGGTGGTGGCTGGAGGGAGGTCGGACACGCCGCCCGGACTTCCAAAGTGAAGCTCTGCACCTCTCCGGAGTCTGGACTCTGTTCCCGGCAGCGATTAGCAGGTGCAGCTCATGGGCAGACCGGAAAACCCTAAAACCGACCAGTTAAAAGCACAGACCCTGGAGCCAAATCCCTGCCTGGATTTGAATCCTGGCTTTGCCACTTCCTGGCTCTGGCATGGCTCTCCATGGCTCTCCCTGTGCCTCAGTGGCTCCATCTGTAAAATGGGGAACATAATAGCACTTAGCTCCTAGGGCTGTTGAAAAGAGTCAACAAGTTAAATATGTGAAAATCTCGGAAGATGCACAGAAGCCATGTGAAGGTTAAATCTCTTAGGGTGTATTTATCTTCTTGAAAGAACAGAAGTCCTGCCCAGCTCCTGTAAGCAGAGAATCCGGGGGCCGTGTGTCTGCGGAGCCCAGGACTGGTGCTTCAGTAAATTCAGAAAATTCTCATGCCGTCCACAACCCCACACGCAGACACGAAGTGACAACCATGAGAGAGACACCTTCATGGCCCTTGTTTGTCAAATCTATTTCCCCACCTTCATTTGTCTGCCTTTCCCTGCACCAGAGAGGAGATACTAGCTTTCTTAAGATTTTATTTATTTATGAGAACACACAGAGAGAGGCAGAGACATAGGCAGAGGGAGAAGCAGGCTCCCTGCAGAGAGCCCGATGCGGGACTCGACCCCAGGAACCCAGGATCAAGCCCTAGGCCGGAGGCAGGTGCAACCGCTGAGCCACCCAGCCAAGATGTTAGCTTTTCTCAGCTGGTAAAAGCCCTGGTCTTGGGCTACGGTACAGAGGATGCCCCCCTCTCCCCCCGCATTGATTTATCCATCCCTTTCTGGTGACATCTGCCCTCCAAGCTTGGTGTCTCCAGTCACAAAATGAAGACAAAGACTTGCCATCCCAGCTGTGGCAGACACCACTAGGTGTCCCTCCGTATATCTCCTCCCTTACTCCCAGATAGCCCCCAAAGGAAGACTACAGTTCCCAGCCTCCTTTGCCACTAGGTGTGGCCACAGGACCAAGTTTGGACAATAGGAAGTGAGAAGTGATATGTGCAGTTTTGGGGTTGTGCTCCTACGAGAAGGGGTGCCATCCAACCTTCTGTATTGAATGTGGAATTTGATGGTGCGCCATCTTGGTATGAGACAGGGAACATTCCATGGGGGTGGAGTTGGGAGGATGGAGCAACAATAGGGAAGGGGCCTGGGATCCTTTGGTGGAGTTGCCAGAAATGGACCGTTACAGGAGGGAAAAGTAAGCTTTCTTGTTTAAGATGCTGTTATTTTGGGTCTCTGTCACACGCTGTCAAACCTGAATCATAACAAATGCCCCAGGATAGGGAGGATGTGATGCATGAGTTAGAGCAATGGGTTAGAGCAACTGTAGGGTTTTTGTTTTTTGTTTTTTTACTATGTCATAAGATAAATGTAAGATTTCATAGTAAGGTAGTAAGTACTTTAATAAAATATTTACTTTTTAAAAAATATTTTGTTTATTCATGAGAGACACACACAGAGGCAGAGAAACAAGCAGAGAGAGAAGCAGGCTCCATGCAGGGAGCCCGATGCGGGACCTGATCCGGAACCCCAGGATCACGCCCTGGGCCAAAGGCAGGTGCTAAACTGCCGAGCCACCCAGGGACCCCCTAAAATATTTACTTTTAATGGTAGGCAGAATTCTAAGGTGACCCCCAATGACCTACACCTTCATATAATCCCCTTTCCCTTGAGTGTGGGATATGGGAGTGTGATGGGCTAGTACTCCCATGACTCTGTCATATTAAATGACAAAAAGGATTTTGCACCAATTTTGAGTTAATCAAACTGGAGATTACCCCAAACAGGCCTGACACCAAATGTGTGGGTTTTATCTAAACCAGGAACCCACTCTCTGGACACCAGCTGGGTGTCCTACCATTCAACTCAGTGCTGACACTATCTCCTGGAATTCGCATCAGATCCCACAAGTTAAGGGCTGAGCCTCACAAGTCTGCCCCATGTCAGATGCCACTCAGGACCCCCAGGTTGTCACCGGCACTTCTCACCAACGAGCTCTAAGTTCAGGGGTTCTCCTAGCCCCTCCTTGAGTTTGCTAGTTCACCAGAATGATTCACAGAACTCAGGAAAGCACTTTACTTACTATTACTGGTTTATTATAGAAGACATGACTCAGGAACAGCCACAGGGGGAGAGACGTAGGGCACGGTGTGCTGGGAGGGGCACGGAGCTTCTGTGTCCTCTCTGGGTGCCCCATGCTCCCCACATCTCATGGTGTTCACCCACTTGGAATCTCTCCAAACTCTGGTTTCAGGGTTTTTATGGAGGTTTCCTTATGTAGATGTGACCGGCTGTGGGTAACTCAACCTCCACCCTGTCTCCCTTCTCCAGAGGTTGGGGGTGGGGCTGGGAGCTTCTCATCAAGGCCTGGTCTTCCTGGCAGCCAGTTCTTATCTGGAAGCTAGCTATGGGGCCACCGAGTCACCTCGTTAGAACAAAAAATGCTCGGGACGCCTGGGTGGCTCAGGGGTTCAGCATCTGCCTTCAGTTCAGGGCGTGATCCCGGGTCTGGGGATCGAGTCCCGCACCGGGCTCCCTGCAGGGCCCTTGCTTCTCCCTCTGCTTGGGTCTCTGCCTCTCTCTCTGTGTCTCTCATGAATAAATAAATGAAATCTTAAAAAGGAACAAAAGATGCTCACATCATCCTCATCATTCAGGGAATCCCAGGTTTTAGGAGCTCTGTGCCGCAACCAGGGACAGAGACCAAGTGTCATTATACCAGAAAGGCTGTTTCTACTTTGAGGTGGAAATGCTTCTCACCTGGGTGTTTGCTCACGTTGGCGTCCTGCCACCCATCCATTTCCAGAGAAATAGAAGTATTCTTCTCTTTTCTTGCAGAAAATGATGGGTATGGGTAGGTCTTGGGGACAGGAGGAAGGAGAAACCCCTTAGCCATTTTTATTAGCTCGCAGAGAACTACCTACTTTCCTTTTCTGCGTCTCTCAGTCCTTGAAGAAAGCAGAGACTTACCCACGATCCTAGTTATATCCACTTTGGAACTGACGGTCCAAAGCTATTTCTATTGGACACCCAATGGCAGGTGATCATTTCTCTAAAGCAGCTGAGTCTGGGACTCTTGCTAGGATGTCCTATACTCAGGTTTTCATAAAAGAAAACTTAATTTGGCCACATGACAATATGCATTGACACATTCTAAGGATGTGCGTTGGTCTGGGAAGTCTAGATTCTTGTGTTCCCCTCAGCTGAAATTCTGAAAGTGTATATATTTAACCTCTTTAAGATTTCATCACTCAGAGAGATGTAGAAGGAATGGAGTGGGAGAAATTTAAGAGACAAACAGAGCATTGGGTATTAAGCCTGGGGCCTCACAGATAAATGTCAAAATCAGAGCATGAACCCAAGTAGTCCGACCCCGGAAGTGATGCGGTTTATATGCACCCTCCCTGATGCCACCCCCCTCCCCCCAGTCCCGCTCCCCTGCTGAGAGGCTAGCCCCACTTTCAGGTCCATGACCTTTGGTGGGAAGAACACATGATCTGGAGTCAGATGGACCTGGAGGCTTCTAGGCCTGTGTTCTTTTCTGGACAAATAAGGGACAAAATGTCTGAGCAGTTGGGAACCATGGAAGTCTGAGTTCACACGATGCTTCCTGTTTGGGCAACAGCCTCTTTTTCTCTAAACTCGAGTTCAGCTTCTCTGTGGGGTAGACACCTGCAGTGTCTGTCTCAGGCCAGATCCCGGGAGAACTCTGAGACTAGGTCACTTGATAAGTAGAAACTCCAGGCTGACCTCCCACACCCAGGGAGACAGTTTTGACCTTGAGATGCCCACCACACCGGAGAAAGTGAAACCTGGTGCTTCACGGAGATTATTTGTAGTTTTATGTGTCACGACGCACTTTCATCTATTGCATGCCGCCCTCCGAGTCCAGCAACTCCCTTCTGCTACCGTAGAGCGCGGGGAAAGGCATCTGATCAAGCAAGTCAGGAAAAACGCTGCAATCGGACTCTGTGAGGACACGTCTGTCTTCTAAGTACCTACAACTACTGCTTTTACCACGGGGAAAAGGAGGGGAAGTGGCGACAGGACCCTCACCCTTTCCACCACAAGTACGGGCTCGGTCAAAAGGAACGTTACCAAACCTTAGCAAGATAATTCCGGTGGATTTTAAAGTGTTCCAGAATATAGGAAAGGAAGGCTTCCAGATTATTTATATGATGTGATAACATTAATATCTAAAAGTAACAAATACTGGGATGCCTGGGTGGCTCAGTGGTTGAGTGTCTGCCTTTGGCTTAGGTCGTGATCCCGGGGCCCTGGGATCGAGTCCCACATCGGGCTCCTCGCAGGGAGCCTGCTTCTCCCTCTGCCTATGTCTCTGCTCTCTCTGTGTCCCTCATGAATAAACGAATAAAATATATTTTTTTATTTTTATTTTTTATTTTATTTTTTTTTTAAAATTTATTTATGATAGTCACAGAGAGAGAGAGAGAGAGAGGCAGAGACATAGGCAGAGGGAGAAGCAGGCTCCATGCACCGGGAGCCTGATGTGGGATTCGATCCTGGGTCTCCAGGATCGCGCCCTGGGCCAAAGGCAGGCGCCAAACCGCTGCGCCACCCAGGGATCCCTAAAATATATATTTTTAAAGATTTATTTATTTATTCATGAGAGAGAGAGAGAGAGAGAGAGAGAGAGAGAGGGGCCAAGACACAGAGGGAAAAGCAGGCTCCATGCAGGGAGCCCAACGTGGGACTCGATCCCACGACCCCAGGATCACACCCTGGGCTGGAGGCGTCCCTCCCTCTCTCAAAAACAACGACAACAAAACAACAACTTTGCCTGAAACAAGATAAGTTGACTTTGACGCTGATCAGTAAGGTAAACAGAAACAGCCAAAAGCTCTGAAAAAAGAAGTATAACGAAGAGTTTTAGCACTTCCAGATTTGAAAGTACGTAGTCAAAAAATCGAAAACAGGGATCCCTGGGTGGCGCAGCGGTTTGGCGCTTGCCTTTGGCCAGGGCGCGATCCTGGAGACCCGGGATCGAATCCCACATCGGGCTCCCGGTGCATGGAGCCTGCTTCTCCCTCTGCTTGTGTCTCTGCCTTGTCTCTGCCACTCTCTCTCTGTATGACTATCATAAATAAATAATAAAAAAAAAAATTAAAAAAAAAATCGAAAACACTGTTTAGTATAAGATGAAGCAGCATCTTTAACAAAGTTAGTGGGGAAAATATGGACTAGTTAGTAACTGGTATTAGGACAGCCAGTAGCCATCTAAAAAAGGAATTTTGAATTCTTACCTCCTACTGTACATCAGCATAGATTCCAAGTGGTTCAAAGACTCAAATATACACAAACTATACACACCCCCTCCCCCAAGAAAACCTTGAGATTCAAAACCTTACCAGTTTAAAAGAGAACAGCAAACAAAAACAAAGGGAAAACTCTCCATGCCAAAAGGCTTTCAGGAAAACCAAACGCAAAAGACCAGCTGGGAAAAAATACCCATCTTGCATTATAAGCAATTGTCATTATCTCATATCGCTATGACATAAACAGCCACTGGAATCAACAGAGAAAGAACAAAATTCTTCAGGCGAGAAATGCATAAAAGATATAAAGACAGTTCATGGAAAAGGGAATATACAGAATTCTCAGAAGAGATTCTTCACTTATAAGAGAAAAGCAAATTAAAACTGATATTGGGACGCCAGGGTAGCTCAGCAGTTGAGCATCTGCCTTCCGCCCAGGGTGTGATTCTGGAGACCCGGAATCGAGTCCCGCATCGGGCTCCCTGCATGGAGCCTGCTTCTCCCTCTGCCTGTGTCTCTGCCTTTCTCTGTCTCTCATGAATAAATAAAATCTTAAAAAAAAAAAAAACTGTTATTATTGGGGCACCTGGGTAGCTCAGTTGGTTAAGTGTCTGCCTTCAGCTCAGCTCATGATCTCAGGGTTCTGGGATCAAGTCCCACATCCAGCTCCCTGCTCAGTGGACAGTCTCCTCATCCTTCTCCCTCTGCCCTGCCTTCCCACTGTGCTCTCAAATAAATAAAATCTTCAAAAGAAAGGAAAAGAAATCTAAAGAAAAAGAAAAAGATGGGGAACCACCCAGATGCCCATCAGTACATTTCTAGAGAATTACAACATAACCAGCCACAGGATGAAACAAAATGCAGCTCTAAAAAAGAACGAGGAAAACGGAGCCATTTGGAAGGATCTTCAAAATACATTCTTACTGAAAAGATCAACGCATAACTTAGTAAATACACCAACTTTTGTGAAGAAATGAAAAAAACACAACCCACCCAAATTCGCATTCACTCGTGTGTACACAAGAAAACATTTAAGACAGAAGAGGCAGGGATCCCTGGGTGGCACAGCGGTTTAGCGCCTGCCTTTGGCCCAGGGCGCGATCCTGGAGACCCGGGATCGAATCCCACGTCAGGCTCTCGGTGCATGGAGCCTGCTTCTTCCCTCTGCCTGTGTCTCTGCCTCTCTCTCACTGTGTGCCTATCACAAAAAAAAAAAAAAAAAAAAAAAGACAGAAGAGGCAACTACTGATGTGGGTTGTGGTACCCACTGGATTGAGGGGACAGGGATGGAAGGCTTTTCGGAGTATAGTTTTACATTTTGGGGCTTTGTGAATACATTTACCAGAAGAAGCTTGAGTAAAAATAAAAAAAGAAAGAAAATTCACAAACTTCAGATGTTCTCGAACACATATTTATCAGGGAATATGTACAACAGTGACACTGCCTGCCATTTGAAATGCCTCAGAAAACACAAAATCCATTTAGATTACAACCTTCCGTGGAACCTGAACCAGGAGAGCACGCGTTCTGCCAATTTCAAGTTCTGTCCGTAGCCTTCTGGGGTCTCCCAGGGCATCTCCGCTGGGACTCCTCACTCCTCCCATCATTATTTGATAATCCCTTCCATCATCCCGGGCTCTGCTATCGTCAACACTTCTTCATCCAGTCTCGGTTTCCTAAAACCCATCCTTCGCCTTTCGGGGAAGCAATTCTGGAAAGGCCTCTCCACGCCGCAGGGCAAAGAATCTGTCATCAATCGCAAACTCAACGTGGGGAGGAGGCACGAGGCTTTGAATCCCCCCCCCCTTCTCTCTTTCCTGGCGCTTTTTCGTGATAAACTCGTCCCCTGCCACTCCGCCAGGCCAGGCTTTATCTCATATACGATGACTTTTTAAAATGCGGCGACAGGATTTGGCGTTAGGTCCTGAACGCAGGGGCTCCCCCGGAAGCAGTTCCATCGCCTGGCTATTCCCTGCTGATGAACTTATCGCAACCAAGTTCTTCTATCAGGGGATTGATAACCTCGGATGCAGTGAGGGCTATTGTAAACGTCAAAATGTCAAAATCCATCCTCTGGGGATTCCGCTGGTACTCGGCGTCGAACGCGGCTTCCCGGGCTCTGCAGGCTTCCACAAACCTCCGGCGGCGCTCCTCCAGCTCCTGGATCCTGCCCGGGGCGATCGGGTAGTGCTCCAGGTAGTGGCGGAGGAACTGCTGGTAGTTGATCCCTAGGACGCTGAGAGGGTGGCGGAGGCGGAGGTACGGCAACGCAGCCAGCCCGGGGCCGTTGGCGGGCCGGGGCCGGGGCCTGGCCTGCGCGCCCTCTTCCTCCGCCGGCCCCGCCAACTCGCGGGCCTCCCTGGCCACCGCCGCCGCCGCCGCCCCTTCCCCGGGCTCCGCAGGCCGCGCCGGCGCGGGCTCCCGCCTCCCGCCGCCTACCTCCGCCTGCCCGACGTCGCGGGGGCCATTCGCCGCGTCCGTGTCGGCGGGCAGCTCGGACATCTCGGACCGCGCGCTCCGCTCGGCCGCCGCGGGAGCCACCGCAAGAGCGCGACCGGCCGGGATGGCGGGCGTGCAGCCGGGTGCGCGTGCGCGAGAGGGGGTCCTACGACGCACCCGGGGAGCACTGCGCACGCGTCATTGCCGGGCGCCCGCGCTCCCGCCAGGCGCCACCTGGCGTCCGGAAGCGCCGTCGCGGCTGAAACTGCCCGCGGCCGGGGGGGAACCGAACGTCGAGGGGCGCAGCCATATTTTCCACTTGGACCAGCTTAACGTTTCCGAGGAGAGCCTTACAAGACGGCTTCTTGTCGGCTTTCCCGAGAGCCCATCCAGGATGCTTCGCTCTGAGCTTCGTCTCCGGTGACCGTAATGCCCCACATGCAGAGCGCCCGGCGGGCCCCTGGGCCTGCCCCGTGCTTCAGCCGACCTTGGGCTGAGCAGACGCAGGGACACCCCTTATTCCCGGCTCCGGCCACCTTCCAGCCGGTTTTACAGCCTCAACCCCCCGAACCGCCTCCTCAGCCACCCTCTGCCTCCGGGGGTCCTGCGGGGTGCAGCCAACCCCGCTTTGTGAGCATAGCCCCTCGTTGCACATCAACTACGAGCTGTTGGGGTCGTCAGAATTATTCCGCCGAGGTGGAGTCCTCCATCAACTGCCTGGCCAACATGCACCTGCGGGCCTCCAACACCTACCTCTCCCTGGCCTTCTACTTCGACTGCAGCGAGGTGGCCCTGGAGGCCTTGGGCCACTTCTTCCGCGAGTTAGCCCGGGAGAAGCACGAGGGCGCCCAGCGGCTCTTGAAGTTGCAAACCCAGCGCGTCGGCAACGCCCTGTTCCAGGACGTGCAGAAGCCGTCCCACGACAAGTGGGGCAAAGCCCTGGACGCCATGGAAACTGCTGTGGTCCTGGAGAAGAACCTGAACGAGGCCCTTCTGGATCTGCATGCCCTGGCTTCTGCCCAGGCTGACGCCCATCTCTGTGACTTCCTGGAGGGCCACTTCCTAGGCCAGGAGGTGAAGCTCCTCAAGGAGATGGGCGATCACCTGACTAACCTCCGCAGGCTGGCCTGCCCCCCGGTTGGGCTGGGCGAGTATCTCTTCGAAAGGCTCACCCTCAAGCATGCCTGGCAGCCTCTGGAGCCCAGCGGCCTTTGAGGACCCCCCTCTGTGCCAGGGCCTCTGTTTGTTTTGTCCAGCTGCCGCCAGGCAGCTTTTTAACCACCCCGGACCGAATGGAAACAATAAAGCTTTTTCCAGGGGGAAAGAAAAAAACGCCGTCTGTATTATATACCAAAATATTCTAGATTCATGGGGAATCTAGAATTTTTGTTGGGAGGGGGAAAGGGTGTTCTTTATTATTTTCCATTTATTCATTTGTCTAGCTTCCCCACAATAAGCCTCTTAACTACCGAAGCTCTATAATTACACTCCCTTCTTGTAATCTTGAAAATTGCTTTGGCTACCTTTTTTTTAAAAATTTTTATTTATTTATGATAGTCACAGAGAGAGAGAGAGAGAGAGAGGCAGAGACACAGGCAGAGGGAGAAGCAGGCTCCATGCACCCCGGAGCCCGACGTGGGATTCCATCCCGGGTCTCCAGGATCGCGATTGGCTACCTTTTTAAAAAATATTTTATCTATTTATTCATGAGAGACACACAGAGAGAGGGAGAGACACAGGCAGAGGGAGAAGCAGGCTCCATGCAGGGAGTCGGATGTGGAACTCAATCCAGGGACTCCATGATTACGCCCGGAGCCGAGGGCAGATGCTCAACTACTGAGCCACCCAGGCGTCCCATACTTTTTTTTTTTTTTTTAGATTTTATTTATTTATTTGAGAGAGAGAGATCACAAGCAAGGGGGAGGGGCAGAGGGACAAGCCGACTCCCTGCTGAGCAGGGAGCCCTGGGACTGGATCCGAGGTCCTGGGGATCATGACCTCAGCAGAAGGCGAATGCCTTCTTCTGCTAGAGAACCTAGGAGGCCTCTTTGGCTACTCTTGGATTTTTTTTTCTAAATCTTACTTGTGCAATATAACATATGCAGAAAGATATATGAAATATAAATGTACAGGGATCCCTGATGGCTCAGCGGTTTGGTGCCTGCCTTCCGCCCAGGGCATGATCCTGGAGTCCTGGGATGGAGTCCCACATCAGGCTCCCTGCATGGAGCCTGCTTCTCCCTCTGCCTATGTCTCTGCCTCTCTCTCTCTGTGTATGTGTCTCTCATGAGTAAATAAAATCTTAAAAAAAAAATACACCTGACTGAATTATCAGAAAGCGAACATCCAGTGTAACTACCATTGGAAATCAATTTCTGGTATTCCTGAGCCCTTCCCCCTTCTTCACTGTCCTCTCTTTCCTACCCAGAGGTAACTACCATCCTGGTATTTGTGGTAATTTTTTACTTGCTTTGTTTTTTGTTTTACTACCTAGGGATAGGGATGCATTTCTGTATTTTAGTTTTCCTTATTTTTTTGAACTTTATGTATGCTTATGTCTGGTTTCTTTCGCACAACATTATTTCTTTGAGATTCATGTTTTTCATTGTGGGTTTTTTTCATTGTGGTTATAAATAGTTCATTTTCTTAAAAAAATTTTTTTTAATGTTAAGTAGACTCAGTCCAATGTGGGGTTTGAACTCACGACATGGAGATCAAGAGTCGCATGCTCCACCGTTGCAGCCAGCCAGGCACCCCAATCGTTCATTTGCTTGAGAGTTACATAGTCATTACTATTTTTTTAAGATTTATTTATTTATATTAGAGCGTGTGCAAGCGAACTGAGGTGGGGAGGGGCAGTAAGAGAGGGAGGGAGAGAATCCTGAAGCAGACTCTGCTCAGCACGGAGCCAGATGCAGGGCTCCATCTGTGGACTCAGAGATCATGACCCCAGCCGAAAACCAGGAGCCGGCCGCTCAACCGACTGCACCCAGGCAACCCCACAGTCATTACTATTGTTATGTGGCTCAGAATATTACGACATGCAACTTAAATACTGGTTCTCAGTTACTTTCTCTATTCTAAGTTCGTGAGAAAACTTCAGATAGGGAAATCCCACCTTTGATTTTGCTGGTGGTGACCCCCCCACCCCCCATCATGGTGCTGTGATTCATGAGCATCAGCAAGTAACCTTAGTGACATTGCTCTCTGCCCTGTCAGGAGTAGCTATTCTTTTTTTTCTTTTTTTTTTCTTAAGATTTTATTTATTCATGAGAGACACACAGAGAGAGGCAGAGACATAGGCAGAGGGAGAAGTAGGCTTCCTGTGGGGAGCTCAATGCAGGACTGATACCAGGACCCTGGGATCAAGCCCTGAGCCAGAGGCAGATGCTCAACCACTGAGCCACCCAGGAGTCCCAGAAGTAGCTATTTTGAGGCAGTTAAGTCTTCTTCACAGATCATGAGGCTGCATTTTTATTTTCCGGTCCAAGCCTACTTGCTGCTTCAAACACAACTTCTCACCAGCATCTCTGCAGTTATGTGTGTGGCTTTTAATTTTATGTATGTATGTATGTATGTAGGTATGTATGTATGTAGGTATGTATGTATGTATTTGAGAGAGAGTAAGCAGGAGCAGGAGTGGCAGACGGAGGAAGAGAGAGAACCTCAAGCAGTCTCTAGGCCCAGCACGGAGCTGATCTAGGACTCAATCTCACAACCTTGAGATCACAACCTGAGCCAAAACCAAGAGGCAGACGCTTAACCATCTGCATTACCCAGGCGTCCCCAATGAACATGTTTAAAGAGGAGATGAAGTTTATAAGGAAAGGAACAAGATCCGCTTCTCTCAATGGTTGCAAAACCTCTAGTAAAGAGCGCTGAGTGGGAAATTTGTCCTTAACGTTTTTAACCTAAATAAATAAAACAGCTGGTGATTTTGCCAGCAAAACAGGTTTATTCAGGAAAGGCAGAGAATTGCAATTCAGGACATGCAAACTACAGCAAAACCATAGGAGGTCTAACAAAGGAGAGGGAGATTGTTTTATGGAGAAGGACAAGGAGGTTGGAAATGGTGTTTTGGATGGAAGCTCATTTTAAAAATTTATTTATTCATGAGAGACACACACAGAGAGGCAGAGACACAGGCAGAGGGAGAAGCAGGCTCCCTGCAGGGAGCCTGATGCGGGACTCATCCCCAGCCCCTGGAGTCACGCCCTGAGCTGAAGGCACACGCCCAACCACTGAGCCACCCGGGCTGCCCTAAAGTGTGTTTCTTATGAGTAGTATATAGTTGAGTCTTTCTTTCTTTTTTTTTTTTTAACCCTATATAACTTCTGCCTTTCAGTTAGAGTTTAGATAATTTGCATGTGATTATGAAACGGTTAAGTTTAAGTCTATCATATGGCTATTTGTTTTTTTTTTATTTTATTCATTTATTCATGAGAGACACAGAGACACAGGCAGAGGGAGAAGCAGGCTCCACGCAAGGAGCCCAATGTGGGACTCGATCCCCAGACTCCAGGATCATGCCCTGGGCCAAAGGCAGGCACCAAACCGCTGAGCCACCCAGGGATCGCCTCATATGGCTATTTGTTATTTACTTGTCCCATTTGTTCTTTGTTCACTACTTCTTTTTCTTCTGTCTTTTAGATTACTCAAGTGTGTTTATGATTTAATTTTATCTTTGTTGGCTTACGAGATAAATAAAAATCTTCATTTTGGAGATGCCTGACTGGCTCAGTTGGTAAAGCATGTGACTCTTGATCTTGGGGCTATAAGTTTCAGCCCCACGTTGGGTGTAGAGACTACTTAAAAATAAAATATGAAAAAAATCATTTTAGTTTAGTGGTTGATTTGGGGATTTTACTATATGTATTTAATTTATTACAGTTTACCTTTAGGTGGTATACATTCCATAAACAGTATAAAAATTAAAATTTTTGGGATTCCTGGATGGCTCAGTAGACTAGCGCCTGCCTTTGGCCCAGGGCCTGATCTCGGGGACCCGGAATCGAGTCCCATGCCGGGCTCCCTGCATGGAGCCTGCTTCTCCCTCTGCCTGTGTCTCTGCCTTTCTCTGTGTGTGTGTGTGTCTCTCATGAATAAGTAAATAAAATCTTAAAAAAGTAATAAATAATAAAAAATAAAAATAAAAATTTTACTGTAGTGTATTTCTATGTCTTCCCTGATTTTTATGCTATTATCATGTATTTTATTTTTATATATTATAAACTCTGCAATACATTGTTATTTTTATTTATTATTTTAATTCAACAGTCAATTACATAATTACACATGTAGCAACAGTTTCCAGCATTCTTTCTTCCTTTGTGTAAACCCAGATGTTCATCTGGTATCATTTTTCTTCTCCCTCAAGGATATAAGGATGTTAACATTTCTTATAGCATGGGTCTGCTATGGAGGACCTTTTTTCTTTCTTCTTCTTTCTTTCTTTCTTTCTTTCTTTCTTTCTTTCTTTCTTTCTTTCTTTCTTTCTTTCTTTCTCTCTTCTTTCTTTTTTCTTTCTTTCTCTTTCTTTCTTTTCTTTCTTTCTTTCTTTCTTTCTTTCTTTCTTTCTTTCTTTCTTTCTTTCTTTCTTTCTTTCTCTTTCTTTCTTTCCAGATTTTATTTATTTACTTGACAGAGAGAGAGAGAGCGCGCGAGCCAAAAGCACAAGGGGGTGGGTGGGAATAGCAGAGGGAGAGGGAGAAGCAGATTCCCAACGACAGAGGTCTCAATTTCAGGACGTCAGGATCATGACCTGAGCCAAAGGCAGATGCTTAACCTACTGAGCCACCAAGGTGCCTCATAAGGACCTTTTTCTTTTCTGAAAAACATCAAGAGTTCACATTTGTTTTTGAAAGATATTTTTCACGGATTAGAAAAAACACACTTTAGGGGCTCCCGGCTGGCTCAGTCGGTTGAGCATGCGACTTTTGATCTTGGGATTGAGAGTTCAAGCCAAATTCATTGGGCATGGAACCAATTTAAAAAAGAAAAAGAAAAAAGAGCACCACAGTAATAACCATCCCAGGCAAGATCCACTGATGGATGCTAAAATCAGGAGGAGGAACGTGAGGTGAGACAGGCTATTTGCACAGCCTCAAAGTCTCTTCCCATATTCATTAGTTACTGTGATGGTTTTCATATATGAAAACAAAGTCTTTGACATTTTTCCCTCCAGGAACTGAGGAGGGACAAGTGTGCAGGAGTCTCATGCAAAGCCAAACACTATTGTCAAGGGTTTGATCTTTACCTGAGAGCAACGAGAAACCATTGGTGTGTGACAAGGGAATGTGACATGCTTCAATATACATCTGAAAGGATGCGTCTTGCTACATCCTGGAAAATGGGGTGCGGGAGGCAGGTCACTTGAGTCTTGGCTACCACAGTTGTGCAACTGGATGATGTGGATAAGCAGGCCTAGGGTTTGACAGAGAAAGTGGCCACACCCAAGGGATGTTTAGGAGGAAAACCTGACTCTCATGGATGGAAGGGGACTGGCTTTCTGACTTGTTTGCCATGGATGGATGATGTCGGCAGTCCCAAAGATGGGAAAAGCTGGAGGATGTTTGTTTGGAAAAAGGAAATCAGGATTTTGATTTTGGAGATAACAGTGATCCTTTGAGATAGTCAAGATGAGATCAGAAGTCAAGACACGCAAGGCTCCAGCTCAGAGAAGAGGCTGATAACAATATCATTGTGATTAAGACAGGAAATTTTGGACCGGAATTGGCTGGATTCAAAGCCTGATTCTACTTGTTAGCCCAGGGGTAGAAACCAGTTACTTCAAAACGTTTGTCCGACATCACAGGGTTTATGTGAAGATAAAGAAGATAATATACTCTCTTTGCCTAGAGTGGATTAGTTTCTCATGCAGTGAGAATGAGGGGCAGGGTGGGGGGGCGGAAGACACATTCTTTTAATCCAAATAGTGTCTGAGTTGATTAGATTCAGTCTTTGACTGCTCCGAGAGCTGATTGGTTCACTTCTTCCCCTAGGGTGTATTCCTCTGGGGCTCCGACTTTAGGGGAAGGTGTTAACCGGATCTCCTCCCCCTGGCAAATACCAAGTTCCCATTTTTGTACCTTCCACAAAACAGCCATTCTGCTCTGCTCCTGCTAAAGAATAAGCGACTAATGTACACTCCACAGTTAAATCTTCTCAATTGTCAAAAAACATGTCCCTTATAGCAGTTTTAAAGATCATAATCCATTGTACCAGGGTGTCTCAGTCAGTTAAGCATCTGCCTTCAGCTCAGGTCATGATCCTACATTGAGCCCCACACTGGGCTCCCTGCTCGGCAGGAAGTCTGCTTCTCCCTCTCCCTCTGTCCCTCCTCCCTGCTCATTCTCCCTTTCTGTCAAATAAATAAAATCTTTAAAAAAAAGAAGTCCAGGGATCCCTGGGTGGCGCAGCGGTTTGGCGCCTGCCTTTGGCCCAGGGCGCGATCCTGGAGACTCGGGATCGAATCCCACGTCAGGCTCCCGGTGCATGGAGCCTGCTTCTCCCTCTGCCTATGTCTCTGCCTCTCTCTCTCTCTCACTGTGTGCCTATCATAAATAAATAAAATAAAATTTAAAAAAAAAAAAAAAAAAAAAAAAAGAAGTCCAGAGTCCAAGTGCCATGCATTCCATGGGGTTGCTCTGTCTCTTTTGTCTTTCTTAATCCAGAACATTCCTCCTGTCTTGTTATGTCATTTTGTGAAGTTTCCAGGACAGTTGTCATATAAAAGGCTCCGAATACAAGAATGAGCCTGGCGTGCCTGGGGAACTGAAAGGAGGTCAGTATATCAGGATTTTTCTGCATCCCATTATAACCTCTCAGACTTACCTTTACTGCAGCCATTACTGAGGTGACCGGGGCCACAGTTTTCCTGCTAGCTTCACGTAGGTGCATGCTGACAGCACTTTTCCTCAGCACTGTTCTTTGCCTACCACTGGGCTTCTTTCACACTTGGCCCAACAGTCCTGCAGAAGCACTCTCGGCATCCATGTACTTGCAGGGAAATTGATGCCAGGAGGGTGGCATTTTAACAACTGGGGATGACAGCAGATGAACAAATATTTCCTTTTATCTACTAGACAGAGGGTGAAGAAACACTTCACAATTTAGAGGGAAGTGTGGAAACCAAGCTGATGCCAGAAAAATCCTAAAAGGCAGCTGGAGCCTTATAATGGGAAACTGAAGCTGGATCTCTCATTGATCCAGTCACAATAAAGACCTATCACTACTGTGAAAACACATGACATAGTATCATGATACTAAGCCATCTTCTTCTTCTTCTTTAGAAGAAGAGAGAGAGACAGAGAGAGAATCTTAAGCAGGCTCCACACCCAGCACAAAGCCTGACATGGGCTCGATCACACAACCCTGAGATCACGACCTGAGCCAAAATCAAGAGTCTGACTGAGCCACCCAGGCACTTCATAATGTCATAAATTTAAAAGGCTTTTAGTTTATTTTTTATTTTTATTATTTTTTATTAAAAGACTTTTTAAAACAAAACTACCATTGAAACTTAATTTTGGTAACATTTGTAAAAATAAATTTTATTTATTTGACAGAGAGAGAGAGAGGAAGAGGGAGAGAGATATTACAACCAAGGGGAGCAGCAGAGGGAGATGCAAACTCCCCCACAGAGCAGGGAACCCGATGTGGGGCTTGATCCTGGGACCCGGGGATCATGACCTAAGCCAAAGGCAGATGCTTAATTGACTGAGCCACCCAGGTGACCCTTTGGTAACATTTATAACAGATATAGAGTTGGCCTAAAGCTTCATAGTTCATCCAAGAAGTCAGCACGAGGTCTCAGTATCTATGAAAAGATGACCCTGGGATTTCCAGGAACAGTGGCTCTCAAATGTGGTTTCCAGACCAACAGCATCAGTATATTTGGGAACTTCTTAAAATACATATTTGTGGCTCCCAGCCCATACCTACTGACTTAAACTCTCGAGCTGGGACCCAGCTGTGTTTCACAAGCCCTCCGGGCGGTTCTCATGCATGCCAAAGTTTGATCTTTCATCAAAATCTTAAAAAAAAGTTGTCCAAAAGAAATAAAGAATTGTTTTTAACAAGTAGATGAACAACCCAATTTAAAAATGGGCGAAAAACTTGAACAGACACCTCACCAAAGAAGACATACAGATGGCAAATCAGCATATGATAAGATGCTTCACATCATATGTCATTAGGGAATTGCAAATTAAAACAATGAGATACCACTCCATACCTATTAGAATGGCCCATATCTGGAACACTGGCAGTACCAAACGCTGGTGAGAGTGTGAGCAAGAGGAGCTCTCATTCACTGCTGGTGGGAATGCAAAATAGTACAGCTACTTTGGAAGACAGTTTGGTGGTTTCTTACAAAATTAAACATATCTTTAAAAAAAAAGTTTTTATTTATTTAATTAATTAATTATTCATTCATTCATTCATTCATGAAAGACGCACACATACAGAGGGAGGCAGAGACACAGGCAGGAGGGAGAAGCAGGCTCCATGCAGGGAGCCTGATGCGGGACTCGATCCCGGAACTCCAGGATCACACCCTGGGCCAAAGGCAGGCACTAAATTGCTGAGCCACCAAGGGATTTCCCTAAACATATCCTTTTAAAAATTTTTTAAAAAATTTATTTATTACCCAGGCATCCTAATTAAATATATTCTTATGATTCAGCAGTTGTGCTCCTAAATATTTATCCAAAGGAGTTAAAAATTTATGTCCACACAAAATCCTGCATACAAATGTTTATGGAATGTCTATTCATAACCGCCCAAACAAGATGTTCCTCGGTATGTGAGTAAACTGATAAATAAACTGATCCATCCGGACAATGAAATATTATTCAGTGCTAAAAAGAGATTAGCTATCAAGCTACAAGAAGATGTGGAAGATCCTTAAATGCATATTACTAAGCAAAAGAAGCCAATTTGCAAGAGCTCCATACTATATGATTACAGCTATATGACATTCAGGAAAAGGAAAAATTATGGAGACAGTAAGATAATCAATTGTAAAGTCTACTTAGAAAAAGGCAGGGGGGATCCCTGGGTGGCTCAGCGGTTTGGTGCCTGCCTTCGGCCCAGGGTGTGATCCTGGAGTCCTTGGATCAGGTCCCACATCTGGCTCCCTTCATGGAGCCTGCTTCTCCCTCTGCCTGTGTCTCTGCCTCTCTCTGTCTCTGTCTCTCTCTCATGAATGAATAAATGAAATCTTAAAAAAATTGTAATGTCTAAAATTTTGTTGATAATAATGTAGCAATGTAAATTTCTTAGTTTTGGGAAATGTACTTGGCTATGTAAAATGTTAACATCAGAGGGAGCTGAACAAAGTGTATAAGGACACGTTGTTCTATCTTTGCAAGGTTTCTGTAAGTCTACAATTATTCCAAATGAAATGTTTATTCAAACAAATGGAAAACCACTACAAACCCTCCCTGGAAATCTTAGAGTCCAGGAGGCCTCAGTGACCATTTCAAAAGATCACACAATTAGAAATAAATTCAACAAGGTACATAGGGTCTTTGGGAAAGGGTAATCTCCAAGGCTGGATCCTGGGAAAATCTCAGAAAATATGGAATGTATGCTTACATGTGTCCACCGAAATACATGTACAGGAATGTTCGTAGCAGCACTGTTTGTAATAGTCCAAGTTGCACAAATACTCATTGACATTAGGATGAATTTATAAATTGGTACATTTACACAATTGAGTATAATACAGAAATGAGAATGAATGAGTAAACTATTGATGGAAACCATATGTTTAGCAAAGAAGCTAGACAGGAAAGAGCACCACACTGTGTGATCCATTTAGATAAAGCTCGGAGGCAGAACTACTCTGATGTCATCAGTTGGAAGAAGAGTTACCATTAGATGGCAGACACTGGAGGGGCATGAAAGAGGCTTTTAGGGTGCTGGTCATATTTGTGTTTCAAGATCTGGGTGCTGTGTGTGTGCGCGCGCGAGAAATCACCAACTGTGCACTCGTTTGTGTACTTCTCTATACATATGTTAAATAAAAATAGAAAATAAAATCGTGGTTTATAAACTGGAAATGCCTGAGACAGGCTAGCGGAAGTGTCCTGTGGTCCAAAGTACTACCTACAGTGACAAACTACATATAGTTAGTTAGTTTTGGCTTTTAAAAAATTGAGTGAAATAAGTCAATCAGAGAAGGACAAAAATTATATGGTCTCATTCATTTGGGGAATATAAAAAATAGTGAAAGGGAATAAAGGGGAAAGGAGAAAAATAAGTGGGAAATATCAGAAAAGGAGACAGAACATGAGAGACTCCTAACTCTGGGAAACGAACTAGGGGTGGTGGAAGGGCAGGTGGGAGGGGGGTGGGGGTGACTGGGTGGCGGGCACTGAGGTGGGCACTTGACGGGATGAGCACTGGGTGTTATTCTGTATGCTGACAAATTGAACACCAATAAAAAATAAATTTATTAAAAATAAAGTATGCATGGTAAAACTTCAAAAAATTGAATTATAGTTGACACACAAGGCTACCTTAGTTTCAAGTGTACAACATAGTGATTCGACAAGTCTCTACCTTTAGGCTGTTTATCACAAGTGTAGCTACCATCTGTCACCATGAAACCCTATTATAATGGCATTGACTATGATCTCTATGCTGTACCTTTTGTTCCTATGACTTATTCACTCTATAACTGGAAGCCTGTGTCTCTTACCCCCTTCACTCATTTCGCACACTCCCTACCCCATAATTTCCTATTTATTTTTAAAGATCTTTAAAAAAAAAATTGAGAGGCCGAGCACAAGCAGGGAGAGCTGCAGAGGGAGAGGGAGAAGCAGACTTCTCACTAAACAGGAAGCCTGATGCAGGGCTTGATCCTGGGACCCTGGGATCATGACCTGAGGAGAAGGCAGATACCTAACTGACTGAGCCACCCAGGTGCCCCATAATTCACCAACTTAGAAACATGTTCACAATTCTGCAATAGACACTAAAAACAGTGGACCCTTGAACAGCGCAAGGGTTAGGGATGTTGACCTCTGGCATAGTGGAAAAAGCCACGTATAGCTTTTGACTCTCCAAAATGTAACTACTAATAGCCTACTGTTGACCGAAAGCCTTATAGATAGCATATAGTTGATCAACATCTATCTTGTATGTTTTATGTATTATATACTGTATTTTTACAATAAAGTAAGCTAAGGGTCCCTGGCTTGCTCAGTCAGTGGAGTGTGTGAGTCTTTTTTTCTTTTTTTAAACATTTCATCTATTTATTCATGAGAGAGAGAGAGAGAGAGAGAGGGAGAGAGGCAGAGACACAGGAGGAGGGAGAAGCAGGCTCCATGCAGGGAGCCAGATGCGGGACTCGATCCTGGGACTCCATGATCGTGCCCCGGGCCAAAGGCAGGCGCCAAACCGCTGAGCCACCCAGGGATCCCTTTTGTTAAAAAGGAAATTAAAAAAAATATTTTATTTATTTATTCATGAGAGACAGAGAGAGAGAGGCCGAGACATAGGCAGAGAGAGAAGCAGGCTCTCCATGAGGAGGCCGATGTGGACTTAATCTCAGGACCCCGGGATCACATCCTGAGCCAAAGGCAGATGCTCAACCGCTTAGCCACCCAGGCGTCCCTTTGGCTCAGGGTGTGATCCTGGAGACCCAGGATCGAATCCCACATCAGGCTCCCGGTGCATGGAGCCTACTTCTCTCTCTGCCTCTCTCTCTCTCTCTGTGACTATCATAAATAAATAAAAATTAAAAAAAAAAGAGAAGGGTCCACTGTAATAAAAGTTCTATTTTCAAAATCCTGCAGTAGCAAGGTCAATTATAGCCTCCCTTTCCTCCAGGAGTTCAATATTTTTTCATGCCCCTTAAACTCTTGTTATGAGCAACTACCAGGGACTGGGTCCTCTGTAGGTTTTGAGGATCACCGGGGAGAGAAGGAGCACCCCCCACCGTGGAGAGAAGCATTATCAGAACCCATACAAATAAACCCAGAAAGTTAAAATGAGGTACGGGAATGCTGGCACATAAAACAGAGATCCTGACCTGGTTCAGAAGATCAGAGAAGAGTTTTTTAAAAAATTATTTATTTATTTATTTATTCACAAGAGACACACACACACACACACAGAGAGAGGCAGAGACACAGGCAGAGGGAGAAGCAGGCTCCATGCAGGGACCCTGACATGGGACTTGATCCCAGGACCCCAGGAACAGGCCCTGGGCCCAAGGCAGGCGCCAAACCGCTGAGCCACCAAGGGATTCCCCTCCTCCAATGTTTTCATTGGGTTCTTTGGCTCTTTCAAGACCTCTCCAAGCCAGGCTAATGAGTGTGTGGGGATGAAGGATGAGGGTGGAGTGGGGGGGCAGGTGAGATGGGCCAAGGCCAGAGTCCCAGCTCCACTTCTGAGAAGTTGGGTCCACATTGGGTGTGGGGCATCCAGGGAGGATGACCAAGCACTAGAGCCAACTCGTCCATCCAGTTAGACCCTTCTTATGAATAAAACCTGTCTTGGAGAAGAACACCATGGGAAGGAATAAAGAAGAGAGCAAACATGTCTTCCAGAGATGGAGAAAATACAGAACAGAGGCACAGGGAATGGGAAGCTCAGAGGCAAGAGGGAGGTATGATTGAAAAAAAAAAGGCAATTTGTATGTTGAGTTCCGTTACTCAGAACTCTCCTTGGGTTTTCAACTGTCCCAAACCCAAACTCCTTAACAGAATTTACGAAGATGTCTATGATTTAGGCTCTGCCAAGACCTTCACCCTTGCCTGCTCTTGCCTCATTTGGGAACGGCCAGGTAGCGGGGTGGTAGGGGCTCTCCCGTGCTCCCCATCCTCTCTCCCCTCTGGTACCTTATCCCTGGGCCCTGCTCAGCACTGGGCACAGAGGTTCTCTATGAGCGCATATTAATTGGATTTTTGGAGGGTGTGGCGTTAGGGAGGGGCAGAGCAGGGACCTGATTGCATCAAAACTGGTCTTAAATGAGAGGTCCCTAACCCAGCAGATACATAGATGAGTTCAGGAGCTTGGAGAACACACAGCTGAAGTCATTGCACTTCAAGAGGACAGTATGGCAGGT
Organism: Vulpes lagopus; assembly: GCF_018345385.1. Classification (NCBI taxonomy): domain Eukaryota; kingdom Metazoa; phylum Chordata; class Mammalia; order Carnivora; family Canidae; genus Vulpes; species Vulpes lagopus. The sequence goes on along the minus strand of NC_054825.1, from coordinate 170,273,153 downwards.
AAGCTGGGGCAAAGGTATGCTGCAGTCCTAGGGGTTGAGCGGTTGGGTTGCGGACAGGCCGAGGTAAGTGGGTGGGATTTCGGTAGCCTCTTGCCAACATCAAGTGGTAGGTTTGGGAAACCACTGGGTTGTGCCAACAGCAAGCACTGGAAAACTATTTGTAACTGGATTCCACCATTACCTTGATTTTGTTTTTCCAAGTCTTTTTTTTTTTTTTTGAAGATTTTATTTATTTATTCTTGAAAGACAGACAGAGAGAGAGAGAGAGAGAGAGAGAGGCAGAGACACAGGCAGAGGGAGAAGCAGGCTCCATGCAGGGATCCCGGCATGGGACTCGATCCCAGGACCCCAGAATCAGGACCTGAGCCAAAGGTGGATGCTCAATCACTGAGCCACCCCCGTGTCCCTTTCCAAGTCCTTTTTAACACCTGGTACCGCCAGATGTTCAAGTGTCAACCATATGGGGGTGTTAAATAGTGAAATTCAACTGGGTAAATTGTTAAGATCTTACTGGCAATATCTGATGTTTCATGAATCAGGCAGCATCCAATCTAGCAGATAGAAAGGGCCTCTGGGGAGCTGTAGTAAGAGAAAGACTTTTCTGGGCAAACAAGTGGATTGGTTATTGCAGGGTTGCGTTCCCCTGCGGGATGGCAGAGGTCTACCAGGTGGTTCCCTAACTAGTGGTGATCAAGCAATTCCTGATTGGTTTAAGGTTTCATTCTTGGGAGAGCAGAAACTCAAGTCTCAGTATGGTGATGTGGGGACAGCAGGAGCCACTCCTTTTTGAGCTCATTGTCTTTTTTGTTTGTTTTTAAAGATTTTATTTATTTATTTATTTATTTATTTATTTATTTATTTATGAGAGAGAGAGAGAGAGAGAGCAGAGAGAGAGAGAGGCAGAGACACAGGCAGAGGGAGAAGCAGGCTCCATGCAAGGAGCCCAACGGGGACTCAATCCAGGTCTCCAGGATCGCGCCCCCCGCCAAAGGCAGGCGCCAAACCGCTGAGCCACCCAGGGATCCCCCTTTTTAAAAAATATTTTATTTATTTATTCATGAGAGACAGAGAGATACAGAGAGAGAGGGGCCGAGAAATAGGCAGACAGAGAAGCAGGCTCCCCACGAGGAGCCCGATATGGAACTTGATCCCAGGACCCCGGGATCACATCCTGAGCCAAAGGCAGATGCTCAACCGCTTAGCCACCCAGGCGTCCCAAGTGTGTGACTCTTGATTTCAGGGTTGTGGGTTTGAGCCCTGCGTTAGGTGTAGAGATTACTTAAGAATAAAATCTTAAAAAAAATAAAATAAAAAAGGTAAGCTGGAGAAAACAAAACGTGGTTAAGAAAATCATAAAGATGGGGATCCCAGGGTGGCTCAGCGGTTTAGCGCTTGCCTTTGGCCCAGGGCGCCATCCTGGAGTCTCGGGATCGAGTCCCGGGTCGGGCTCCCTGCACTGCTTCTCCCTCTGCCTGTGTCTCTGCCCCCCTCTCTCTCTGTGTCTCTCATGAGTAAATAAAATCTTAAAAAATACTTAAAAAAAGTGGATTGATGATGTTGAAACCCGCCTTGTTCAAGGGTCCGCTGTAATAAAAAGTTCTATTTTCAAAATCCTGCAGTAGCAAGGTCAATTATAGCCGCCCTTTCCTCCAGGAGTTCAATATTTTTTCATGCCCCTTAAACTCTTGTTATGAGCAACTACCAGGGACTGGGTCCTCTGTAGGTTTTGAGGATCACCGGGGAGAGAAGGAGCACCCCCCCACCATGGAGAGAAGCATTATCAGAACCCATACAAATAAACCCAGAAAGTTAAAATGAGGTACGGGAATGCTGGCACATAAAACAGAGATCCTGACCTGGTTCAGAAGATCAGAGAAGAGTTTTTTAAAAAATTATTTATTTATTTATTTATTCACAAGAGACACACACACACACACACAGAGAGAGGCAGAGACACAGGCAGAGGGAGAAGCAGGCTCCATGCAGGGACCCTGACATGGGACTTGATCCCAGGACCCCAGGAACAGGCCCTGGGCCCAAGGCAGGCGCCAAACCGCTGAGCCACCAAGGGATTCCCCTCCTCCAATGTTTTCATTGGGTTCTTTGGCTCTTTCAAGACCTCTCCAAGCCAGGCTAATGAGTGTGTGGGGATGAAGGATGAGGGTGGAGTGGGGGGGCAGGTGAGATGGGCCAAGGCCAGAGTCCCAGCTCCACTTCTGAGAAGTTGGGTCCACATTGGGTGTGGGGCATCCAGGGAGGATGACCAAGCACTAGAGCCAACTCGTCCATCCAGTTAGACCCTTCTTATGAATAAAACCTGTCTTGGAGAAGAACACCATGGGAAGGAATAAAGAAGAGAGCAAACATGTCTTCCAGAGATGGAGAAAATACAGAACAGAGGCACAGGGAATGGGAAGCTCAGAGGCAAGAGGGAGGTATGATTGAAAAAAAAAAGGCAATTTGTATGTTGAGTTCCGTTACTCAGAACTCTCCTTGGGTTTTCAACTGTCCCAAACCCAAACTCCTTAACAGAATTTACGAAGATGTCTATGATTTAGGCTCTGCCAAGACCTTCACCCTTGCCTGCTCTTGCCTCATTTGGGAACGGCCAGGTAGCGGGGTGGTAGGGGCTCTCCCGTGCTCCCCATCCTCTCTCCCCTCTGGTACCTTATCCCTGGGCCCTGCTCAGCACTGGGCACAGAGGTTCTCTATGAGCGCATATTAATTGGATTTTTGGAGGGTGTGGCGTTAGGGAGGGGCAGAGCAGGGACCTGATTGCATCAAAACTGGTCTTAAATGAGAGGTCCCTAACCCAGCAGATACATAGATGAGTTCAGGAGCTTGGAGAACACACAGCTGAAGTCATTGCACTTCAAGAGGACAGTATGGCAGGTAAGCTGGGGCAAAGGTATGCTGCAGTCCTAGGGGTTGAGCGGTTGGGTTGCGGACAGGCCGAGGTAAGTGGGTGGGATTTCGGTAGCCTCTTGCCAACATCAAGTGGTAGGTTTGGGAAACCACTGGGTTGTGCCAACAGCAAGCACTGGAAAACTATTTGTAACTGGATTCCACCATTACCTTGATTTTGTTTTTCCAAGTCTTTTTTTTTTTTTTTGAAGATTTTATTTATTTATTCTTGAAAGACAGACAGAGAGAGAGAGAGAGAGAGAGAGAGGCAGAGACACAGGCAGAGGGAGAAGCAGGCTCCATGCAGGGATCCCGGCATGGGACTCGATCCCAGGACCCCAGAATCAGGACCTGAGCCCAAGGTGGATGCTCAATCGCTGAGCCACCCCCGTGTCCCTTTCCAAGTCCTTTTTAACACCTGGTACCGCCAGATGTTCAAGTGTCAACCATTTGGGGGTGTTAAATAGTGAAATTCAACTGGGTAAATTGTTAAGATCTTACTGGCAATATCTGATGTTTCATGAATCAGGCAGCATCCAATCTAGCAGATAGAAAGGGCCTCTGGGGAGCTGTAGTAAGAGAAAGACTTTTCTGGGCAAACAAGTGGATTGGTTATTGCAGGGTTGCGTTCCCCTGCGGGATGGCAGAGGTCTACCAGGTGGTTCCCTAACTAGTGGTGATCAAGCAATTCCTGATTGGTTTAAGGTTTCATTCTTGGGAGAGCAGAAACTCAAGTCTCAGTATGGTGATGTGGGGACAGCAGGAGCCACTCCTTTTTGAGCTCATTGTCTTTTTTGTTTGTTTTTAAAGATTTTATTTATTTATTTATTTATTTATTTATTTATTTATTTATGAGAGAGAGAGAGAGAGAGAGCAGAGAGAGAGAGAGGCAGAGACACAGGCAGAGGGAGAAGCAGGCTCCATGCAAGGAGCCCAACGGGGACTCAATCCAGGTCTCCAGGATCGCGCCCCCCGCCAAAGGCAGGCGCCAAACCGCTGAGCCACCCAGGGATCCCCCTTTTTAAAAAATATTTTATTTATTTATTCATGAGAGACAGAGAGATACAGAGAGAGAGGGGCCGAGAAATAGGCAGACAGAGAAGCAGGCTCCCCACGAGGAGCCCGATATGGAACTTGATCCCAGGACCCCGGGATCACATCCTGAGCCAAAGGCAGATGCTCAACCGCTTAGCCACCCAGGCGTCCCAAGTGTGTGACTCTTGATTTCAGGGTTGTGGGTTTGAGCCCTGCGTTAGGTGTAGAGATTACTTAAGAATAAAATCTTAAAAAAAATAAAATAAAAAAGGTAAGCTGGAGAAAACAAAACGTGGTTAAGAAAATCATAAAGATGGGGATCCCAGGGTGGCTCAGCGGTTTAGCGCTTGCCTTTGGCCCAGGGCGCCATCCTGGAGTCTCGGGATCGAGTCCCGGGTCGGGCTCCCTGCACTGCTTCTCCCTCTGCCTGTGTCTCTGCCCCCCTCTCTCTCTGTGTCTCTCATGAGTAAATAAAATCTTAAAAAATACTTAAAAAAAGTGGATTGATGATGTTGAAACCCGCCTTGTTCAAGGGTCCGCTGTAATAAAAAGTTCTATTTTCAAAATCCTGCAGTAGCAAGGTCAATTATAGCCGCCCTTTCCTCCAGGAGTTCAATATTTTTTCATGCCCCTTAAACTCTTGTTATGAGCAACTACCAGGGACTGGGTCCTCTGTAGGTTTTGAGGATCACCGGGGAGAGAAGGAGCACCCCCCACCGTGGAGAGAAGCATTATCAGAACCCATACAAATAAACCCAGAAAGTTAAAATGAGGTACGGGAATGCTGGCACATAAAACAGAGATCCTGACCTGGTTCAGAAGATCAGAGAAGAGTTTTTTAAAAAATTATTTATTTATTTATTTATTCACAAGAGACACACACACACACACAGAGAGAGGCAGAGACACAGGCAGAGGGAGAAGCAGGCTCCATGCAGGGACCCTGACATGGGACTTGATCCCAGGACCCCAGGAACAGGCCCTGGGCCCAAGGCAGGCGCCAAACCGCTGAGCCACCAAGGGATTCCCCTCCTCCAATGTTTTCATTGGGTTCTTTGGCTCTTTCAAGACCTCTCCAAGCCAGGCTAATGAGTGTGTGGGGATGAAGGATGAGGGTGGAGTGGGGGGGCAGGTGAGATGGGCCAAGGCCAGAGTCCCAGCTCCACTTCTGAGAAGTTGGGTCCACATTGGGTGTGGGGCATCCAGGGAGGATGACCAAGCACTAGAGCCAACTCGTCCATCCAGTTAGACCCTTCTTATGAATAAAACCTGTCTTGGAGAAGAACACCATGGGAAGGAATAAAGAAGAGAGCAAACATGTCTTCCAGAGATGGAGAAAATACAGAACAGAGGCACAGGGAATGGGAAGCTCAGAGGCAAGAGGGAGGTATGATTGAAAAAAAAAAGGCAATTTGTATGTTGAGTTCCGTTACTCAGAACTCTCCTTGGGTTTTCAACTGTCCCAAACCCAAACTCCTTAACAGAATTTACGAAGATGTCTATGATTTAGGCTCTGCCAAGACCTTCACCCTTGCCTGCTCTTGCCTCATTTGGGAACGGCCAGGTAGCGGGGTGGTAGGGGCTCTCCCGTGCTCCCCATCCTCTCTCCCCTCTGGTACCTTATCCCTGGGCCCTGCTCAGCACTGGGCACAGAGGTTCTCTATGAGCGCATATTAATTGGATTTTTGGAGGGTGTGGCGTTAGGGAGGGGCAGAGCAGGGACCTGATTGCATCAAAACTGGTCTTAAATGAGAGGTCCCTAACCCAGCAGATACATAGATGAGTTCAGGAGCTTGGAGAACACACAGCTGAAGTCATTGCACTTCAAGAGGACAGTATGGCAGGTAAGCTGGGGCAAAGGTATGCTGCAGTCCTAGGGGTTGAGCGGTTGGGTTGCGGACAGGCCGAGGTAAGTGGGTGGGATTTCGGTAGCCTCTTGCCAACATCAAGTGGTAGGTTTGGGAAACCACTGGGTTGTGCCAACAGCAAGCACTGGAAAACTATTTGTAACTGGATTCCACCATTACCTTGATTTTGTTTTTCCAAGTCTTTTTTTTTTTTTTTAAAGATTTTTTTTATTTATTCTTGAAAGACAGACAGAGAGAGAGAGAGAGAGAGAGAGGCAGAGACACAGGCAGAGGGAGAAGCAGGCTCCATGCAGGGAGCCCGGCATGGGACTCGATCCCAGGACCCCAGAATCAGGACCTGAGCCCAAGGTGGATGCTCAATCGCTGAGCCACCCCCGTGTCCCTTTCCAAGTCCTTTTTAACACCTGGTACCGCCAGATGTTCAAGTGTCAACCATTTGGGGGTGTTAAATAGTGAAATTCAACTGGGTAAATTGTTCAGATCTTACTGGCAATATCTGATGTTTCATGAATCAGGCAGCATCCAATCTAGCAGATAGAAAGGGCCTCTGGGGAGCTGTAGTAAGAGAAAGACTTTTCTGGGCAAACAAGTGGATTGGTTATTGCAGGGTTGCGTTCCCCTGCGGGATGGCAGAGGTCTACCAGGTGGTTCCCTAACTAGTGGTGATCAAGCAATTCCTGATTGGTTTAAGGTTTCATTCTTGGGAGAGCAGAAACTCAAGTCTCAGTATGGTGATGTGGGGACAGCAGGAGCCACTCCTTTTTGAGCTCATTGTCCTTTTTGTTTCTTTTTTAAAGATGTTATTTATTTATGAGAGAGAGAGAGAGAGAGGCAGAGACACAGGCAGAGGGAGAAGCAGGCTCCATGCAGGGAACCCAATGCGGGACTCAATCCAGGTCTCCAGGACCACGCCCTGGGCTGAGGGGGGCACTAAACTGCTGAGCCACCTGGGCTGCCCTGTTTTTTTTTTTTTTTTTTCTTCAAGATTTTTAACTTATTTATTGGAGAGAGACTTTAAGCAAGGGAGAAGCAGTCTCCCCGCTGAATAGGGAGCCTGATGCGGGGCTTGATCCCAGGACTCTGAGATCATAACCTGAGCCGAAAGCAGCCTTTTCACTGAATGAGCCACACAGGCACTACTCTTTTTTTTTTTTTTTTTTTTTTAGAGATTTTATTTATTGAGAGAGGGCCCACACAAGTGGGGAGGGGAAGGGGAGAGGGAGAAAAAATCTGAGGTAGACTCCAAATGGAGCACAGAGCCTGACCTGGGGCTCGGTCTGAATTTCTTTTTCTTTTTCTTTTTTTTAAGATTTATTTTTATTTTTTATTTTTAAAAAATATTTACTTAGGGACACCTGGGTGACTCAGCGGTTGGGCGTCTGCCTTCGACTCAGGGCATGATCCTGGGGTCCTGGGATCCGGTCCCACATTGGGCTCCCTGCATAGAGCCTGCTTCTCCCTCTGCCTGTGTCTCTGCCTCTCTCTCCCTATGTCTCATGAATAAATTAATAAAATCCTTTAAAAAATATTTACTTATTCGAGAGAGAGAGTGTGCAAGAGCAAGCACGAATGTGAGCAGGCAAGCAAAGGGTGGGGGGGGGGGGTGGAATGAAAGGGAGATTCTTCAGCAGACTCCTGGCTGAGCATGGAGCTGACACAGGATTTGATCTCATGACCCTGAGATCATGACCTGAGCCAAAACCAAGAGTTGGGTGCTCAACTGACTGGGCCACCCAGGCACCCCTTTAAGACTTTATTTTTTAAGCAATCTCTACACCCATGTGGAACTTGAACTCATGACTCCTGAGATCAAGAGTCACATGCTCTGACAGTCAGGCACTCGGAGAAGTGCTATTTCTTGTCTAAGGACATGAATATAATTTTATTCATATTTTCCTTAAATATTAAAAAAAATTCATTTTAAGAATAGAAAGGGCTGTATTGTGTCTCAACACACGCACTTATTGGAACTTGTAACTGGCTCTTCTGATAGATGTTCCATGTTGCTTAATACTGAACTAATGAAAATATTAATTCACCTTCTTTATATACTGATCTCTCAGATTGGTAGATTATTTCAGAATCACATCTGCATCCTTCCTCAATTTCATTCTCTATAATTTATAAATACAGGTATAATAATAATTTGATTAAGTCAATATCAATTCATTTTATTCAGACTTTGTAAATATAATTACTGCAGATTTAGTTCACATCTGAATGATTCATTTAATATAAACTTCATAATTTGAAGTGTTAATAATTTCGTTTTTTTCTCATATGCTTAAGATGCAGCTTTCTTAATTTTCAACCTTACAGTTTATCAATTTGTTTTCTGATATATTCAATCTTTTCCCCCAAATATCCAAACCCATTAATCGAGTAGTCAATTGAGTTCATTTTCTTGATTGTCTACTATACAGGAGTCTTGCTCTTATCCATGGGGGGATTACGATCCAAGACCTCCATTGGATGCCTGAAACTGCGGATAGCACCGAATCCTCTATGTATTTTTTCTTAAACATACATTCTTCTGATAAAGTTTATAAATTGGGCACAGTAAGGGATTAATAACAATAACTAGTAATAAAATAGAACAACACTGGGGTGCCTGGGTAGTTCAGTTGGTTAAGTGTCTGCCTTTGGCTCAGGTCATGATCCCAAGGTCCTGGGATCAATCCCCAAGTCGGGCTCCCTGCTCAATGGGAAATCTGCTTCTCCCTCTCGACTAGTTGTGCTCTCTCATGCTCTTTCTCTCTCTCTCTCAAAAAAAAAAATCTTAAAGAAAAAATAGAACAACTTTAACCATAAGTTGTTATAAAAGTTATGTTAATTTAAAAAAAGTTTTTTTTTTTTTTACCAAAAGTTTCATTTATTTATTCATGAGGCACAGAGAGTGAGAGAGAGAGAGAGAGACATAGGCAGTGGAAGAAGCAGGCTCCATGCAGAGAGTCCAATATAGGCCTTGATCCCGGGACTCCAGGATCATACCCTGGGCCAAAGGCAGGTGCTAAACCGCTGAGCCACCCAGGCATCCCTGAATGTAGTCTTAGTTTCTCAAAGTATTGCACTGTCCTCATCCTTTTTGTGATGATATGACATGATAAAATGCTTATGTGGTGAAGCGAGGTGAGGCAAATGATGTATGGATTGTGATGTCTATGTTAGGCTATTATAGAACTTCTGACAATAGGTCAGAAAGAGGATCACCTGCTTCAGGACCACGAGTGACCAGGAGTCACTGAAACCAGAGAAAATGAAATCGAGGATAAAGGGAAGCTTCTGCATAGAGCTTGTGTCATCCTCCTGAAATTGGCCACCTTGTTTTCTAGGCCTGGTGTATGAGCATCCATCTGGGACTTCTCTTTACACTCTCTTTTCTGCCATACACATTTCCCCCTTTCTTTTATTTTGTTTGTTGGAACTACATCCTCACATGGTTCCTTAAGAAAGGGTACATGGCAGGTAAGTTGGCTGCAACTGCCTTTATTCTTTTCTCACATGAAAGGATAAATTTGCATGGAGAATTCTACATTAAAAATAGGTTTCTTGGGCAACCCGAGTGGCCCAGTGGTTGAGCGTCCGCCTTCGGCCCAGGGTGTGATCCTGGAGATCTGGGATCGAGTCCCATGTTGGGCTCCCTGCATGGAGCCTGCTTCTCCCTCTGCCTGTGTCTCTGCCTCTCTCTCCTCTCTGTGTATTCTCATGAATGAATAAATAAAATCTTTAAAAAAAAGAAAATAAAATAGGTTTCTTAAGAATGTTACAGTCTTTGGGGCACCTGGCCGACTTACTTAGTAGGGCACGGGACTCTTGGTCTCGGGGCTGTAAGTTAGAGACTCACATTGGGTATGCATATTACTTAAAAACAGAGTCTTAGGGTACGTAGGTGGCGCAGTCAGTTAGGTGTTGGACTTCTGATTTTGACTCAGATTATGACCTCAGAGTTGTGAGATGGAGCCCTGGGTCAGGCTCCACACTGAGCGTGGAGTCTGCTTGAGATTCTCTCCCTCTCCCTCTTCTTTCCACTTCACTTGAGCACTCTCTCTCTCTTAAAAAATATATGTATATAATAAAAATAAATCTTAAAGAAAGTGAAAGTCCTGATTCACTGTCTTCTGATACACAGTGTCACTTTTCTGAAGACCAATGGAATTTTGATTATCATTTCTTTGTATGGAACTTTTATTTTCATTTAGAAACTTTTATATGCTTGGAATGTTTGGGTGGCTCAGCGGTTGAGCATCTGTCTGTCTTTAGCCCAGAGAGTGATCTTAGAGACCCGGGATCAAGTCCCACATCGGGCTTCCTGCGTGAAGCCTGCCTCTCCCTCTGCCTGTGTCTCTGTCTGTCTCTCTCTCTCTGTGTCTCTCATTAATAAGTAAATAAAAATTTAAAAAGAAGCTTTTAGGCTTTTCTATATTTCTTTTATTCTGATATTTTGCAACAATGGGTCCTTTTTATCATTTATTGTGCTCATCCTTGAGTAGCCTCAACCTGGAGACTCTTACACTTTATTCTCAAATCGTAAATTATTTATTTTATAATACTTTCAAGATATTCTCTGGAAAAAAATTTTAAGTTAAAGAGGTACTCTGTAGTCCAATATTGCTGATATTAGACATCCTTGATTAAATTTTTAACTTTCCATTCTTTTTGTCCATGCTTTCTCAAATTTTATTCTTTTTTAAAACTTTTTATTTATTGTTTTTTAAAGATTTTTATTTATTTATTTGACAGAGAGGGAGAGCAAAAGCGGGAGGAGCAGCAGGGAGAGGGAGAGGGAGAAGCAGGCTCCCCACTGAGCAAGGAGCCTGATGCAGACCTTGATCCCAGGACTCTGGGGTCATGACCTGAGCCAAAGGCAGATGCTTAACTGACTGAGCCACCCAGGCACTCCTCTCTATTTTATTCTAGTTTTTGGAATATTTCTTTGACTTTCTCTTCCAATTCTTCTATTGTTTAAGGGCTTATTTTAATTTTATTTTTAAAAGATCTTATTAATATATTTGAGAGAGAGAACACAAGCAGGGAGAAGGGGGAAGGGGAGAAGCAGACACCCCATTGAGCAGAGAGCCCAACACAGGGCTTGATCCCAGGATCCCAGAATCATGACCTGAGCAGAAGGCAGATGCTTAACCAACTGAGCCACCCAAGCCCCCCTATATTTTAAACAATAGTAAAAACTCCCACTCTGTACCTATTATGCACCAAGTCTGGAATTAATAGACTTGCTTTCTAGATACTCATATCTTCCCCAAAGTAAGCAAATTATATGGGACCATTTTCCTGGTAGATAAAAGAGGCAAAGAATATAAATGTAATGATATTCCCAGAGTGACAAAGCTAATAAATGAGATAATCAACATTCATTCTCAGGTCACTAAGCTTCATACCTGCTCCCCTAACTGGCCTCATTAATAAATGTTCAAATCAGTAGCTTCAGGTCATTGGTCACATGCTGACCAATGCAGATAGCGGTGCCCCTTAGCCTATGGCTGATTAGGGCAACAGGGTCTCAAATACTCTGTGAATCATATGAACTTAAATGAATCCAATGTTGGTATCACATCGCTATTTTATCCCAATGAGAACAGATATCTTTTCTCCCACTGGTTCATTTTTCTAGGCTATGAGTTTCCAGTATATTCCTCTAGAACAAGTGGTCAGTTACTTGCCCTTAAACCAGGCTTGAATCATTTACTAGTAGAAGAAACTGAATTTCAGGGGTGCAGAGCAACCCCAGCAAGATGAAGAGTAGGTTCCATGAGTCAACTTTTTGGATCAAGTTCCTAACTCCCAGGTCAGGCTCAGGTAAGAAATATACCTTTGAGTTGTATTATCTACAAAAGCTTTTTGTCCATTCCTTTTGCAGAAAATCAAAGGTGTGCTCGCCGGGGCCGTACCCATTTCAAAAAAGAACAAGTTCAGGCACTGAAACGTGTGTTTGAAGAGACCATGTACCCAGATTGGGTTACCATGGAGGAGCTTATTTCAATTACTCATCTTGATGAATCAGTAATAAAGGTATGTCCCTGATTCTCTAGAGAGCCCACCTAATCCAGAGCTTCACATACACTTTAATCATCACATAATTCATATATATATATATATATATATATATATATATATATATATATATATATATTTAGATTTTTTTATTCATGGGACACACACACACACACACAGAGGGAGAGAGAGAGAGGGGCAGAGACATAAGCAGAGGGAGAAACAGGCTCCATGCAGGGAGCCCGATGTGGGACTCGATCCCGGGACTCTGGGATCACACCCTGAGCCAAAGGCAGACGCTCAACCGCTGAGCCACCCAGGTGTCCCAGTGTTCTATATTTTTATTCTTTTTTTTTTCAAAGATTTTATTTATTCATGAGAGACATACACACAGAGGCAGAGACATAGGCAGAGGGAGAAGCAGGCTCCCTGCAGGGAGCCTGAGGCAGGAATAGATCCTAGAACCCCAGAATCACGACCTGAGCCAGATGTTCAGTCATCCAAGTGGAACCAGACCTTTTTAACCCCAGAATCACAATGCTACATGGGACCTTTTCGGGACGGAGCTCAGGTAATCCCCTTGGGGTCTGTTCCTGTTTATTTCTAAGTTCTCCTTAATTAGGACATTCACAGTCATTTAGATGCCTTGCTACTAAGTTCCCACAGAGCATTTGGGGTATGAGAACCCCTGGATAAATCTTGAAGGCCCCCCAAGCTAGACTCCTACTCCATATTCCCAGTGTTCAGAATTCTCTCTGAAAATGCTAAGCATCCACCAAGACAGAAGCACCTTGCCTGATCCCCTCCTGATCCGGTGTTTGAGTGCTCTGTCCTATTCCACCTATTGCAAGCATCATCTTATGCTCCCTTTGCCCCCTGGAACTCAGGACAGCAGAGGATAGAAGGAACTTCCCTTGTTCAGATAACCGAAGAGATGCGAGACTAGCCTTCTCATGCCAAAGGAACCTAATTCCCCTTTAGGAACATGAGGATTCCCCTTTGGACCCACCCTCCTTTATTAACTTTTTTCACCTCCTCTCTAGACTTGGTTCAAGAATCAACGTGTCAAAAGGAAGAAAGAGCAGCAAAAAACTGGATCAAATTCATCACTAGAATCATCAAATCCGACCATTTCAGGCAAGGAGGAGGAGCCCTCCTTAACTGTAACTTCAACAAACACTCATCCCAGGAGTTCCAACTTTTTGGATGCCTGTGACCATGAAATGCCTCAGTCTTCTGACAACGGCCAGCCTGGTCCCTCCAGATGGGGTTCATCTTGGTATTCTCTGCCTCCTGACCTCCAGCAGATATGTCTGGGGGACTCTGATCCTCCTTGGGCCTCCAGTCCCTATGACATAGATCAATTCATGGAACTATATGCCTTACCTGGGGATGATGACCCCCGCAGCCTAGATCAATACCTCTCCCCCACGTGCTTCGGTTGAAGTATACAGCTGACACATCCATTTATTTATTGAACAACTGGTATGTTCCAGGATAGGGTTCTATGATCCAATTTTTCATCAACTGAGAGACATTTCCAAATGCATTTAATAGCTAGCTCTGTGAAAGCACCCCAACTAAGTCAATACCATATAGATACAGCTCCGCTGCACTTGTACCCTATGGACCATTTTATCTCTATTTTTTCATTTTATCTCTTAAAAAAAAAAAAACCTAGAGTGACATTAGCAAGAGGGAAGACTAGGAGGTCCCAACTCTTGCATCTCCACAAACAATGATTTAACAACTACTTCCTGGTGAAAATAGCTCAGAGAGAGCTCTGGAGTACAAGAAGCTGCAGCAACCCAGGGGAGCACAGAACCCAAGGCCTTATAGAAAAGCACAGGAGGCATTTTCCTTGTGTCACCTCATCCTCCAGTTCTACAGAGTTTGCTGCCAAGAGGGATCCTCTTGGTTGTGATGCACTTCCGCCACCCCACCAGCACTTCAGGACAAAAAGAGAGTGGGAAGAAGACTCCAGAAGCTTTCACCATGAGGACCCAAGTGGCCCTTGTGGCTGTCAGGGACACCTACAATTTTTGCCACTGAAGACTCACCCAGTGTTTGCCCAGAATCCACGCTGCTGAGTTCCTGTTGGAGGAAGTTATAGAAAGGATGTGACTGCTGGTCAACCCCTGAACTGGATACCAGCAATCAGAGGCTCCTTAGGCCCTCTCTGCCCCTGGAAAGTGCATTGCCCTTCCCCATTTCTAATGTAAATTCTCTCATTTATTAAAACTTCCACTTACCAATCTGTAGTAGCCTGACTTTCTTTTGTCTCTCCTTGCCCTTTGTACAGTGGCCAGTTTCAAATTATACCTGGCAAGCTCCCAAGGAGCTTGTAAACCAACAGCCCCTGGAACAGGAGCTGAGACTTCCACCCTGTTCACACCGGCCCTGGTCCACCACATGAACACCCGCACCCTTGCTGGCTAGGTGATTAGGAAATGGGATGAATAAAAGGAACATTGATGGGGCTAAAAGAAAGTTTTTTTTTTTAATTAAGATTTTTTTATTTATTCATGAGAGACACAGAGAGAGAGGCAGAGGCACAGGCAGAGGGAGAAGCAGGCTCCCTACAAGGAGCCCAATGAGAGACCCAATCCTGGGCCCAGAATCATGCCCTGGGCCAAAGGTAGACACTCAACTACTGAGCCACCCAGGCATCCCAAAGGTTTTTAATATAGTACTACCAAAAGTACCCTCTATTGGCCTCTTGACATTAAAAAACTTAAACAAGTCTGTTCTATTTACCTTAGTTTGGAGAAATTTTAACAGGCAAGAGTCAGACCATCATGAGAAACCTGCCCTGCAACTGCCTCAGACAATGATTAGGCGGATTAATCAAGATGAAGATTGAGGGGCACCTGGGTGGTTCAGTGGCTGAGCATCTCTGTGTCTCTCATGAATAAATAAAATCTTAAAAAAAAAAGATGAAGATTGAGAAAAGGTCTCTTGGCACAACCCTCCCTGGAAACCCAAAGTCTTGTGCAAGAACAGGTAAAATGGTTAGAGAGTGGAGGAGTTTCCAGGACTCCTTGATATGGGTATCAAAATACACCTGATATGTGGCTGAGAGAACATGAAAATGCACGGGTTGGTGGGTTTACAGAAGGTGAATTTTTAAAAAGGATTTTGTTTATTCATGAGAGACACAGATAGAGAGGCAGAGACATAGGCAGAGGGAGAAGCAGGCTCCATGCAGGGAGCCCGATGGGACTCGATCCCAGAACTCTGGGATCACGACCTGAGCCAGAGGCAGACACTCAACCACTGAGCCACACAGGCGTCCCAGAAGTTGAAATGTTTCACCAGGTTTTTCTGTGAAGTGGTGGCATCTCACCTGATTGTGTCATGGGGTGGACATTGTGTTCCAGGGGGAATGTTTCTCCTACCTAGTATTGTAAAATAGAAAGCATGTGAATCTGCCCTTCAACAATATTAACTGGACATGCTAAATCCAGAACTAGTAAGATTGCCTGAGCCCATGTAGCACAGAATGGAAGCCGGCAGTGTTAATTCCTTGTGCAATTGCCCTGTGGGGAGTGTCGACTGGGGCTCCTGGCAAAAGCCTGTGAGGATCTCCCAGCAATGACTATTAGGGCTCTGGATTAAAGGATTTCCATTGGAAAAGGAAATTTGCTATCACTGAGCTTGCTATGGATGCAGTGGAAACTGTCCTGACTAAAGGACATGAAATAATCTTGAAACCAGAAATACCCATAATGTCTTGGGTGATGTTGGCGAAATGCTTTACTGAGGATAGCAGTGCCCAGAAGAGTTCCATAATACAATGGAAATCGTTTATACAGGATCTTGCTGCCTGGGGAATACAAGGAGACATGAGCAGAGAGCCTCTTTTCCTCCATGAGAGGAGCCCCTGGATTCTAGTGTCACTTGGACACTTAGAAACAGCTCTCAACTGGCTGATCAAGTGCTGTTAGGTCTGTAGGTGAAGTTCCAAGGTGAATGGCGAGCATCCTGTTTGGAAGACCACTGCTTTTTTTTTTTTAAATAAAGATTTTATTTATTTATTCGTGAGAAACACAGAGAGGAGAGAGAGACAGGCAGAGGGAGAAGCAGGCTCCATGCAGGGAGCCCGACATGGGACTCGATCCCAGGTCTCCAGGATCACACCCTGGGCTGAAGGTGGCACTAAACCACTGAGCCACCTAGGCTGCCCAAGACCACTGCTTTGATTGAAGAAAGTTTAAAAAAAAAATCAGCTCAGTGGACTGAATTGCATGCTGTTTTCCTAGTAGGAAAGAGGATTTGAACAGTAGAATGGGCTCCTACGTTTGGGTTGTTACTGACTCTTTGGGTCATTGGCCAATGACTTGGCCATATGGCCAGCAGAAGGGCAATGGAAACTCTCCCTATCAAGGTATTCCCATTTGGGGCATGGCCCTAGAGAAATCCTTAAGGGAATTTGTGGGGTGCATTAAAGTAGGACATGTCAATGCCTATCAGGAGAATCTCCTTCCAGATTTGGAAGGTGATTGGATTCAATAAGTGGGTATTTCTGTGTGCTTGCTTCTAGTGACCATGAAATGAGTGGATATTTCTGCAACAAGGCAGATGTGGGTTGGATCTAGACCCATTTCTCTTAGACCTCTTCTGGACATAAAATGTCGATTAGAGCTGTCCTGTCTGCCAAAATAGAGACAGAGTCTGCAGATGGTTACGTGGCAGATGCCCCGATCACATGCAGACTCAGTGATGTCAGCTACGGTGTTATCTCAGTGCTCGGAGGTTGTGCAAGAAGTTCTAGTTCCTTCGTACTTAGGGGTTGTGCAAGAGCACTCTGTTCTTTCTGCAAAGGAGGCCAAGGTCTACAGATGCACAAAGGGAGGTCAGTAAAATCACTTGTGTGACCTTGAAAAAAGGAAAACATTTTGCTAAAGGATGGCTGGGCTAATCAGAAAGCCAAGGGGGCTTCAAACAGACTTGCTGGCCTCTGGCCTGGGAAAGTTCTGCTCCTTTATTCCCCAAGGACAGTGGTCTGCAAATCTCAAAGAAAGCAAATTAGTTCTGTTACAAATTAAGGGCCTTAAGTCAGCAAGCAAGGAGTGTGTACCTTGAAGCAAGTTAACCCTTTTTTAAAAAAAGATTTTATTTATTTATTCATCTGATATATATATGTATATATATATATATATATATATATATATATATATATATATATAGAGAGAGAGAGAGAGAGAGGGAGATAGGCAGAGGGAGAAGCACACTCCCTCAGGGAGCCTGATGTGGGACTCGATCCCAGGACCCTGGGACCATGGCCTGAGCGGAAGGCAGATGCTCAACCGCTGAGCCATCCAGGTGTCGCCTGCAAGTTAACCCTTAAGACGGGCTGGAGTGCTGTTACACCATAAAGCACTAGAAGACCGCATCAGTTTGGACAGCTGATTCTCATCTCTTCAGACAAGGAACAATTCTATAGCCCACAGTGTCTGACAAAGGACAGAGAGAGCTCCTCCCCCGAGTACCAGCGTGACAGAGAAGTGAAATGGGCAGTTAAAACACTGATTGTCTAAAACGGGGAGGTGCAGGGGCACCTGGGTGGCTCAGTCAGTTAAGCATCTGACTTTCCACTCAGGTCATGATCTCAGGGTCTTGAAATGGAGCCCTGCGTTGGGCTCCGCACTGAGCATAGAGGCTGCCTGGGATTCTAGTAATCTCCTAGTATCCTTTGATTTTTTTAAAATAGTCATTTTGTTTTCAGGGATCTGTGTTTGAAGATCAGGGGGTGGACTGTGAGAGTGATATAATGACAGAAATACAGTTGACCCTTGGACAACCGTGCTGACCCCCCATGTAGTTGAAAGTCCGTGTATAACTTTTGACTCCCTAAATGATACCTTTTTAAAAAAGATTATTTCCTTATTTATCAGAGAGAGAAAGAGTGAGAGAGAGAGAGAGAGCACGAGCAGGGAAGAGGGGCAGAGACAAGCAGACTCTGCACTGAGCACGGAGCCCTACGTGGGGCTCAACCCCCCTGAGCTAAAGGGAGATGCTTAACTGACTGAGCCACCCAGGCGCCCCTTGACTCTCCTAAAGATGTAACTACTATTAGCCTCCTGCTGACAGGAAGCCTTACCAATAACATAAACAGTTGGTTAACATGTATTCTGTATATGTGGCATATACTGTATTCTTACAAAAAAGTAAGCTGGAAAAGAAAATGTTATTAAGAAAATTGAAGAGAAATCACATTGACAGTGCTGGACATGTATTTAATGAAAACAATCAGTTCAAACCCATGGTTTTTTTTTTTTTTAAAGATTTTATTTATTTATTAATGAGAGACACACAGAGAGAGGCAGAGACACAGGCAGAGGGAGAAGCAGGCCCCATGCAGGGAGCCTGATGTGAGACTCAATCCCAGGACCCCAGGATCATGCCCTGAGCCGAAGGCAGATGCCGCCCAGGCATCTAAACCCATGTTGTTTAAGGGTCAACTGTATATTTTAGTCTTCCTCCTTGGTTCCTGGCTCACAGCACTCAAAGTCCTGAAATTTCGTAAGTGACTAGAGCCATAGGGCTATCTTTTGTTCTAATATTTGGGTTTTGTGCTCAATTCCTGAACACAGCCCCAGGTCACTGAAAGAGAAAGGAGTATCTTGTTCCTATCAAGTGTCTTGTTCCTATCTTTTTCTTTTCAGCCAGTCCGGAGTTTATGTTAACTTGGTGACTCTTGGGGAGCTCCTACATAACTGCAGGACAGGGGTGGGGGAGGTGGGGGATGCTGGTTGCCAGGGAACTGACCATGGGATCAGAGGGTTGGAGCTCCCAGCCCCACAGCCTGACCCCTGGGGAACAGAGAGGAGCTGGACGTTGAGTTGATCACTAATGGTCAGGGAGTTCATCAATTACACCTACGTAATGAAGCCTCTATAAAAATCCTAAATGAAAAGAGTTCGGAGAGCTTCTGGGTTGGTGAACAAGAACAAGTCGCATGCTGGAAGGGTGAGCATCCCAAACTCCACAGGGGCAGCAGCTCCTGTGTCAGGACCCTTCTGGACTGGCCCTGTCTGCCTCTTCATCTGCTGTTCATTCATATCCTTCAATAGCCTTTTAATTCTTTTTTCCTTTTTTCCTTTTTTTAAATTTAATTTTATTTTTTTAAATTTTTATTTATTTATTATAGTCACAGAGAGAGAGAGAGGCAGAGACATAGGCAGAGGGAGAGAAGCAGGCTCCATGCACCGGGAGCCCGACGTGGGACTCGATCCCGGGTCTCCAGGATCCTGCCCTAGGCCAAAGGCAGGCGCCAAACCGCTGCGCCACCCAGAGATCCCCCCCCCCCTTTTTTAAAGTAAATTCTATGCACAACATGAGGCTGGAACTCACAATCCTGAGATCAAGAGTCACATGACCTACTCTCTCTCTCTCTCTCTCAAAAAAAAAAAAAAAAAAAAAAAGACCCATGCAAGCAAAGTCAAGTGATCTATGACAAAAAACCAGACAATTCAATAGAGAAAAGATAGTGGTCTTTTCCACAAATTGCTAGAACAACTGGACATCCGCTTGCAAAATTATATGTTGAGGGGATCCCTGGGTGGCTCAGCAGTTTAGCGCCTGCCTTCGGCCCAGGGCGTGATCCTGGAGTCCTGGTATGGAGCCCCACATTGGGTTCCCTGCTTGGAGCCTGCTCTCCCTCTGCCTGTGTCTCTGCCTCTTTCTCTCTCTCTCTGTGTCTCTCATGAATAAATAAAATCTTTTAAAAAATTATATGTTGAGACACTTATGCACATTTCACAAACTTAACACAGAATAGACCATAGACCTAAATTATTAAACAATAAAATGTCTAAAAGATAACACAGAATAAAATCTAGGTGCTTAGATTTGGTGAGAAGCTCTTAGCTATAATACCAGAAGCATGATCCATTAAGAAAAATGGGTATGTTGGACTTCGTTTTTTCTAAAGCTTTATTTATTTATGTAATCTCTGTATCCCATGTGGGACTCAAACTCACAATCTGGAGATCAAGAATTACGTGCTCGCCGACTGAGCCAGGCAGGTGATGGCTGGACTTCATTAACATTAAAGATTTTTGCTCTGCAAAAGACACTTTTTTTTTTTTAAAGATTTTATTTATTTATCCATGAGAGAGACACACACACATGCAAAAAACACTGTTAAGAGAACGAAGAGACAAGCACGGATTGGGAGAAAATATTTGGAAATCATCTGACAAAAACTTGCATCTAAAATATACCAAGAATTTGAAAAATATATATATATACCAAGAATTCGTAAAACTCAATAGTAAGAAAACAACCCAATTAAAAAATGACCAAAGGGGAGCCTGAGTGGCTCAGTTGGTTAAGCATCTGAATCTTGATTTTGGCTCAGGTTATGATCTCAGGGTCGTGAGATCAAGTCCCACATCGAGTTCCGTGCTGGGCATGGAACGTGCTTAAGATTCTCTCTCTCCCTCTCCCTCTACACCCCACCTCGTTCACACACGTGTGCTCTCCCTTTCTCTCTCTTTCTCAAAAAGAAAAAGGCCAAAATATCTGAACAGACGCCTCACCAAAGAAGATATACAGAAGGCAAATAAGCAAGCGAAAATGCTCGACACCATCTATCATCAGAGAATTGCAAATTAAAACACCAGTGAGATACCACTACAGGTCTGTGAGAGCAACTGAAACCCAAAGTGCTGATGGTGCCAAATGATTTCGAGGATGTGGAGCTCTCATTTGTTGCTGGTGGGGATGCAGGGTGGTACAGCCACTTTGGACGGCCGTTTGGCATTTTCTTACAAAGCTGAACGAGCCTTACCATATGATCCAGCAACGGAACTTCCAGTATTTATCCCAATGACTTGAGCATTTACACCCATACCAAGAAAAAAAAAAGCTGCACATGAATGTTTAGAGCAGCTTTCTTCATAACTGCCAAAAACTGAAAGCAACCAAGATGCACTTCAGTAGACAAACGGATAAACTGTACATCTATACAATGGAATATAATTCAACATAAAAAAAAAAAGAGCTATTGGAGTGCCCGGGTGGCTCAGTCGGTTAAGCGTCTGCCTTTGGCTCAGGTCATGATGATCCCAGGGTCCTGGGATGGAGCCCGGAGTCCCTCTGCCCCACCCACCCCCCCGCTTGTGCTCTATCAAATAAATAAATAAAATATAAACAAAAACCAAAAACCAAATGTTTTTCTAGAGAACAGATTGGTGGTGGCTGGAGGTGAGGGTGTGAGCAAAATGGGTCAAAAGGTACAAACGTGCAGTTAAAACAACAAGCCCTGGGGATGTAATGTCGAGCACGAGAGTCGAGTTAACAATACCATGGTGTATATTTGAAGGTTGCTAAGAGATTAGATCTTAACAGTTCTCATCACAAGGAAAAAAATTCTATTTGTGGGGATGGTAACTAGTTACTGTCACGATCATTGGGCAATATATGCAAATATCGAATCATTATGTTGTACACGGAAGCCTATAGTATAGTTACATGTCAATTATATCTGCACAATTTTAAAAAATTTTAAGTAAACAGTTGAAAGTATTTCTTAAACTGGGCGGTGGATACACGCCTGTCCACCTTATTATTCTGCTATATGAACAGTGCAGAAAAGTAAACCTTCCGAAGTGGGGGCAGGGGGCGGGGCGGGGAGAGACCTTGAGCCAGTTCCCTGCGTGTGGCAGAGGTGCCTGTCCTTGGACGAATTGGAAGCTGCGCCTTACACCGCGGCCAAGCAGGGGCTCTGATGGTGGGACCCGGACTGAGTTAGTGTGACCCTGGAGGGCGCCAAGACACGTCCTGAGAGTTTGGGACAATTGGTGTGACCAAGGCCTGGGCGCCGCCGGGGCGGTCACCACCCACATTTGGGCTCCAGGGGGCGCTACTCGTACACACGGTGCAGGGACGGTCCTCGATTCCCTCCCCGGCGGGTGGGCAGCCCTGGGCTCCCGGTGCGAGCGACCGCCGCTTCCCAGGCCCACGACCTGGCCGGTGGATGAACACGAGTGGACGTGAGTGTAGCCACGCCACCTGCCGTGCCCGGGGACGTTCTATCCAAATTTCTTTCTTCCTTTTTTTTTTCTTTCTTCTTTCTTTCTTTCTTTCTTTCTTTCTTTCTTTCTTTCTTTCTTTCTTTCTTTCTTTCTTTTTCTTTCTTTCTTTTTTCTTCTTTCTTTCTTTCTTTCTTTCTTTCTCTTTCTTTCTTTTTTTCTTTCTTCCTTCCTTCGTTTCTTTTTTCTTTCTCTCTCTTTCTCTTCTCTTTCTTTCTTTCTTTCTTTCTTTCTTTCTTTTTCTTCCTTCCTTCCTTCGTTTCTTTTTTCTTTCTCTCTCTCTCTCTCTTTTCTTTCTTTCTTTCTTTCTTTCTTTCTTTCTTTCTTTCTTTCTTTCTTTCTTTCTTTCTTTCTTTCTTTCTTTCGGAGTTCGATTTGCCAACATATAGCATAACACCCAGTGCTCATCCTGCCAAGTGCCCCCCACTCAGTGCCCATCACCCAGTCACTCCATCCCCTCCCCTCCCCTTCCACCACCCCTTGTTCGTTTCCCAGAGTTAGGAGTCTCTCATGCTCTGTCACCCTCTCTGATATTTCCCACTCATTTTCTCTCCTTTCCCCTTTAATCCCTTTCACTATTTTTTATATTCCCCGAATGAATGAGACCATATAATGTTTGTCCTTCTCCGACTGAGTTACTTCACTCAGCATAATACCCTCCAGTTCCATCCACATTGAAGCAAATGGTGGGTATCTGACGTTCTATCCAAGTTTCCTGTGGTGTTTCCAGCAGTGTCACCCACCCCCCTTACCCTTGATGTCCAATCAGGATCGAAGGCTGGATCCTTGTACCAACCCAGCAGAGGATATCTTACACCAAAAAAAAAAAAAAAAAAAAAAAGTAAGTTTAGTAAGTAAATAAATAAATGAAAATGGGGTTTCTCCATGAAAGTATTAATGGCAATAATTGGCATATGAAAAAGTAGATCTGATTACATCAATAACCAAAGAAGTAACAAAGGAAGTAAAAGATCTACACTCTAAGAATGGCATTAGGTAATTTATAGCCAACTCTGCCATATAGTCAAAGAATCCCTAGGTTGTGGAAAGCAGTCCAGAAAGTAGAAAAAGAAAGGACACTCCCAAAATCTTTTGATTTTTTTTATTTTAAAGATTTTATTTATTTATTCATGAGAGAAGAGAGAGAGAGAGAGAGAGAGAGAGAGAGACAGGCAAAGGGAGAAGCAGGCTCCAGGCAGGGAGCCCGATGTGGGACTCCAGGATCATGCCCCGGGCCAAAGGCAGCACTAAACCACTGAGCCCCCCAGGCTGCCCCCAAAATCTTTTGAATGTTTGGCACCATTCCCGTAGCAAACTTAGAAAAATAGGATTAAAAAAGCTAGGGAAATGGCACTCATAAAACAAATAAATTTTCCAAATACAATATTAACCAGTCGAGCTCAGTAATGTTTTAAGACCATGATTCACAAGAAATGATTGGGATGCTTTCAGGAATACAGAAATATCTCAACATTACAAGATCGCCAGCGCATCCCAGCTCACTCACAGGTTAAAGATGAAATAATATGTGATCGTCTGAGAAGGCAGAGAAATGTTGCAAATTAAGGGGAGAGGCCCACCGTTCAAGCACCTCCTCCCTCTGCCTTTCCTCCAGCTTCTTCCAGCTGCTGGGGTAGGAGCACAAATTGGCCATTCCTTACAGCTTGGAGGAGAAAGAGCGAGAACAGGAGGGGAGTCAGAACTCTGAACTACCTTGACGGCAGCCAGCAAAGCAGGGAAAGCTGCACAGGTGGGAGACGAGGGAGAGAGAGAAAAGAGTGAGCACTGAGTGTTATACTATATGTTGGCAAATTGAACTTTTTCAATTAAAAAAATATATATATATTAGGGAGGTGGAGAGAAGCGGGGGGTGGGGACCCTAGGAAGGTGACTGAGGCTCAGAGGGAAACATAGAGACAGAGGGGGAGACCGAGGAGCAGAGGTCTTGAGAGATGGTTCCTCATCTGAAAACCATCAGAGTGATGTTCACCAGCTACATGGTAAGGGCTCAATCAATGGTGTCCACATGATTTTTTAAAGTTTTTTTTTAAAAAATTATTTATTTATTCATGAGAGACACACAGAGAGGCAGAGACACAGGCAGAGGGAGAAGCAGGCTCCCTGCACGGAGCCTGATGTGGGACTTAATCCCAAGACCCCGGAATCACGACCTGAGCCAAAGGCAGATGCTCAACCACTTTGCCACCCAGGTGTCCTGGCGTCTACATGTTTTTATGAATTCTGAGCTACTCTGATTTTTCACCTTTCAAGATCTCTAGAAATCTGATTTAATGCTGTCACTGAGGGCATCTTACAGTTAGTTGCTCTCCGCTGGACAGCAGTCCTGATGCAGTCATCCTTGCTTGGTTAGTGTTCCTGGGGATGTGCAATCCTCTAATGTTTCAGCACAAATCACTTAAAAACCATTTGGAGAAAGGAATATAAATTCTGGTTGTTGTCCTGAAATCTTGGCATTGACACACAGTGAAGGGAAGGAAGCGGAGCTGGGAAGCAAATCCAGAGACAATATTTGAGCACTTTCCTAAGAAGTGCTCCACACTCCACGGACAAGGCTCTTGATAGCACAAGGACAATGGTTTTTTTTTTTTTAATTTTTATTTATTTATGATAGTCACACACACAGAGAGAGAGAGAGAGAGAGAGAGAGAGAGAGAGAGAGAGGCAGAGACATAGACGGAGGGAGGAGCAGGCTCCATGCACCGGGAGCCCGACGTGGGATTCGATCCCGGGTCTCCAGGATCGCGCCCTGGGCCAAAGGCAGGCGCCAAACCGCTGCGCCACCCAGGGATCCCAAGGACAATGTTTTTGAGACCAAATATCAAGGACTCTAAGTCAGAAGATGAGAAAATGAGTCAAAATGTCTGCATTGATGAATGGATAGATGGATGTGTATAAAGCAGGTGTAAAAAAAATATATGTAGATTAGTGGTAAATCTAGGTTGAATAGATTTATGTTCCCTCCAAAAATCTTTCAAATTCACTGCATGTTCAATAATTTTCACAATCAAATTGTGGGGAGAAATGATGCAGAAATCAGATTCTGAGTATGAGGAGGTCATAGAAATACCTTAATTAGTTAATCATGATTGTATTTTCCGTTGTAGATATCAAAGAGTGATCTGTTAAAAAAAAATCTTGTTCCCAGGGTGCCTGTCTGGCTCAGTTGGTGGAGCATGGGGCTCTTGATTTTTGGGTTGTGAGTTTGAGCCCCATGTTGGGTGTAGAGAGTACTTAAAAAATAAAAAAAAAATCTTTTTCTAAATAAATCTAAATGTGCTCTTTTAGTAAACATATGCCATATATATATTTAAAGATTTTATTTATTATTTATTTGACACAGAGAGAGCACAAGCAGGGGGAGTGGCAAGTAGAGGGAGAGGGAGAAGCAAGCTCCTCGCTGAGTAAGGAACCCGATTAGGGGCTCCATCTCAGGACCCCAGGATCATGACCTGGGCAGAAGGCAGCTGCTTAACCGACTGAGCCACCCAGGCGCCTCTATCTAAATATTCTAAGTTATAACAAAGCATCGTGTCAGTATAACTGGGAGCAGTTTTTCTTTTCTAGCGGTAGAGCCATGCTGTGTTTTATATAATACAAGGCTTCTTAAGTTTGATCAAATATAGCACATTATTTTATAATCAAAACAAACGTCAAACTCAGCAACAAGCACACCTAGTGCTCAGATCTTGAGATGAAGTTGAAAATCTTTGGTTTTGTTTTTCAGTTTCTAGTTTTCAAGATCTTAACATTTTTGTCATTTTTATGTTTTGCTTTACTGAAAAAGAATTGAAATCCTGCCTATTTCTGTTTCTGGACAGTGGAAATATTTTGCTGTCTTGGAACAGAACTTCTGTCTTCTGGAAAAGTCACTGGAATGACACTTCAGTGACAAATGTAAAGTCCCTAATTGGTGATTTTCATTTTGTACTTTCTATGTGTCCCGTGCTTTCTTCCTCCTCTAGTCTTCCTCAACTGCTCCCTTTTATGTTATGTGAATATTTTCTAATGGAGCATTTAAATTTTTTTACTGATTGTTTTCATTAATTTTCTGAGTTATTTCCTGAGTGGTTGTTTAGGGCTTACCCTATACATCTTAACTAATCAGAATGAGCCTCAGATTCATACGAACATTATTCCAGATACATAAGACCGTTCCTATATAGCTCTAGTACCTTCCCCCGTCTGTGTTGTATTATTGTTATACATATCACAACCATCGATGTTACCCAGAGTGCACTGTTATAATTATTACTTTGTATGATGTTACATCTTTTAAAGAGGCTGAGAGGAGAGCAAGTATATATTTGTATCTTTTGTTATGTATATTCTTCTTTTTAAGATTTTTATTTATTCATGAGAGACAGAGAGGCAGAGACACAGGCGGAGGGAGAAGCAGGCTTCCCGTGCGGAGCCTGATGCAGGACTTGATCCTAAGACCTTGACTGTGACCTGAGCCGAAGGCAGATGCTCAACCACTGAGCCACCAGGTTGTTGTCGTCGTTGTCTTCTTCTTCCTCTTCTCCTTCTTCTTCTCCTCCTCCTTCTTCTTAAGGTTTTATTTATTTATTCATGAGAGACACGGAGAGAGAGAGACAGAGAGACAGAGAGACAGAGACACAGGCAGAGGAAGAAGCAGGCTCCATGCAGGGAGCCTGATTTGAGACTCCAAACCGCTGAGCTACCCAGGGATCTCCTTCTTTTATTTTTTTTTAGCTTTTGTTATATTAATATTTTTATTTGCCATTTCTGGTTCTCTTCATTGGCTCTTGTTCTTTTCAAGTTACTAATTGGAGTCATCTCTATGGCCGAGTTTGACTTTGCTCCAACATACTTCCTTTGTTGGTGTTATTGGCAATTATTATTACTGTATATATATTTGAGGGGTTGTGGGGAGAGGCAGAAGGGGGAAAGGAAGAATCTGAAGCAGACTCTGTGCTGATCTTGGAGCCCATTGTGGCTGATCTCACGACCCTGAGATCATGACCTGAGCCAAAATCAAGAGTCAGACACATGACTGAGCCACCCAGGTGCCCCTGTTATTGGCAATTATATCACGATTCTGTATGCTATAGGTTCAATAATACTATATTTATGTGTACGTGTGTGTGTTACTAGAATATATTTCTTAGAATAATTCTTAGATTATTTTTTTCTGCCCCTTACTCACCTCTCTTCTTGGCACTCCCATTATGTGTATATTTTTAGGCTTAATGGTGTCCTGCATTTTTCTGGGGTTCTGTTCATTTTTTTCTTCATTCTTTTTCTTTCTGTTCTTTGGATTTGTGATATCTATCTTCAATTTGCTAATTCTTTTCTTCTGTCAGTTCAGAGCTACTGATAAGCCCTGTAGCAAGTTTTTCATTTCAGGTACTGTACCTTCCAGTTCCAGATTTCCATTTGGTTCTAATGTCCAACTCTTTTTTTAAAAAAATATTTTATTTATTTATTCATGAGAAACACAAAAAGAGAGACAGAGATACAGGCGGAGGGAGAAGCAGGCTCCCTTCAGGGAGCCCGATGTGGGACTCAATTCCAGGATCCCGGGATCATGACCTGGGCCAAAGGCAGATGCTCAACTGCTGAGCCACCCAGGTGTCCCTATAACATCCAATTCCTAATTGACTTTTTCAATTTGGTGAGTCATTGTTTTCATACCTTCCTTTTACTTTTAAATATTTTACTTACTTATTTTGAGAGAGAGCATGAGCGAGAGATCAGGGGAAATGGCAAAGGGAGAGAGAGAATCTCAAGCAGACTCCATGCTGAGTGTGGAGTCTAATGTGGACTCGATCTCACAACTTTGAGATTATAACCTGAGCTGAAATCAAGAGTCTGTCACTTAACCAACTGAGCCACCCAGGTGCCCTCTTCCTTTTGCTTTTAAAATCATGATTTATCTTGGTTATTTGAACATACTTATAATGACTACTTTGAAGGCTTTGTCTGTTAAATCCAACATCTGATCATTCTCACAAGCAGTTTTTTTTTTTAAGATTTTACTTATTTATTCATGAGAGACACACAGAGAAAGAGAGGCAGAGACACAGGCAGAGGGAGAAGCAGGCTCCCTGCAGGGAGACCAATGTGGGACTCGATCCTGGACACTGGGATCATGACCTGAGCAGAAGGCAGACATTCAACCACTGATCCACTTAGGTGTCCCGGTTGCTTGCTTTTTAGGGGTCATACTTCCCTGTCTTACAGAACCCTTATCATGCCTCCCTCCTAACCAGCACTGTCCCATAGAACATTCTGCAATAATAGACATGTTCTCTATCTACACTGTCCACTATAACAATATGATAGACACTCACATCATGTGGCCACTGAACACTTAAAATGTGACTAGTATTTTTAAAAAAGATTTTATTTATTTATTCATTAGAAACACACACACACAGAGGCAGAGACGTAGGCAGAGGGAGAAGCAGGCTCCATGTAGGGAGCCCAATGCGGAACCTGATCCCTGGACTCCAGGATCACGGATCATGCCCTGGGCTGAAGGTAGGCACTAAACCACTGAGCCACGCAGGGATCCCCAAAACGTCGCTAGTATTATCAAGGAACTGAATTTTAAGTTTTATTTCATTTTAAAATTTAACTTTAAACAGCCATGTGTGACTAGTGGCTAACTTCCTGGACAATGTAACTCTAGATCATGCTCAGAGTATGCAATTCTCTAGAATACCCTACCCAAGTGTTCCTCAACTTGCTTCCAGCACCTGTGTGTGCTTCTTCCTGGCCCACCTCACACCCTACCCCCAGGCCAGGTCATGCTGGTGTGCACCCCTTTATATCCAAGTGGTGGGCAAGAGGTGATTTGGCAGGTGGACCAAGCTCTCACATGGAGATGAGGGTCTCCACATAAATGCATGGATGACCCCTCAAAGGTTCAGGATGTAGATAGAAATGGGAAGAGTGTGAACAACAGGTAGGGAGCCTCCATTTGTATTTTTGGTCCAGGATCCACAGATGTTAGGGATCATTTTGACTGGCAATGTCCCATTTCTTACCTGCGTAGTGGCTACGTGTGTGCTCACTGTATAATTTTTAAGTATGTATAAATGTGCAAAGGTTGTGTGTGTACACATAAAGATATATCATAATTTTAAAAATGATTTAAAATTTTTACTTTTTTCAAGTCCAAGCTCTTCTCGTGACACAAAACTTCATACAATCTGTCTTCTGTCTCTCTCTCTGATCTAATCTCTTGCCATCCTCCTCTTCCCTCTCTGCTCCAACCACACTGACCTTCTTACTGCAGTTAGCAGACCATGTTATAGGAGAGTTTGTTAGAGGGGGCTTAACTGGCCCTGTCTTTATTTTTTAAGATTTGAGTCTGACACACAACGTTACCTTAGTTTCAGGTATCTGGCCCTATCTTTAAAGCCCTTTGTGTTGGCAAAGCAAAGACATACCTGTGATGGGGGTCGGATGAGTGAAAGTACTGGGGGTTGGAGTGGACAGCTAGTGTCAGGAGTGATGTGGCACCCTTCCCGGGGTTAGGAGGAAAGGTGTCTTCTTATATAAGAAAGCTGGAGACAGTTCTGAAGGCTGCCCAAAAAGGAACAGTTGTGGTGGAAGGAACCATCAATCAGGTGCCCTGAACAGGTGGAGGCTGGGGCTACTCTCAGCGGAAAGCTGGGCTCAGAGCTCCGATTACCAGCACAGAGAATCCAACTATCAAAACTGATGCCAGAGGGGAGGGAGAGGAGGAGACAGAGGCCTGAGTCAGCGGAAAGAGCGATTCCAGAGCACCTGAGGTGACTGCAGAACCACCAGAATGGGAGCTAGAGACCAGGAATAGTGACATCTAACTCAGTGGTTCTCAAGCTGGGATCCCCTGGATCACCAGCATCACCTTGACCTGAAAACTTGTTCAAAATGCAAATCCCAGGCTCCTCTTAGTGAGAATCAGAAACTCTGAGGGGAGGGGAAGGCCCAGCAATCAATGTTTCAAGAAGCCCTCCAAGGTGATTCTAACATGCAACCAAGTCTGAGAACCACTGATCTCACTTTAACGAGCATGGACTGGGTGCCAGGCACTCTTCTGAGCGATTCACCTCTAGTAACTCACTGGGAGTTACTAGTGAGTTCACCTAGTAACTCACAGCGTTACAGAAGAGGAGGTGCACCATTTTACAGGTGGGAAATGTGAGGCAGGATGATTTCCATAACTCATCTAAACTCAGAGCCAGAGGTAGAGATGCAGCTGGAACCTCAAGCTGTGCCCTGTCTGCACCACCACGCTCCACAGCAGTGCTGCTCCTGCTTCTGCACACAGCCCCTGGAGGGCTTCCTAAAACACGTGCTGGAGCCCATTCCAGAATCTGTGATTCACTAAAGGCGAGTCCAAGAATCTGCATTTCTCACGAGGCCCTGGGCGATGCTGATTCTCCTGGACCAGATTCCACACTAGGAGAAGCACGGTGCTGTTATACTGCCTTTCTCATGTGAGGATGGAGTCCAGTAAATGGAAATGTTGACCAGGGCTTTGTGAGAAAATCCATGTGCACAGCCACCTGCTGGGACTCGTGGCAACAAATGACAGAAAACCCAAATTCAAACTGGCTTAAGTAAAAAAGACACTTCTAGGCTCACGTAACTGAAACAGGTAAAGTTTGCCTTTAGGCACAGGTGGATCCAGGGCTGACGTTCTGATTCTCTCTTTCTCCATCTCTCGCTCTGCCTTTTTTCTGTGTTGTCTTCATTTCTAGGCAACCTTGCTTCTCATAGTGGCCCCAGGAGCTTAGATTCTCAAGCTAGGAACCACATCGGAAAAAGAGCTCCCCCTTTTTCCTATCTCAGTCCACTCTGGCTCACTGGCCAGGCTAGGGTCACAGGTCCATTTCTGAACAATTAACTGTGGGCAGGGAGATGGGAGATTCTCATTAGCCAGGCCTGGGTTATGGGCTCCCCCTCTAGAGAGCCAGCATGGGGACTCAACTACATCCAAAACATAGACCCAGTGTGTGTGTGTGTGTGTGTGTGTGTGTGTGTGTGTGTGTGTTGGGGGTGGTGGTATTTGGGGTAACCAGAAAAGGGAATGAATGTTGGACAGGCCAATATAACCAGTGTCTATTACACCACCATTTGGCAATGGGAAGGCAAATGTGTACCTACTCCTTAAAACTCTCTTAAGATGGGTCCAAGCACAAGACCATGGTAAAAGAGAAAACCCAGAAGCTGATATATTATTTCATTTTTTTAAAGAATCAGGCAAAAATAACCTATGGTGTTAGAAATCAGTAGGGTGACGGGGATCCCTGGGTGGCTCAGTGGTTTAGCACCTGCCTTTGGCCCAGAGCTGATCCTGGAGACCCGGGATTGAGTTCCACATCAAGCTCCCTGCATGGAGCCTGCTTCTCTCTCTGCCTGTGTCTCTGCCTCTCTCTGTGTCTGTCTCTCATGATAAATAAAATCTTAAAAAAAAAAAAGAAAGAAATCAGTAGGGTGGTTACCCATGGGGAGAGGGGGGTATATCAGTTACTTATTGCTGCATAACAAACCTCCCTACACTTTGTGACAGAAAACAGTGATAACTGATTACTATTATTACTTTTGTTGTTGGAAATTGGCTGAGCTCAGCCAGGTGGTTTTCGCTTGGGATCTCTCATGTGGTTATAGTCGTCTGATGGTGGTTGAATCTGGGGTCATCTTGAAGGCTCCCTTGTTCATAGGTTTGGCGTTGATGCTGGCTATTGGCCAGGGTGCTCTCACAGGAACTTTTCAGGTGGCCTGGGCTTCCTCACATGCCAGCTGGATTCCAAAGGTAAGCATTCCCAGAGAGAACCAAGGAGAAACTGTATTTTTTAAAAAGATTTATTTATTTATTAGACACAGAGAGAGACAGGCAGAGACAGAGGCAGAGGGAGAAGCAGGCTCCATGCAGGGAGCCCGATGTGGGTGTGGGATGTGATCCCAAGACTCTAGGATCATGCCCTGAGCTGAAGGCAGATGCTCAACCACTGAGCCAACCAAGTGTCCCGAAACTGTATTGTTTTCTTATGTTCTGGCCTCAGATGTCACATAGTGTAATTTCTGCCACACTCCCTTGGTCATCTTGGTCATAAATGTCTGCTCAGGATCAAGAGGAGCAGTCACAGACTCCATCTCTTGATGTGGAAATGGCACATTGTAAGAGGAGCACTTGGAACTGGAGATATGGTTATAAATATTTTTAGAAACTATAATGTACCACAGGGAGGTAAGGCTGGGAGGGGGCATGATGGGGGTTTCTGGGGGCCTAGTCATGGGGGGCCTTCTTAATCTAGATGTTATTTAAAACCAGTTGTGTATTTTTTTTAACTGCACCACCATGTCATTTCTGAAATCTCTGTACATACAGTTCCAGACTTTTCTCTTCCTTCCTATCTCAGCTTTACTGTCCTCTCCTCCAGAAAACGACCAGTGATATCCCACACCCCCTCCCGTCCTTAGTCCTCTCAATGCCACCAGGCCTAGTGATGCCTTGATTATAGTACACACCTTACCTTTGGCTGTCCTATTTGCATCTTTCCCCCAACTCTAGACCAGAAGTCTTCTAACCTTTTGACCACACACCCCACAAAGGTCTCCCATAAGCATCCCCACTATATGTGTGTAACTGACAGGTTGCACTGTACTAACATGTGCAATATAAAACATGATCTCAGATAGAAATGTTTAAAAGGATGAGATAAAAGTGGTTCTGAATTAGACTATGTTTTCCAACACCTAGAAGGTTTGTCTTGAAAACCCCTAGAGAACCAGAACTCTCTTCAAAGACCCATAACTGACCATGAGTTTCACAAGGGCAGGTGATGTTTGTCTCACTCACCTCAGTACCCCCAGCCACGGAGCTGGATATGGAAACTTATTCACCTACCTACACTAAACTTAAGATCTGTGTGCTTTCCGGTATATATTAGTGTACTCTAGTGAAAATAAATGTTCTTAACACAGAAAGGTAGAATTTTCTCTGAAAATTCTGTACATACAGAGCTGAAGGACATCAGAGAAAAGTCAGATAGAGTGAAACCTTGAGCCACCTCTGGCCCTCCCAACAGAAGGCTGGATGCCAGGAGAAACTTCTGGCAGGGAGCCCTGGATAGTGGCACCACGGAGAGGGGTAAGCAAGAAAAGGTGGGGCTTGATGCTAGGCCATTCTTGGTGATGAGTCATAATTGACTGTAAAATGTCAATGTAAGCAGACACCTGGAGTGGCACACATACTGCTTCTCCCATCAAGAGATGATTGAGTGCCCTCTCCTTGAATCCAGGCTGTCCTTCCTGATTTAACCACAGAATACAGAGGAAATGGCCTTCTGGCCTTCTGAGGCTAGACTGTTAAGAAGTCTTCCAGTTTCTGATGGGGTCTTTTGGAAAGCACACTCTTGGAGTGCTGCCTCTTGGAACCCAGCCACCATTTTGAGGAGCCCAAGACACACGGAGAACCACATATGGGTACTCTAGCCATAGCCTGTGGCCATAGTCGGTGTCAACGGCCAGCCATGTGAGTGAGCCATCTTGACATCCAGCCAGTCGGGCCTCCAGGTGACTGCAGACCCAGCTGATATCTGACTGCAATGGTATGAGTGTCCTTTAGCAGGAAGTGCCCAGCTAGCCTAGTCAACCCATAGAAATGGTTCTATGACATAATAATAATAATATTGATATAATAATAACTTGACATAATAACTTGTTTTAAGCCACTAAGATTTGGGTGGTTTGCTTGCTGCAGATGACTGGAGCCATTGGGATGCCTCCAGTGGCTCATGTGAGGTGAATACAGAAACCTTTCCCCTAATCTTAAATATGTGACTGCAATGTTGGAATTCCTTGAAGGTGACGGGTGGACACAGCAGTGTATCTACAGCCAGGAGGCATTCAGTGGATGGCAAGACCAAGCACGATAATCTGCAGTCTTTTTTTAGGGCTCACTCAGTTAAATGGAGGACCTGAAACCAACTTCACAGGGGTGTTGTGAAGATTCAAAGAAATCATGTAGGTAAAGCCCTCAACACAGGGTGTAACACATAGCACGGGCCCCCTAGAAGGTTAATGGTAACTCATTCACCATGCAGGTCGCCTGTTACGATGCATCTGACTACAGATAAGAGGACCC
Organism: Vulpes lagopus; assembly: GCF_018345385.1. Taxonomy (NCBI): domain Eukaryota; kingdom Metazoa; phylum Chordata; class Mammalia; order Carnivora; family Canidae; genus Vulpes; species Vulpes lagopus. The sequence continues at coordinate 170,239,170 of NC_054825.1, read as the reverse complement.
ACAAATCAAAAGGGCTTGAGTCAGAAGGAAACATGTTATTTCACAGAGGAAGAAATCCGGGGATGCCTGGGTGGCTCAGCAGTATAGCACCTGCCTTCGGCCCAGGGCGTGATCCTGGGGTCCTGGGATCGAATTCCACATTGGGCTCTCTGCATGGAGCCTGCTTCCCCTCTGCCTGTGTCTCTGCCTCTCTCATGAATAAATAAAATCTTAAAAAAAAAAAAAAAGGAGAAAGAAAGAAGTCCAGAGGTAGGCTGTCCCAGGTTTGTTAAATTCAAACATTTAAGAGAAATTGAATGAAAGTATACTTCAATCAAAATTTTACTTAAAGGGACGCCTGGGTGGCTCAGCGGTTGAGCATCTGCCTTTGGTGCAGGACGTGATCCTGGAGTTCCGAGATCAAATCCTGCATCGGGCTTCCTGCATGGAACCTGCTACTGCCTCTGTCTCTCTCTGTGTGTCTCTCATGAATAAATAACATCTTAATTTTTTTTAACTTATAAATACAAATTTATTGAATGCCAACTAATTGCTAGGCACAGCTCTAGTAGCTGGAGATACTAGACACAAAGTCCCTTGGTGGGGTGTGGGGTGGGTAGTGCTCAGTGACATTATCAACAACTTAGGTCCTTTTTCTTTTCTGCCCTATCAGCCTGACAGTGGAGACATCAGACAGTGGCACCTGCCCCTGGTATCATCTAACGCAGCAAATCCAGGGGAAGAACAAGGAGTTTGTTCAGGATCTTTTCTTCTTCTTAAGATTTATTTATTAATTTGAAAGAAAAAGAGAGAGCGGATAAGCAAGAGGGGGAGAGGGAGAGAGAGAATCTCAACCAGACTTCATGCTGAGTGTGGAGCCCAACACGGGGCTCAATCCCAGGACCCCAAGATCATGACCTGAGCTGAAACCAAGAGTCAGATGCTTAACTGACTATGCCACCTGGACGCCCCTGGGCCTATCTCTTCTTCTTCTTCTTCTTCTTTTTTTTAAAATTAATTTATTTATTCATGAGAAACAGAGAGAGAGAGGCAGAGACAACAGGCAGAGAGGGAGAAGCAGGCTCTAGGCAGGAAGCCAGACGTGGGACTCGATCCTGGGTCTCCAGGATCACGCTCCGGGCTGAAGGCGGTGCTAAACCGTTGAGCCATCCAGGCTGCCTGGGCCCATCTCTCTCTCTCTCTCTCTCTCTCTTTTTTTTTTTTTTTTTTTAAGATTTTTATTCATTCATGGGATCCCTGGCCCATCTCTTCTTAATTCAGCCTTATTGAGGCATAATTTAATGCCTCAATAAAATATACCCATTTTATGTGTATAATTCAATGAGTCCCAAAAGGTTCTCTCTTGCCCTTTGCTGTTCTAAGATATAGTTTGTCTCTTATTTTTGTATGCCTAAACACTGTCTCCTTGTGCCTGGTTTTGAGATATATATAAATATGTCATTTTAAAAACTGATTCTATTTATTTATTCATGAGAGACACACAGAGAGAGGCAGAGACGTAGGCAGAGGGAGAAGCAGGCTCCCTGCAAGGTGCCTGATGTGGGACTAGATCCTGGATCCCGGGATCACACCCTGAGCCAGAGGTAGATACTCAACCGTTGAGCCACTCAGGCGTCCCTAAAAATGTCATCTTAAATGGAATCTTCTGAGATTTGTTCTGTTCACTCCACATTATTTTTCTTTTTGTGCATCTGCAGGTCTTTCCTTTCCACTGGTGTAAAATACTCTTCTGTGTGGCTATACCACAGATTACTCCTTCTCTCAATGGACATCAGATTTGTTTCCAATTTTCTGCTGTTGAACAGCATTACTACAAGTGTTGTGGACACCTCACCTAGAGTGCATGCCCATGTTTCTTCTGGGGAAGTGCCTAGGGGATGGAAATGCGGAGTAGAAGGGACTCAAATCTTCAACCTGGCTGAACTTTCAAAGTAATACCAAACCAGTAATACCAAACCAGTAATACCATTACTTTCAAAGTAATACCAATACCAAACCAAAGTAATACCAAACCCTCTCCAGAGGGTTGTAGTGACTTGCTCTCCCACTTGAAGCATGTGAGATGCCGTGGTAATCCCTGTCCTCACCTGCGGTCATCCTAAATTTTGCCAATTTGAAGACATAATATAGAACCTCAGTGTGGCCCTTTCTTTTCTCCTCTAGGTGTTTATATAGTTACGGGCTGGCTTTGGTCAGATGGGTGGGATAAAGATAGAGGAGGAGGGGAACGTAGTGATTGTAATTTTGAGTCTATGATGGGTGGGGACACGGGCAGGGTGGGGATCAAACAGAAGGGATGTGATGGATGGCGGGGGGATGGGGCAAGCAGGCTGGGATAAGATGAAGATGACCTCAGTGTGGTCTTCACTGGTCTTCCCTTGATTATAAAACTATTGAAGCAACAGAAGAATCTCAAAGAAGACCAACAAACTATTTCTTAATGACATTTTTTAAAAGCATTGTTTCTAAGCAATTAAAAGAAATCTCAGACCGTGGAAAATCTTTACCAAAATCTGTGTCGTACCAATAACAGCTGGTATGTATTAATAAAGATAAGTCCCCATTCAGGACTGTGCCATCAGCAGGGGTGCCTAGGTGGCTCGGTCGGTTAAGCATCTGCCTTCTGCTCAGGTTGTGATATCAGGGTCTTGGGATCAAGCCCTGCATCAGGCTCCCTGCAGAGCCTGCTTCTTCCTCTCCCTCTGCCTGCCACTGCCCCTGCTTGTGCTCTGTCAAATAAATAAAATCTTAAAAAAAAAAACAAAACAAACAAACAAAAAAACCTTCAGAACTGTGCCATCAAAAGAGGACACATGCTAAGAGAGAAGCCCTGGGTAACTCAGGGGCAGAGGCAGAACAATTCTACGAAGAGAGCAATGAGACCCACAGCATGGTTACTGCCCGTCCAGTGAAACGGGAAGAGCAGTGACAATGCTGTGCTGGCGTCAGGGCCCATCGAAACAAGACCTCTAAAGCTACCTTCTCAGTGCAGTTCCAGACTTGGAAGATGTGCACAGCCTACATCTTACTTGCCATTTCTTCATTCAGTTAACAAATATTTAGTAATCCTGTGCCAGGTTCTGGAGATGTAGTGGTGACCAGGACAGACTTTGTCCCTATCCTCATGGATTTATCTGTCTAAAGAAGGAGACAGACAGGAGATGCTGACATCACAGATGGTCAAGGCTGACATGGAGGAAATCCAGACTTGTAGAAGCACAGAAGGGGCACCTGGCCCCCTTACCCCCTGGCCCTGCTCCTAGGGTGGGGAGGGTCAAGGAAAACTTCCTGGAGGTGAAGACATCTCAATTGAGACCTGAAAGATGTACAGAGTTAGTTGTGAGGAGGGGGCTGGGAGAAAGAGGGGTGCTCCAGAAAAAGGAAAAAGTATGTAGGATATTTAGAGGTGACAGGGAGTCTGGAATGTTCCAGATCAGCACCATCCAACAGAAACAAGAACCCCAAATGTGAATCACAACGTCATTAAAAAATTTTTTTGTAGTCATGTTAAATAAAAACCCAGCTGAAATTAATTTTAATAATATATTTTATTTAACCTGATATATCCAAAATATTACCATATTAACATGTGGTCAATATAAAAATTATTAATGAGATATTTTACATTCTTTTTTTTGTACTAAGTCTTTGAAATCTGGTGGGTATCTTACACTTCAGGTGTATCTCAATTCACACAAGCCACATTTCAGGTACCTGATAGCCACATGTGCCTGGTATCAAGTGCACTGAACTGCGCAAGACCCTTGCTACTCAAAGCGCTGGCATCACTTGGGAGCTTGCTAGAAATGCAGAATTTCAGGTCCTTCTCTAGCTCCACTAAGTCAGAGTCTGCATTTTTACAAGATCCCAGGGGATTTATATATGCATTAGTCTGAGAAAATGGGTCCAGTTCCGCCCAGAACACTTCTGTGGCTTTCTATTGCCCTCGTGATAAATGCCCAGCTCCTGACCTTGGCAATCACTCACTCATTCATGCGTTCATCACCACCACTGAGCACCTACTGAGTCCCAGGCCCTGTACTGGGTGACGCCGGGGGCACAGCAGGGATAAAGACGGACTTGATTCCTGTTCTCATGGAGCCCCCAGGCCATGAATTGAGAAGTACCCAAGTCCCTGTTTCATTTTGACTACGGTAAGGATAGTGTGCTTGAACTGAAGTTACAGAGTGCAAGTTCAGGAGGCCTGACCTGGTTTGAGTGGAGGGGGCATCCAGAAAATAATCCAAATAAGGGAAGAGGCCACTATCATGGCAAAATGCCACAAGCAGATTAAATGTCTCATTGCAGAGGGCGGGCCAGCCAAGCTTGTCCACGCTCACTAAGAGGGATCATTTTCAGGTTTTGGAGAAACCAGGAGAAAGGCCTGGGGGATAGGGTTACAGGAGTCGAGCCAGGGACAGAGACGGGCAGCACACAGATCCATCTGCATTTGGAAAATGAGAGGAAAGGGAAGAGAGAACCAGGAAGATGGTCATTTGCCAGCAGGGGTAGGACTTAGGGACAGAAACTGCAGGCGATCTTTTCCTTTAAAAAAAAAAAAAAGCAGGGGGTTCTTCTAATAAAACATATCTGGGTTTGCTTTAAAGTAACTGAGCAAGGGAGCAAATGTGCAGCCAGAGTGGCCACAATGGATGAAGCCGGGAGATAGGGACATGGGCATCCATTAGATTTTTCTCTCTGCTTTTGTGTTTGTTTGAAATTTTCCCTAAAAGCAAAACAAGTTAAGTGTTGTTCTTTACAAATGATTGGGGCTGTTGAAAATGATTTTAGTGGATGGAGGAGAAAGTAATTTAAGCCCTTCCTTGGAAAAGAAGGAAGTGCATTATCAGAAGTGTTGGGCGCCTCCGTTAAGAATGGGGCCTGGGAGGAAGGTGGTGGAAGGCAGACAATGCAAGCAACCAGACTCTTGGGTTCAAACCCTGGAGCCAGGGAACCCGAAGCAACTGATGTCAACTCCAAATGCCTCACTGAAACCCGGGGCTGATGACAGTAGCTGCCTGAGGGCTGTGTGGGTTACTGAGTGCACGTATGCCAAGGGCCGAGGATGGTGCCTGTGCGAAGAAGGTGCCGTGTAAACGTGGGCAGTTGTTATAGCGAGGAGTGTCAGCCAGATTCAGAACCACAGGATGTCTCCAAGCGGATGCATTCCTGGTTCCTTTATACGGGGTTCACTGTCCCAATAGTCACTGGTATCAAGTGCCATTAAAGAGAAGTCTCCTCCCTGCGCTGATATAGTTCATTAGCTTTTCTTCCCTCGTATGAAACCCTGTCACACATGCCGGTGGTTCAGATGCGTGTGACACACTATTTAAATAAATTACCTAAATTGTGTTTACAGACACTGTGAAAACCAATAGAAAATCCCTTCAGTTGATGTGATTCAAAAGAAAGCTTACAGTACTCCTTACACGTTCATTCTGGCCCGAGGACTGCTGACAGCGCGCAGAGAAACAGACCCCTTCTTTTCCTGCTGCTGCAGATGTTCAAAGGAATAAAATGACTCCTGGAAGTTTTCTCCTCTTAAAAATCGAACACAAGGGGATTTTCTCCCCCTTGTTAGTCCCACAAGAACTACTGGTGTGACATGAGTGAGTGATAAAAACAGTCACTGCAAAAATTTCTTTAAAGGCCCCCGCCCCCTTCTAACATTTAGAAATAACCACTGGTTACATTTTACTCATCTTCCTCACAGGTGATGGTGTCTGGAATCCTTTCAAAAGAATCTGAGTGGGAAAAAGTGGGTCGGGTGGGATTGGCTGGACTGGAGGTCACTGGGGCTGTAGAAAGATCCACGCAGAGGACCAGGTGACAGTGCTGGTCACATTCAAGGAAACAGAAGTTGAGTGTGTCTGGAGCTTAGGCAGTGCGGGAGAGAGGCTGAGGTGATGGTCAGGGGCCAGATGACACTAGGCCCTCGGGATCAGTTGGAACCTTGTCCTCAGGACACAGAGGAACATGGAAGGGCTTCAAGCAGGAAGACACGATCAGATTTGTGTTTCACAAAACTCCCTCTAACAGCCAAGTGGAGGCAGGTTATTGTGAGAGACAAGAGGCCAGGAAGGCCAGGCAAAAATGGGGTTGGACCAAGGCAGGGCCACGAAAGGGAAGAGGGCAGGTAGGAGAGACATCCAAGGCCTAGTGCATAAGCCATGGAGGTTGATGGGTTGGGCTGGGGGAAGGGGGCACTAGGGCGGGGAGCATCAAGGATGAGGTCTAGGGTTCTTTCTGGAAACTTGGGGTATGGAAGGGCCATCCCTGGAGGAGAAGTAGGTGAGACATGGTGAGTCCAGGGGCCCACGGATGACTCAGGGCTAAGGGCGGGGCTTCATGAACATCCAGGATGCCCAGATGTGGAGCTTGTGGCAGAGAGTGGGCATCACCAGTACAGATACAGGAAAGAGACCATAAAAGCGGGTAAGGTGGCCTGGGGGTGGGGTGGGGGGTGGGAGGAGAGAAGAGCCCCAAACACGTAAGGGACTGGTGAAGTCAGGAACTTCTTACAAAGGAACAAGACAGAGGAGAAAAATCAAGGGACAGTGGCATCACAGAAACCCAGTGTCCTTAGAGAAGGCAGGAACGGCCAACGCTGCCAATTTTTGACAAGATGGCCAATATGATGAGCGCTAAAAGGTGCCCAATGAGCCAGGTTCTCATTGTCAGAGAAAGAGTTATAAAGAAAGCAAGGGAGGGGGATGCAGGAGCCAACCCTCCGGGGCTAGATTACAGTCAGAGCTGGCAGTGTGGCCTCAGCACGGACACTGACATCTATCTACATACACGCTCAGAAAAGCAGATGTGTGTGTACACGCTGTATACAGACATGTATGTGTGTATACAGACATGTATTTCCTTGCTCTGTCCGCTGAGAGGGACTAGAAGCAGTGAAACCCTGGCGATGAGCACACCCGGTGGGCAGATCGTGGTTTCTACTACTACCCTCCAATAGAATGAACCAGGTCTCTCTGGGAAATAGGGGACTCTCGGGTTATACAGAAAGCGTACAATACATATCCACGAGTCCATACCGATATAAATTACTGACCGTACAAATAAAATAAATGCGGTAGGAAGAACAGATCTTCATACAGAATTCCAAATAAAAAAACATGGAAGGACTGAGGGAAATAGAAAAGCATCATTAGAACAGCACAGTCAGGGCGCCTGCCTGGCTCAGTCTGTAAACACGCGACATTTGATCTCAGAGTCGGGAGTTCAAGCCCTGTGTTAGGCCTGGAGCCAACTTAAAACAAACACTACAGTAATAACCATCCCAGGCACGATCCACTGATGGATGCTAAAATCAGGGGGAGGAACTCTGAGAGACAGGTCATTTGCACAGCCTCAAAGTATCTTCCCATGTTCATTAGTTTTTGTGATGGTTTTTCATATAGGAAAGTCTTTGACATTTTCCCTCCAGAAACCGAAATTTAATTCTCCTCCCTCTGAGTGTGGGCTGATCCTGTGACTTGCTCCTAACACACGCAGTGAGGAGAGGCAGACTGTAACACTGCGGGTGAGAGACCTGGTGGGTGCCGCCCTCATGAAATGAGCTCACCCGAATCTGAGTGGGATTTTTTCCCCGAGCCTAGAACCCCAGTCCAACTGGGAGAACAATGGTAGACAAACCCAGGCTGAAGGACGTGCTACAAAATACCTGACCAGTACTCCTCAAAACTGTCAAGGTCATGAAAGACAAGGAAAGACTGAGAAACTGTCAAAGATTGGAGGAGACCAAGGAGACATGATGAATAAATGCAATGGGGTATCCTGGATTGGATCCTGGAACAGAAAAAGAACATTAGTGGGAAAATGGCTGGAATATGAATAAAAGTCCAGACTTCTGTTACTACAACACTAACCAACATTAACTTCTTAGTTTTGACAAATGTACGATTGTTGTTATGTCAGATGTTAGCCTGAGGCGCAGCTGAGTGCAGGGTATATGGGGAAGTCTCTGTACTATCTTTGTAATTTCCCTGTAGATCCAAAATTATTAAGTAAAAAAAAAATGAGTTATCTGCTCTGCTGACTTGGCTCTAAGTTGTCACAGCGGAGTCCCTTGCTCCCTTCCTCTGGCTCGTCACATCTCACCTCATGTGTTCTCTACTCCTGGAAGTCCTTCCTGAGAGCGACAGCGAGGTCACGAGCTTCCTCTGGGCTCCCACAGCCCCGTGTCCCCCACCGGCCGTGTGCTCTGTGAGGGCGGCGTGGACGTTGCCATGGCCGTGTCTGTCTCCCTGACTTCTCCAGGAACGCTGACGGTGGCAGAAGCTGCACTGGATCCCCATCGCTTCTCCCAACCTCACCCTGTCCCTTCTGAGCCCAGAGCCCACCAGATCCCACCTTCCTGGTCGCCTCCACCCCATTCACCCAATGCAGGGCGAGCTACACAGATGCTCTAGCCCACCCACCTACCAAACGGGGCCAAGCCACCCCCTCTACCCACACGCCTGCCCTCCACACGTCGCCTGTCAGAAACACTTTGTAACCGTGAACACTGCGGGTGACTGCCCAGTCCATGGCCCTGGCCAGCAGACAGACATCACTGTAGGAATCCTCCAGCTACAGCAGGTCAAGCAGGGTTGGATGCTGGACCCCAATTCAATTCTCAGTCTGGGGAATTTGGAATGGGGACAGAGGGGCTGCAGGGCACTGCACCCGAAGGTCGCATAGAGTCAGGGTGAGTCTCCTCTGGGCCAGCCCAGCTGCCTGCAAAACGCAAAGGCAGGCAGAGTCCACAGGTGGGGACTCCCCCACAGAGGAAGGAGGAAAGCAGAGTCCCTCCCTGCTGCTCTCACACGGTCCCAGTCCATTTCTTTCCATCATCACCCATGACCAATCACCTGTGGGCTCTTGTCTTCAAAGTGTATCCTGAGCACTGCTCACTCCTGCCCCTGCCCTGGTGCGGGCCACCGTGGTGGCTCACCGAGATTACTGCAGCAACTCCCCCATGGACCCCGTGCTCTGGCTCCCAGACCTCATCTCCACCTCCACTCTCCCTTAGTGACCTCATTCTGGGTCTTAATGCCACAAAGATGCCAGTGACTCCCCCACATTTGTATCTCTAGCCCAGATCTGGCCCCTGAATGCTAGACTCATATCCCACGTGCTCAGAGAGTCCACAGGGACACTTAACAACCCCCAGTCTCTCTGGGTCTTCCACACACAGTTCCTGGCACTCCCTCCTCCCTTTGCACAGGTTAAAAACCTTAGAATTGTTGACTCCTCTTTCTCACCCCACACCTGTACCCCACATCCTGCCTACTCTTCCTCGAAATTATATCCTAAATTTGACCCCACCTCTGGCCAAGCCAGCACCATCTCTTGGCTGGACTAGTGCAGTAGCCTCCACACCGGAGTCCTGCTTCCATCCTGGTACCACATTGCAGCCAGAGGAATCCTATGAAGATGTTAGATCACATTGCTCTTGAGCCCAAAATGCTCGGATTGCCTGCCCCTCACCCTGTGAATCAAATTCAAGTCTACCCATCATGCCTGCAAGTCCTGGGCCCTCGTCCCCTTCCTGCCCACTGGTTCACTCTGGTCCAGTTCATCCCTTCCTGCTCCTCCAACACACCCTGCATACCTCCAAGTCTCTGAACTTGCTCTTTTGTTTTACTTGGAATGTCCTTCTTACCAAAACATATGCATAGCTGGCTTCTTCCCTTTTGGCCAGGTCTCTCCTCCATTAAAATTTTGCCAGAGAGGGGATTTCCCTGGGTGGCTCAGCGGTTTGGCGCCTGCCTTTGGCCCAGGGCGCAATCCTGGAGTCCTGGGATCGAGTCCTGGGATCGAGTCCCGCGTCAGGCTCCCTGCATGGAGCCTGCTTCTCCCTTTGCCTGTGTCTCTGCCCACCTCTCTCTCTCTCTCTCTATCATGAATAAATAAATAAAATCTTAAAAAATAAAAGAAACAAGCTACACAATTATTAAAAAAAAAAAAATTTCGCCAGAGAGCTCGTCACTTTCTACCCCTCCCCTCCTCAACACCTCCTGCCACCACTCTCCCTAGCTCTTATCATCAATGCCAACCTCCTTACCACGCACCTTCCCCAGGAGAATGGAAGTTCCAACAAGGACAGGGCTTTCGAGGACCGCGTTTGCCATTATAATAATGGAACCCGAAACAGTGCTGGGAATGCAATAAGTGTTCAATATCTGATGAATCAACAAATAAAGGAATCAAACCTTAGAAATCAGTTAGGATATTGGTTCCAAGCAACAGAGAGCCCAACTCAATTTGGCGTAAATGATAGATATACCGGCTCCCGAATGAGAAAGTCCAGAAGTAACTCACTTTGGGGGAAACCTGACCCAGCACCTCAACTGTATCACCAAGGACCCATCTGTCTTTCCACTACAACTTCCAAGAAATCAGCTTCCCCCTTGTGGTCCCAAGGTCGCTTGCTGTCTACGATAATCCTGGCTGCATGCTTCAGTAATTTTCATCCCTACGTGTATTAGGCACCCACTCTGGCAGACCCTGAGATGAATATTAGAACCTCCGTGCTACAATGACGACATGGAGCCTTGGAGAGGTGAAGTCACGTGTGTCAAATCACAGCACTAATAAGTGGGTTGATCATGATCATATTTATCTTACTGCCCCCTTTTTAACGATTATGGAATAAGATCTGTCACACACTCGGCACTTACTCCATGCCAGGTATCTTGCTGGTGCTCTGTTAACTTGTCTGTGTTCTCGTTTCCTCCTGTGTGTGACAGGAAGAACCATATCCTCACACAGGGTGACTGTGGGGCTTAAATCAACTAATATGTGAAATGGTTAGGATCTCAGAAGGCTTGTTTCAGGGAGCTGCTGCTGAGTAACAAATCATCTCCAATCACAGCGGCTTAAAATAACAACTACGGTGTATTTGCTCATGATTCTGTGCTTTGAGCAAAGTGGAGAGGGCAAAGTGAGTCTCTAGTCTATACGGTGGGAGCTGGGCTAGAACATCAAGATGGCATCGCTCATGTGTGGCCCATCAGCTAACACAATGGAACCCCTGGGGGGTGGCTGGGCCTCTTTCTGTCACCTCTGTCTCCACATCTCTCTGGAGCGGAGTACCTGAGCTTCTTTGTACAGCAGCCCAAGGTCCCAAGAGAGTGAAAGCAGAAACTGCTGGCCTCTTAAGGCCCCAGCCAGCACAGCATCATTCTACGGGACTCTGCTGGTCAAAACAAATCACAGGCCAGTCTAGATTCAAGATGAGGAAGAGACTCCACTCCTGCTGGGAGAAGCCGCAAAGAATGTGCAGCCTTCTGTAGTGCAGCTTTTTTAACTCAGGAGAGCGGCCCTGTCATTGGTCTCGCTACTTCAATCCTTAACCACCTATTGTCAGTTCGCCCATATGACAGCCAGAGGGATCTTCTGACAGACAAAACTGACTGCACCTCCTCTCACTGCTTAAAGTTCTTCTTGACTTTCTACTACACATGGGGCAAGGGCCCAAACTCCTTACAGGGGCTACATGACCTGGCCTCTTGCCTCCCCTCGGCCTCTAGGTTCCAATCCACCACCACCACCACCACCACACACACACACACACACACACACGCACACACACAGACTCTTACCTTTTTATTTTAAAAAAGATTTTATTTATTCACTCAAGAGAGAGATAAAGAGAGAGAGAAAGTGGGGAGAGGAGTAGAGGGACAGGGATAAGCACTCTGGTGAGGACAAAGCCCGACTCAGGGCTCAATCTCGTGACCTGAGCGGAAACCAAGAGTCGATCACTTAACTGACTCAGCCACCCAAGCGCTCCCACACTCTTACCTCTTAATGGAGTGCCTTAATGTCTACACCTGCATCACTTCAACCCTACTTCCTGGAGTCCAAATGAGATTTCCAATCTAATAAGTGCTCTTATGGCATTTGCTATCTTTCTCTGTAATTGACATCTGTGTGATTAGCTGAAGATTTGCACTCCCATCCCTGAGACTATGAACTCCCTGGGGACGGGGAAACTGTTTTGTTCTCTGCTGTGTTCTTGATGCTGAGCTTGGTCGGAGCAGAGGCAAGATGAAATACTTGTTGAATGTCTGATACCTCAGAAAACTTAAAAGGCAGTCTTCCAAAGTTCTTTGGAAAAGGGATTGGAGAGTCCCTAGGATGTCGGGATCAGGATCTGTCTCTTGAAACCATCCGCTGACCTGTCCATTCAGTAAACAGTTATTGAGCTCTTGCTATGTGCCAGGAGTGCTTCTAGATGCTAAAGATAAAGCAGGATGTAGACAAAAGCCTCTGTCTCATGAAGCTTATGGTATGCTGTGGGTGACAATAAACATGATAAATAACATATACAGGGAGTTAAATAGTGATGTAATCAATACTAAGGAATAGTTAAAGAGAAGTTAATATACAAATGTTAGCCGTATAATTTTAGAAGGATGGTCAGGAAAGTTCTCAAGAAGATGATATCTGAGTAAAGACCTAAAGGAAATGAAGGTGAGCCTTGACTATTTGGAGAAGGGTGTTCCAGGTAAAGAGAGTAAGCACAAAGGCCCTGGGGCAAGTGTGGTTGGAGCAGAGTGAGCAAGGTGAAAGGAGCAGGCAGAGAGGCAGCAGGGACAGATCATGCAGGGCCTTGCAAAGGCCACGGAAAGAACACTGGAAAATACTGTGTGAGACAGAGCCACAGGAGGGTACTGAGCAGGAGAGAAATGTGACCTGATACAGGTATTCAATGCCCCACTGGCTCCACATGAGAAACAGACTGTGGGGAGCACAGAGACCATTGAGCAGGCTGCCGTGATGTCTAGGCAGGACATTAAGAGTGGACGGGACCAGGGTGACAGGAGTCGAGGTGGGAAGAAATGGTGGTTCTGAATATACTTTGTTGATGGATCAGACCTAAGTATAAGACAACGAAGGAGGCAGCATTCACTGACAACGTGGGAAGAACAGGTTTTGGAGAAAAGACTGGAGTTCAGTTTGGTCAAGATAGAGGGTCTCAGCATGATTATAAATATCTTGAGAGAAAAGATATCACGTGGGCAGTCAGCAAGTCAGGGAGAGGTTCTGTACTGGAAACAGAAATGTGGACATACATTTCCGTGCTTATCCCAAATTCGTTAAGGGACCTACATGGTTTGGACCCCGCTGATGCCTCGAAGCTCACCTTGCACCTTGCTAAGTCAATGGTTCTCTCTCTCTCTCTCTCTTTCTCACACACATACACGCGCACACGTGCGCACACACCATCCTGGGCCTTCCACTTGCTAACTATGTGATTTTGGGTGAGTTATTTATCTTTCTCTGCCCTCAGTGTCCTCATTTGCAAAACGGAGATCATAATAGTATCTGCCTCCCAGGACTCTTCATTCAAAAATTTTCCTTTATTAAGCATCTCCCATATGCCAGGCGCTGTTCCACCTGATGAAGATGCCCTTTTCCAGCCCGTCTCCGCCTCCCCTCCCACACAGCCTGGAAGCCATACCTCAGGTCAACTCAGCCTTCCGGACATCTCTCCTACCCATTCCTTTTCTTTTGTCCCAACCAAGACTCCTGCCCTGGTTCATTCCCAAAATCTCTTGCCCAGGATCGTGCCACAGCCCCCACCCTGGGTTCCCGGACCCTAGTCTCTTCCCCATCAAGCTATTCCTCGATGGCAGCAGATTAGGCCATGCCCCTTCCCTTCTAAAAATCCTCTCGTGGCTCAATGCCCTAGGACAGCGTCCAGGCTCCCTAAACGGCCAACAAAGTCCTCCACGATCGAAGTCATACAGAACTTTCAGTTAGATCTCCAACACCACACCTCCCGCAGTTCGCATTCACAGTTACTCATCGCTGCCTGTGCGCAAACCGCCGCACCACGGCCGCCGCAAACATCCTGCCTCCAGGCTTCAGCTCTGACAGCTGCTCCTCCTCCAGGAAGGTCTCCCTACCCGTGCCTCGTCTTGTTTCCCTCCGCCTCCCTTCCCGAACATCTGCAGGTAAAACGGCGTCCTCGCCTGGCTCTCCTACCGACCGGGGCTCCCCGCGAGCTGGCCCCGACACCGCGACTAGTGATGCTCCGCGCAACGGGGCCGCTTCGGGCCTCAGCACCTACCTCTTGCTCCGGGACCGCAGGCGCTGAACCTGCAAGGTCTCGGGGAGCAGCACCGCGGCCCACCTTCCGCACGCCCGAGAACTCGACACCGCGCAAACCCTTGCCAACGCCGCCCAATCACCGCCTTCTCCTCCTCCACAGCCCGCCTCAAGCATCTCCCCGCCCCCGGTCCACCCCTGGCTGTCTATTGGCTGCCCGGCAGCCCGTCCCTAACTCGCGAGCGAAGAGAATTCTGGTCTTTGTAGTCCCCTGACGAAAAGACAGAAAAAAGGACTGCTACGCAGAACTCCATTTCCCAGGAAGCGCCGCGCCCCAGTGCAGGGAGACGGCGGACACTTTTGAATCAGTAGGCTCTTGATTGGCCGGCTGGGAGACAAAAGTTTCCAAATTGCCATGGAAACACACCCACTTACCTGGAACCCCAGGAAATCTTTCTGCCCGAGAATCTCAAAATGCTTTGCTCCGTCATGGTTCCACAGGGTGAGACCAGACGTGGGGGGTAAAATCTGTACCCACTGCCTGCCTGCCATTTTCCCCACATGGCACCACTAAGGCCTGCTGCGTGCGTTCAGCACCCACTGGATGCCTGCTTGGCATAAAGAGCCACTCCTGTGGAGACTTTTCCAGAGACAGGCCAGAGCTGAGCCTTTACTCTTTCAGGGTCTCTGTCTACCATGGAAAAGACAAACGTGGGCTAGGACCCTATCCAGGATTTCTGTCTAGGATTCCGTAGCCCCAGAGGTCCTGCAGCCCCATGTCTCCACCAATAGCCATAACTTCCCCAGGGACGCATCCCACGTGACAAAGCTCTTCTGATTCCCCCTCCCCAAATACTGTTCCCCACCACGTCTCTGAGGGCCATGTGAGGGGAACCGAGGCCCTGCAAACGCTCAGGCAGGCATGTGAGAAAGCTCTTTACTGGGGGGTACAGCAAGGAGGAGCAAGGCCATCTCCCCCTACCTGCCCCCACCCCCTCCTAGGGCCCTAGGGTGAAGGGGGTCTCCCCCCAACACCGGACCACCACTGTCTTTGGTACAATAAATAGAAAACAAGGGGGGGGGGAGAGGGGGCCAAGGGTCCAGTCCTTAATGGGGAGGGTGCGCCTAGACCCCTCTCCTTGACCCCCTGCCCCAGGCCCCAATCAGTGCAGGCCTCACCCACCCCAGCTGGGTAGCAGCAATTCCAGTCAAGGGGACAGATGAGGATGGGAGCCCAGGGCCCCCAGATGGGGGGTATGGCTTCAGGAGGGGCCCCAGGGAGGGGGCTGGGTCATGAGCTGGCTGCCGTGCTCTGGGGTACACCACGGAGGCCCAAGCGAGGCCCCAGAGTGGCAGGGTTATCAGGGGGTGGGAGGGGTGGACGACCTCCTGTCATCCGAGTCCGGAGGGCTGAGGCAGCCGGGTGCTGGGGGGCAGGCGCTGGGTGAGGTGGGGAGCAGTCTGGAGGGCCGCCCACCAGGCTCACATCCATCAGCTCCGGGGGTGGTGGTGAGGTTGGTGATGGGGGACGACCAAGGCATCGGGGTTGGGGGGGTAACTGGGCCCCGGCCCCTGGCAGTGACGAGGCGGAAGCAGGGGCCTGATGTGTCTTGTGGGGCACATCACCCCCTGCCCAGGGGCGCAGCGGCTGGGAGGGTGGGACCTAAAGGAGCAAAGGAACAGTGGGTGATGGAGACCCAGGTCCTAAAGCCCCAGATACCTACTACCCACCTCCCAAGTCCCCCAGGCCCCAGTACCTGGGGGCTGTTCATCTCACAGTCAGTGATGGGGGGCCCAGGGCCCCCACAATATCGGTTGCTGTATCGGTAGGTCCGGTTGTCACTGGAGGAGCCACTGGAACCTCCTGGAAGTGCCAGGGGAGGAAATGAGGAGACGCCTTAGGTGAGGAGAGGTGGTGGTTGGATTTTTCAGTGTCTGAGTTTGGTTTGTGACCCAGGCCCAGGCCTGGGCTTTGGACAAGAGTCTATTTAGAGGATAGGGCCCAATAATGAAAGTATGGGTCAGAGCTCAGTTTTGGATATCAGAGTGAAAAGCAGTTTGAGACATGAGCCCAAGCTCAATCTCAGAGATCAGGTCAGGACCAGTCAGAACTCTGTTTGCCCCACTTGTTCTGGAGTTCAGGATCATGCAGTTTCAAAGCTCTAGATGAAGGCCCAATGTGGCCAGGTCCCCCAGGCCAGGCCAAACAAGAGCTGCCCACCCTCCTGTTCTACCCCACCTGGCACTGGGCACCCACCAGAGCTGGAGATGGAGCTGGCGGTGCTGGAGGAGGGACAGGTGTCAAGGGGTGCGGGCGAGGTGGAGGCACTGCTGCCTGCCGGGCCCGTGTTGGTGGCCTCATCAGCCGTGCGGCGGAAGAAGCCGTGCTGCAGAGCCCCCAGTGGGCTGATGCGGGCGGCGGGCTCATACTCCAGCATGCGCAGCACCAGGTCCTGGAAGCGGAGGTAGTCGGCGGGGCTGTGGCCCGGCTCCCCCGCCCGCCGGCCCCCGGGCCCGCCCGTCTGCACGCCCAGCACCTCCTGCAGCCGCCGTGTCCCGGGGCCCTGGTAATCCTGGCAGGGAGGGGGTGGGAGGGGGGGCAAGAGAGTGGCCGTCAGTGGGCAGGAGGGGCAGGGAGACACACACGGGGAAACAGAGGCACAAGAGAGAAAGTGGAAGGAGAGAAGCTAAGAAGAGTTGTGGGGTGGGTAGGAGAGATGGGGTGGGGCAGGACGAAGGACAGACAAGGGGAGAGGAAGGAAGGGAAAGACACAAGGGAGAGGAAGCAGGGAGAAAGGAAGCCCCAAGTGTGAGAGAGTGAGGGGCCACCAGGGTGGGAGGAGCGGCATGGGGCAGGGGCCGCACCTTCCTGAGTTCCTTTGTCCTTCGTAGGGTCCAGCCACCCCCAGGCAGCCGTTCAAAGTACTTGCGAGCCTTGGGTGCCTGGTCCAGCATGGGGGCTGGTGGGATGCCCAGCACCTCCACAATCCGGTTCATCTGGTCCACCTGTGAGCAGGTGGGCAGTCAGGGTCATCAGGCCAGCCAGGCCTCCGCCCCCTCCAGCACACCCCTTCCTCAGGAGCACACCTCATTAGAACCACTGAAGAGGGGCTCTCCGGTGTGCATCTCCACCAGGATGCAGCCCAAGGACCACATGTCAATGGCCAGGTCGTAGGGTGTGCCCAGAAGCACCTCAGGCGACCGGTAGAAGCGGCTCTGGATGTACTGGTAGATCTGGGGAAAAAGCAGGGAACAGGGCAACAGTCAAGAGAGGTCCCAGCCTCCCCTAGTAGTGCCAATGACATACTCAAAGCTAAGACAAGCTTCCTTCCATGCAACTGGAGCATTAGGGTTACAAATCTTGAGGACATCACCCACTTTCCAGGAGCCACTACCATCACTTATTTTATTCATCAGCCTCAGAAGTCTCTGCTAGCCTAGTCTGACCCTGATCTTCATCCAAAGGCTGACTTGACCCTTCTTGGTCATCAGAGGTTGGCAGTCTGCAAGACCAGGCCTTTCCCACCCCCCCCCATTCAGACCCTTTCCAAGCCATCTCAAATGCCTGCTGACTCAAAGCTGCAAACTAAAGCACCCGTCCCCCAACCTCCTCCCCAGCTTTCAGAGCACCGGGTAAACAAAACCTAGCCAAACGCCACTCCAGGCTCAAAGCCAACCCCACTTCACCCTGCCCACTTTGAACGCCTCATAGCTGGCCTTGCCTCCTCAGGCTTCTCTTCCTTTCCTACTGGGTACTATACCCTGTGGCCCTCTCCTTTTAACCTCCACACCAGCTGGCCTTGCAACGCTAGGTCGCCAACACCCCATTCCAATACCACCCCCTAGGCCACTTCGGGCCGCGCCCCCGCCCCGCCCCGCCCCGCCCCGCCCGCCACTAGTTGGCCCCGCCCTCGGGCCACACCCACGCCGCGAGCCCCGCCCCCGCCCCCAGGGCCGCGCCGCACCCGCTGGCCAAGCTGGCAGGAGCTGCCAAAATCCACGATCTTGATGGCGCTGCGCTTGGGGTTGCAGAGCAGGATGTTCTCGGGCTTGAGGTCGCAGTGAATGATGCTGAGCTCGGGCGTGGCCAGGAAGAGCAGCGCCGTGCAGAGCTGCTGCGCCAGCTTCCGCGTCAGGTTCAGGGAGACGCCGCGGAAGTGTGTGTTGCGCAGGAGGTCGTACAGGTTGTAGGAAAGCAGCTCGAACACCAGGCACAGGTGGTTCCGGAACATGAAGTGCCGCTTCAGGTGCACTGCGGGGAAGGGGATGGAAATGGGCCTGACGGGGAAGCTGAGGCTCAGAGAGGCCTGGTGGCGGCCGGGGATGCACAATAGTAGGCAGAGGGGCCGGAAGCCGATCCGGGGCTCTGCCTCTTGAGCGCTGGCCAAATTGTGGTGTGCCCACGGGAAGCAGCTGCTCGTCAGGGTGTTTTTATATGATCTGGAACTCGATTCACATCAAGAGAAAGAGTTCCTTGATTAAGAGAAGCTCATTCTTTCCAAGTCTCTGTCAAACTTTCTGATAAACCAGAGAACGTTTCCTTGTGGTGCTGATGGGTCTTCTTTACTGCCCTTCTACATTTTCTCACTTAATTTTGTAACATTGTTTTAGTCTCAGTTCTATTTATTTTTGTGGCAGGGGACACTCGTTTTCCATTTAGGGTAAGGATGTGTATTTAAAAAAACACACTTTTTCAATCCACTTGCCTTTTCTAAGAATCAGTATGGGAAAGAGGAAAAGACTGATGCAGATGTTATGACTATAGGCCTGGGAGCCCACTGCCTGGTGAAATTATAGCCCCTCTGAGTACAAATGCTCTGGCTTTATGCAAGTGATAGCACGTGAATGCCTCTGTCGTCGTCTCCAAGCTGTGGGCCAAGGTGCCCCTTCCCCCCAGAGCTGTGGTCAGACTGGAGCCAGTTAAATCAGGGAAAGTGCTTGCAACAGGGCCTGACCCTTAGCGAGCACCCAATACACTGTGACCAAAGCCATCATGGGAATAGGGAAACAATCACTAAGGCGGCAGGAGAATCGCTGATGTCAGGGGATTCCAGACCAGCCCCTGCCCTGAAGACACTGACCCAGTACTGTACTGGGTGTACTGCTGCCCCAGGCCTCACCTATATAGTACTTCATCTCTGTGTCATGCTGGTTCATCAGCTCCAGCAGCCGCAGCTCAATCTGGGCCTGGTTTAGGAAGGCCTTTTTGTTCTTGATGATCTTGATGGCCACCAGCTCCTGGGTCTGATGATCATAGGCTTTCACCACCTGCCGGGGCAGGGCATGTTACAAAGTGAGGAAATGCGGGGTAAGGGGATGGGACACAGAACAGGGCACTATTCCTTTGTGGGTATCAGTGGATGCCCATGCCTCTCTATCCCTGGGTCAGGGTGGAAGGGGGGCATCTCGCACCTGGCCAAAGGAGCCTTTGCCGATGAGTGAGTCAATCTCATAGCGCTCCAGCCAGCGCTCGCCACTGCGCACAATGTAGTCATGGTTGTCATCGTCGTAACCATGGTTCAGGACCTTCTTCTCCTTCTTGGTGCTCGAGTCCTGAGGTGGCGCCTGCTGGGCCCGCCGCTTCTTCTTCGCATAGTATACCTGCCCAGCCAGCCAGAAGATAAGGATTGCTGAGTGCCCTGTGCCAGCTGCCAGGACCCCTCAGCACCTGTTTGGGTCCCCCGCCCACCTCATTGATGTGCTTGTAGGTCTTGATGAGGTCCACGGAGAGCTTGCGCAGCGGAGCTGAGGTCGCGTCCCGGAAGGCCAGGGGCAGCCTCCGTGGCAACAGCCGCACATCAGGCAATACCTGCAGGGTGAGGCAGGGCGGGGGGGGGGGGGGGGGGGGGGGGAGGGGTGCGGCATGGGCACTGAGAATAGGCCTTTACCTCTAACAGACAACCTTAGGGAGAACTCTCTGGGTGGCCGGGTCATTGTTACCATACACACATTTTACTTGATCACTGTGTGACAACCCAACCAGGATAGAAATTCCCCAAAGGCAGAGACTGTCTTGTTCTTGCTGTATCTGCAGTGCCAAGTAGCGTTTGGCACATAGTGGGTGGTCATCAGAGATTTGCCAAGTGAATGAATGGTGAACTATTTTCTCCTGACCTTTCATCCTACACCTTTACTCCTTTCTGAACTTCCGTGGGAGAGATCAGATAGAAAACATAGGCTCTGCCCTTCCCAGTCCTTTGCCTGAAACCATCATTCTGGGTGTCCCATCTTGAAGGCTGCCTTACCCTTTTCCTGTGGTATCTTCCTATCCTTCACCCCCAACTCTGCACATTTTGCTCCAGTCTTTTGGGAGCCAGCACCCTGGACCTCCTACCATCCTGCTTCAAGCTCTACATTTCAGAGCCTTGACAGTCTCCACCTCTGAATATCTTTACTCTGTAGTGTAAGATGCTGCTGGCTCCAGGATCCTTTGGACTCAGACTTCTCTCCCTGGCACCCCAACTGCCCATCTTTCACTCTGGACCTTTTTTCCTTAGTGAACATTTACTGGGTGTTTCCTAGGTGCCAGGCACTATTCTCAGCATTTTACATGCATTTCATTAATTTGCTTAACCTCACAACAATCCTTCGAGGTAGTTATCATTTTTGGCTTCATTTTAAGAGAAAGAAAACTGAAGCAGGTAGAACCTAAGTAATTTAACCCCGTGTCAGGATTTGAACCCAGGCTATCCAAACAGTCTCTGCCACCAACTTCTCTATTATCTTCCACTCCAGATAGGCTTTTCATGGCCCCAGGAGACTGCTCTGGGCAACCAAATGATCTTTTGGCTCCAAGACCCTTCTATCCCCAGCCTCCCCCTACCCCAGGCATGTGAGGAGCCAGCTGAACGCATACCTGCGTGTGCTCCTGGGGCCCCGGGAAGCCAGAGAAGGGACCATGGCCCGGTGGGACGGCCATGGTGGGCTCAGAGGGCCGCAGGGGAGCGAGGCCTGGAGCGGGAGCCCGGCCGGGGGGCGCCTTCTCGCATCCTGCACCTCGGCTGCCACCGCCGCTGAGACCTGAGAGCAGGCGGGAGGCAGGGGAACAACATGGAACAAGAAGATGTGTGGGACAGGGACAGGTGGGGAAGAGGTGGACACCAGAGAGAAGGTAGGGCATAGGGAGAGGAGAAAAAAGGACAACAGGTGGCAATGAAGAAAGGGGACAGTGAAAAATGGTGGGGTGGGGGTGGGGGCACAGCAGAGTCCCTCAACAAATGATTACCAAATAAATGAAGTAGGTGGCACAAAGAGGGGAACATGTGAAAGGGAATGATTGGAAGCCAGGCAGGGATAAAGGCCATGACAAGAAAGGACAAAAAGACACCAATAATTGGGGTGAGAAAGAGAAGAAAAAGATAGAAACCACAGACAGTATAGGTTTGCTTCCCATTTCTATTTATGGACCTCCCCAGGGCCCCCTCACTCCAGATCCTGCCCTCCTGCAGTCTTCCCTGATTGTCAGGATCACCTCTCTTATCACAGCAAGGTCCTTTCACTTCAAGATCTACCCTTCCCAGTAGATCCTAGAGAAGTCTAGGATTCCCCTCCCCCCAAACCACAAGAGAACTCTGGGCCCCCTCCACACCCATAGCAGAGTCCTCTGCAGGCCCCTAAAACCACATCAGGGTCCTGGAGAGCATACCAAGGTTATCCTGTTATACAGAGTTGTCCCTATATAAAAAATTCCTACCCCTATGGCATTCTCATCCATCAGGGCACCCCCTTCCCAGGGGACCCTCCCCATATCATGCCAAGACCTTATCCTTAGACCATTTCCTCTCACATCAGGGACCCTCCCCACCAGATAGTTTCTCTGTGCCACAAAAGGGCTCTTCCCCATATTAGTCCGTGGTCCCCCTCCCAATCAAGGCTCACTTTTTCTGATGGGAGCAAGGAGGAGCCGTCTCTTCCCTCGCCCTTCTCTCCCCTACACGGTACCTTTCCCTCCTCCCCCATCCAATATTCCTACCAGGGCTCTTTCTCCAGTTACTCCTCTCTACACCAGGGTCAATCCACACCTGTGCCATTCCTAGAAGGCCCCCAGAAACCAAAATCCCCGAATATCACATAGAGTTCTCCCCTCCCAGAGTACCTGCCACACCAAAATCCTCTCCCCACAAGCCTTCTCCCATGTCAATCCCTTTCTCCTATGCCAAGCCTTGCCACTCCACGATCCCTCCTCTCTCTTGGAGCTCCCCCGCCCCTCACCCGAAACAACCTCTTCCCTGGGGCCCTCCCACAGCAGGACCGTCTCTCCCAGCACCCACCCCCTACCCGGGTCAGGGCTGGCGCGGGGCCCACGGGGGGCTGGGGCGCGGTGGGGCCCCCAGTGGGGTGGGCGAGCGGCCAGCATGGCGGCGGTGGCGGCAGAGAGGAGACGGCCGCCTGTCCCGGCCCGGCCGGCCCGGCAAGCCCCGCGGCGGGGAGGGCAAGCGGGACAGGCGGCCCGGTGGGTGACAACAGCAGCCGCCGCCGCCGGGGGCGGGGAGAGGAGGGAACGAGGGTCAGCCCGGGGCACGCGGGGGAAGGGGAAAGCAGGTGGACGGGGGAGGGGCGGGTTAACCCTCGCCCCGCCGGCCCCGCCCCGCGCAGCCACCCGCCCCTGGGGACCCAGGCGTCCCGCCCCCCACCCTGGAGGCCCGCCCCGGTCGGCGGAGCCCGGCGGGCGGGGCCGGCCTGAGCTTGGCAGTCCGCACCTGCCATGGCAACAACCGTGCCATTGGTCGGGGCTGCCAAGAGCTCAGCCAATCGCAGCTCAGAACAGCTGTTGCTAGGCGACGACGATGCAGCCGGAGGAGCCGAGCCCAAACAAAGGGCGGGAGCGGGGCCCCGCTACCCCCTCCCAGCCACCCTCCCAAGGCTGCTCCCTCGGGCTCGGCCACTTCCTAGAATCCGACTATGAATAGCCAGGCACGGCCTGCACCTGCCCGCCGACCCCTGCTCTGCTCCCTCGGCCTCGTGCTAAGTCTCGCGGCGACGCGGGCAGGGCGGGCCCGTACTGCCCCCTCCCCGCGAGCTCGTGCCGCCCCACCTGTAGCCGCGTTGTTACCTGAGGGCGCGGGCAAGGGGACTCAAGCTGCTCGGGAAGCCCGAGCTCAGACCTGCCCACTGGCTGAAGGTATCCGACGGACGCGGCGAGCCAGGGCCCGATTACCCAGTAATGCAACCAGCAAAATGGCGACCACAACAAACCGGCCCCCCCGCCCCGGGCTCCGCCCCCAACCCCCCCCATTCGCTTCCCCCACGTGACCCAGGGTAATATTCTGCGCCTGCGCGCAGAGGGTCTACCGGCAGACGCGCACCGTAGGCTATCAGCCCCGCCCAGGCGCCGGAAGCCGGTTTACGGCTGCGCAAAAAGCAGCCCAGGGAGGAGCATGCGCACGAGGGACCGGAGGAGCTTGTCCACCCCCACCACCGCGCCAGTTGAAAAATGGCGCATGCGCACCGTTGAACGGAGGTCTCTGATCAGCATACAGGAGCGATGATGAATTTTTTTTTTTTTCCTAAATAGGTTTCACGCCCAAGGAGCCCAAGGCCGGGTTGAATTCACGATCCTAAGATCAAAACCTAAGCTGAGATCAAGAGGCCCAGGCTTAAGTGACGGAGCCACCCAGGTGCCCCTGGATGAGTCTTTTAATAGAAAAACACGTGTAACAGTAGCAACACAAATCTCTGGTAATCCAGATGGCGCCGGGTCAATTCTTCACCTTGGGAGGTGGCCTGTGAGAGGAAGGAGATAGAAGATTCAGAGCTTGTCACCATTTGGAGCACTCCTTCCAAGTGCTGACTGGCAGGGCTCTGTCCCGGTGGGCTGCCGACCCCTGCTCACCTGTACACACCCACCACTACAGCGTGGTCTCTTTCGTAGGGCTCTAAGGTCAACTGCTCTTGGGGCTTCATGTTCTCCTGCTGCATCTTCTTCACCTCAGAGGCAAACACAGCCTCAGCAGAGGCTGTGGAGTCAATGCAGTTGGCCTGCAGAAGAATTTGAATTTTACAAGCAAAGCACTGGACTGTTTTCCTTTTTGTTGCTCTTTAAAAAAAAAAAAAAAACAGATTTTTTTTTTATTATTATTGGAAACTCAGTGAAACTCAGGTTTTGGAAATGTAGGGAAAGACTTCATTAGAGAAGTTTTCAATTTGGTTTGGATTTGGAACAGGAAGGCTTCAACAGAGACTGTTTTTTGTTTTTTTTTTTTAATTTATGATAGTCATACAGAGAGAGAGAGAGAGAGGCAGAGACACAGGCAGAGGGAGAACCAGGCTCCATGCACCGGGAGCCCGACGTGGGATTCGATCCCGGGTCTCCAGGATCGCGCCCTGGGCCAAAGGCAGGCGCCAAACCGCTGCGCCACCCAGGGATCCCCTTCAGAGACTGTCTTAAAGCTGGTGTTTAAATTTTACACCCAGGTTTTTGTGTTTGTTTTTTCTACTTCCTCTTCTTTAACAATAGTAACAATGCTGAGAATACTGAAACAAATGTAGCAAAAGGCTAGCAAATGGTGAATCTGGCTGAAGATTTTTAAATATAACGTTTTTGAAAATGCATCTAGTATTCATCTAAAATTTTATACAAGGCTCTAGTCTAACACTTTATATTGATAAATTTAATCATTGCATCAACACTAAAAGAGATACGACTAATATTCCTACTTGACAAGTAAAGAAAACAAACACAGGTTGGGTAACTTGCTCAGAGTCAGAGAGCAAGCTGGAATTCAAACTTAAATGGTCAAGGGCAGCCAGGGTGGCTCAGAGGTTTAGTGCTGCCTTCAGCCCGCAGTGTGATCCTGGAGACCTGGGATCGAGTCCCACGTCAGGCTCCCAGCATGGAGCCTGCTTCTCCCTCTGCCTGTGTCTCTGCCTCTCTCTGTCTCTCTCTGTGTGTCTCGTGATAAATAAAATCTTTAAAAACAAAAAACCTTAAATGGTCAGACTCGGCCATCATGGACTTGACCACTACATTCTATTGCCTATTTAAACTCAAAGCCTTTTAGTTTTGTAGACCTTTTTCACCAAGGGCAGGGAAATGCAGGGTAGAGCCTGGAAATAGACTAGACTAGGAGAATGGAGGCCCTGGCCCCCTTGTTTTGACTAGCTGCTTGGCAGTTACAGAGAAAATACTACCACCCCATCTTAGACTCCTCCAAGCCCCGCACCTTAATGGAAATCACAAAGTGTCCTCCGTTACGAAGGAAGGTGTGGGCATTCAGGGCTACAATCCGGGTCTGGTCTGGCTGGGCAACGTCGGCAAAGATCACGTCCACCATTGCTAGGGAGAAATAAGTGGCACTTACAAGCTGGATCCACCAGATATTCCCAGCTCCTCCCGTGAGGCCTGTGCCCCATTACCAGAAGGTTTCTGGCATAGTCTTCCCTGCTTCCAGTCTCACTTCCCCCCGTTGATTCCCCCTTTCCCTCCACTGGACCCCCAGGATGGGTCCAAAACCCAGTCACACCATTCATTCATTCCTCTTGTAAACCATGATTGCCACCTACTCTGTGGCCAGCCCTGGGCCCGGTGTGGGGGACACAGAGACGAGTCAGACCTGGACCCTGCCCTCGAGATGCTCCCAGGTCTGGGGGGGAGACAGACACGTCATAAAAAGGCATGTAAAGGTGAGCACTTACAGGCAAGAGCGTCTGCAGGATTGTCAAAGGAAACTAAAGGGTATGGTATGAATGCATGGGGAAAAAAAACTACTCAAAACCAGCATAATGCAAAGTATTTTTAAGCCACTGTGATTAAATAAAACAACAACAAAAAATGGTATAATGAAAACTGAAAAAAAAAAAAAAAAAGAAAAAGAAAACTGACTTTCTTAAATTGGGAAAAGGCGGCATTAAATTGTTCGTATTGGTTACCTCTGAGAGTGGTTTATAAGGAGTGTAACAGTAGCAACACGTTTTATATTGTACTTCCATTTTTTTTTAATTTTTAAAAACCAAAGTAATATTCACAATGGGCCCCTCCGGGCCAGGCCACACTCAGTTTTTTATGATCAATCACCCCAGATGATGATACGGAGCTCTAAAGGGGGGCAGCATAAAAAATACCATGTTTCAGAAGTAGGCAGAAGTATGGGGGTGCCTAGGGGGTGCCTAGGGAGAGGGGCAGGAGATCGAAGGAAAAAAGGTTAGCCTTCCAGGGGTGCCAGACACCCAAGCTCCACAACCTCACCTGGCTCCCCTCACCCTCTTCATTCCTGCACACTCAGGAGGCCTGCTCATCCATCCTGATTACATTTGAATCAGGGCTCTGGCCACCTCTTCCAAGAAACCTGGAGTGCCCTGGCCTACACAGTCTGAGCCAATCCCTAGACCCCTCACCTATGAGCATGCGGTATTTGTGTGGGTGCCGAGCATCTTCAATAACAGGAATAATGTTGGTCCTCTTCTTGGCCAAGTTAATGAGGTCACGGCCAGAGCGGTGGGAGAACTCAACTGCATAGACTAGACCATCCTAAAACAATTAATAAAAACACTGATACTACTTTTAAGATGGAATACCTACTTTAAGCTCAAACACTGCATGTAGCATCTCTTCAAATCCACACAGAATCAAAACCCTACCATTTGACAACTTATTGTTGCCAAGGGTTATTCAATCCCACTTTGCTTGATCTGAGAGTCCAGTCTCCTCAGTACAGGCTTCAAACGAGGAAGCCAGGCACAGAGATGAAGTTCTAACAGCTAAGAATACTTACAATGGACTAGGCATTGCTCTAAGTACTTTACAGGAATTACCAATATCTTCACAGCAACCTTATTTTCCAGAGGCATAAACCGAGGCTCAGAGAGTTTAAGAAATGTGCCGAAAACCACCTCACTGTTAAATGCCCACACCAGAGCCTGGGGTTTTAAACCACTACATTACACAGCCTACAAAGTCATGCAGATGGGCTAGGGGTCCTGAAGTGAGATGCACGGGTGACCTCTAACCAAGGAGCCTGCACAGTGACACAGAAATGTAGGCCCAGAAACTAATACCTGTTCTTTTAAGAGAAACCACAAGACCAGATTTGGGGGCATACATTTTTAAAGAGTACAACTAAATCCAACACTCTGGTATCTGTACCTTCAACCCCGGGGCCCCTCTAACTGCACTTACCCCAATACCCACGTCCCTTCCCTCCAGACCAGGAACTCAGGAATGGGACTAAATGAGCCTTTGGAGACTGGATGCTGCAAGCTGCTCCTTCTACTACAGGCACTCTGAAGGAAGGGCCTAGCCCCAAGCCACATGGTACAGGGAAGCAGCCAGGCCCACTGACTCCAGGCTGGCAGAGGCAGTCTCTGCCTCCTTTTCACCTCACCACCTGCCCTTACTCACCCCTCCTTAACCCTCTATCCACTCACCGGGCCTACGATGTCAGAGACGTGGGAGACAGTGGTGCCTGAGGCAGCGCCGAGGTAGAGCACCTTGGCCCCTGGCTTGATATGGATCTGGTCCACACCACCCAGGATTGCTGCCGCCAGCTTGGAGCGGAAGGGGTTCCAGGCACGGTACTCGATTTTGTCATCTCCTTCCTGGGCCGGGAGAGATGGGGATGGAAGTTAGTGCCAGGTTTTTTTTGCTAGACCCCACTGCCCTTAGCCCTAGGGCCCAGGGCGCTCATTCATTGTTCAAGAAATGAACACAGGCACACATCAGTGACCATGATGGATGCAGTACCTGCCCTCTCATGGAGGTTAATGACTCAGGTAGAAGGGGCAGGGACAGACAATAAACACAGAGATAAAAGATCGTATCAGTTAACAGCAAGACCTGTGTGTTCATTCAACAAACATTTGCTGTGCCAACACGTTCTGTGCCAGACCCTATGCCAGGCTACATAGTGAATGAGACAGACCCCTGCCCTCAAGGAGCAAGTCTACACCAAACTAACACGTACGGTACAGAAGCCAGTGACAGTTGCTAAGGAGAAAAGATCAAGCCAGGAAAGGACATACAGTAGGGGGAGGGGGCTGAGGAATAGGTGAAAATGAGGCAGGGTGGCCAGGGAAGTGCCTGGGAGACATATGCAGACCCGAAGGAGGTGGGGGCCATGCAAGTCACCTGGGGAAGCACATTCTAGGCAGCAGGAAAGGCAGCAAAAAGCCCTGAGCAGGAGTGTGCCTCATCATAAAGGTGACGTGGGATAATAGAGCAGAGGGTAGGCTGCTTTTCATGGACTGGGTGGCACAGGTGGCCTTATAAGAGACACAAAGTGATGTTGACCAGAGATGCTGGTGATGAAAGGAACCAGACATACACACAGCTGGAGAGGAGTACTCAAGACAGAGGGAAGAGCAAGGAGACCTGTATGGCTAGAAGACTCTAGGTCTGGGGCAGGGGTGGGGGCACGGGCGGGGAGGGGGAGCTGGAATGTGCAGGGTCTTCTGGGCCACACTGAGGACCTGGGACTTGAACCTGAAGGCAGTGGGGATCTGACTTATGTATTAAGATGACTCCCGGGCAGCCCAGGTGGCTTAGCGGTTTAGCACTGCCTTCAGCCCAGGGCGTGATCCTGGAGACCCAGGATTGAGTCCCTTGTCAGGCTCCCTGCATGGAGCCTGCTTCTCCCTCTGCCTGTGTCTCTGCCTTTCCACTCCCCCCTCTCTCTACCTTTCTCTCTGTGTCTCTCATGAATGAATAAACAAAATCTTAAAAAAAGAAAAAAAAAAAAAAAAAAGAAAGAAAGAAATAGGTGACTCCCTAGCTGGCATGTGTAGGATGCATGGTGGGGGTAGGGAGACCAGACTGCTGGCTACCCTGTCAGTTGGGGCCCTGGTCTCACCGAAATCGATACTCTCTTCTCTCCGTAAACTGATTCCCCAGGGACCAGATTCTTGGTGACAAGCGCATCTTCCTTTCCTCGACAAATGAAGACACCTAAGTGAGGAGACCAGCGCAGGGTGAAGACTCTGGGCTGCACCCCACAACCCACCCCACCCTCAGCAGCTCTGCACCCTCCCTACTCACCCTCATGCCGATGAGGTTCCACCATCACATTTTTCCCTGACTGGTTTCCTCTCTTCCCTCCGCGACCACGACCCCGGTTGCCGCCAGACTGGAAACCTCCACCTACAAGGCAGAGATGAAGTGAGAGACGGAGATCCCATGATCTCTTCCCTCCCCAAGCCCAGGGAAAGCCTCCTAATCATATCCCACCTTCCACCCCAACACAATGTCACTCACCACCTCGTCCTCCTCCTCCTCGGCCACGGCCCCTAAAGCCTCCACCACGACCTCTGCCGCCACCAAAGCCTCCTCGGCCTCCACCACGACCACCGCGGTCACCGAAGCCCCCTCGGCCACCGAAGCCGCCCCCGCGGGGGCTGAAACCTGTAGTGGCAACAGAAAGAGGAATTGGGGCAATTAAGTTTGAGAAGTTATGTCTCATAATTCCACGCAGAAAAATCAGGACCAATGCAGATGTCCACTGGCAGAATGGGCAAATAAAATGGGGAGTATTCATAAGCACCAGTGACGAGGATCTATATAATTACAACAGGTAGATAAATCTTATTAGAGTCATGGGGCGCCTGGGTGGCTCAGGTTGTGACCCCAAGGTCCTGGGATCAGGTTCCGCTTCGGGCTCCTCGCAGGGAGCCTGCTTCTCCCTCTGCCCGTGTCTTTGCCTCTCTCTCTCTCTGTGTCTTTCATGAATAAATAAATAAAATCTTAAAAAAACCCAAAAAACCAACAAACTTAAGAGTCATGTTAAGTGAAAAAGCAACTCGAAGACCATGTCCAATACAGTATTGGTCATAAGGCTCAGCAACAGCTAAAATTAAACAACGTTGTGCTATGTTGATATACATGGTAACCCTGCCCCATGCCACCCCCCAAAAGAGGAAAGGGGACGATAAATGCAAAGCTGAAAATACTGGGGATTGAGAGGGAAATATGAACAAGATTCAGGTAGGGGAGGGATACCCAGGTAGATGTAGGTTACTGTCAATATGCTGCTTTTGTTGGTCAAATAGAAGGTTTGAAGAATCCACTCTATTTTCAGTGTTAGTCTGAAGCCTGTGCACGCATCGTGGCAGGAAGGGCCCCCAGACCCTGAAACCATGTCCGTGGCCTCCCACTCCTGAACTTCAGTATGAAGGAAAAAGGCCAACCCCTAAACAGAGGGGAGTTGGCCATGATGTCTTTCTTGCTACCTCACTGACCTTCCTGCAAACTTGCAGAGGTCTCTCTCAGCTCAGAGGGAGAAAAAAAAACAAGAAAAAAGTCGAGTTGTCCTTTATGGATGGGCAACAGCACATAAGCAATTTAGGGCTTGTTAATTCGCCTGAAACCTGAAGGGGGGCAAAAAAAAAGATTCAGGGAGACTTGATTTTCATCACCTCGGGTCAGAGCAAACATGCACTGCACTGAGCAGGTAATGACGGCAGAAGCAGATGGCATTCCCCTGGTGCTAACAGATTCACTATCTGACTTTCTGCGCCAGTGTCCTAAGCTCTGCACTACTTTGGGCAAAGCACAAGTTACAAAACAATAGTGTGACAATTAGGGATGCTCTAAAATGACCTCACCTGATGTCAACTACTCAACAGTAAACTTGCTAGAGTTTTTTGTAAAGGTGCGTTATATCTGCGCGCTATGAAATCTTCACACACTGTAAAGGCGTTAAAGATGAAAATACGCAGGCGCCTGGCCTGGGGGGCTCAGTCGGTTAAGCAGCTATCTTCAGCTCAGGTCATGATCTCGAGGTCCTGGGATGGGTCCCCGCATCGGGCTCCCTGCTCCCCTGCTCAGAGGGGAGGAGAGTCTGCTTCTCCCTCTGCCTCTGCCCACCTCCTTCCTGTGCACTTGCTCTCTCTCAAATAAAAATTTTTTTCTTTTTTTAAAGATTTTACTTATTTACTCATGACAGACAGAGAGAGAGAGGCAGAGGGAGAGAAGCAGGCTCCATGCAGGGAGCCCGATGCGGAACTCGATCCCAGGGCTCCAGGATCACATCCTGGGCCGAAGGCGGCACCAAACCGCTGGGCCACCAGGGCTGCCCAATAAATAAAATCTTTAAGAAAAAATTTTTTTTAAAAAGATGAAAATGTAGAGCTTTTAAACATTCCTAATTTAAGTACTAAAAATTAAGTTTCAGAATTCCTGAAGAGTTGCCTTTACTCCCTCTATAGGCTCCTGCCCACAGGGCAGCTACAGATGGACCTTCTCCAAACCACAAAATTGGATCTCTTGATCCCCTTGCCTAAATCCCTTCCAATGGCTTTCCATCATGTTGAAAATGCAACTGAAATTCCTGTCTCTGGCTTCCAAAGCCTGAAATCAGTGGCTCTCACCTTTGGCTAATCCCTGGAACTTAGAGATCCCGATTTAGGTGTAGGGGCCTGAGCATTGGGCTTTTTAAGGTTCCCCAGGCAATCTGAAATGTGCAGCCTGAACTAAGAACCACCATACAATGTCGCTGACTTTTGTGCCCTCACGCTTTCTGTCCTGGGCCTTGCACCCTTCCTCCTCAACTCACTCTCCAGCTTCTAAGCCCTTCATACCTGCTGTCCTTCCTGCACACATTAGCTGGGCTCACCCACTTCTTCGTTGCACTCAGCTCTCTGATGAAACATTCTTTCCTGAGAAGGGCCTTCGGGCTCCCTACCTTTAGCTTCTTCCTATCAAGCAAGCATCACACATGGCACTTTCCCTGGGTTCTGCCCCGGGCAGGGGAAGCACCTTCTCTGTTCATTCAGGGAGCCCCAGTCCCCGCCCCTCAATCAGTTCATGTGTCCCGTACAGGGCGATGGAGATGCCACTCACAGCCCTAGAGAGTAGGGAAGGTTCATGGGAATCCTGAAAACTTTATCTGTAAGACAGAGATACGGTGATAACAACCACACAGAGTAGGAAAAAAATGTCTTAATACACACAAAGCACTTCCCTCAACACACTGCCTGGCACACAGTTTGAATAGGAGTATTTTTTTAAACACTTTTTAAAAAATTTTTATTTATTTATTTATGATAGTCACACACACAGAGAGAGAGAGGCAGAGAAAGAGGGAGAAGCAGGCTCCATGCAGGGAGCCTGACGTGGGATTCGATCCCGGGTCTCTAGGATCGCGCCCTGGGCCAAAGGCAGGGCCCTGGGCCAAAGGCAGGCGTTAAACCCCCGCACCACCCAGGGATCCCTGAATAGGAGTATTTTAATGAGGGGAGGAGGAGTCCCCCTGCCCTTCCACTTAGGGGAGAAACCACTAGGCTGAAAAGACTCTCATTCCAGGCCTGATGGAACAGAGACCTGAGAAGTGCGGGCATAGCTAGGGGACCTGGGGGCATGAGTGTCAACTTGCAGTTCTAGGTACTCAAAACATATCTATTCATTTCAGGTCCAGGGGAGCTTACAAAAATATACCAGAAGTACCGACTCCTCCAGAAAACACAAACACACGTTTGCATACACATTTCCAGAAGTTTTGGGAGGAAGTTCCACGGACCCCCAGGTTTAGACCCTGCTCTCCTCCTAGAACCTTCCCATCTCAAAAACGGACACTCCATCCTTCCAGGTACATGTGTCCACACCCTGAGGTATCCTTGATCTCTCTTATACCCACATACAAGCTGTCGGCTTTATGTGCAAAATGTATTTCCAAAGTGTGACAATTTGTCAGGCAGGCCCACTAATACCACCCTGGCCCAAGCCACATCATCTCCTACTAAATCACCACAAGTTTCCTGCTAATGCACCTGCTTCCACTTGTGCTCCCCTGATGCCCTTTACATAAAAAACCAAGAAGGATCCTTTTAAATGTGTCAATCAGAGAGCATCCTGTCCCTGTTCAAAATCTCCCCAGGGCTTCTTCTCTGTCACACTCAAACTGTTAGTGAAGAGCTGACTCTTAACTTCTGCAACTTCATATCCTAACACAATGAGGGAATGGTTGGGTGGAAGGTATATCCTCCATTCCTGGGGGAATCAGATTGTAGGGTGCCTGCAGGCATGCCAGGGTATGATGGAGAGACACAGTGCAGCATTGCCTCCCCGCCCATCATTTCATCAGATCATCAGGTCTCCAAATCCTGAAGAAACCCACCCCCCCCCTCCACCAGATGACCCCATCTCTCCACACATGCAGGGAGGGTGGGAGAAAAAGGAAGGAAAACGAAGACCTATACTGGGAAACAGACCTTCTGGGTCACAGTGGAAGATTTCCCCAAACTCTAGCGAAGCAAGTTGTGGGGAGGGGCATTGCCTGATTTAGGAAGCCCCAAGTCACCAGGAAGAAAGACCCTAATTTTGTGCCTCTTGAGAAGAATGATAAAGATAACAGGTGGAGACAAATACTATTATGTCAAGTCCTGTGCTTTTCCCCCTCGGCCTTATTGAACTATAACTGACATGTATATATAACATCACATATGCCAACCTGTTGATTTATTTGTACACTTAATCTATTGCAAAGAGATTACCACAATATGCTACTTTTTCTTAACGTGATCTTGCTAAATTATAACTGGGCGCCATTTTACAAACGAGAAAACAGAGAAGTAAAGCCACTTGCCCAAGGTCACGCTGTAACTTAAGAACCAAAGCTAGTGCTGAAGTTTTGAACTGAGATCTTTCTTCCGTCAAAGCCAGCCCTCTCATCGATCTACCAACGGGGGAGGCGGGGTGGGTTCACCAGGATCCCGGGGAAAATCAAATGAATAAAATCACTCACGCGTCCTGTGACTATCTCCCTCCCCCACCCCACGCTAAGCCCGTCTTGGGCTCGTGACGGTTCATCTCACCGCGAGTTGAGCATCACGATCACTCACACCTCAGAGACCCGCCCCTCGGGAGAGTAGAGAGCGGGAAAGTGGGGCAGAAAGGGCCACACACTCCCAAGCCGGGAGTCCTCATTCACTACGGCCCTCCCTGAGAAGCTGGTCTGGGAGCTAAGGGGGCTCTGGTTGCGGCGACACGGGAAGCAAACGGGGCTTCTCCCCGACCCCAAATCGGGACTCACCTCCGAGCCAACACATAATCCCCAAATCCCGCAGCCAGAGATCCAAGACCCCAGACGCCTGGATCCAGACTCTGGGTCGGTTGTCCCGACTGCCAGCCCCAGCCCAATAACCAGGACCCCTAATGACGGCCTCAGGGAGTCGAATCCTGGCTCCGGAACCCCCCTTCCAAACCCAGGACCCTCGACTCACGACCGTGACCTCCGAAGCCAGTCACACACCCCCAGACCAGGAACCCGCACCCCGGGCTCAGCGTCGCTTCACGGGGAGGAGCCAAGACCCCCTCGCCACCGCCACGGGCGACCGGAACCAGGACCCCCTCCCCACTAGCGACCGGATCCCCTGCCCCTAGGCCGGGGCCCCGCCCCTCGGGCTCCCGCCGGCCCCCAGTCCCCGACCCCGGCCCTCAACCCCGGCCTGCACCTGGCTTCATGGCGAGAGCTCAGCCCCGCGGCTCAGGACTCCTCGGCGGCCGGGACTACACGAGTCCGGTGCTTTCGCACGTGGAAAGGAGCGCACGCGCGGCGACGCACGGCGGGTGACGCAACCTCGCAGCCCCGCCCCTCGGAGCTCCTTCCGCGTCCGGAGCCCCGCGCGCGCTGTGGGCGGGGCTTCGCAAGCCTCTCAGGGCGCCGCCCCCGTGGGCGGCCTTAGGCGCGTCCATCGCGACGCTGAGCGCGCTTCCCGCCTTCTCTTGGGCGTGCGAGCCTCCCCGGAGCCGGGGCTCGTCGCCTGCGCTCTCTGCTGCCCCTCTGCTCTGTGAATAACTTCCTAAGGTCTAGGCCCGAAAGCTTTCCCTGACCCATTTCCACCCGACGAACACGGACGATTCTGGGCTCACACATATGCAGTCGATTAAGTATTTATTTATTTATTAAGATTTATTTATTTATTCATGATAGACACGGGGAGAGAGAGAGGCAGAGGCACAGGCAGGGGGAGAAGCAGGCTCCATGCAGGGAGCCCGACGCGGGACTCGATCCCGCGACCCCAGGATCACGCCCTGGGCCGAAGGCGGACGCTCAACCGCTGGGCCACCCAGGGATCCCCGGGGTTCATCTTCTAGTGGGAGGAACAGACACCAACTAAGTTATTAGAAGGCAATGAAAGTGCTTTTGATGGAGGAGCAGAGGACTAGCTGAGGACAAAGCACCGGCCCAGGGCAGCACATCGACAAGTTCTTGAGACAGGCAGAGGGACAGTCCTCTATGGACTCAACTGCCTCGATGTTAATACTTTGTTAAGGGCAAAAGGCAATCTTAGCCTGACCCCCAGGATCCTGTGAGTTTACTTTAACATAAAAAAATTCCTTTAGAAATTTCCTTTATCTCTGGGATCCCTGGGTGGCTCAGAGGTTTAGCGCCTGCCTTGGCCCAGGGCGTGATCCTGGAGACGGGAGATCGAGTCCCACATCGGGTTCCTTGCATGGAGCCTGCTTCTCCCTCTGCCTCTCTCTCTCTCTGTGTGTGTCTCATGAATAAATAAATAAAATTTAAAAAAGAAAAAAGAAATTTCCTTTATTTCTAAGTCTCCAAGACACATGTTGGCAATCATCCCCCAAGCACGTGGCCCACCGACATACATCTGAAGGGCCTCATGACTCAGGTTTTATTAGACGGTAATAAGTGCCCTTTTCCCAACAATAGCTACCCCCTCAAGGTGCTGGAAACCTTGCTTCCGAAATTCCTGAGAGAGTGTGCTATCCTCAAACCCCTCCCGGCTCCCAGGTATATAATCAGCCACCACCTCCCAGGCCCAAGGCAGCAGCCCTGGGTCCTGCCCCCATACTTTAATAAAACCATCATTTTGCACCAAAGATGTCTCAAGAATTCTTTCTTGGTGGTCGGCTCCAGACTTCACCCCACCAAACTTCACCTATAATTCCAAAACTTCATCACTTTGGAGAAAATAATAGGATGAAAGGAATATAGGACAGTTGGAGGAGGGGTGACATTTCTTAATCAGGCATCAAGGAATGCATCCAGTGACTTGAGCAAAGAGTTAAAAGGGATGAGGAGTGAGGCATGCACCTATCTGGGGGAAGAGAGGTCTAGGTATGGAGGATTGTAGGTGCAAAGTCCTGGGGCGGGGATGGTATGGAGGGTTGGAGAAGCAGTGAGGGGTGTGGTTGGGGCAGAGTTTGCAAGCAGAGCAGAAAGAGATGAGAGCCCGGAGGTAACAAGGGAAATTGTGTGAGGATCTTGGGTGCCAGTGAAAGGACTTTGGCTTTTACTCCAAGTGAGATGGAGCTATGGGAGATTCTTGAACAAAGAAGGGATGTGATCTAACATGGAATCACCTTGTCTGCACATGGGAAACAGAGTGTGGGAACAGCCCTGAGAGGAGGGAGACCAAGGAGGAGGCTGCTGCAGTGGATCAGCTAGCAGACAAGGATGGACAAGATCACGGTATAGGCAGAGGAAGGAGGGACGAGTGAGCAGACTCTGCGGAAGTATTGGGAATTTGGTGCTTTGTAATTTTATAATATTAATATTCATCCTTACATTCATTGCACAAAGCAAAACAAGTGCTACTATGAGATACAACTAAAAACCTCCAGGGGAAGGCACTGGCCTGTCCCATTCGTGGCTGTATCACTCAGTACCTAGAACAAGGCCTGGCCCAAAGTGGGTGCTCAGTCACTGTTTGTTGAATGAATGACTGAACCAATGCTTTTGAGTTCTTTGTGCGGGGTGTTCCAGCCACGCGGATGCATTTCTGAAAATCTGTTTAAATGTTAAGATGGAAAACCTGCTGAGTTTATTCTGGATTTCTGGGAGCTGTGTAATAATCAAATGGCTTAGGGCACCTGGGGGGCTCAGTGATTGAGCATCTGCCTTTGGCTCAGGTCATGATATCGGTGTCCTGGGATCGAGTCCAGCATCAGATTCCCCTCAGGGAGCCTGCTTCTCCCTCTGCCTATGTCTCTGCCTCTGTGTGTCTCTCATAAATAAATAAATAAAATCTTTAAAAAAAATTGCTGCTTGCTTAAATCTGGGTCCAAACAAGTTCCCTTCATTTGGTTGTTCTCTCATTCTCTCTCTTTCTCTTTCTCTCACACGCACACACACGTACACACACACACACACACACACACTGGCCAAGAATTTTCAGAGATGACAATTTTTTCATTTTAAAACTGTTTTTTTGGGGAAGTATGACATGCTTACAGAAAAGTGCATGTAACTGCCCAGCTTTATGAGTTATCACAAAGGGAAGAACCCATACCACCACCATTCAAGTCAACAAATAGAACATTACCAGTACTCTAAAAGCCCCTTGTGCTCCTTCTCTTAGGTCTCTTTCATTATGGACACTGTTCCCACCTTGCTTTTCTCACTTCATAACATAACCAGGAGATCACTCCAGTAACAGTGTTTCCAAATGTGCCTTATTTTACCTTCATCTGCAGAGTAGTTCATATGTAGATCAACCAGGCTGCTGATAGATATCTGAATTGTTTCTCTTTATTTAAAAGGTTTTATTTGGGACCCCTCGGTGGCTCAGTAGTTGAGTATCTGCCCTCAGCTCAGGGCCTGATCCTGGAGCCCCAGGATGGAGTCCCATGGGCTCCCTGCTGGAGCCTGCTTCTCCCTCTGCCTGTGTCTCTGCCTTCTCTCTCTCTGCCTCTCATGAATAAATAAATAAAATCTTTTTTAAAAAAATCTTTAAAAAAGATTTTATTTATTTAAGAGAGAGAGAGAGAGAGCATGAATGGAGGTGGGGGCAGAGGGAGAGAGAGAAACAGACTCCTCACTGATCAGGGAGACTGATGCAAGACTTGATCCCAGGACCCTGGGATCATTATCTGAGCCAAAGGCAGACACTTAAATGAGTGAGCCCCCTAGGCACCCCTCCCCTCCTTTTTAAACCATAAAGAGCACTGTGATGAACAGCCTTGGCTTATATCCTTTTACTGCCATTGTAGCTTTGGGTTGTATTCCTAGTAGTGAGTTCACTGGGTCGAGAGAAAAAAGCATCTATAATTTTGAAAGATACTGCTGAGTTTCCCTGCATCAGACTTATGTTTGCATTCCCAGTGATAGGATATGAGAATTTTTTTTTCCTGATAGCCTTGTCAGTAAATTCTGTTGTTGAGGTCTATCTGGTTGGTGAGAAGTGGTGTCTTGGGTGATTTAATTTCCCTTTTTCTTAATATGGGAAGAATTGAGCATTTCTTATTTTTTAAAAAAAGATTTTATTTATTTATGAGAGAAACAGAGAGAGAGAGAGAGAGAGAGAGAGAGAGAGAGGCAGGCTCCATGCAGGGAGCCCGACGTGGGACTCAATCCCAGGTCTCCAGAATTACACCCTGGGCCAAAGGCAGGCACCAAACTGCTGAGCCACCCAGGGATCCTGAGCATTTCTTATTTTTAAGGGCCATTTGTATCTATCTATTAGCTATCTAAAATTTTTGCCTCTTTTTTTTTTTAAAAAAGATTTTATTTATTCATGAGAGAGACACACACACAGAGAGAGAGAGAGAGAGAGAGAGAGGCACAGACACAGGCAGAGGGGGAAGCAGGCTCCAGCAGGGAGCCCGATGTGGGACTCGATCCCAGGTCCCCAGGATCACACCCTGGGCTGAAGGCAGCCCCGAGCCACCGGGGCTGCCCTTTTGCCTCTTTTTTTAATTGGATTATTTCTTTTGCATCTTAATTTTTAGGGCATCTCAATTCCTTTTCTTGAAAGGGAGTTGAGCCTATGTGAGACTCACCAAGATTCGGTGGAAAGGACTGTGTTTGGTGGCATACTTGAATTCAAATCTAGGCTCCATTGTTACAACCTGCTTTTGGGCAACTTAACTTCACTAAGTCTATTTCTTTATATCTATCCTTGTTTTGCAGAGTTGCTGGGAAGCTCAGAAATACTATATATGGATAACCTGACCTATTGAATCATTCAACATATGTAGATTTCTTTCTCTGTCAATTGCATATGTATATTCTCCACTCATTTTTTTTCTAATTGGGCTGCTATCTTGTTTTATTGATTTGAAGGAGTTCTTTATATATTGTGGATATAATCCTTTACTAGGTATGTTGCAAATCTTTACTCCAGGTTAATCATTGGCCATTTATTCATTCAATAAGTATGTCCTGAGTATCTACTGTGTGCTAGGTGCTGGGAATAAAGTGGTGAATGAGGCAGATATAGTCTCTGCTTTTGAGTTACTTCTAAATGGGCAGAAAGTCAAATAAAAGTAATTTTAAAGTGTAATAAATGCTAGGAAGGAAAGAAGCAAGCAGGCAAGCATCTGGCACAGAGGGTAACAGGGAATCCACTTTAAATGAGGTGGCTGTGAAAGGCCTCTCTAAGGCCTTAAGCTAACATGTAAGCTGACATTTGAAGGATGAGAAGCAGTTAGTCATGTGGTAAGTGCAAAGAACAGCATATTGCAAAGAAGTAAAGTGGGAAAAATCTGGCATGTTCAGTACATTGAAAGATCAAGTTCCCAAATCATAATTGGCAAGGACAGTGATTGGAGATGAGTCAGAAGAGGTGGGCAGGGGCCTTATAGGACAAGATGGCGAATTTGATTTTATTATGAGAAGTTTCTAGCCAATAGTCCCCCTTATATGTTAGGAAGAGTCATCAAAAAAGCAGTGAGGGTGGATTACAAAAGGGGAAGAGCAGGTAGGAGGCTGTTGGCATCTTCAGCATGAAGGGGTGATGGCTGTATCAAGTAGGCATAAGAAAGGCAGATTTCAGGTACATTTTGATACAACCCAACAGGATTTGTGGATGAACTGAGTGGAGGGCAAAAGGGAGGGAAGAATCAAGAACGATCCCTATTTCCTATTACAGTGAGTATTGGCAGTGCTAGTCACTGGGTGGGTAAGGCCATCATGGGAAAGGTGGGGGAAGGGTTTGGAAAGGAAGAGAGATTTCAAATTTTGACTTGTGGATTGAATGGACACTTTGAATCCTCACTCCAACTCTATGAGGTAGGTACTATCATGAACTCTGCTTTAAATATGATGCTGTTGGGGCATCTGAGTGGCTCAGTCAAGCATCTGACTCTTGGTTTCAGCTCAGATCATGATCCCAGGGTCTTGAGATGAGCTCTACATCATGCTCCGTGCTCAACAGGGAGTCTGCTTGAGATTCTCTCCCTCTCCCTCTCCCCCTTCCCATGCTCACACAGTGCTGTCTCTCTCTGAAACAAACAAACAAACAAACAAACAAGCAAATAAGATGCTGTTGAGTGAATGTTTGAACCCTTGAGTCCCTTCAAAATGCTTATGTTGGGGCAGCCAGGGTAGCTCAGCGGTTTAGCGCCGCCTTCAGCCCAGGGCCTGATCCTGGAGCCCAGGATTGAGTCCCACGTCAGGCTCCCTACATGAAGCCTGCTTCTCCCTCTGCCTGTGTCTCTGCCTCTCTCTCTCTCTGTCTCTCATTAATAAATAAATAAAATCTTTTTTAAAAATGCTTATGTTGGAGGGGCACTTGAGTGGCTCAGTCAGTTAAGCATCTGCCTTCAGCTTAGGTTATGATCACAGGGTCCTGGGATTGAGTCCTGCAAGGGGGTAGATGAGGTCCCTGAGATCCCTGCTCAGTGGGGAGTCTGCTTCTTTCTCTGCCTCTTTCCCTGGATTGTGCTCTCTCTCAAATAAATAAATAAATAAAATCTTTAGAAAAAAATTCTTATGTTGGATCTTAATTCCCAATGTGATGGTATTTGGAGGTGGGGCCTTTGAGAGGTGATTAGATTGTGAGGGTGGAGCCCTCATGAAGGAGGTTAGTGACTTTATTTTTATTTTTTAAATATTTTATTTATTTATTTGAGAGAGAGAGCATGAGTACAAGCAGGGGTAGAGGCAGAGGGAGAGAGGAAGGGAGAAGCAGACTCTGCTCTGAGCAGAAAGCCTGATGCTGGGCTTGATCCCAGGACCCTGAGATCATGACCTGAGCTGAAGGCAGATGCCCAACTGACTGAGACACCCAGGCGCCCCAGATTAGTGCCTTTATAAACTAGTCCCCAGAGGGCTCCCTTGGCCCTTTGCCATATGATGACACATATGAGAAGATAGCCAATCATCAACCAGGGAGAGGGCTCTCACCAGGCACCAGATCTGCTGGTG
Source organism: Vulpes lagopus (assembly GCF_018345385.1). Taxonomy (NCBI): domain Eukaryota; kingdom Metazoa; phylum Chordata; class Mammalia; order Carnivora; family Canidae; genus Vulpes; species Vulpes lagopus. The sequence goes on along the minus strand of NC_054825.1, from coordinate 170,198,077 downwards.
CCTTGATCTTGAACTTCCCAGCTTCCAGAACCATGAGAAGAAATAAATTTCTGCTGTTTCTAAGCCATCCATTCTACGGTATTTTCTTATAGTAGTTGCATAGACTAAGACATATATGGAAACCAAGTGGCAGAGAAGTTGTTGGATTATAAATTATAAAGCCAGAATATATTCACCCTCTTTCCATTTTTGACTCCTTCCCTCCATTCAATTGTTCATCTTCCCCTCATCTACTTTTAATTATCCATGTCCCTATCTTTCCATTTTGCCACCCCATTCACCCATCCAGGTCCCCTTCCTCCTTCTCTCCCTTTCCCCTCCTTTCCACCCACCCATAATCCGTCCACCCACCCACCCATACCTCCAATCATCCTTTCACCCTTTGATAAATATTCATCATGTGCCAGATGCCCCAGGCATATGACAGCTGCTGTGCAAGAAGGAAAGTCAGAGCGGAGAAGGCATAAGACACATTGGCATGCAGCTTAGCCTGAGATATTTATTCAATGCTCTAGCAATTGGCCTCAGTGGCTCATCAAAGGGGTAGAACAGTGTAGGGGCACACAGGGACACTGTGCACCCTCCAATTATTGGAATCTCCAGGATTCAGGTCCCGAAGTCCTCATTCCCAGGAGATGATTGATCAGCTGTGACTGTAAGAGACAGACTCTTAGCAATTCTCTTGCAGATTGAGCACTTACCCCGATTGCCCCCTTCCCATGAGGACCCAGGTGCCCCTACCCCCAAGTAGCCTGGCTTCCATGCTACATCTCTCACCATGGGGAGAAGTCCTGCACTCTTCAGCTCTCCTGTTGTCATCTTCTGGAGTCATGCCCATCATTGGTCTTGGCCTTGTCAAAGTTTCCGCAGACCCCGCACAGCTTTCCAGCATGGTCATCATTGACCATCACAGCCAGCTGCCCGTTGGTGCCAAGCCACACCTGGACCCCTGCCTTCTGAATAACACTCACGGAGCCATCGGGATTCTTATGTATGGACACAGATGCCGATAACTCAGCTGGGAGAGTCACAGGGAGACCATTCACCTGGTGATGGTAAGGGAAAAAAGAGGTGAGGCTAGAGTCACAAAAGAGTTGGAGGGTTACCAAGATGGAGACTCCAAGCAAGATAACAAGTTCAAGGAGCAAAAGCAAGAGAGACACAAGTGCCAAAAGAGATAAAGACATGGATTGACGCACCGTATAAAGAGATGCATACATAAGCTAGCTGGAGATTTGGAGAGATGGTTAAAAGGATAGAGAGATGGGTTGATGGATAAGTAAGAATCACAAAACATTCCAGGGCCAGCCAGGTTGGCGAGGAGCACTTTGTACCAGATGGATAAACACACGATCCAACCCCAGCATCATCCTGTATGGTTCTCCTTTTCAAAATAAAAGAACACTTGTGTGTGTCCTGTTAAGTTACTGGTTCCCAACAAGAGCAACTTCATGTCTTATTTTTTCAATGCTGGTATCTACAGACAAGTAACGAGCTAGAAAGTATCTCAATTATGTGAGAAAATTACTGTTTCTCTGTCATAAGCTGTGTACACAGTAACCTTGAGAACCTCATGAGTTTTTCCCTTTAAATAATTGTTGTTTGTTTTCTTTTTTAAAAAAATATTTTTATTTATTTATTCATGAGAGACACAGAGAGAGAGAGGCAGAGACACAGGCAGAGGGAGAAGCAGGCTCCATGCAGGGAGCCTGACGTAGGACTCGATCCCAGGTCTCCAGGATCAGGCCCTGGACTGAAGGCAGTGCTAAACTGCTGAGCCACCCAGACTGCCCCTGTTGTTTGTTTTCATTGATGAGTTAATTATTCTAGAGTTAGACTCCCTAGAGAACCTTCTTTGAAAGAAAAGTTCTTTTTTTCTAAATGCTTTGTGTCTGAGTCTTCCTCTGCCAGTTGATTGGAAAGATAGGTAGATATACCTGGATGGATGGATGGATGGATGGATGGATGGATGGATGGATGGACTGATGGATTGGTGGGTGGATGTGTGGATGCATGGATGGATGGATGGACTGGGGGGGTGAATGGATGGGTGGGTGGATGGATGGACTGATGTGTAGATGGATGAGTGGTGGATGGATGGGTGGATGAATAGACAAAAGAAAGGAAAGAAGGAACAGAGGGAGGGAAAAGGGATGCAAAGAGAGAGAGGAGAAAAGGGAAACAGAGGTAGAAGAATAGATGGCTGGAAGGAAGGAAAAAGAGATGGATAGAGTGAAGAATAGTTGGAGGAGTGGATGCAAAGTTTCATCAGACTTTAATCTATGGAGGTATAATAACTCGGTCTGAATCATCTGTGTCTCTCAGCATATGGCCTGTCAGAGAGGGAACGGGCTGAATATATTCACAAAAACCACCTTTTCCTGGGAATCCTCTTTGGGTGGCCAGGCCCCATTCTGGGTACTGGGGGCAAAGTGATGACCAAGAGGGACAGGACCACTGTCCACCTGCAGATTACATGCTAGTGATGGAGAAAGGCAACAAACACAAGCAAATAATGGATGACTTCAGATAGCGATAAGTGTTTTGAAGGAAATCAAAGAGAACAATAGCATGGAGACTGGGATGGAGAGGAGGAGCTTCTGTAGGTAGTCAGGAAAGGCCTTTCTGTAGAAGCAACGCTGGAACAGAGGCCTAGAGGACAAGAAGGTGTCAACTCAGATTGCCTGGGAGAAGAGCCCCACAGCAGTGGGCATAGCACATGCAAAGGCCCAAGGTGCACATGCAAAGGAACAAGCTTGGTTTGCTGAAAGGTCAGCCTGGCCTTTCATAAACATAGCTAACAAGGGAAGGAGTTACAGGAAACGAGGTTGGAGGCCAGCAGGAGTCAGATCACACAGCCTCGTAGGCCAAGGGAAGGAGGTGGCTTGAGTTTGGAATGTTGTTCTGGGAAGCCACTTGTAGAGTTTTACACCTGATCTGATTCACATTTCTAGAGCATCTGTCTGCTATACAGAGAACTGTTTCTCAATAGAGGGGCAAGGAGAGGTCAAGAGTAGGTGTCTGTGAATCTGAATTATGGGTCAGGGAGATGGCTTGAGAAAAGGAATGATTGGTCCAGATTACCCTAAAGAGAGAAGGCAAGCCTCCCTGCTCCAGCAAGAGCTGAACCTTGGCCTGTCTCCATGCGTTGGAGGGGGGATGCAGATCATCCACTGAGGGAGGTGTGTGGGGCATTGGCTGTATCTCCACTGAACCCAGAAGACCCCGGTGGATATCTCTGCAATCAATAAACAGGTCACAGAAATAAGGACATGCTCATCTAAGAGCTTAGGGTAGCCTGGCATCTGTGTTTGAGTCTGGGACTCTTCCACATGGGCCATGAATGATTGGATCATAAGCCGGCATCAGCTTGGCCAAACAGAGTCTCTATCAGAGATCTGGAATTGGGGTGGTGAGAACCAGGGGGTTTGGCAAATGCAAATGTACATGAGAGGAAGTCAAGGGGCAGAACGAGGGGCACCAGTGCTGGAACAGACTCCTGGAGGCAAACAACAGCAGGCATGAGGGAGTCCCGAAGAGCAAGCTGAAGGACAAGTGAGGGAAGGATCAGTGGCCTGTAATCATCAGAGTCCGGGGGAAGTTCCCACTGAACGCTGCACTTGGACACAATCAGGTCCCTTGTATCTACAGCACCTTGTTCCTACCAAAGTGGTTCGGAACTGAGTCTGGTGCTGGTGGGTTCAAAGCCTGGATCTCCTAGGCACTGTCTGAATGACTTGAATGCATGACTTCAGCTTCTTGGGCCCTAGTTTATCATCTGTGCAAAATGAGGATAAGAAAATGAGGATTAAAAAAAAAAAAAGAAAATAAGGATAAGAAGAGCCCCCATCTTGTCCCATCCTGTGGGTATGTGTTGGGAAACCAAAAGGAATGAAACTGAGTAGGTGAATAGCAAGTCCAAAAGACAGAGGTACAAATCCAGATAATACTGCCAGGGCACCTGGATCCAGCCACTCCTGAGGCTCTATCCTTGGATTTTCTAGTTCTGTGGGACAATAAATTCCTTTTTGCTCAAGGCAATCTGAATTCAGGTTTCTGTTGCTTATAGCCAATAGAGTTTTGATTAACACTATTATCAGAACGACTAATTTACTTCAGCATGAAAAGTGAGCACTCCTCAAGAACTCAGCCAGGGATGTGTGGGTGACTCAGTCAGTTAAGCATCTGCCTTCAGCTCAAGTCATGATCCCAGGATCCTGACTCTGTTCAGCAGGGGGTCTGCTTCTCCCTCCCTCCTTTTCACCTCAAATAAATAAAATCTTAAACAAACAAAAACAAAAACCAAACAACTCAGAATAGAGAGACCAAGTCTGAAATACTGAGACAAATACAAATGCAGGGACTAAACTATAGAGATCTGGATAAAGGAAACGCAAGACAGATGGGCAGCCAGGATTGCAGGGACACCACAGCAGGAGGGACAAAAGCACAGGGGAGACACTCCCCCATGCCAGGCTTACCCATACGCCCTTCTCTAGGCTCAGAGTCACCAGCCCATCCTTGAAGAAGATGTGAACCTCGTCCACAGGTTCAACTTTGTCTTTGCAGGCATGGAGGACTGCAACCACTCGGTACCAGGGGATGGTGGTGTCTGGTAGTCCCGGGCAGAGGGAAGACAGCTCATAGATGCCCTGGGAGTGGAAAGCTCTGCGGGACCCATTGAAGATGATGAGGTTGGCATCTACAGAGAGGGAACAGAGACCCTGGGGGGTCCAGCAGTTCCGGGCCCCGGCCTGGACCTCACATATGCTGTTTGGCCCGCAGCTGGCTGCCTGGCACGTCAGGCCAGTGTTTGAGGAACAGGAACAGCGCTGGCGGCAGTCTGAGCTCAGCAGTGAGGAGTTCACCTGTGCACAGAGAAAGGGGCTGGGTGACCTCAGTGCGGTGGATCACACCCATGGCTGCAATCTCCCAAAGCTCTGCATGCACGCAGAGTGACTTTGCAGCAACTTCCATCGAGAGACGTGGAGGTTATTTCCCCTTCATCCCAGGAATCTGGGTTCACCTCAACACTCTGCTTTGGTTATTGTAAGACAGCAGAAGCAGTGTCACACCCAGTTCAGGGTTGGACCTCATGAGACCTTAGAGCTGTCTCGCTCGCTCTCTCTCTCTCCCTCCATCTGTCCCTCCTTCTCTCTCTCCTTCTTGGAATCCTGCCCACAAGAACAAGTGTGGACTAGTCTGCTGGAGGATGAGATCCCCAAGGAAGAGAGACGATGATCCCAGCTGCCACCACAGAGCTCCAGCCAGCTCTCAGCTGACCCACCGCAGGGCTACAGATGTATGAGCAAGCCCTGGAACAGCAGAAGGACCACCAGCGGAGTCCAGCCCACACAGCAGAGCCTCAGCCTTATGAACTAAACAAATGGTTGTCTTAAGCCCCTAGGGTTTGAGGTGATTTGTAACCCGGTAAAAGCAAACTGATACCAGATGGGAGTGAGCACTGCAGAGATCCCAGGGTCCTGGCACTCACAACCCCAGAACTCAAGGCCCCCTGGGAACCCAACTCCAGGAAATAACTTTTTTTCTCCCACCTGACTGGCTGCTCTCTCTTCACTGCATTTTCAAGTTCATCCTCATCTCCCAAGTCCTTAACTGCTACTTTGCTCAGGGCTCAGTCCTTAGACTTTTCCCTTCTCTATGTCCAATACCTGGTGATCTCATCAAATCTCATAAAAACTAAAAGCAGTGTCTGATCCTCATTTCGACTCTGGCCCAGGGGGACAGGTGATTGTCAAAGAGGACATTACTGGGACCACCAATAAAATTCAAATAGAATCTTTATAGTATTGAATCAGAGTTCATTTCCTGATTTTGTTGTTTTATTTTTAGATTAGCATTTCCTGATTTTGAAGTGAATCACATAATAATCATGTAAATGAGTTTCCTTATTCTTAGGAAATCCCTGCTAAAGTACTAAGGGATGAAGGGGGACTGTGTCAGGATCATACTCTCAAATAGTTCAGAAAAAATGTATATATATACTTATATAGAGAGGATGTCAAAGCAAATGTGTCAAAAGGTCAATAAGAACCTAAAGGAAGAGTATGCAGGAGTTCTTTGTATGATTCTTGCAAGTTTTCTTAAGTTTGAATTCTTTAAAAATAAAAGTCTAGGGACGCCTGGGTGGTTCAGTGTTTGAGCGTCTGCCTTTGGTTCAGGTCATGATCCTGGGGTCCTGGGATCAAGTCCCACATTGGGCTCCCCGCAGGGAGCCTGCTTCTCTCTCTGCTTGTGTCTCTGCCTTTCTCTCTGTGTCTCTCATGAATAAATAAGTCAAAACCTTAAAAAAAATTATAAAAGTCTGAAAACATTAAAAGAAATGAATGAATGTAACAAAAGAGATAAATACTATCGCTCTATGATGTCTTGCTCATCTGTATCTCCAGCCCAGACTTCCCTGGAGAATGCCACACTGACAAATCCAAGAAACCTTCTAGCACAGGTAGAGTGGCGAGGACTGGGATGGGGGAAGTACTGGGGTAATACCTAACCCAGCCTAGGGGATGATCAGGGAGGGTTTCCTGTAGGCGGTGACACCTGGAGGAAGGAGTTTGGCATTTCTTTCCCCAAAAGTCTTCCACTTCTAGGACTTCTGGCCTATCTTTCTGCCATTCATAAAATGATGGAGATGAATGAGGATGGAATGTGGTCATTCATCTTTCCTTTACTTGATATATATATACTTCTGAGGAGGTGGGATGCCTAGTAGTTCAGAGGGTAGGTCCAGGCTGCTGGGATGTGAATCCCAGCATTACCACTTGCTAAGGGACCATCAGGGCTCACTTCTCTTTGTGGCAGTGGTGCCCATCTCACAGGATTGTTATGATCACTAAATAAATGAACACCTGCCACAAACGTGGGGCATAGCAAGAGTGCAGAAAACATCAAGTGCAAAAATAAATCAGATTCACTTTCAACTTCCATCAGCAGAGGATGGCTAACTTCATCAGCTACTGTGCTGTTGAAAATTGTTGGGGTTTTTAAATGTGTGATGAAGGCAGAGGGTGAGGCCCGGTTCCCAGCGGGCGCCCTTCAGGCACCACAGCACCGATCCTCAGACACCTATGGTGCAAGGATGATGATTAACCCCATGAAGAAAATGAGGCTCAGATAAGGGGCCGTATTTTGGGGGGCTGAATGGCCCCCCAAAATATCAGGTCCCAATGCCTGGAACCAGTCAATATTATCTTATATGGAAAAAGAGTGTTTGCTGATGTGATAAATTAAGGATCTCAACTGTCCTGACTGTCCTGGATTATCTGAGTGGGACTTAAATGCAGTTGCGTGTATCCTTAGCAGAGGGAGGCCCAGAGACGTTTTGTGACACATACACAGGAGGTGGGGAAATGTGACATGGAAGCAGAATTTGGAGGTGGCCAGGAAAACTGGGGTGCAGCCACCAAAAACTGGGGTGAGGGACGCCTGGGTGGCTCAGTGGTTGAGTGTCTGCCTTTGGCTCAGGGCGTGATCCCAGGGTCCTGGGATTGAATTCTGCTTTGGGGTCTCCGCAGGGAGCCTGCTTCTCCCTCTGCCTATGTCTCTGCCTCTCTCTCTGCATCTCTGATGAATGAATGAATAAAATCTTAAAAACAAAAACAAAAACAAATCTGGGGGGAAGGAGAGAGGAGGGGCAAGGAATGGCTTCTCCCCTGGAGTCTCTGGAGGGAGGGCTGTCCTGCCCACACCTCGATTTTGCCCCAGTGCCTCTGGTTCCTGACGCTGGCCTTCCAAACTCTGGGAGAATAGATGGCTCTGGTTTGAAGCCACCCAGTTTGAGGTCGTCTGTCTCAGTAGACTCAGGGAACTAATACTTCCCTGGCATGGAGCCATGGAGCTGGGAAATGTCCCCATCCTTGAGGTGTGGGCACAAGAACTCCACATGTTTCCCTGGAGCTCCTCCTCCCTCCCTGCCTGTCATCCATCATTGATGCCAACCCTAGGCTCACCGGCAGGTAGTGGCCCTCATGGGTGCAGCCACAGTCTTGCACGGGGATGCAGGTGCCCTGCGAGAGCAGGAAGCGGTCATCACACTCACAGCCCTCAAAGCAGCGGTTGGTGCAGCCGGTGAGGCCGGAGAGAGCTGCGCAGGAGCCCTGGCAGGAGCGCATGCAGGTGGAGTAGTGGCTGTGGGCCGGGCACTGGAGTGCTGCAGAGGGAGGAGGTAGGGCAGGTCAGGGTCCTCTCCCGCACCCTTACCCCTACCCCCTAGGCCTCCCCGCACACCAGGGTCTGGGGGCAGTGCTGGGGACACCAGCAAGAAAGCAGCCTCGGGCCCTGCTCGATGAGCTCATCTCAGGGGGACAGACAGTGACAGCCCAGCATGATCAGGGCTGCTGGGGGAAGCACAGGCAGGGGGTCAGGCCAGGATGGGACAAGAAGAGGGAGTTGCAAGGACCCAGGGGAAGTGTTCCGGGTGAGGCCCTGGGCTCTGGCGAGCAATTGGCAGAGCATGTGGCTGCCCCCGAGATGAGGACTCGGTCGGGGAATGGGAGGATCAGGTGTGGGGTAAAATGCTAATGCCATATGAGAACACAGCAGGTCTGAGGGACCCTATGGACATCTGGGGGAAAGTGTCCAGGAAGCCACTGCCCCCCCAAGACTGGCAGTCAGGAGAGAGGTCAGGGCTGAAGACAAAGTGTCCGCTGTCAGCACTGAGGACAAATCTAGAGCCATAGGGGTGGATCATGGCTCTGGACAGAGGTGCTGTCCTGAGAAGAATGAACAGGACACAGCCCTACCCTGGGAGTTAGAAGGAAGCATACCCCTAACTGGGGGTATCTAAGAGGTACAGTCTGGGCCGGAAGTCTGAGGGCTATAGCCACATCCAGGGGGACATGGGGGCCACGTGAGCCACAGACTCACGCTTTATTATGTGAGCTGCCAACCTGCCTGACCAGCCCTCCCGGGTCACCACAGAGAAGGTTCAGGACAAGCCCTGAGGATGAAGCACGTCTGTGGTTTCAGGAGAGTGGGCCCCTGAAGGGAGACTGAGAAGGGCCAGTGGGAGCTCTGTGGGGTGTGGTGCGGGAGAAGCTAGGAGAGCCTTCAAGAGGGAGGGCCTGCTGGTGAGATGCAGACAGGATGGGAGCAGGTGCGGGGCGGTGGAGGGGGGCGGGACGTCCCTGAGCGTGGTCTGGAGTCTCTCGAGGGCCCCCCTGGACACTCACGGCAGAAGCTCTCCGTCCTCCAAGGCTTCACGGTGCCACTGACTGCCTGGCAGGCTGCCGTGTAGGCCGCTAGGCTCTGGCACAGGAAGGCGGTGCTGCCTTTGTGGTGGCACAGGTCGTACACGCACTGGCGGAAGTACTCGGAGGGGTTCAGCACGGCGTGGCAGCCTGCAAAAGGGCCGTTGGGGTCCCGGATCTGCCCGCAGGCCTGGTTGCTCTCATAGGGCGCCGTCTCCTGGGCGGAGCACACGGGGCAGCCACTGGCCCCACAGCCCTCAGTGCAGCCCTGGGAGGAGCTGGGCGCCCGCCACGCGGCTCCGAAGGCATCCACGCTGGAGGCCTCGGCGCCATTGGGCAGCACAAAGTCGTCGCTCCAGTTGCCGTTGAAGTTCCCACAGAGGCCACAGAGCCGGCCACGGAAGGGGCTGGGGATGGAGATGAAGATGTGGGCATTGCCATCAAAGAGAAGCCGCAGTGCTTTGGTGGTCTGGAGAATCACGTTCCGGCCCTCGGCAGTCACCCGCACGTGACCCACGGCCACAGGCAGGGCCACAGCCTCGCCATCCACAGTGACCTGGATGGAAAGGTCAAGCAGGTGGTCAGGGACTCACAGAATCATGGGTGAGGCGGTCCCCTCAGACTCCTGGGGTGGGACTGTGTTCTTCACCAGCCCTTTGGGGTCAGACCATGTTCTTCGGATTACCTGAGGGTCCCCCTCACTCACCTTGGGGTAGAGCCTATCCTGCTCAGACCCCCGGGAGAAGCCACTTACCTTTGGCCCCTGAGCCAATGTCACAACCTGGCCAGCCACAGTAACCACCAGCTGTTGGAGATCTCCAGCTGCATCCTTCTCAAGCACAATGGCAAAGTCCTCGTCCTTGGGGTCAGGGTGGCAGACTCGGGCTAAGACGTAGGAGCAGGAGCCATGCAGGTCATAGACACGCCCATCCAGGGTAATGTAGTGGATGCCACCATTGATCACACAGCGGCCACAGCCTGTAGGGTGGCAGGCCTGGACACCGTCCTCTACTCGGCACTCCTCGTAGGGCCTGCAGGCCGAGCCCTCCTGGCAAGTGACTTGGCCGCCCTGCCCACACTTGCAGCGCCGCTCGCACTCAGGGCCCGGGTAGAAGGACTCGCCCAGTGGGTAGTAGTGGCCCTCGTGGAGGCATCCACACTGGCCCACAGGCACACAGGTGTCGCCGCTGAGCACGAAGCCGGCGTCACAGACGCAGCCCTCCCGGCAGGTCTGCACGCAGCCCTCAGGCGCAGAGAGGCTGGGGCAGCTTATAGGGCAGGAGTCACCGCAGAGCTTGTAGTGGCTGTTGGCAGGGCACTGGACGGCTGTGAGGACAAAGAGGGAATGAACCAGGTGGGTGCATGGGAGAGGCACAGAGAAGGTGCAGAGTGGGAGAAACTGCTCAGAATCTGCATGTTCTGTCTGAGAATATTTCATGACTGACTCCATCCAAGGATCTGGGCAAAATGTCTGATCCAGGATATCTTACTGGGGGATCCAGGGTGGGGATGTGGAGACCAAGTCTCTCTGACCATGCTATGTGTCAATCTGATCAAGTATTTTTTTTTAAGATTTTATTTATTCATGAGAGACACAGAGAGAGGCAGAGACATAGGCAGAAGGAGAAGCAGGCTCCCTCTGGGGAGCCTGATGTGGGTGGGACTCGATCCCAGGGCCCTGGGATCACGACCTGAGCCAAAGGCAGACGCTCAACCACTGACCCACTCAGGTGCCCCCTGATGAAGTATTTCTAAAGATGAAGTGAATCTTATGGGGTGAATCTGACCACCTACATCTGACCAAGATATGCAGGATTAGAACCCACTGTGGGTGTCTCAGGGGGTGAATCTGACCAGGGCGTGGAGCCAAATGTATCCTGTATCTCTGGTATGAATCCACCTGAGTATACCTGGCTGGGGATGTCTGACCCGAAGCCTCTGATGGAGTCTCTCTGACAAGGTCGGTGTCGGCGTGAGTCCGACCATGTCTATCTGATTGGGTGAAGCTGACTGGATAAATTTCACCAAGGCCATGTGTCTGAGGGTAATGGCCCTGGACTCTCTGACCATGAACCTGTATATATCTACCTGGGGCTGTGTCAGGGTCATGATCTTACCTGGGAGTGTCTGCCCAAGTGCTTCTAATCAGAAGAGTCTCTGCCTGAGGTTATCAGACCAAGGTTCTATCTGACCTTGTGTATTTCAGTGTTTGGAACAGTGTAGGTGCATCGGACCAGGTGTAACTCTCTAGGTCTCTCTCACCAGGGGTACCTGAGAGAATCTACCTTGACCAGGTGTATCTCGCTGTGTAGCTTTCACCGGCTCCACCACCGCGGTCTATCTGACTAAGATATCAGCACGTGGATCCCTGAGAGGATCCTGGACCCGGGGTTTCTGACCAGGTGTATCTGAGTGTCTCCCATGGCAGTCTGCGTCCTGGTGCATTGGTGTGTGAAGGCTATTGTGGTTCTTTGGACAGGAGCTACCTGGCTCAGGGGAGGCAAGGTGCTGCCTAACCCTGTGGGGGAGGAGAACTCTTGTCTTAGAGCTGTGTGAAGGGGAAGGCGGGAAGACACCCCCTGCCCAGCCCCACCCCATTATGTGGACCGGGCGTGGATCAGTACTCACGACAGAAGTCTGGCCGCCTCCACTCTCCGAGCTGGGCCCCCGCGGCCTGGCAGACTGCCACGTAGGTCTCCACGGCAGGGCAGAGGCCTCCCGGATGGCCCTGGGCCTGGCAGGCGTCCAGCAGGCAGGCCTGGAAGTACTGCTGGGGCGGCACCAGGGCGTGGCAGGGCGCCAGCGGGCCGTCGGGCGCGGAGATGATGCCGCAGGCGTCGCGGCCGCCGAAGGGCTCCTGCTGCTCGGGCGTGCACTGCGGCGGGCACGGCCCGGGCACGCACTCCCCGCAGCCCGCCTCGCCGCCCACCTGCCAGCCGGCCGGGTTCCCGCCCACCGCCTGGAGGTCGTCGGCGGGGTCCTGGTTGTAGTTCCCGCACAGGCCACAGAGGGCGCCCGCGTACGCCGCCGGCACGTGCAGGCGCACGAAGCTGTCCCCGTCGAAAGCCAGAGACAGTCCGGCGGCGGTGGTCACCACCACGTCGGCGCCGCTCAGGTAGGCGCGCAGGCGTGAGTCCAGCTGGTAGGGCAGCGCCACGAGCTTGCCGTCCACCTGCGGGCACGCGGTAGGGATGGGGGATGACCACGCGGGTCAAGGTTCAAATTTTGACTACACCACCAAAGGGGGAGGGGGTGGGGTAGGGTAGGGTGGAACACTGAGGCTGGGATCTACCTTTGGTAATAATAAATAAATAATAATAATAATAATAATAATAATGACAGCAGCAGTAGTAGTAATAATGGGCATCTAGAGCTACTATGCCACTGCTTCCTCACACGACCCTCTGAAGCAGGTACTCTTCTTAGACCCATTTTATAGTGGAATAAACTAAGGCTAAACTAAAGGAATTATCTAAGGAATGGGAAAGCCACTGCTCCAAGGCATACTCTGAACCCCTGCATCATGGCCCCGCTAACCTATGAAAGGGAATCAGGGGAATGACAAACTCCTGATTGTCCCAGACAACCCCAGGGCTGGCATGGGCTCCCGTCTGGCTCCAGGCCCCTCACCTGCAGCTGTCGCGGCCACTGGGCACTGAGGGTCAGGCTGTGACTGTAGATGTGTAGGGTGACGCTGCGAGTGTAGCTGACTGCCTGGCTGCCCCGGTGCTCATTGACTACAGTGACGGTGAAGTTCTCAGCCCCCATGGGTAGTGCATTGCAGGGCATGCTCAGCAGGTACTCGCAGTTGCCTTGGAAGTCGAATCGGTGCCCGTCCAGGGTGATGTAATGGGGGTCACCCCAGGCCTGACACTCAGCTGTGCTGACAGGCTGGCAGCCGAGCTGGCCCGAGGGCAACAGGGCACATTGCTCACCTAGCCCGCACTTGGCAGGCTTGCAGATCGGCGAGCTGCCCCCAGGCCCGCAGTGGCACCTCTGGGAGCAGGTGGCATCAGCCCAGAACTCACTGCCAGCTTCGTGGTAGGTGCCGTTGACCCAGCAGCCACAGCCACCATCCAGGGGCACACAGCGGTCGGCACTCCACACAAAGCCTGAATCACACTGGCAGCCCTCGGCACAGGGGCTGTCACATGGCTTTGGGGTCGTGGGAGGTGTAGGGGCTGGGCAGCTGGCTGGGCAGGCTGGGCCACAGAGCTCGTAGTGGCTGTTCTCCGGGCAGGAGATCTCTGTGGGTGGACCCAGGAGTGGGAGGGAGAGAAAGAGAGGGAATGGTGTCAGGGGTGGGGTCAGAAGATTGGGAGGAGATAGATGGAGAGAGACAAGGAGGGACAGACAGGGAGGGATTGAAGGGAACAGCAAGACACCAATAGAAGGACACAGAGGAAGACCCAAACAGATATGGGGAGAGAGAATGAGAAATGGAGAGGCAGAGACAAGCACCAAGAGACAAGAGGCAAAGAGAGAGAGAGAGAGAGAGAAACAAATGGCCCAGAAATACTGGAGTGAGACCCATCTAATGTGGGAGAGACAGGATCCCCTCCTTCACCCCCAGCTCCTGCTCTGCTCCCCGACACTCACCACAGCCAGCCTCCTCCCTCCAGTTCTTAATGGCAATCCCGGCGGCCTGGCAGGCAGCGGCATAGGCGGCCAGAGCCTGGCAAAGGATGTCGTGGGCCCCGCCGCCTAGGCAGACATCCAGAACGCAGCCCTTGAAAAAGCTGTCGGGGGCCACATGGGCATGGCAGGCAGCGAAGGGGCCTCCCGAGTCAGGGGCCAGGGGCCCACAGAAGCCCGGGCCCTTGTACTCCTCCAGGCGGTCCTCAGGGCATGTTGGACAGTTGCCCTGGCATTCGTCCCAGCACAGCGGGTCCCAGCCTGGAACTCGCCAGCTGCCGCCCCAGCTGGGTATGGAGGGAGCCAGTGTGCCATTGGGGAAGACTCGGTCGTTGCTGATGTTCCGGTCCATGTTCCCGCAGAGCCCAGACACCTGGCCATGATAGCTACTAGGCAGTGTCACCTCTACTCGCCAGTCCCAGTCGTAGGTGACCCGAAGCCCGAAGTCAGCCACCAGCAGCGCTTTTGATGGGCCGTGGGTCACCGAAAGCCGCCCCCCGGCCACAGAGACGGGCAGCACTGTCAGCACACCGTTCACCTGGGGGTGGAGGGGAGGGGAAGGAGGCAAACAGGGCTCACTCGAGGTGCAGAGGCTTCAGCTCTGGCCCCTTGCCTGCCTCCCTCCCTCCCTCATCTGCCATGGCTGGCAGCTGCCAAGGCCTTCCTCAGGACTGACAGTTATATGTCGGTTATTAAACATCAAGGATATTGCTTGAGTCCAGGCCCTGGAGAATGAAACCTTATTCTGCTGCTTTTTCTGGGTCTCTCTCTCTCTCCTTTCTCTCTCTCTCATTCTCTCTCTCTCCATCTCCCTCCCTTCTTCTTCTTCTCTCTCTCTCTGTTGTCTTTCCCCCTCTCTACATCTAGATCTAGTTCTCTTTCAGCATCTCTCTCTCTCTGGGTCTTTCTGTGTCTCTTTCTCAGTGACCCCCCCTCATCTCCTGTACACCCCTGTGTATCTGGACATCTCTTGAAGTCACTCAACATTCATTATTGAGTGCTGACCCTGTTCTGTACCTCTCTCTCCCTTTGTGCACTACCATTCATTAATCTGTAATCCTGTCACCATGGGCAGGAAAGGCAGCCCGCCTCCCCGTGGCCTTCACCCCTCTCCCCATCTCCCTGAATTTCCCTCCTTGTTGCAGGCTCTGGGCCTCTCATTTATTCCCTCACCAACATTCACAGGCTCTCAGCCGGATCCCCATTTCACAGACAAGGAAATGAAGGCCCATCAAGAAAAGTCACACCCAACATCACACAGTTCACAAGGAGAGTCTGGATTCAAACCCAGGTTGCTAAAAAAGGCAAATGCTGAAGTCTTACATCAGAGCCTTTAGCAAAGGGCTGGGCTCATTTAATTCCCAACAAAGAGGGGGCGTTTGCTGTAATTGTTGCTTTCACTGTCATTTTGTTTTGGGTCTAGGCCAAGAGTGAGCTTTCAGCTCCTAACTGTGGCTGGCAGGATGGCTTGCCCCCACCAGGGCATGTTGGACTTACCCGGACTTTGCCAACCTCCCCTTTGTGGATGGAGATGTTGAAGCCGAGGGCAGACACAGTGACGAGCCTCACATAGGATACAGCAGGGTTGCCCCGGTTCTCATTTTTGGTGGTAACGGTGAAGGGGGTCAGGCTTTGGGTTCTGCCCCCCTGGTAGCCGGCTGCTGACAGCACGTAGTCGCACGTGCCCTGGAAGTCGAATTCCCAGCCATCGAAGGAGTGGTAGTGTGGGTCACCCCACAGCCAGCATGTGGCCTCATAGTTGGGCACGCACACAGCCTGGCCATCCTTCTCCTGGCATGTCTCCTGTGGCCGACACGTCACACCGTGGCATGGGTCTGGAGATGGGGAGAGGGGACCTTGTGGGGCTGCCCAGCCTAAGGTCGGCTGCTCCCTGGCATCTGCCCCAGTCTATGCTGGCACTACTGTACTGGTGCTGAGGGCTACTGCAGGTGAGAACAGATACCCGAGGCCTCACATCTGAGACCCATGCCTGTTGGTTTGCTGTTGGAGACCTAGACCCCAAGGACCTTGCAGCAAAGACACAGACTGTAGGGCCTTACACTGGAACCCAGCCGCAGGGGTCCCAGTATCTGCAATGCCAGCCCCGAAGGCATCCATGAGAAGGCATCCACCGCACCAGGGTTTTCTGTGTTCAAGACCTGGGTCCCGTATTCGCCATGCCTGAGCTCCCAGCCTTTTGGGGGCCACCAGGCTGCACAACCTCTAAGCCAGCAGATTATATAGCTGCACCTTCCAGTGACCTCTGCCTCTCCACCTTCCTCCCTTCCCTGGGTAGGAGTTGGGAGCTGCTCCCTCCATCTGCTCATTCAAGTTCTCTTATCCCTCTGGGATCTGTTGCAAATAAATACTGTAGATTAAACTCCTCATGGAAGCTACTGTGTGGTTTCTGTCTCCTGATCCCACTCTGACTGAAATAGCCCCACCCCTGGGAGTCCCTGTGATCCTGCCCAGCAGCACTGAGGGTCTCAGTTCTGGAGGTCCCATGCCCTTATCTTTGGGAATAAGGAATTATTCTCTGCCCTTCAACCTGAGAAACCAGTCCTGGGTGGGGGGAGTTCTGTGACTCAGATTTATTGGTGGGGGGAGGGGGGTGTCCCATGTCTGAGACTATTTCCCTGTAAGTCCTGATCCTCCTTTGAGGAGGGCCCTGTATTCTAAGATCCCAGTCTGGTGGGGTCTCTGCTTGAGACCTCAAGCCCATGCTTTCTATCTCTGTCCCTGTGCGTCCCAGTCTTCCCTGCCTTGAAGGGGAGATGATGTTAGATGCCTTGAGCCTAATCTTGTGTACCAGCGGTCAGTGAACTTTGGCACAGCCAGCTGTCTGTTTTTATAAATATCAGAGTTTCACTGGAGCCTCATCCCCTTGCTTACATAGTCTATGGCTGATTTCATGCCACGATGGCAGAGTTGAGTTATGACTGCGCCTACAAGGCCTGCAAGTTTGAATGTTTGCCATCTGGCCCTTTAGGGAAAAAGCTTTCCTGTCCTTGCCTTGTATCCAGGGTCTGTGACATTGCCCCCAGAAAACCTAGCCCTGAGGCTCCCCACAGCCTGGATTCTACCATAAAAGTCCCTGTCTCAAAAAAAAAAAAAAAAAAAAAAAAAGTCCCTGTCTCCTGGCCTGGAGGCTCTCTGCACCCCCGCCCTGGGAATCCCAGCCTCAGAGGGCCCCAGGTTGAGACCTCAATCTTTACTCCTCCGTACCTCTCCCTGTGAAAATCAGGATTTGCATCACCCTGTGCTCCCAGCCCCCCTGAGGCCGGTCCCAGCCCAGCACCTTTGGTGACGCAGCTCAGGATGCCTCCCGAAGGCTCGCACACCTGTCCTGGCTTGCAGCTGTGGGCCTGGCACACCACACCTTGTCCGGCATGGCACACGCACTGCTGCTGGCAGTTGTCAGTGAGTATCATCTGGTTCGGCTGTGGGGACAGAGGGCAACGGCCATGAGGGTGGGAGCTGACACTGGCATCTCCGGTGTTCCGGGGACAGAAGGTCCAGAGAACACGAAAGGGACATCTTTCAGCAGG
This sequence comes from Vulpes lagopus, assembly GCF_018345385.1. Taxonomy (NCBI): domain Eukaryota; kingdom Metazoa; phylum Chordata; class Mammalia; order Carnivora; family Canidae; genus Vulpes; species Vulpes lagopus. The sequence goes on along the minus strand of NC_054825.1, from coordinate 170,180,685 downwards.
GTGGCCCCTTGTCTGTGGACCTAAAGCACCGTATGGTCCTGAGGTCAAATTCATTCATTCACTCATTCACTTTTCCAAAACCCCCACTAAATGTCTGCTGTCTATGAGAAGCGGTGTGACATACCAATTAAGAGCAAAAGCTCTGGAGCAAACTGCCTGGGTCTGAAGCCTGTTTCTGCTATTTCCAAACTGTATCACTCTGTGTAAATTAACCTCTGGATAACTCTGTTTCCTCATCTGTAAGCTGCTGATAATATAGCAGCTACCTAGAAGAGTATAACTTAGTTAATAATACAGGAGAAATGAAAAGGGAGGGGTTTTTTTTCTTTTCTTTCTTTCTTTCTTTTTTATTTTATTTTATTATTATTTTTTTATTTAATTATGATAGTCACAGAGAGAGAGAGAGAGGCAAAGACATAGGCAGAGGGAGAAGCAGGCTCCATGCACCGGGAGCCTGATGTGGGATTCGATCCTGGGTCTCCAGGATCGCGCCCTGGGCCAAAGGCAGGCGCCAAACCGCTGCGCCACCCAGGGATCCCTTCTTTCTTTCTTTTTTAATAACTCGGTTGGAGTTGAAACAAGGTGGGGAAAATGTGGTTATCACTAAAGCTGTGTAATAAGTTCATGGGGATTTATTACACTGTTCTCTTGACAGAAGTCAAACATGGTGGGAGCATGTTTGAAAATTTTCTTAATAGGTCAGCCCCAGTGGCTCCGCGGTTTAGCGCCGCCTACAGCCCAGGGCGTGATCCTGGAGACCCGGGATCAAGTCCCGCGTCAGGCTCCCTGCATGGAGCCTGCTTCTCCCTCTGCCTGTGTCTCTGACTCTCTCTCTCTGTCTCGCTGTCTCCTCTCTGTGTATTTTCATGAATAAATAAATAAAATCTTAAAAAAAGAAAATTTTCGTAATTAAAATTTCATACATACAAAAAAGTTCATACCAAAATTTCATAATAAAAAGTTCACACATACATATATATTTCGGAATAAAAAGTTCATCACAGGGCACCTAGATGGCTTGGTGGTTGAGTGTCTGCCTTTTGGTCAGGTCGTGATCCTGGGATCCTGGGATCTAATCCCGCATTGGGCTCCCTCCAGGGATCCTGCTTCTCCCTCTGCCTGTGTCTCTGCCTCTCTCTCTGTGTCTCTCATGAATAAATAAAATCTTTAAAAAAAAAGATTCATCACACATATCCTGTGCACATAGCACTGAAAGCCATAACTGGCACATAATGAGCACTGTCTACCTATTCACTCTTATTACTGCTTTCATTTGTATGAGGCGACAGCAGAGAGGGCCCCCCCGCACAGAGCTTGTGGTCCTTTGAGGGAGACTGACTTTAGACACACAGTCAAATCAAAGAAAAAGGAGTAAGTGCATGAAGGTGGGAGAAGGAAGCAGATGGAGTCACCTGCTGTGTCACACAGATGGTCTAGACCTGCGGAATCAGGGAAGGGTTTGAAGTTGCAGGGCCCATGGCCATATTGAGAAGAGTCTTCCCACTGCCGTGAGGAAGGTGCCCCAAGGGAGAAAAGTGAGGGTGTGGAGGCAGCAGGAGATGGCAAATGGGACAGCAGTGGGGCCACGAAGAGGGGAAGGGATGGGTGGGAGAGACATTCAGGAGGCGAAGTGGGGGGCTGTGGGGTGAGGGGCAGTGGAATGGGTTCTGGTGCAAGGCCCTGGGCTCTGCCCGCAATGACAGGGTTCCTACCTCATAGTAGATACCGTTGTGGTAGCAGCCACATTGCTGGATGGGCACGCAGGCCAGGCCGTCATTGAGGAAGCCGGGGTCACACTGGCAGCCCTCAGCACAGCTCTCTGGGCACTGCGGGGGTGCGCTGAGTGCGGAGCAGCCCAGGGAGCAGGTGTCTGCACAGACCTCATAGTGGCTGTTGGGGGGGCACTCCATCGCTGCAAAGAGGGAGTTCTGGTCAGTGGCCCCTCCCAGGGGCTCTGTGGGAGGGGCTGCAGGGCCCCATGTCTGGCCCTTCTATGCCTCAGTCACCCCCCATTCCTCTGCCCCCTACTCACGACAGAATGATTCGGTCCTCCAGGGTTCAATATCGCCTCCAGCCGCCTGGCAAGCACTCACGTAGGCATGGATGTTGCTGCAGAGAATGCTCTCATTCCCACCACCCAGGCAAAGATCAAAGACACAATCTTTTAAGGGACCTTGGGGATCAACCAGCTTGTGGCAGGCGGCCAGAGGCCCATTGGGGCTGGTGAGGAGCCCACAGAACTTCTCCTGCTTGTACTTCTCCTGCAGCTCAGGTGGACACTCAGGGCTCGAGTTGCAATCTTCGCCGGGCTTGCAGGTGGGTGGCGGCAGGCAGGGAGAGCCTGGCACTGCCTCCTCCCAGGAGTTGCCGAAGTCAGTAGAGCTGCCTGCCTGTGAGCCGTCTGGCTTCTGGAAGTCATCCTTGGAGTCACCATTGTAGTTCCCACACAGGCCATGCAGCTGCTGGTAGTAGTTCCCTGGGACTGTGACCCGCACATTATACACAAGGTCATAGGCCACACGTAGGCCAAAGTCAGTGTTGATCACGACGTCCGAGCCATGCTGGGAGGCGCGGACCTGGCCCTGGGCCAGTACCACAGGAAGCCTCATGTCCACACCGTTCACCTGGGAGGCAAGAGATTACACACGTCAGAGGGTGCACTTTGGGAGGGCAGACGCTAGTTCAAGCCCCTGCCTGACACTGGGGATCCACGTGACCTCACCTCTCTGGGCCTTAGTTTTCAAATTTGTAAAATGGGCAAGTCTTGTAGCAGGCTGAATGGTGGTCCCCAAAGGATATGTCCACCCAGAACCTGAATATAATCTTATATGGAATTAGAGTCTTTGCAAATATACTTAGGGTCATCATCCCAAGATCACCCTGGATTCAGGTGGGCCCTATGCCCAAGGACGAGTTTCTTTATATAATGATGAGAGCCAGAAAAGGGGACAGACAGAAGAAAAAAGGCCATGTGAAGACAAAGACGGGGCGCCTGGGTGGCGCAGTTGGTTGAGTGATCGGCTCTTTGTTTCAGCTCAGGTCTTGATCTTGGGGTCTTGGGATCGAGCTCTGCATTGGGCTCTGTGCTCAGCATGTAATCTGCTTGAGATCCTGTCTACCTCTCCCTCTGCCCTGTGTGCTCCCTCTCTCTCAAATAAATAAATAAAATATTAAAAAAAAAAAAAAAAGGAAAAAGGAAAAAAAAAGACCAAGACCAGGATGGGAGTGTCCTGGCCATGAGCCAAGGAACACCTGGAACCACCAGAAGCTGAAAGAGGTGAGGAAGGAGCCACCCTCATGGAGTCTTCAGAGGGAGGGGAGCTCTCGCCAACCCCTTGAATTTGGACTTCTGGTCTCCATGACAGTGAGAAAACAAATTTCTGTTGTTTTATGCTGCCACGCTTGTGGTAACTTATTTCAGAGCCATAGGAAGCTGATGCAAGTCTCGATGGAGTAACAAGCTTACCAGCTACCTTTCGTTCACCACTTGCTGATCAATAATGCAGTGATGGATTCCAGAGCCACCTGCCTGGCTTCCAACACAGCTCTGTCCCTTCCTCTTCCTGTGACTCTGTGCAGGTGAGAGACACCTCTCTGTATTTGTTTCTTCATCTACTGAATGGGAGGCAGGGTGGACTGGCAGGATTATTCAAGCGGACATTTGGAAAGTGCTGAGAAATGTGTCTGGCACAGGTATTCTGGGAGCATTTGCTAGTATTGTGAGCTGTTTGGAAGTTTTTATTTTGACAAGTAAGTGAGTGCTAAGGCTTTAAGCATTAGTGAGTGGAGCATTAGGCTAATGCGAAATGAACTTCAAACCCCTGAGCCGAGAACCAGTGGTTTCAAGTTGAAGACTGATGGTCACCAACAAAGCCTTGATGGTCACCTAGAAATCCACCTCTGAATAACACGCTTGCTCATCCTTCCTGAATGTAGACACAGTGAGCATCAGATTCTTTCGGAAGTGTAAGGAATCAGAGGAGAAGGCAGGAGGAAGACACTCTCCTGGCCGAAGCTCCTTAAAACACAGTCACCTGCCATACTTCCCAAGCAGGGACTGGGAATGGTTAGGAACCAGTGACATATCTCTGTGTCTCAGTTTCCTCATCTGTAAAGTGGGGGCTATGATAGTTTCCACTTCATGGAGAAGCTGGGGGATTCAGTGAGATGCAAACGACAAGAACACCAACCACCCCTGTATTCAGAGCCAACTCTATGTCAGGCATTCTCCTAGGAACGTGGGCAGCCTCAGGGAGTGTATGCAAGCATCTAACCCATGGCCAGTGCACAGGGGGCAGCTGAAAAAGTCAGCTCTTTGTCAGCATCCTCATCGTCAATACTTTGTGAATACAATGGTCATGAGCCCCCATTTTAGTGGGATCCCTGGGGAGATCTCTCCACTTTCCATATGAGACCAAATCCTTCTCAGAAAAGCACCATGGTGTGCACCATTGGCACTGTCCCCTGGCATGTTGTCCTGGGTTCAAGTCATGCCTTTGCTGAGGCACTTTGGGCCAGTGATGGGACCTTCCCCTCTAAAGAATAAAGCAAATCATGGTACGCCCAGTTGCAAGGATGAAATGACGCTATGGATGTGAAGTGTTTAGTGGCCAACAAGATCTAGGGTAAAAGCCATAGCTGCTGTTACTATTGTTGTTTTGGTTGCTGAGGGGTGATGGGGTCACCCCCAGATCGTCCTCTGTCCTTGAACCTTTCTCATCCCTGAACTTGTCCAGCCTCTGATTGCATTGTGTTGCTGGGCAGTAGACCAGGGAGGCAGCTGGAGCAGGGACCAGGTGCAGGGAAAAGGAGAAGGAGGTTGGGAGAGGTGTTCAGAGGAAATAGGCAAGGGCAGGAGAGGAGAGACTGAGGAGCACATGGAGGGGGAAACTGAGCCACATGGGAACAGGTCCCAGGTCCCCAAGGCCTCCTGGCTCCTCGGCTCCCCACTTGGGGCACCCACTCTCCTCAGGGATCCCATGCCTCCCACATCCACTGCAAGCTCTGAGCCCCATGTCCCACCCACACAGCATGCTCTATCCCAGGCCCCCTCCCCTTCGTGTTCCGCTACTGCTCTCACCGTGACCTTCCAGTGATTTTGCTTCAGCACCAGGGTGAAGTTAGCCACCTGCACGGTGATCACCCTAGTCACACTGACTCTCCCATTGCCCCAGGCTGCATTCTCCTGCAGGACGGCAAATTGCTGAAGCCCGGGTCGGGTCACGTTGGTCCGAGACAGCACGTACACACAGGTGCCCATGAAGTCGTAGCGACGGCCGTCGAAGGTGGTGTAATGGGGGTCTCCCGATGCTTGGCAGGTGGCCGAGCCCACAACCACGCAGTCCAGGATGCCACCAGATGGCTGGCAGGCCTCGTGCGGGCCACAGGAGGAGGGGTTACAGGACACCAGGCCGCCCTCCTGACATTGGCAGAGGGAATCGCACCCAGGTCCAGGGCGGAAGGTCTGACCTGGCGGGTAGTAGACGCCCTGGTAGGTGCAGCCGCAAGAGGGCAGGGGCACACAGGACTCACCACTGAGTGCAAAGCCCTCGTTGCACACACAGGCTTCGTGGCAGTCAGAACCACAGCCCCCGGGCACTGGGAGGTCTCCACAGGACAGCGGGCAGCCACGGGAACATGCCTCATAGTGGCTGTTGGGAGGGCAGCTCAGAGCTGCAGGGAGAGCAATGATGAGCATTAAGAATTTCTGCTCCTGGGTAACACATGTACAGGCACACACTCGTGCACACACTCACATGTAAGCCGTCTAGCTTCAAGGAGCCCCTCTGTTCAGTGGGGCCTGGGGGATAGATTATTTCATAATTAATCCAAGTTGACTGTAATTTGTGGTTATCTGTAATGTCTTTTTTTTTTTTTAAAGATTTTATTTATTTATTCATGAGAGAGACAGAGAGACAGAGACACAGGCAGAGGGAGAAGCAGGCTCCATGCAGGGAGCCCGACATGGGACTCTATTCCTGGGTCTCCAGGATCACGCCCTGGGCTGAAGGTGGCGCTAAACCACTGAGCCACCCAGGCTGCCCTGTAATGTCTTTAAGAACATATTTTAAACATGTAAATGCATATACAGTGTGTGTATGTGATTGATGCAATGTGTTTGTGAACATAGTGGTTTTAGCTTCTTCATTCTATCATGATATAGTAGTAGTAGTAATTATGTAGTAAATTGAAATATTGGGCCCATTTTGTAAGGAGGAAAAAAATAATTCCCGTTCCTCTCTCCAAACTCCAGCCATTCCAGAATATAAGGTGATTTCCTTGAAATAAAACAAAAAAGCCAAGACTAAGCCCGGTAAAGCCTCTATCTGTGCTGATATGATACCCACGAGTGGCCATTTAAATCTAAGTTAATTAAAGTTAAATAAAATAGAAGATTTAGTTCCTTGGTCACACCAGCCTCATTTCAAGTGCTCAATATGTAATTGGTGTGACCCTCAGGATAGCTCAGGGACAGAATATTTCCATCATCACCAAAGTTCTTTTAGACATGCTCTTCTAGATCTTATAGCCAGCTTACAAGAGAATGTGGGAACAGAGGGACAAGTTAAATAAAACAATGAAGAAGCAACCAGCCAAACCCAGAAAGGAGGAAATTCTGCAGGACAAATGACTTGATTTTTTCCAATAAATTAATGGCCCAAACAAAATGGATAGAGGGGCACACATGTGATAAAGCAAATATAGTAAAATGTAGACTAGAATGTAGTTGGCAAATGTATGGGTATTCATGGTAAAATTATTGCAATTTTTATATACATTTGAAAAATTTTATAATAATATGTAGGAGAGAAAAGGAAAATAGCTGTTACAGGACGAAAGTGATTTAAGTGGAGATGTTTATTGAAATATTTATGGGAAATTCATGCTCGAATTTGCTTTACAACATGTCAGCAAGGGCACCTGGGTGGCTCAGTGGTTGAGCATCTGCCTTCACCTCAGGGTGTGATTCCAGGGTTCTGGGATCGAATTCCATATCAGGCTCCCCGTGGAGACCCTGCTTCTCCCTCTGCCTATGTCTCTACCTCTCTCTGTCTCTCAAAAATACATAAATGAAATCTTTAAAAAAAATAAAATGTGTCAGGAATATAAAAAAACAAAAACAAAAACAAAAACAAAGGGGTGGTAGAGGAACTGAGAATGGCATGATACCCACAGTCATCAAAGCTGGTGCTGGGTAAGTCAGGCCCCACCCTAAGCCCCCCTCTGCCTGATGTCTGCATCCTCATGACCCAGTCTTCTACAACTGCCAAGGGGTACAAGGGCAGGAGTAGTTTTAAGGAAATAGGAGATTCTCAGTCTCCACAAAGGCAACAGAATAAAGCGATTAACAGTACAAGTTCAGGAGCCAGCCTGCCTGGATGCAAGTCATGCTGCCCTGCTGTGCGACCTCAGGGAGATCACTTAATATCTCTGTAGTTCCAACTGCTCACTTTGTAAAATAGGAATAGGAGTGATCCCACCTCACAGGGTGGTGGTGAGAAGGAAATGAGAAAAATCCTTAGAAACTCTTAGAAGGGGAGCTGCATAGTAGGGAGTGTGCCACACGAAAGCCACCCATAGCAATAGGGGTACTCTTCCTACGATGCAAAGTCAGGCCATTGTAGACCATCCAGCCCCCATAGAACTGCCAGCAGGACTGCAAAGATAAACCATGCGGCCCAGACCAGGAGAACAGCCCAGCAGCCCACAGAATCATGAGAAACAATAACTGCTTTTTGTTTTAATCCACTTTTAGCCTTGGGGATGTTGGTTACACATCAAAAACTAACTGGTGTGGTGATCAAAAAAGAGACTTTCATGTATGTAAGTATATTACGTTAGGTTAAATTCTGCTGAAACTAAAAATCATTGGAAGGTCAGTTCAGGAGAGTGAGATTTTTTTCCTGTTTTCTCCCCCATTATGTCTTCAGTGCATGGAACATAGTAGGTGTTCAACAAATATTTGTTGAATGAATGAATGACTATAAGTTAAGTTGAAGGAGAAAAAGAAACAATGTGACGTGACATGCATGTATTTATCATGTGTATTTCAGTGGACAGCATGTGTACCATCCAGTAAGATGTAAAGGAGTGAAGTGGGCCAGATGGTGACCAAAAACACTGGAGAGGGACCAGGCTTCTTCTAAGGGCAGCATTGCTACTCATCTCTGAATGACAGCGGCCACATAGGAATTAGACCCAGGGCCACCAGATATTCTGGGTCGTCTTACAAATATTTACTGCATCTGTGACTTCCTACCTGTCATGATCCCCAGGTGTTTAACTGAATCTTCCTAAGCTTCTGCTTTCTCATCTGTTAAATGGGTATAACCACAGTCCCTACCTCAGAATATCTTTATAAGAATCACGTAGATTAATATTAATAGGTTAATGAATATTCATAAGGCTTAGCCCCCCCCCACCCCCCCGCTGTCCCTCCCGGTACTCACGGCAAAGATTCTCACTCCTCCAGGGGTGCACAGTGGCCCCAGCGGCCTGGCATGCAGCAGCATAGGCGGCCAGTGCCTCACACAATGGCGCAGACTGGCCTGGCAGCAGACAGCGGTCATAGACACAGTCGCGCAGAGCGCCCTGTGGATCTATCTTGCTGTGGCACTCCCGGAAGGGCCCCGTGGTGTCGGCAAGGATGCCACACTCCTTCTTGCTCTGCTGCTGCTGGGCCACCAGGGAATCCAGGTTGGGACAGTCGCCTGGCTCAGTTGCTCCACAGCCTGGCCTCGTCTCCTCCTGCCAGCTATTGCCAAAGGCCAGTGCATTGGGAGCTTGACCTCCACCCCGCAGAGCCAGGTCGTCATTGGGGTTCCCATTGAAGTTCCCACAGAGCCCACACAGGGCCCCAGCATAGCTGCTGGGCACCTTGGCAATCACACGGTCATTCCAGTTGTAGGTGACAGTGAGGCCAAAGTCTGTGCGCACAACGGCATCTTGGCCCTGGCGGAACACCTGCACCTGCCCGTTGGCTGCCTGGAGGGGCAGGTGATGAAGGATGCCATCCACCTGGGCAGAGATGAAGGAGATCCAAGGGGTCAGGGTATTCATGGCTTTGTGTCCCACCCTTCACACACTTGGTTCCAAATATTCTGAACTCCTTGCTATTCTCTTGAGCACATTATTCTTGGTTCCACTTCAGGACCTTTGCACTTGCTATCCCCTCTATGTGGCACACCATCTACCTCTCTTCAGCCTTCAACTATCAGCTTAAATCCAAATCTCTAACTCATGGACTTCAGAGCCTATGGGACCTGTCTCCCCATAACCTCCTCAACCTTACCATCTCCCACTCCACCCCCGCCTCACTCATTCTACTACAGCCATACCGGCTTTCTTGTTATTCCTCTCGATTTAGTCCAACCTTAGGGCCTTTTCACTTTGCCAAGAACATCACCCAACACTTTTCTCCTGGCTGCTTCCCCTTCAGCCTTTGGGACTTGGTACAAAGCCAGAGCCACTTTGGCTCTGTCCACCTCTATGTCTGCATCACCTGCCACAGTGCTCACCCAGCCTCCTTGGTGTCACCCTGAACACCACCTCATGGCCTTTGCACTTGCTGTCCCCTCCCCCTAGGATACCACACAGCACTTTTTAGTTGGCCAATGCTACTTCAGCTGTGGGTGTTAGCTTTGATACAAACCCCTTACGATGGCCTAAGAGGCTCTAGGTGATCTGAGCCTCACTACTCTCCAATTTTGTTCTCTGGTACCATCTGTCCACACCCCTGCAACTCCAGCCAGGCATTCTCACTTTCTCCTGGACTCAGTGAGCTCAGCTCAGCTTCAGGGCCTTCCCTGTGCCTTCTGCTTGTGACATTCCTATCCCCTTCCACGTCCCTATTCTTTGTCTGGTGGCCTCCCCATGATCCTTTACGCCTCAGCTTAAAATAGAACGCCTCTGCCCACCAGGCCCTGCTTGTCTCCACTTTTCTCACCTAGTCTCCTATCAACCTCTCTATTCCACACCTCCAGCCTCACTCTCAGGTCCAGCTGCACCGGCTCTGTGCTGTTCTCCTGTCTCTTCTTTTTTTTTTTTTTTTTTTCATTTTTATTTATTTATGATAGGGACACAGTGAGAGAGAGAGAGAGGCAGAGACACAGGCAGAGGGAGAAGCAGGCTCCATGCACCGGGAGCCCGACGTGGGACTCGATCCCGGGTCTCCAGGATCGTGCCCTGGGCCAAAGGCAGGCGCCAAACCGCTGCGCCACCCAGGGATCCCTCTCCTGTCTCTTCAAGCTCAGTTCAGCCCAGCCTTTGCACCTGCTGCTTCCTGTGCCTAGGAACCACCACTCTTGGCCTGGTGGTCTCTTCCTTGTCCTTTGGTTTTGGTTTAAATCAAAATCTCCATTGTAGGCATTCCCTTCATCATCATCCCCTCCCTCCATTCCATTCCCATGGGCCTCCTGGCTCTTCCTCTGCCCCTCTGGTTTGTTCTTGCCTCGGGGTCTTTGCACTCGCTCCTTCTGCCTGTAATACTCTCCCATCCACTTCTGTCCCTGCCTGTCCCATCTGTCTCCTCAGGAGTGGCAATAGGATGTAGTGGTTAAGAGAGTATGAACTTCACTCCTTAAGGGGGATTTCCTGCCCCCACCCTACTGGCCCCCCAGGGTCCTGGGTCACTCACCAGCACTTGCCCAGGGTACTCCCGGCGCACGATCACATTCACGCCATGGGCCTCCACGCGTACGGCACGCGTGTAGCTCACAGTCTGGCTGCCCCGGTGCTCGTTTTCCACCAGCACCCGAAAGGTGGGCAGCGCTGCAGCCTGGCCACACGATCCCACCAGCAGATACGTGCAGGTGCCCATGAAGTCGAAGCGCCGGCCATCAAAGCTCACATAGTGCGGGTCTCCGGATGCCTGGCAGCTCCCAAAGCGGTCGGGGTAGCAACCCAGGAGGCCGTTCTGGACGCGGCAGCGCTCGCCAGCTGGGCAGCCCTGTGTGTCCTTGCAGCTCACCTGCCCGGTGGCGCCGTTGCAGGTGCAGAGCCGCCTGCACTGCTCGTCCTCCCACATCTGCTGGTCTGGAGCAAGCGGGCGGCCTTGGAAGGTACAGCCACAGGATGAGGCCTTCACGCAGGAGCCACCGCTGGACACAAAGCCTGGGAGGCACACGCAGCCCTCCACGCACGGGAGCCCGGAGCAGTTGGCAGGCGCTGCCTGGGAGTTGCAGGTGGCGGGGCAGGCGGGGCCGCAGTGCTCATAACGGCTGTTGGCTGGGCAAGACAGGGCTGCGGAGGGGGGAGACAGAGACAGGGAGGGGGCTCAGGCCAGCACAAGAGGCCGGGTGGGGTGCTCTGTTGGGAAGGACTCAACGGGACTTCCCTCCCTACACCCTCCTCCCCCAGAGCTCCCCAGGGCATTTCCATCCCTCCAGGTGTGGGGTCCCAAACCTCAGAGACATAGTTAACTCCTTTCCTCCTTTGTTCACGGACAACCAATCTGTCAGTAAATCCTGGGAGCTCCATTGTCAAAATCTATCCAGAATCCGTCCCCTTCTATTGCCATCATCCCCATCCTGGCCTGGTCCCCCCACAAGCAGCTTTCTGCCCGGTGTCCCCCAACAACCCCGTTCTGCTCTCGCAGGCCAGAGAGACCCTGCGAACACCAGTGGCATCCTTCTGCTCAGAGCCCTCTTGTGGTGCTATCTTAGGGGAAAAGCTCAAGTCTTCCTGGTAGCCCACGAAGCTCTCCATCATCTGCACCCATCATCTCTCTCCTCAACTCCTCTCACTCTCCCTTTGGTTCACTCTGTCCCAGACACAAGGGCTGCCTCATGGCTCCTTATACTCCCACCTCAGGGCCTTTGCATTGACTATTTCCAGTATCTGGATCGGCCACTCCTCAGAAAGCAATGAAGCATGTAAGAAAGCTACTGGAGGGGATCCCTGGGTGGCGCAGCGGTTTGGCGCCTGCCTTTGGCCCGGGGCGCGATCCTGGAGACCCGGGATCGAATCCCACATCGGGCTCCCGGTGCATGGAGCCTGCTTCTCCCTCTGCCTGTGTCTCTGCTTCTCTCTCTCTCACTGTGTGCCTATCATAAATAAATAAAATTAAAAAAAAAAAAAAATTTAAAAAAAAAAAAAAAAAAAAAAAAAAAAAAGAAAGCTACTGGAGGCCAGTTAGCCTGGGTTCAAATCCTGGTCTCCCCTGCTTAGCTGTGTGATTGTGAGCAAATGATTCCAATTGCCCTGTGCCTCTGTTTCCCCATCAGTAAAACGAGATAGTAACAGTTCTGATCTCACAGGGCTCTGAGAAGTAAATGAGTTCATCTATGCAGAGACAGCCCATAGCATCATTACTACTTAGCTGACTCCACTGTCTTATCCTGCTCTCGGCTCCCAATGTCACCTCCACAGAAAGGGGAGCACCCTCTTTGTGAGCCTCCCATTTGCTCTTATTACATGAACTTCATTTCTGTTGCTCTTTGAAGATATTCCATGGTTTACTACTTACTGTATGTCTCCCCTGCTAGGATATGAGTTCTGTGAGAGTGGGGATCTGGTCGGCCTCAGTCCCCCTCTCCCTCCCGACCCCGATTCGACAGCAACAAGGACAGAGTCTGGCCCACAGGAGGCACTGGATAACTCTGGCTGGTGTCTACCCAGCAGTGAGGTGAGGACGGAGTACTGACCAAGACAAACCCCATGCGGCCTCAGTGTCTCCCCAGACTTCCTCCTCCAGAGTCCCCGTCTCAAGCCCCACACCCGGGCCTGGACACCTCCTTTTCCCTGTGCATAGATGTCATGTATCCTGAAAATTTCTTGGGGAGTTTCACAAGGGCAGGGACAGGTGTGTGCCGGTCCTCACTGTGCCCATCATCAGCAGAGGGGTGGGGCGAGATAGGGGCTCAGGGAATGTTTTGGGATGAATGAATGAATGAATGAATGAGTGAATGAATGATTAAGTGGATGGCCGCCTGACTAAGGAGCCTGGACTTTATCCAGAGGGCATCAGGGAGTCACAGAAGGGCTTTGAATGAAGGGATGTTCACATTTCTGCTTTGGAACTCTGGGGACTACCTCTCACGCCAGCTTTTGCACATGCTCCTCTCTCAGCCTGGAACCCATGTCCTGCTGCCCCTTTATTCTGCCCAGTTTCAGTTCCTCCTATCGGTTTCAGATTGGGCATCCCTTTCTCTAGGAAATCCTCCTTGACCCCCTACCCCCAGGCTGAGTCAAGAAGTTTTCCTGATTGCCCATGGCCCTCTGGACTTCCTCCATTCTGGCCCTGACCACTCTGCCCCAGCCTTGCCGAGCTCAGCAGGGAACACTCTAGTGGTCAGTGTCTAGTAGTGACTGTCTGCCCCAACCTTAGGCTCACTATGGGCACAGTCTGGACATCTTGGCCATCCTCCCAGTGTCCCTGACATGGTCCAGCTTCAGGCTGAAGTGCTCAGATATTGAGTCCTCTGCCTCCCACCACGGGCTCCCAGCCCACACCAAGGGCATCACTCACGACAGTTGGCTAGTGGCCTCCAGTTCCCGACAGAGATGCCAAGCCCCAGACAGGCCTGGGCGTAGGCGCTGAGGCTCCGGCACAAGCTGGCCCGGTCCCCATTGAACACACACAGGTCGTACACACACTCCTCCAGGAAAGGCCTCGGGGGCAGGGCGCTGTGGCAGGCAGCAAAGGGGCCATCGGGCTGGGTCAGCATGCCACAGAGACGGTTGCCTTCGTAATGCTGGGCCTGGCCTGGGGTGCAGGAGGGACAGTTGTTCTGGCAGCCATCGTCACACAGGTCATCCCCATCATCCAGCTTCCAGCTATTGGCAAACTCCACGGGGTTGGGTGCCAGCTCCAAGTCAGGGGTGAGGAAGTCATCGGCGGAGTCATTGTTATAGTTGCCGCACAGTCCGCACACCTGGTCTTGGAAGCGCACTGGCAGGCTCACGGCCAGCTGGCAGTCCCAGTCGTAGGTGACCACCAACCCAAAGTCCAGCTCCACCACGCCCCGTGTCCCACTCTGGTACACCCGCAGGCGACCCTCAGCCAGGGAGGCGGGCAGGCGCGAGCGCTGGTTGTCAATCTGCAAAGATGGGGGGGTTGAGGGGAGTCGGTGGTAAGATCCTGTGCAGTCTGGCCTTCACCCCTCAAACCTTCCCACTTGCTTCCCCTGTTCCGGTTGCCCTGGGATACCTTCTTCCTGTTGCTGCCACCCACCAAGGCTCTGGATCTTTGCCTTTGCATCCCTGTGGCCTAAAATGTTCTTCCCCTAGATGCACACAAGGCTCACTCCCTGATCTCTTACAAAAGCTTTGCTCACATGTCACCATGGCCGTGAGACCATTCCTGACCACTCTATTTTATATGGCAACCTCTCTCTACTCCCTACATCCCTTCCTTGCTCTATTTTTTTCCCCTATAGCTTCTAAGTTTCTAACATATAATTTACAAATTTCTCATGTTTATCATTTGCCTAACGCCATAGACTGTCAGCTCCATGAAGACAGGGATTTTTGTCTGCTTTCCTCACTGCTTCATCTCCAGCGTCTAGAACAGTACCTAGTAGAATCGCAAGTGCTCAATAAGTGAGTGAAGGCACTGCTGGGTTAAGTAAACATTCACCAGGCACTCCCTCTGTGCCTGGCCCTGGCTGGGAGATCCTGGGAGTGATGACCAAGATAACCCAGACCCTGCTCTTATGGGGCTCTCAGTCCAATGAGGGAGATAGATCTGTCACTATTAGATCAAAGTGACAGATCAGAGTGATCAGGACAGTGGGAGTACAGGAGGTGGTGGGAGTATAGGAGGCTCTGGGAGTCTAGAAGAAGAGCCAGACTCAATCTAGCAGGTTGGGAGAGGCTTCCTGGGGCAAGAACAGCTGAGTTAAACTGAGCTATAAAGGATCAGTGTGGAGAGCCACGAAAACAAGGGGAAGGGTATTCTTTCGCAAATGTCCTGAGCGAGGAGAAGGCCTAACCGGAGGATGAGGAGGGCGTTTTCTCTCTTTTCCCTTGGGCCCCGTTTCCTCTTTCTGGCTTTTTTTCTTAATTCTCTTTCCCCAAAATGTTGTCTTTGCCAAGAGGGATGAGAAAAGGAAAAAAACAGGCAGAGGGGGCTGCAAGAACAAGGTCCAAAGGTAAGTTTGGGTTTATTTGGTGGTGAGTCAAGGGAAAAGCCCCGGTTTTTGGGCCAGGGCCCCCCAATGGGGGAAATGCTGTGGGTACGCCCCGTCACCAGACACTCAAGGCCCCTCGCCCAAGGGAGGCAAGCACTCCATTTTTAAATGGCACAAGTAATTTTTTTCACTACAGGAAAACTTATTTAAAATTTTCATGGGGGAAAAATTGGGAAAAAAAAGAAATCACCCCTTTTTGCTGTGGACACACACACACACACACACAAACACCACAAAGAGGTACATTTTTAAAAAACCCGTCAGGGCTTTTTTAAAACCCTTTTTTTGATCCCTGGGTGGCGCAGCGGTTTGGGCCTGCCTTTGGCCCGGGGCGCGATCCTGGAGACCCGGGATCGAATCCCACATCGGGCTCCCGGTGCATGGAGCCTGCTTCTCCCTCTGCCTGTGTCTCTGCTTCTCTCTCTCTCACTGTGTGCCTATCATAAATAAATAAAATTAAAAAAAAAAAAAAATTTAAAAAAAAAAAAAAAAAAAAAAAAAAAGAAAGCTACTGGAGGCCAGTTAGCCTGGGTTCAAATCCTGGTCTCCCCTGCTTAGCTGTGTGATTGTGAGCAAATGATTCCAATTGCCCTGTGCCTCTGTTTCCCCATCAGTAAAACGAGATAGTAACAGTTCTGATCTCACAGGGCTCTGAGAAGTAAATGAGTTCATCTATGCAGAGACAGCCCATAGCATCATTACTACTTAGCTGACTCCACTGTCTTATCCTGCTCTCGGCTCCCAATGTCACCTCCACAGAAAGGGGAGCACCCTCTTTGTGAGCCTCCCATTTGCTCTTATTACATGAACTTCATTTCTGTTGCTCTTTGAAGATATTCCATGGTTTACTACTTACTGTATGTCTCCCCTGCTAGGATATGAGTTCTGTGAGAGTGGGGATCTGGTCGGCCTCAGTCCCCCTCTCCCTCCCGACCCCGATTCGACAGCAACAAGGACAGAGTCTGGCCCACAGGAGGCACTGGATAACTCTGGCTGGTGTCTACCCAGCAGTGAGGTGAGGACGGAGTACTGACCAAGACAAACCCCATGCGGCCTCAGTGTCTCCCCAGACTTCCTCCTCCAGAGTCCCCGTCTCAAGCCCCACACCCGGGCCTGGACACCTCCTTTTCCCTGTGCATAGATGTCATGTATCCTGAAAATTTCTTGGGGAGTTTCACAAGGGCAGGGACAGGTGTGTGCCGGTCCTCACTGTGCCCATCATCAGCAGAGGGGTGGGGCGAGATAGGGGCTCAGGGAATGTTTTGGGATGAATGAATGAATGAATGAATGAATGAGTGAATGAATGATTAAGTGGATGGCCGCCTGACTAAGGAGCCTGGACTTTATCCAGAGGGCATCAGGGAGTCACAGAAGGGCTTTGAATGAAGGGATGTTCACATTTCTGCTTTGGAACTCTGGGGACTACCTCTCACGCCAGCTTTTGCACATGCTCCTCTCTCAGCCTGGAACCCATGTCCTGCTGCCCCTTTATTCTGCCCAGTTTCAGTTCCTCCTATCGGTTTCAGATTGGGCATCCCTTTCTCTAGGAAATCCTCCTTGACCCCCTACCCCCAGGCTGAGTCAAGAAGTTTTCCTGATTGCCCATGGCCCTCTGGACTTCCTCCATTCTGGCCCTGACCACTCTGCCCCAGCCTTGCCGAGCTCAGCAGGGAACACTCTAGTGGTCAGTGTCTAGTAGTGACTGTCTGCCCCAACCTTAGGCTCACTATGGGCACAGTCTGGACATCTTGGCCATCCTCCCGGTGTCCCTGACATGGTCCAGCTTCAGGCTGAAGTGCTCAGATATTGAGTCCTCTGCCTCCCACCACGGGCTCCCAGCCCACACCAAGGGCATCACTCACGACAGTTGGCTAGTGGCCTCCAGTTCCCGACAGAGATGCCAAGCCCCAGACAGGCCTGGGCGTAGGCGCTGAGGCTCCGGCACAAGCTGGCCCGGTCCCCATTGAACACACACAGGTCGTACACACACTCCTCCAGGAAAGGCCTTGGGGGCAGGGCGCTGTGGCAGGCAGCAAAGGGGCCATCGGGCTGGGTCAGCATGCCACAGAGACGGTTGCCTTCGTAATGCTGGGCCTGGCCTGGGGTGCAGGAGGGACAGTTGTTCTGGCAGCCATCGTCACACAGGTCATCCCCATCATCCAGCTTCCAGCTATTGGCAAACTCCACGGGGTTGGGTGCCAGCTCCAAGTCAGGGGTGAGGAAGTCATCGGCGGAGTCATTGTTATAGTTGCCGCACAGTCCGCACACCTGGTCTTGGAAGCGCACTGGCAGGCTCACGGCCAGCTGGCAGTCCCAGTCGTAGGTGACCACCAACCCAAAGTCCAGCTCCACCACGCCCCGTGTCCCACTCTGGTACACCCGCAGGCGACCCTCAGCCAGGGAGGCGGGCAGGCGCGAGCGCTGGTTGTCAATCTGCAAAGATGGGGGGGTTGAGGGGAGTCGGTGGTAAGATCCTGTGCAGTCTGGCCTTCACCCCTCAAACCTTCCCACTTGCTTCCCCTGTTCCGGTTGCCCTGGGATACCTTCTTCCTGTTGCTGCCACCCACCAAGGCTCTGGATCTTTGCCTTTGCATCCCTGTGGCCTAAAATGTTCTTCCCCTAGATGCACACAAGGCTCACTCCCTGATCTCTTACAAAAGCTTTGCTCACATGTCACCATGGCCGTGAGACCATTCCTGACCACTCTATTTTATATGGCAACCTCTCTCTACTCCCTACATCCCTTCCTTGCTCTATTTTTTTCCCCTATAGCTTCTAAGTTTCTAACATATAATTTACAAATTTCTCATGTTTATCATTTGCCTAACGCCATAGACTGTCAGCTCCATGAAGACAGGGATTTTTGTCTGCTTTCCTCACTGCTTCATCTCCAGCGTCTAGAACAGTACCTAGTAGAATCGCAAGTGCTCAATAAGTGAGTGAAGGCACTGCTGGGTTAAGTAAACATTCACCAGGCACTCCCTCTGTGCCTGGCCCTGGCTGGGAGATCCTGGGAGTGATGACCAAGATAACCCAGACCCTGCTCTTATGGGGCTCTCAGTCCAATGAGGGAGATAGATCTGTCACTATTAGATCAAAGTGACAGATCAGAGTGATCAGGACAGTGGGAGTACAGGAGGTGGTGGGAGTATAGGAGGCTCTGGGAGTCTAGAAGAAGAGCCAGACTCAATCTAGCAGGTTGGGAGAGGCTTCCTGGGGCAAGAACAGCTGAGTTAAACTGAGCTATAAAGGATCAGTGTGGAGAGCCACGAAAACAAGGGGAAGGGTATTCTTTCGCAAATGTCCTGAGCGAGGAGAAGGCCTAACCGGAGGATGAGGAGCGTGTCTCTCTGTCCCTTGGGCCCAGTTTCCTCTTTCTGAGCATTTCTTCTTAATTCTCTCTTCACACATGCTTGTCTTAGCCAAGAGGTATGAGAAAAGGAATAACAGGCAGAGGGGACTGCAAGAACAAGGTCCAAAGGTAAGATAGATCTTCATTTGGTAGGTGAGTCAGGAATGCCCCTGTGTGTCCAGGTCCACACTGGGCAGTGCTGTGGGTACAGCAGTCACCAGACACTCACAGGCTCTCAGCCCAGGGAGGCAAGTCATCTCCATTTTTAAATGACACAAGTAATATTTGTTCACTACAGGAAACTTATAAAATGTTCATGGGAAAAAATGAAAAAAGAGAAATCACCCATATTGCTGTGGACACACACACACACACACACACACACACACAAAGAGGTACATTTATAAATCCAGTCAGGGCTTTTTCTACCTTTTAATTTGTATATTTTTTTCTTTTTAAATGATGGGACCATGCTGAAGTCCCCATTTCATGAACCTCTCTTTTCTCCTAGGAATCAATGTCTTGGGGACATCCCATCACAAGGATCTCTAAGCCTTTGTCCAGTCACTGACCCCTCTGTAAGAATCTGACAAAAATAATAGGCCCTCTTTCCAAAAACTTCACAGCATGTGCAAAATTCTACACATAATATCAAAGATTTGAAGTCTCTCTGAGTTTGTGGTCAATCCCTCTGGATCTCGAGAACACCTACATTAATCCGCTTTAATCCGTTTGTTAATCTCACACTTTTACACTTGTAAAACAAGAGAGCTATAAGGATACTCAGTGCTTTGCTGTTTACCATCGTGAACAAAGCATCCATGCGGGGTGGGGATTGAGTTTACTGAATGAAGAGGCATCCATCCCATGCATACCCGTGCAGATGTAAAGAAAACAAAAAAAGGCAGAGTCTCCCTTTATGTTGATATGGAAACAGCTCCAGAAGCTACCATACAGTGCAAAAAACAAAACGCAGAACAGAGCAGACAGTACAGAACTCTTCGCTAAGAAAGAGGAGATGTAAGAATGTAGGTTTATATTGCTTCTATTGGTATCAAGAAACCCTAGGTAAAACGTCAAGAAATCAGTAAAACTGGGGAATGGGGAATTTTGGCGGAGGGCAAGATAGCAGATGAAGACAGGAGTGACAGATCCCTGGGTGGCGCAGCGGTTTGGCGCCTGCCTTTGGCCCAGGGCCCGATCCTGGAGACCCGGGATCGAATCCCACGTCGGGCTCCCGGTGCATGGAGCCTGCTTCTCCCTCTGCCTGTGTCTCTGCCTCTCTCTCTCTCTCTCTCTCTCTCTCTCTGTGTGACTATCATAAATAAATAAAAATTAAAAAAAAAAAATAAAGCCATTTAGGATACTGAGTTTTGGGATCCCTGGGTGGCACAGCGGTTTGGCGCCTGCCTTTGGCCCAGGGCGCGATCCTGGAGACCCGGGATTGAATCCCACATCAGGCTCCTGGTGCATGGAGCCTGCTTCTCCCTCCGCCTGTGTCTCTGCCTCTCTCTCTCTCTCTCTCTCTCTGTGACTATCATAAATAAAAAATAATAAAAAAAAAATTTAAAAAAAAGAAGACAGGAGTGACAGCCAGACCTTTCACAACGTGCCCTGTTTGTTTTGAGCTATGCCAACGCTTTACCTCTTTAAAAAAAATCCATCACAGCAACATGGAAGAAACTCACATGTACTCTGCTGAGCAAAAGAATCTTCCCGCAAATGACTGCTTATAGTGTGTGGTTCTGTGAATGTGAAGTTCTTGAACGGGCAAAACTAACTATGGTGGAAAAACATCAAAACTATGGTTGCCTCTAAGAGTGGGTTGGGATTGTCTGGGAAGGGGCATGAAAGAATGTTCTGGAATGAGGAAAACATTCTCTGTCTTAATGGAGGTTTGGCTGCACATTTGTCAAAACTCCACGAACTTCAGATGTATGGGTTTTATTATGTGTACATTTGATATCAAAAGTAAACAAAACAATGTAAAACTATTGTATGAGGCAGAATGGCAAAGAAGTTAAGAATAGTGACTGTGGAGCCAGCCTGCCCGTGTTCCGAGCTCCATCTCTCACTGGCTCTGAGCCCTTGGGAAGTCACCCATGGCTCTGGACCTCAGTCTCTTCATCTAAAAGTGTTAATAATAATAATAATAATGCCTCCCCTCTGGGTCGCTGTGAGCATTCCATGCATTAATACCTAGAGAGCAGTAAGAAACAAATCCAGCACATAACAAATGCGAACTGATTAGCATTTGGTCACTTAAGATATTCCCCTTCGTTGGGCATTTTGTTTCCTCTTCTTTTTTTCTTTTGCTATTACAAACTACATTGGCATAAAGTCTTTCCCCCTTAACCACATCTCTGAATATCCTTAACATTTCTAGAAGTGGAATTGCTGGACCACAGGGATTCAAATCCTCCCTCCCCAGCCCCCACTTCTGTGACCCCCGTTCTCTGTACCCTCCACCCCACAGCAGAGGGCCTGGATTTGGGGCCCTCCACCCAAGCTTTGCCTCCTCCTTCTGACGGGAAGCTCATAGGTATTAAATCTGAAGCTTCTGGATACTTACCCGAGCTAAGCCAACTTCCCCACGGACCAGAGATATCACATGGCTATAGGCCCTCACGTTGACCAAGCCCACATAGGAGACCCGGCGACTGCCCCGGTGCTCATTCTTGGCTTCCACGCTGAAAGCAGGCAGGGTCTCGTCCTCGCCGCACAGCTCCACCATTGTATACAAGCACGTGCCCATCATGTCATAGCGACGGCCGTCAAAGGTGGTGTAGTGGGGGTCACCTTGGGCGCGGCAGGTGGCCACAGGCATCTCCACACACTTGGCCTGCTCATCCACCACCTGGCATTGCTGCTGGAAAGTACACTGCAGGTCTTGGCAGGTGGGCTTCTCCTGGGATGGCACGGCTGGGGAGAGGAGGCAAGGTGGCAATAGGGAAAGTGTCAGGAGTATTCTGGAGCTCTCCTGGAGGGACTCTTGGAGCTCTCCTGCTGTGGAGAGTTTGGGCAGTTGCCTCACAACTACCCACTTGAGAAGTGGGGACACCGAGTTCTGAAATCCCAAGGGGAGATGGCTGCCCAGATGTGACCCAAGCCCAGGTATTCTATTTCCCTAGTTTGACATGGCTCAGCCCAGAAGAACTGGAAGGTAGTGAAGAAGGATGGGCAGGGATCATCGTGGAAATGTTCATTTTGGGGTTTTCTCTCCCTGTGACCCCTCCCCGTGCATTCTCACTCAGGTCAGAAGGCTAAGGAATCTTTTTAAAGGACAGAAAATGGAAGACAGAGACTGTTCATCAGAACAGAAATGACCGGTGGCTCAGGCTGCCTAGGTTAGAGTCCCGGCTCTGCCGGTCAGCTGTGCGGCCTTGCACAAGTAATTTTAAACTCTCTGTTTGTAACAAGGGGCTGATAATGTTACATTCTTCACAGGGATATTTGGGGAGGAGGGTGTTGCCAGGCTTAAATAAGCTAAAATATAAGTAGGGTTTGGCCGAGGCGTTGAGTGTTACCTGTTACCGTGAATCACCTACCCCTTCTCGCGTTCTACTGTTTAAGCACAAAGTGGCTCTTTGAAGTTGGGTACCTTGCATGCCCGCGGTTGGAGGGGGCATTTTTGCCAGTGCCAGGAACTCTAATGTCTAGGGTCCTAGCTTGAGGCAGGGAGTCCACATAGGAAGAAATAGCTCTTCCTCCCCTGCCTTCCAGGGTACAAAAGCTCTTGCTTTCTGTCTGCTCATAATAACTTGCCAGATAACCCCTAAGAGCTTTATAAATGTCAACTCCCCCGCTGCAATCCTGTGAAGGGGTATAGTTATTATCCCTGTATAGACGGGAAAACTGAGGCCCATAGAGGAGAGGTCACATGCCCAAGGGCACACAGTAGAGGTGGGATTGGAAGTCTGGCTTCAGTGTCCTCAAACACCACATTGCCTGGGGGCGGCCCCTCAACCCTCAATGCACAGAGCCTAACGTTAGGTGTAGGGCCAGGTCCTAGAGATTGACTCTATTAACACACACAAGACATCTAGAATGGTCTCTGGTATATTGAGAGAGAACTCCCCCCAACATGGTAGCCATTGTTATTGTCATACTCTTAAGACCTCTTGAGTTGGGGCATGAACACTCCTATATGAGGTGTGGGAGTGGGAGTTAGCAGCTGGTATAGTTGCTAAAATATCAAAGTATTTCTAAGCTGGTGAGAAGCTGCCAGCCTGATCCCACTCCTCCCTGCAAAGATCCTTTCCTCTAGGCACCTTGGTTTTTTCCTAGGACTGTATCCCTAACTCCCCCCCCGCTCTCACACACACACACACACACACACACACAAAAAGCAGTAGACAAAGGGCTAATGTCAGACACCTGCCAGCCACTGTGGGGGCTTGTAGGACCCTGCTACAGTGAGTGCTCTGGCTGGCATCTCTTCTTATTGGTCAGGACCCTGGATCACGCTTATTGCTAAATATGTAGGGGGTCCTGGAGGGGGTTGGGTAGGGAGGAGCTGGGAAGCCTTTGGGAAGGGGAGGATGGCAGAGAGGATGGAGGTGGGGTGGGGACAGCCCAGCTGAGCATGAAAGCCACAGGGGAGCAGGCGGGTGGAAAAAAGAAAAAGGCAAGCGAGCCAGCAAAGGGGTCACCAGGTGGACAGGGCCAGGGGTCACTTCCCATCACTTACTTCGGCCACAGGCACCTGCTGTCCCATAGCTTACGGCCTGGAGCAGCCCGAAGGTGAGCAGCCCGAAGTTGGTAGTGGCCTCAAGCATGTGGATTTTGTCAGTAGGGCCAAGGTCCACTTCGGCATATGAGAACTCACTGCCGGGCACAGCTGTCCAGGAGACATCGGCCCCCATCCCGTGCCCATCCATGGTCAGCTCGTTAACCGCCTTTGTCTGTGCCATCACCAGAGCCAAACCCTTCGTGTCTGGCACAGTCTTCACCACATAGGCCGGGCAGTAGGCTGCCACATCTGGCACCAAGGCCAGGTGGGGGTCATAGGTTATTTCATCCCTGGTGGCGCCTGTGCCAAACTGCAGGACCTGGATGCCCACATTCGCTGACAGGTAGAGGGGCAGGTTTGGCCGGGTCTCAAACTCGGCCACGTCGCCCGCCTGGAGCCCACGGGAGCCCGTGGTGCCCCCCTGATTGTAGGTCAGCTTCGTGGTCTGGCTGGCCACAACATAGACCAGATCGTAGCGGGACTGGGAGGACAGAGAGGGCACCACGTAGCGGGTGCCCCAGGCGGACGTGGGCAGCAGCTGCTCCACCACATGGTTGCAGTTAGTGTGTTTCTGGGCACAGCTGTGGCCTGAGAACACAGCCACGGGGCTGCTGGCTGTGATCTTTGACCCCGAGAGTTCCGCTGTGCTCTGTACCTGGACCACCTCGTAGGGCTTCAGGGTCAAGCTTAGGACACTGCCCGCTGGGTAGAACTTGCCCTGGAATGTCGCCGATCCCTTCAGCTGAATAGTGACCGAAGCCCCCGCCGCCCCAACCACCACGGCAAACTCCTTGAAGTTCTTGGACGAGATGCTGGAAGGTGTGAGCACAAAATACTCAGTGCCCAGAGCATGGACAGGCCACAGCAGCGTCAGCTCTGCTGTATTGGGCTTTGTGTTTACAGCCTGCACAGAGATGTTGTGGTCAGAGGAGATCATCACCGAGTTTTGGAAGACCTTACTGCCGACCATCTCGGCCTTGGAACTGATGTTGACCGTGACTGACTGCCCAGGGTTCACTATGACATTCTGCACGGTGCCATCTGCGTGGCAGTGAATGGAGACTGAGGTGGGGCGGTCTGATAGACTGGAGAGGAGGAGCTGGAGAGAGGCCCGGTGGTACCCGGGCAGGTAGTTCTGCAGGAAGGCTGCAAAGAAGTCCACTGAGGTCCCCTGGGTCAACCCTGGGGGCAGAGAACACAGTTGTGGGGCTGCTCACCCAGTCCTCTCCCACAGAGAAGGAAGCCCTTGCATTGCGCCTAGAGACCATCCTATTGCTTCCCCTCACCCCCACCCTCCTTTCTTTCCTTTCTCCTTATTCACTGACCAGCTTTTCTGGCTTTTGTTTTCTAGAAGCCTGTACACTTCCGGGTGGGGATCTCAAACAAATGCTGATGTGGCCAGGCAAGTGATGTAAACGTGGGAAACCATCTGGGTGCAAACCGGAGCATTCATACACCAAGGAAAGCGGGGTGTTGCTGCTAGCTTTAGCCTGTTATTATGATGGTTTATGGGCTCTTTTTCTTCTCTCTCTCTCTCTTTTTTTTTTTTTAATGCCAGCTCTTAGCATTTTACCCGAGAAACTGGCTATTTGAATTTCCACATGAAATCTCCAACCCAAAATTGTTTTAAGTACTATGGAGCCCAAACTGGCTGGATTCAGGTGCCAGTTTAGACTTCTGTCTTAATAAAACGTAGGGGGTGGCATCTGTGTGGCTCAGTGGTTGAGCATCTATCTGCCTTTGGCTCAGGGCGTGATCCTGGGGTCCTATGATGGAGTCTGGCATCAGGCTCCCTGCAGGGCTTCCCCCTCTGCCTGTGTCTTTGCCTCTCTCTCTCTGTGTTTCTTATGAATAAATAAATAAAGTCTTTAAAAATAAATAAATAAATAAATAAATAAATAAATAAATAAATAAATAAATATTAGGGGGTGGGATGTAAAGGGGGTTAAGGGAAGAAGGAGATTATAGGAGTGTTGACAACATGTCTCCTGGAAAGAGAGAGGAGTGGGTGCTTCTCAACACCCCAACTAGGAAGAGATTCTCCAGGGCTGGGAAGAGAGAGAGAAAAGGAGGGGAAGGATGAAGAGGACAGGGAAGGAGATCTACAGGGTCCTGGAGAGAGTATGGGGTTATAGAAGGATTGTCTGCTGACTAAGGGGGGGCTGGA
This sequence comes from Vulpes lagopus, assembly GCF_018345385.1. Lineage (NCBI taxonomy): Eukaryota > Metazoa > Chordata > Mammalia > Carnivora > Canidae > Vulpes > Vulpes lagopus. The sequence goes on along the minus strand of NC_054825.1, from coordinate 170,155,303 downwards.
AGGACGTCCCCATGTCCCACAGGGTCAGGAGAAGACTTCCGAAGTGACCGAAGTGGACGCCGACTGATGACTAGAAGGCTCTGAGGCCCCATCCTTCCACAGGTACTCTGGCTTCCCCGAGGCTCCTGGCCTGGGCATAAACCTCGGGAATTGGGCACCAAGCCCTTCCAGAATGACTTCAGTGAAATTTTCTACCACCTCAGCAGAAGGAGGCTCAGAGTCAGAACTTGAGTTGAGTTATAGAAAATTGGGAAAACGGTAGTCTCAAGGGCTTAAATCTGGGGACCGCGGATTTCATTTGCTTTCTTCTAGGACAGGGAGAAAATGGGAGAATTCCACATTTCTCTGTAGAACCTAGGGGACCTCTCTCCCATCTCAGCTAGCCTGGGGTGGCATTGGAGATGGGGCTGGGGAGGGCGTACAGATGGAACGTGCTGACCCCGGCAGGCAGAGTCCCCCAGACTTAGTGCAAGGACACGGATGGGATCTATGTGACTTACCGCACAGGAGGGTTGCTCCAGTCCAGAGGGCCCACCAGCTCCACAGGGAACCCATGTCTGCAGCAGGGAAAGAGAGAGGGTCATAGAAGGCCGGTCTGCCCTTCTGGCTGGGTGCTGTCCCAAAGAGGACAGAAGGGCCCAGGTTCAGGACCAGGGCCACCTGGGTACCAGGAAGGCTGAGGTGGGCTGGATCGAAAGGCCAGTGTGTGTGTATAGGGGAGTTAGGTATCCAGTGGGTCTGGTGGTGGGGATGGAGGAGTTGCCATGGAGGGCAGGACAGGACAAGGATGGGAGTTAGGTGCCTAATGGGTTTGGTGGGGTTGGAGTGGGGAAGCCTGGAGCCAGGGGTTAGAGTAGGGGACCCAATGTTCCACTTCTAAAGGGGACCCCAGCCTCTCTCATCTCACCTGCAGGTCCCTGGAGCTGCAGGGCTAGCCCCTGGGCTGGGCTATATAGTGGAGTTTCTTGGCTCCTCCGCCACACCCTGGGCCACCTGCCAGGAAGATGGTGCCAACTTCCTGGAGGAGGCTGGTGATCCCAGGGCCAGGTGGAATGGGGACCCTGAAAGCCTGGGAAGGGCAGGGCTGGACACCTGAGTCCTTAGAGGGGTGTGAGAACAGCTGGTGGCTGTGGCCTACAAGCCTGCTGGGAGCTTCAGACTTGGAAGGGTGGTGTCCCTGAAGGAAACAGGTGGGGAACAGGGTGCTGGGAGCCTGGATCCCTGGTGGGTGGGGGAGTAGGGGCGGAACGTGGTATTCAGTCTTGTTTGCTGGTTCGATGGTTGGATCTCTTCCTTTGCCTCCTGCCAGGAACAATAGCAAAGGACCAATATCCGGGTTCTGGCTTTTCTCTAGTCCCTGCAAGCTGATTCCTCTGGGTCTCCAGCCATCCACGTCCTGTGTCCAGGCACCACTGTCGGGGGGCAGGGGCAGGTGTCTGGGGCGGGCAGGAATCTGAGCACCTGAGCTACGTCAGTGGGGCACAAACCCCCCACTCCTAATTCAGTAGGACCTCTGGGTATCTTGTCTGCAAAATATGAACATCAAAATTAACCTCACTGGGGACCGTAGGTGGGAGGTGGCTCTTCTGGTGGGGTCCCCCATGGAGAGCAGAGTGGGAACTGGAGACTGGATCTGTGTGTAAAGAAGGATGGAGGCCTCTGTTTCCTGGTTCCACGCAGACACTGGGTTCTACTTCCTGGAGAATTATTTGTTTTCTGGGAGGTCTTTTTGCCCCAGGAAGGGACTGGCTGGGGGTGCCTATGTGGCTGTCGGTCAAGTGTCTGCCTTTGGCTCAGATCATGATCTCGGGGTCCTGGGGCTGCACCCCACATTGGGCTTCCTAGTCAGTGGGGAGTCTGCTTCTCCCTCTCCTCTGCCCCTCCCCTACTCATGTGCTCATGTGAGTGTGTGTGCATGTGCACAGGCTCTCTCTTCTTTCAAATAAATACATACAAATCTAAAAAGAGAAGGAAAGAGAAGGGGAAAGGAGAGAAGGGAAGGGAAGGGAAGGGGAGGGTAGGGGAGGGGAGGAGAGGAGAGGAGAGGAGAGGAGAGGAGAGGAGAGGAGAGCAGAGGAGAGGAGAGCAGAGGAGAGGAGAGGCTGCATGAACAGGCTTTGGGGAACTCTATGCCTGCCATCACCCCAGAATCTACGTGGGACAGGAGCTTAGGTGGTACACAGAGAGCAGAGAAGAGAATGCCAAGAGATGGGGTGGGCTTTCTGAGATGGGATCTGTTCCTGCAGTGGAGCTGGCCTGACCCATGCCCTGTTCTTATCCCAGTGCTAGGACTCATTGTTTGCTGGGGAGTTTCCCTAGCAGCTGCAAAGCCTAGGCGTCCTCTTGGACAACACTGCAGCAGCTGCTGCCCCCAGGACTCCTTCTCTTATCACCACGGTCCCGGGCCTCTGGGTGGCCTGGGTGGGTGGGGGCTCTGGCATCCCCGACTCCGGGCAGGTTCCCAGAGGGAGAGATAAAGGTTCAGAGTTGAATGGGACCCAAAGTCAACCAGGAAAATGAAACGAGCAAACAAGAGACTGGATGAAAGCCAGGGATGTCCAGAAACAGGCAGGGGGTAGGAGGGGAGGCTCATGGGAGTGGGAGTTTCAGGAGGAGCAGGGCCTGCATCCCTGAGGTAAATGAAGGACGGGGAGGAAGGGCTGCTGGGATTCCTGAGAAGAAAGCAGCTATTGCAAACCAATGTGCAAATCTTCTAAGCCAGGTGTCCTGTTGTGATCTGAGACACTCAGAGAAATGAGGGGCTGGGGGCAGAGAACTAGGCTGAGCCTCAGGGGTGATCGTGCCCCTCCAATTACCTCTAAGCCTTAAGGTCTCCCCTTGATTGACGCCAGAGAGGAGCCTTTGCCTCTTCAAAATCCACTGCTGTCCTTTGCAGCCAGAGTCCCTAGAAGTGGGGTGGTAGTGGGGAAATCTCACCATTGAATATTTTGGATTTGACATCCCTTGGGACCGTCTTCTCACTCTTTTCAGGGCCCAATGGGGTGTATGTGTGTGTGTACGAGTGTACGTGTGTGTTGACACATCCTGTGGCCTATTCTATCACAGCTATTCCATATCTAGGGTTCTCAGTGGGGAAATCCCACACTTCCTTATGGTCAGAGAAACACATCCATCCCACCCCCTCGAATCCTCACTCTGAGCCCAAACAGGGGTGTTCGTGAACCTGAGCTTCCTGGCCTCTCCCTGTGGCAGGATCTGGGGGGGGGGGGGCAGATCTGCACTAGTCATACCACTTGAGACTTCTGGGACCCTCAGGCTTGTCTGGGCTGTGCAAACCTTGGGCACAGCTGGAGAAAATGTACTCTCTGCAGCTAAATGCAGATTTGCTGGCAATTTTAAAAATTATTTATTTATTTATTCATGAGAGATATAGGTAGAAAGGCAGAGACATAGGCAGAGGGATAAGCAGGTTCCCTGTGGGGAGCCTGATGCAGGACTGGATCCCAAGACCCCAGGATCACAACCTGAGCCAAAGGCAGATGCTCAACCACTGAGCCACCCAGGTGTCCCTGCTGGCACGTTTTTTACTGCATTCCTTCATGATCTGGGTCCTACAAGGATTCCCTCCCCCACCTTGGGGAATCCCTCCATCTTGCACAAGCTGCCACTAACCTCCCTTGATCTTGGCACTCCCCCGCCCAATACCCTTCCATGCTTCCCTGTCCTTGCGAACCCAAGTCCACACTGTTGGCAGGATTATCTCCATTTGCTCCTACCTTCTCCCTGGCCATTGTGTGCGTCATTCCTCCTACTTGGAGCGTCCTTCTTGCTATTCTACTTGCAATCTCTGCATCTGGAATCCAGACCTCACTTTTTGCGTGGCTTATTTCCCAAGAACCCAAGCTAAGGCTAATCTGTTTTATTCCTCTACATGGCACTGACTACTTGCTCCCTTGCTTGACGGAGATCCCCCCTCCTTTTTTCCCCACACTTGAGATTGAGAGTCCTACTGCATCTATAGTCCCACTAATCTCTCCTCCATTTGCCACAATCTGGCCTCCATCCTCACCAAAACTTTTTGCTGAGCCTTCTTATTGGCCACTTGGTTCCAGCTTCTTCAGTTACGTTTGACACAAACACTTTTTCTTTGAGAATGTCTAATGTCCAGGGCGCCTGACTGACTCAGTTGATGGAGAATGGGACTCTTCATCTCAGGCTTGTGGGTTTGAGTCCCACATTAGGTGTAAAGATTACTTACAAATAAAATCTTTTTTAAAAAGGGCGCCTGGGTAGCTCAGTAGTTGAGCATCTGCCTTTGGCTCAGGTCATGACCCTGGGGTTCTGGGATTGAGTCCCACATGGGGATCCCTGCAGGGAGCCTGCTTCTCCCTCTGCCTATGTCTCTGCTTCTCTCTGTGTGTCTCGCATGAATGGATAAATAACATTTTCAAAACAATCCATTCATCTCAATCTTAGTCCTGACAATACATAGAATTCCTTTCCAAAGATTTCCCTTCACAAACCTATAACTTTCCTTTGCATTCAGATTTTGTCCCAAACCATTTCTCTCAAACAACCAGTCTTATCCAGGGCAAAATTACCTTATTTTATCTTCAACAAAAATGCAATCCCATTCCTTATACCTTTTTTAAAAAACGTATCTCCTACTTTTCTATATACAGAGTTGCTTCCCTTATTCCCATCAGTCTTAAAGTCTATACTTTCTTGTTTAGTTTTGGGTAAAATCTCTTTTGAAACTGCCACAGGCTGTTGGCAATGCATTCAGAATCCACCTTTTAAAACTTGATTTAATGCAATATCTTGCATTTGTAACATCTCACAAGGAGTTCTTTTCTCAGAGTCCTCTCTGAGTCCTTCTTACTCCGGCCTGGCGATCCCCCTGCTGCTCCAGCCTGTGCTATCTGACAGGCCAAGCCTGAACTGGGTGACCTGGCTTCTCATCATCGCTCCTCCATTCAGTACCCACCTCATCATCATCCCACATGTCGCTATTTCAGGTGTCAGGGTCCCACTCAGGCCCAGCAGAAGCCATACCCTAAGTGCATTTTCCTAGCCTTTACCTTCCCTCTCTTCTTCTTATACTTGGCCACCCGAATGGCATCCTTTTCTGCCACATGCTGGCAGGTGTGGACTTGGTCAGAAAGAACAGAAGTCTGACATTGAAGCATAGCCATTCTAGATTGCCAATCGGCCACCTCCTTTTCCAAATTTTGGTTTTTCCTCCTGGTACTCATCACGATGTTTTGCTATCATTCACCTATATGCCATTAACAAACACTATTCCTGGCTAGCTAGGAACAACACATCATCTTTCCCAGTCACAGTCCACAAAGTGTCCATGAGCTGCAGCTCAGCTGACTTCAATTTACCTTCCCATCGTTCACACAGATCCACCCGCTTAGGCCATCCTTTTGCCAGTAAGCAAAACTGTGGGTCCTCCCACCCGGGAATATCACCTTTAGTGTGGGGGCTTCCTTGTCGAGAAACAGTAAAGGTATGTGGTGAATCCTGCCGACTACACCAATTATGTCCTAAATAAAAGATTCACGGCGGCTGTACCCTCAAGCTTCGAAGGGGAAAAACACTTGATTAATATAAAAATTTAATAGAGGGACACCTGAGTGGCTCAGTGGTTGAGTGTCTGCCTTTGGCTCAGGGCATGATCCCGGGGTCCTGGGAGCAAGTCCCACATCAGGCTCCCTGTGGGGAGCCTGATTCTCCCTCTGCCTGTGTCTCTGCCTCTCTCTGTGTGTCTCTCATGAATAAATGAATAAAACCTTAAAAAAAAAGTTTAACAGAAACAGAAAGAAGGTAAATCTGGACATAGACAAGGGTAATTAGTAAGCAATTAAAGACACTAAAACAGAGTTACATCAAATTGGGTACTTAGAACATCTGACTTCTCTAGATGGGGAAGCCCCCTGGAGACAGCCAGGCTGGAGTTGTGGCTGAGAGGGCTGGACACTGGACCAAGCATCCTCCCCCTCAGGTGTGACTTCCAACTGACCATCCCCATAAGGCCAGATTTATACGGCAAATCATGGGGTCTGAAATTAAACATTTGTTCATGGTATGCCTGGGTGACTCAGTGGTTAGCCATCTGCCTTCAGCTCAGGGTCTGATCCCAGGATCAGGGATCAAGTCCCGTATGGGGCTCCCTGTGAGGAGTCTGCTTCTCCCTCTGCCTGTGTGTCTGCCTCTCTGTATGTGTGTCTCTTATGAATAAATAAATAAATCTTAAAGAAAAAAATTTGTTCACCTATGCACAGGTTGGAGTGAGGTACATTTCTATGCTATCACGTCTTTACATATTCAAGGGCCCTGAGCTAGGTGTGCTTGCCTCCCTTCCCAGATTCCATCCTGGGGGGCCAGCTCCACCTGGAGCCAGAGGGGATGCAAGGCAACATTTATAGCTCCAGGTGTCCAGACCAGAAGAGCCAGTTCTGACCTGGAGGCCAGCTATGGTCAACTAACCAGGCTCCCAAGGTCACTCATGCAGCATGAGCCTGTTTGTGCAGGTTGGGGTGGTCAGTTATGCAGGACACGTCACAGAAACCTCCAGCCACACAATACAGTGCACAAGTCATAAATGATACAGCTCATTGAGTTATCTCAAAGTGAATACACCCTCATAACCTTCACTCAGCTCAAGAAAGAGAATATTTCCAGCATCCCAGAGATCCTCTTCATGCTTTTTCCTAATTGCTATCCACTCCCTCTTCCCATAGGGAGCCACTATTTTGGCTTCTAATACCACAGATTGTTATTTAGCTTGTTTAAAATTTTTGCCTAAAGGGAATCATACATCTGTGTTGTTTTGTGACTGGCTGCTTGTACTGGGTGCTATCCTGGTGCACATAACCATAGTTCATTTTCATTGCCATATGGAACCCACTTGTATAAAAATCACCACATAGGTCTCTGCCTCTCTCTCTCTCTCATGAATAAATAAATAAAATCTTTAAAAATTAAAAAATAAAAATCACCACATACTTGTCCATTCTACTGTTGATGGGCATTTGGATTGTTTCCAGTTTGGGCTAATAGATACTATCTTTTGGTGCATAAGTGCACCGTTTCCATTAGGATGTGCTGTGGAGTGTCTAAGGGTTAGAATCACTAAATCATTGGGCTCAGCTTTAGTAGACGCTATCAAATGCACTGCAATTTCAACTCCAATGGTCAGTGTGTGACCATTCTGGTTGCTCCACAGCAATACTCGACTCAGTCTTGTTAGATTTTATAACAAAGTCATGTTAGCAATTCTTGAAGTGTAGTGGTATTGAGTTGTGGTTTTATTCTGCATTTCCTGGATTATCAGGGACGTTTAGTGCTTTTTGGTAGATTTCTTGGCCACTTGGATCTCCTGTTTTTTTTTTTTTTTTAAGATTTTATTTATTTATGAGAGAGAGAGAGAGAGAGAGAGAGAGAGAGAGAAAGGCAGACACAGGCAGAGGGAGAAGCAGGCTCCATGCAGGGAGCCCGATGTGGGACTCGATCCTAGTCTCCAGGATCAGGCCCTGGGCTGAAGGCGGCGCTAAACCTCTGAGCCACCCGGGCTGCCCTGGATCTCCTGTTTTGATTTGTGATTTCAGCAATGTGCTTTTTCAAGTCTCTTACCAGTTTTTGTTTTGGGTTGCCTATCCACATCTTGATCTGTAGGAGTTCTTTGTATATTCTGGATACAAATAATTTATTGGTTACCTGTTTTGCAAATACTTTTGTGGGTCTGAGGAATTGATCCATTTCATGTTAACTGTGAAATTTGTGAGTATAAAATTGTTTGTAGTACCCTCCTAACGTTTTAATGGATGTAGGTCTGTGTTGATATACCATCTTTCATTCTTGATATTAGTAATTTGTGGCTTCTCTTTTATGTTTGTCAAGCTGGCTAGATGTTTATTAATTTTATTGATCTTTTCAAATAACCAGCTTTTTGTTTCATTGATTTTCTCTTGTTATGATCCTCTTCTCAATTTTATTAATTTGTGCTCTTCATTGTTTCTTTCCTTCTGATTGATTTATTTTGGTGTTTGGTTTTTTGGGTAGGAGCTTAGATTTTTGGTTTGAGACTTTCCTATTTTTCTAATGTAAGCATTCAGTGCTTACAAATATGCTCTCCAGCACTGCTTTAGTTGCATCTCATGAATTTTGATATGTTGTATTTTCATTTGCATTTAATTCTACGTATTTAAAAAAAAATTTCTTGAGACTTCCTCCTTGACCCATGGGTTATTTATTTATTTATTTTTGTGTGAGAGAGAATGCTAAGCAAGGGAGTCTGATGCGGAACTTGATCCCAGGGCCGTGGGATCATGACCTGAGCTGAAGGCAGACACTTAACCAACTGGTCCACCCAGGCATTCAACCCACAGCTGTTTTAGAAGTTAGTTAACACCCATGTAACTGGAGATTTTTGTCTTTCTGTTATTGATTTCTAGCTGATTCCATTATGGTCAGAGAACATACTCCATATAATTTCCATTTTTTTCATTTTGTTATGGTTTGTGTTATTACCCAATGTATGTTTTCTTTTGGTAAATGTTCCATGTATTCTTGGAAAGAATGTGCATACTGCCTTGTTGGGGGGGGTGTTCTATAATTGTCAATTAGATCCTGTTGATTGGTGGTGGTGTTATTCAGTTCTTCTGTATTTTTGCTTATTTTCTCTCTAGTAGCTCTATGAATTGACAAGAATAAGTTTTGAGTTTCCTAACTATAATTGCAGATTTGTCTATTTCGCCTTTTAGTTCTCTTTATAAGATTTTATGTATGGATGGATTGATTGATTGATTGATTGATTGAGAGAGAGTGTACAAAGGAGAATTTCAGGCAGACTCCAAGCTGAGCATGGAGCCCCACACGGGGCTCAATTTCACAACCCTGAGATCACGACCTGAGTGGAAATTAACAGTTGGATGCTTAATGACCAAGCCACTTCCCTTACCTTTACTTCCCCCAACCCCAAAGTATATAATCAGTTGTCCCTCAAAATCCTGGGGCAGTAGGCAGAAACAGTCAGCAGCTCTTGCTCCCCACACGTCCTGTCCTCATGCTTTAATAAAACCACCATTTTGTACCAAATATGTCTCAAGAATTCTTTCACAGCTATCAGCTCCAGCCCTCACCAACATTCTAAAACTGCAACAACAGGGGCCCATGAGGAATGTCCTTCAAATTTTATGGCCATGGAAGTACTTGATGATCCAGTAGGGGCCAATCCATTTTAGAGTTAAATCCCCTGCTGTGTTAGACTTCCAATCCTTTATATGGGGTGGGTTGCCAGTGACTGTCTGGTTAGGTTTAGGGAGGATAATGATGTGGAAATGTTGGGGTTCAGAGCCAATGGCCAAGAAAGAATTCTTGAGATGTCTTTGGTGCAAAAAGGTAGTTTTATTATAGCAAGGGGACAGGACCCATGGGCAGAAAGTGCTGCACTGGGGTTATGAGGAGTGGCCAATTATATACTTTGGAGTTAGGGGAGGTAAAGATATAGGGACACTAAAGAAGACTCATAAGGTCCTGGAGCCCTAGCTATTGTCAAGCTAAGGTTTTTTTCCCTCTAGCAAAGCATTAACATTAAGATAGTTGGGAGCTTCCTGTAGGAACATGATACTTTGCTTGCCTCAAGTATTTGTCAATGGGCTGCAGGTTATAAGGAAATTTAATTTTATCTACATTTCCTTCTTGCCTTTGTTGTCCATATCAATATGGTCTGCATATTTGCTTAGAGATTTATTAATTAACCCAGCCTCAAGTGAATAATTTAACAGAGTATTATAGTCTCCATCTATTGATAGGTCTACAGTGAGAAAATACTTTCCATATAGTAACTCAGTGGGGCTTAATCCTATTGGTTTCAGGGCAATTCTCATTTTGAGAAGCCTTACTAGTAAGAGAGACCAGTTTTCTTGAGTCTCATAACTTAAAATCTAAAATCCACAAACGTGTGTTATTAAAAGATATTTTCTCCATAATCACTCTCATTTTATCAAAGGTAGCCAATCAAGACTAATTTATTTGAAAAACAAGTCCAATTTTAACAAAGCTGGCCTAATTATTTATGTAAGCTCAGCAAGAATAGTAATTGATCATATAGGTCTTTTAAAATCTGCTTTGCTGATGGGGTGCCCGGGTGGCTCAGTCTGTTAAGCATCTACCTTCGGCTCCAGTCATGATCCTAGGGTCCATGGGAATGAGCCCCATGTCAGCTCCTTGGTCAGCAGGGAGTCTGCTTCTTTCCTTCCCTCCTACTTGTGCTCTCTCTCAAATAAATAAAATCTTTTTTAAAAAATCTGTTTTGTTGGAACTTTTTATAAGGAATCTCTAGATTGAACTTTTAGTAGCCCCAAGGCCAGAAGTCAAGCCAAATATTTGCCATCAGACCTGCCTGCAATACTTTCAGATTTAAGCAAATTCTTCTTCTCGGGGTCCCCAAAATATCCTGAGGTTCCTGCACCTGCCAGAAATGACATTCTTTCTTCACCTGGTAAGGCTTCTGGGGACTTTGTAAGCAAGGTATCAGGCCAGCATTTCCAAGGGGCTCTATTGGCTTCATGCTTCATAAAGTCAATCTTAGTTTCTTAAAGTTGTATGGTCATATCTGAGTCTATGCAAGTGTCTCAAATATGACATTCCAGTCAAAGCCTTAGTAAAATAACCAATATTTCCAATGGTGTCCAGTTACAAGGAAAACAGATTCATATTGAACTTTTGCAAATGACTACTGATGTGGGAAACAAAGGCAGAAGCAAATGTAAATAAAATCAAATGTCCATGTAACCTGCAGCCCACTGATAAATACTTGAGACAGGGAGAGTATAATGTTCCTCTAGGAAGTTCCCAACTGTCTTGATGTTAATGTCTTGCTAGAGGAAAAAAACAACCTTTGGCAAGAGCAAGGCCTCCTATTGGTATCCGGTATCCTAGTCTCCTTTATTTTTTTTTAAGATTTTACTTATTTATTCATAGAGACACACACACACACACACACACACACACAGAGAGAGAGAGAGAGAGAGAGAGGCAGAGATACAGGCAGAGGGAGAAGTAGGCTCCACGCAGAGAGCCTGACGTGGGACTCGATCCAGGGTCTCCAGGAACACACCCTGGGCTGAAGGCGGCACTAAACCACTGCACCACCGGGGCTGCCCCCTAGTCTCCTTTAGAATACGAAAATCCTTTTGGAATTTTCCTTATCTTTACTTCCCCCAACCTCTAAGTATACAATCAGTTGCCCCTCACAATCCTGGGGCAGCAGGTAGCTCTTTCTGCCAACAGGTCCCATCTCCCTGCTTTAATAAAATCCCCATTTTGCACCAAAGACATCTCAAGAATTCTTTCTTGGTCATCGGCCCTGGACTTCACCCCACCAAACCTCACCTATATTCCAAAACTTCATCAACTCTGATTACCATGGGAAAAAGGATATTTCTGGAGACCTTTCGAATCTCAGAGGGTTAAGGTCGAGAGAAAAGTAAAGGCTTCAATTTATAGTTCACAAAGGACTATTTTATCACATTTCTGTATATCACAGCTACCTTAAGAGAAAGTGTCCTTAATCTAGAAGAGCAAAAATGAGAGAGCCAGCAATGTTTCAAAGAGTCACAAAAACTATAATCATCTTCCTCGGTTCATTTAGTCCCATGTTACTAATTCTTGTTCAGTTTGAATGCAGCTTTTTAAAGTTAGTTTTGGAAATTTCTACCCATAGTTTTATGATTTTGAAGATATCAAATAGCTGTTGTTATGCAGAAACAGGAGGTGGTGAGGGGGTGGCAAAAGAGGTGAGGTGCTGCCAGAAGGCTGAAGGCAGATAAAAGCCTAGAGGGCAGAGAAAGAGGACTCCCGTCCTGAAGCTCATCAGCTCAGAGAGATGAGCAGATGCATGGTTTTTTGTTTTTTGTTTTTTTTTTTTCCTCAACAAGTGGAAATAGGCAGTCCATGTCAGGCTGGAGAAGACAGGGAACTTCCCTGAAACAAAAGTTTTGAGGGCTGCTTGGGAATAGTCTTTAAAGTCCTCATTCCAAGGTAGACTAACCAGAGGCAATTGCCTCCAATTATCATAGCCATTAACCTGGGAAATGAATGAGGGAGAAACCCTCATATACAACAAGAGGAACCTGGTTCTATTTTAGGAGTAGAAACAGTAAGAGAGAGAGAGATAGTCAGGAATGGCCTGTGTTTCCTCCAGCAACTTCGTCTATTATGAGGAGCCCTATTTAGATAATCATCATCCAATATGGTAGGAGGGGGTTTATCAGCCTGTTTAGTGGCCAAACACATTCTGCAAGAGGCCCTTAGGTCAGGGTCCTGATTTAGGGCCATGAAGGCTGGACATGGAGTACCTCTGTCCATTTGCCCTGTTTCCTGCAGAAGAGATCTGATAGATCATATTGAAGCTTAATGTCCTGTTAATGAGCCATTTTTCCTTGTCTCAGAAGGAGTACTGAGGCCATGCATTGTTACAGAAGATCAGTCTTTTTTTCCCCCTGAAATCTTGCAATCTGAATTATATTCAGGGGGTTAAAAGGCATCCCAAGGAAGAATCCTGAATATCCCATGCTTCCACAGAAGTAGAGAAGGCCCATCACCAAGAAAATCCTCACCCCCACTCCACTCCTGGGTGGCATTCCATGGAGGATATGTCACAGGTTCCTGGTGTTAAAGCAATAGAAGGTGTCCCTTGAATGAATTCTCTATGATCACTGCCCGTGCTCTGCTCTGTAGGAGGGATGCCAGCGACCCTCACTTCCCCATTGCATCCTAGGCTACAAAATGGGTGCCAGAGAACGAACCAAAATACTGTGCCACGCTGTGTAGACTATGAAGAACCTGCTGTTTTTAACTCATGGAAAACTCTAGAAAAGTTTTATAAGGGGACATTATCCAATTTTGTAATTTAAGTAGTTAGTAGGGGACATTGATGGAAAACAGTAAAGATAGAAATTCATCACGATCTAAATGACATTCTAACTCATGCAGTGCTTACAGGCCACTTCCCTGGGAAACAGTCTTAGTTGAGTTTTAATTCAATTGGGTATCAGTTTTGGCCAGTTCTGAGCAGAGGTCTCCTGGCCAGAAGCAGCTAGACCAGAGATATGAAGGGGATCATATTAGGACAATGAGGAGGAAACCTCACACGAGAGTCCTAGTGTTGGCAGCTGTCCTACTGACTTAGGTGGCTGTCCTGTGCACAAGACAGACAACTTTGTTGAAGAAAAGAAATAAAGAAAGGGCACCAAGTTTCTGGGTCATATTACCATTACTGTCAGGGCACTAACTTCCAGCCAAAATATAGGCTTTCTCCTCCCTGTTGAGTAGCCATGGGCTAGAGGAATGCAACCTGAACAATCCACATGAAAGTATTTCAATAAGACTGCACTCCTTGAAAAGCCCCCAAAATGAAAATAAGAGAAGAGAAAGTACTCAAGTACTCACCAAGGCTTGGTGTCGAGATAAGACGACTCAGGCCCCGTGCTGGGCACCAAAATGATGTGAGGGGCCTGGAAGCAATGGTCAAGAAAGAATTCTTGGGTGTTTTCAAGTGCAAAAAGATATTTTTATTAAAGCATGAGGACAGGACCCCTGGGCAAGAAGAGCTGCACTGGGGTTGTGAGGAGAAATTGATTATATACTCTTAAGTTGGGGGTGGGTTAGAAATAAAGGAAGTTTCCAAAAGGATTTTTTTTTAAAGAGTTTATTTATTTATTCATGAGAGACACACACAGAGAGAGGCAGAGACACAGGCAGAGAGAGAAGCAGGCTCCATGCAGGGAGCCGGATACAGGACTCCATCCAGGGACTCCAGGATCACGCCCTGAACCAAAGGCAGACGCTCAACCACTGATCCACCCGGGCGTCCCCCAAAAGGATTTTTATATGTCAAAGAAGACTTACAGGATCCTGGAGGTCTGGCTAATGTCAAGCTAAGGTTGCTTTTTGCCTCTAGGAAAGCATCAACATTAAGGTAGTCGTGAACTCCTTGAGGATTGTCATACTCTGCCTGTCTCCAGCATTTGTCAGTGAGCTCCAAGTTGTAAGGAAATTTAATTTTTTAAAAATTTTTATTTATTTATTCATGACAGACATACAGAGAGAGGCAGAGACATAGGCAGAGGGAGAAGCAGCTTCCCCTCAAGGAGCCTGATGTGGAACCCAATCCGATCCCGGGGCTCCAGGATCACACCCTGGGCCAAAGGCTGGCACTCAACCGCTGAGCCACCCAGGCGCCCCAGAAATTTAATTTTTAAAAAATATTTATTTATTTATTTATGAGAGAGAGAGAGAGAATGAGGCAGAGACACAGGCAGAGGGAGAAGCAGGCTCCATGCCGGGAGCCCGACACGGGACTCGATCCCGGGACTCCAGGATCGCGCCCTGGGCCAAAGGCAGGCGCTAAACCGCTGAGCCACCTAGGGATCCCCCCCCCTCAGAAATTTAATTTTTATCTACATTTCTTTTGCTTTCATTCTTCCCATCAAAATATATCAAGCTTTTCCTGTGCTGCTTCTATGTTTTGAATCAGAGTTAGCATAATTTTGCCAGCTTCAAGGTTATAAAGGAATCCATTGTTTCTTTTAGTCCTTGTACAGTTTCACTTTTAAAAATGTAGATCTCTGGCCCTTTTGAAATTTATCCTGATGTGTGTTGTGAGGAACAGATCTAATTTCAACTTTTTCCACATAGTTATCCACTTTTTTTTCTCCAATGGTTTGAGATACAACCTTCACCATATACTAAGTTTCTGTATGCATTTGGGTCTCTTCCTGGATTTTCTATCCTGCTCTGTTTGTCTATCCATGAATGTGCTAATACCACATTGTTGTAATTACAGGGGTTTTATAATATATTTTAATACCTGGTAGGGTCAATCGTGCCCCCCTACCATGGTCTTCTTTCTCAGAGTTTTCCTGTTTGTTCTTGTCTGATTATTCTTTTAAATAAGTTTTACAATCAATCTTTTTCTAATTCTTGATAAAAGCTTGATGGCACTATTGGGGAAGATGGTACTACATTTGTAAATTAACTTTGAAAGAATTGAAATCTTTAATATGGGAGTCTTCTGTCCAAAAACATTGCCCTTCCATTTGTTTGTGTTTACTTTTGTGTCTTTCTCTGTTTATAGTTTTCCTCCTATAAATTTTGCACATTTCTTGTCAAACTTATGCCTAGGTATTTTATTATTACTACTATTTGTTCTTATGCATAGGGTTTGTCTTTCTGTTCTTTTCTTCTAACTGGATACTGTTGAAGACTATTAATTTCTGTGTATTAATTTTATGTCATGCTACTTAACTAAATTCTTTCATTTCCATTGATTCTTAGGTAATCATATTATCATTAAATAGAGATAGTTTCTGGGATGCCTGGGTAGCTCAGCAGTTGTCTGCCTTGGGCTCAGTGTGTGATCCTGGGGTCCTGGGCTGGAGTTCCGCATCAAGCTCCCTGCGAGAAGCCTGCTTCTCCCTCTGCCTGTGCGTCTCTCATGAATAAATAAATGAAATCTTTAAAAAAAATTAGAGATAGTTTCCAATGCTCATGTCTCTAACTGGTATTGGCTCTGGCTCCAACATAAAGTTAAAGAGACTGAAGATAAGGACTTCCCCATCAGAATACTGTTCTCAGTACACTCCCTGACCAATTTTCTTTCCATATCCTTCCCCAACTGCAGTCTAGCTTTAACTACTCTGAGTTAATGCTAACCAAGGCTGCCAATAACCTTTTTGTAATTAAGTCCTGAGAACATTTCCTGCTCTCAGAGAATAAATACCCCTTTTTCTAATGTTCTCCTTCCATTGGCTTTTCCGGCAGCACATACTGATGTACGTATATACACACACACACACACACACAACCCAACCACTCCTCTGGTCCCCCACCAACCCCACTGACTGCAACTTTCAAGCTCATCCTCTGTCACTTCTCATTTTCAAGCCCCTTCTGATATTCTAGTCTTCCTAAGCCTTCCCAAATCCTTTCTTGGATTCAAATACCACTGACTCATGGTAACTCATGCCCCATGATGGTTCTAAATGACCTTCTGTCTTTGTTATATTTCTTATTGTAAGCAAGACACCTCCACCCACCTACTCCCCTGCCCACATACAGAAGTTACCAAAACTCATTATTTACCATCACGTAATGGTTGACATGAAAGGATTAAGTCTGCTGGTGCTAGGCTGGTGTAAACATCAGTGATAGGAACATGAAATGATAACTCTTTCTTTTTAAAAATTTATTTATTCATTTGAGAGAGAAAGACAGAGAGAGCACAAGGAGGGGCAGAGGCTGAGGGAGAGGGAGAAGCAGATTTCCTACTGAGCTGGGAGCCTGATGTAGGGCTTGATCCCAGGATCATGACCGGAGCTGAAGGCAGATACTTAACCATCTGAGCCACCCAAGTGCCCTGAAATGGTAATTCTTGATAACTCATGTGGAACTTCAGAAGAAAAACATGATTCTATACTAAGTGAGGAATTTAGAAATTTTAACAACAGACACAGCTCTCCTTTGAGTTCCAGATGGTGTGTCTCACTGCCTACTTGATACCTATTGAATGTCTCAAAGTCACCTCAAACTCAGTATATCCCAACCTCATAGTCTCTCACCATTCACCCCAGGTCCTTTCCCCCTTCTGAATCTCAGTAAATGATGCCACTATTGGCACCAGTTCTGCAAGGAAGAGTAAATTTTGTCTATTTTAAATCAACACACAGTGCAATTGACATGTGTGGATTTATGTAACCACTACCAAAATCAGGATACAGAACAGTTCCATCATCCAAAATCCTCCCTCACGCTATCCTCTTCAGTCACACCTTCCCTCTCCCCCAACCCTGGCAACCACTGATCTGTTCTATGTTCTTGTAGTTTTGTCTTTTTTTTTTTTAAATTATTTATTCTTGAGAGACACAGAGAGATGCAAAGACATAGGAGGAGGGTGAAGCTGGCTTCCCTCGGGAAGCCTGATGTGGGACTCATTCCTGGGGCTCTGGGATCATGCCCTGAGCTGAAGTGAAGGCAGACTCTCAACCACTGAGCCACCCAGGTGTCCCTATAATTTTGTCTTTTTCAAGAATGTCTTACAAATGGAATCAGACAGTCCCATGTATCCAACTGACTATGGGATATTTCCACTGGAATGTCTCACAGGTACCTTAGCTCAACATCATCACTCACCTTCTAAATTGGCCCTTCCCCCCATGTCTTCTCAGAATATACCATTGCCCAGCAGCCCAAGCTAGGGGTATCATACTTAGTTCTCTCTTCCCTTCATCCTCACTTCTAATTAGTCACTTAATCTTATTACTTATACTTCCTTTATATCTTTCCAATTAATCTTTTGATTTCCAAGTCCATTATCATTTTACCAATGGATTCAGGCAGTCATCTCTCACCTGGATTATTCCAACAGCTTTCTGGAATATTTTGCTCAAAAGTCCTATTGCCTTTGAGTCCACATCTATGCTGCAGTAGGAGTGATCATCCTAACAAACACAAAGTCTTGTCAAATCATCCCCCTGCTTAAAACTCTTGGGATCAATTTTAAACTCCTTAGATGACATTCGAGACTTTCCATAATACGGCTCCAGCTCTGTCTCAACCCATTGCTCCTGGTCTCACCCTACATGTCTCCCACACATATACTCTCACTTGCCCTGCTTCTTCTTTTAGTCTGGAGTGCCCTTCTCCTCTGATCCAACTAATTCCTGCTGTTCTTCAAATCTGTTTGGCTATAATCTCCTGGCTGGGCTAAGTGCTGTTATTTTTATTTCTTTAGGAGCCCTGAACTCTTCCCCTATATTTACCCCTAGTAGAGTAGTTCTCAGAATGGATCTGCAGACCCCTGTGTATCCCTGACCTTTTTAGAGGGTCCCTGAGGTCAAAATTATTTTCATAATGAAACTAAGATGTTATTTAGATTTTTTCATTGTGTTGAAACTTGCACTGATGGAGCAAAAACAATGGTGGATAAAACTGCTGGCCCTTGTCCCAAATCAAGGTGGTGGCACTAAACATCTAGAAATTGTTGTATTCTCCACAACTACTCATTCACAGAAAAAAAAAATCAGTGACTGGGTGATGGGCACTGAGGGGGCCACTTGATGGGATGAGCACTGGATGTTATGCTATATGTTGGCAAATCGAACTCCAATAAAAATATATATACAAAAAAATTTTTTTTAAATAAAACCAAGACAACAAAAACCAGTTTCACTTAAGAATGTCCCTGATGGGGCAGCCCAGGTGGCTCAGCAGTTTAGTGCCGCCTTCAGCCCAGAGTGTGATCCTGGAGACCCAGGATTGAGTCCCACTTCAGGCCCCCTGAATGGAGCCTGCTTCTCCCTCTGCCTGTGTCTCTGCCTCTCTCTCTCTCTCTCTGTGTCTCTCATGAATTAAAAAAAAAAGTCCTTGATGCAGTAAAAATTATTGATTTCATTAAATCATTATTCTTGAACATATGTCATTTTAACATTCTGTGTAAAAAATGCAAGGTATATGTATAAAGCTGGAAAGCATTTGATTTTTTAGATTATGAACCGTACTAGTAATTTGTTTCATAGTATAATTTCTTTTTACAGAAAAAATAATTTAAAAACTATAGTTATACAGATTTGAGTATCTGGCAGATATTTTCTAAAAAATGAACAGAACCTGTCCCTTTAAGGAAAATAACTGATGAATTCGTTACAAATGATAAAATCTAACCTTTGGATTTTACCTTTCAGGGTGAAAAAAAAACATAGCTTGATAGTGATCTAAATACTCACAGCCTTTCTGGTGAAATCAATATGGATATTTATGACTATGACTTTTTTATATTATATAATAAAATATGTCAACATATGGAAAGCTGAATAACTCAGCAAACCAGTATTTTCCAAATGCCTGATGCATGATGTTGTAAGTAGGAATAGGTAAAAGATCTATTCAAAGTTCAAGGTAGACTGATGGATATTTAAGTTTGTTGATAGGGTTTCAGACTCTCATTGTAACTAATCTTTAAGAAACAAACATTTGTAGTTTTGGTATAGTATAAAAGAAGTACCACATTTACCTGAAAAGATTGTTAAATACACTTCTCTATCTAAATCACTTCCGAGTAACTCTTTTGGGTCCCCTCCCTCTTTGGGAGCTTTGTACTGCCACTCAATAAATTTTGAAAAAAAAAAATTACTTCTCTGTGTGAGGCTGGATTTTCTTCATGTACTTCCATCAAAACAACATATTATAATACATTGAATGCAGAAGCAGATATCAGAATCTAGTTTTCTATTAAGCTGGACATTTAAAGAGATTTACAAAAACTCAAAGCGATGTCACTCTTAACAAAAGAATTTTCTATGTGTGTACTTATGCTTCTCATTAAGATTGCTTAAGCCTACTCTAAGTAATATCTCACTGATTACAACTAAAAGCTCTGGCCAGAATACATAAAGTAATTACCTGAGGTCACTGAAAAGTAATTGAGAATAGCCAGATAGTAGAGGGAAGTCAAAATTTGAAAGATGAGTGATATGGTGGTGAAGTTTCTGTGGGTTTTTTTTGCCTCCCATACCTCCCTACTTTAACCAGAGTGTGATCCAAATCCCAGACCTGGGCAGCAGATGCAGACAGAAACATTCTGAGAAATACTCACTTTCTGGTCAGAGAACTGGGAGGGATCACATATAAACAAAAAGTATGAGGGGACAAAGCAAGGAGCCAATGGAAAGATTAAATGAAAAAATTTCAAATCCAAAAGAAGGCAGAAAGGGGAAAAGAGAAAAACAAAACACAGAGAGAAGAAACAAAACAATAAAATTATAGGTCTAAATCCAGCTTGTCAATAATTATATCACATGTAAATGATCTAAGTATACCAAATTAAAGATAGAGATTGTCAGATTATATTTAACACGCTGTCTACAAGAAACTCACTTTATTTTTTTTTAAAGATTTTATTTATTTATTTGAGAGAGAGAGAGAGTGTGTGAGCATGAGTGAGGGGAAGGAGCAGAAGCAGAGAAAGAAGCAGACTCCCTGCTGAGCAAAGCAGGGCTGATCCCAGGAACCCCCCCCTCCCCCACCCCCCAGATCATGACCTGAGCTGAAGGCAGAGGTGCTTAACCAACTCAGCCAGGTTGTAATCCCAGGATCCTGGGATGGAGTCCCGAATTGGGCTCCTTGCAGGGAAGCCCTGCCTGTATCTCTGCCTCCCTCTCTCATGAATAAATAAATAAAATCTTTAAAAAAAAAAAAAAAAAAGGATAACATTAAGAGAATGAAAAGGCAAGCTACACAACTGAGAAGGTATTTGTAAGTAACATATCTGATAAAGGACTTGTATAAGTCTTATGGACTGAGTGTGTCCCCCCAAAATTCATAAGTTGACATCCTAACCCCCACTATTATTGTATCTGGAGATAGGGCCTGTGTGAAGGTGGTAAAGGTTTAATGAGGTCCTAAGCATGAATCCCAATCTTATAGACATGGTACCCTTATTACAAGAGGAAGAGTAGAGCTCTCTTTCTCCATTATGTGAGGACATGAAAAGGAAACCATCTATAAGCAAGGAAGAGAGCCCTCATCAAGATTTAAAACAGCTAGCACCCTGATCCTGAACTTTCCAGCCTCCAGAACTGTGAGAAATAAATTTATTTTGTTTGAGCTACTCAGTCTGTGGTATTTTGTTATGGTGGCTCAAGCAGACTAAGGCACCAGGATATATAAATAAGTGTCAAAACTCAACAATGAGAAAACAACACAATTAAAAATGGGCATCAGATTTAAAGACACCCCACCCAAGAAAATATGTGGATGGTAAATAAGCACATGATAAAAGGCTCAACATTATTAGTCATTAGGTAAATTCAGTTTAAAAATCACATCTATTAAAATGTCTGAAGTTGAAAGATTGATTTCAAAGTCTGGGAGTATTTGGTGAGGATGTGGAGCAACTAGAACTCTCATTTTGCTCATGGGAATGTGATATGGCAAAACCATGCTGGGAATTAGTGTAGTGGTTTTTTAAAAAGTTAAACATACAGCTACCACAGGACCCAGTCATTCCACACCTACCTTTGTTATCCGAGAGAAATAAAAGCTCATGTCCAACTTGTACATTCATAGCAATGGTACTTGTAATAGCTGAAGACTGTTAATCAACACAGTGGAGTATTCCACAATGCAAAGGAGTGAACTGTGACACACACAATAACATGGATAACTGAGAAAATTTATACTGAATGAAAGAGTAGGTACTGTCTGATTCCATTTACACAAAATTCTAAAAAATGCAAATGAATGAGAGTGTTCTGGGATGGAGGCAAGGGGAGTACAAAAGAACCTGAAAGAATGTTTGAGGGTAATTGGTGGGTTCATTATCTTGATTGTGATGATGGTTTTGTATGTGTATACACACACCCAAACTTAGCAAGTTGTATACTTTAAATATGTGCAATTTATTATATATCAATTATACCTGTTTTTATAAAGATGCTATTTTAAACTGTTTGAAAAAATGAAATAGGTAAGGGCATACCTTGTTTTATTGCATTCGCTTTATTGTGGTTCGCAAATATTGTAATTTTACAAATTGAAGGTTTTGAGCAACCCTGCACTGAACAAGCCTATTGGCACCGTTTTTCCAAAAACACTTGCTTACTTCATGTCTCTGTGCTGCATTTTGGTGATTCTTACAATATTTTAAAAATTTTCATTATTATATCTTTTATGGTGATCACCGATCAGAGACCTTTGATGTTACTATTAAAATTGTTTGGGGTCACCATGAACCCTACTCACCCACCTAGGACAGCGAGCCATCCTACAATGGTCCCTAAATGTTCAGGTGAAAGGAAGGAAGCCATCCTACAATGGTCCCTAAATGTTCAGGTGAAAGGAAGAGTGTATGTATCTCTCACTTTAAATGAAAAGCTTGAAATAATTAAGCTTAGTGAGGAAGGCATGTCAAAAACCAACACAGGCCGAGAGCTCAGTCTCTTGTGCCAAACAGTTGTAAATACAAAGGAAAAGTTCGTGAGGAAAATGAAAAGTGCTACTCCAGTGAACATATGAATGATAAGAAAGGAAAACTGTCTTATTGCTGATATGGAGGAATTTTTATTTTATTTTTTAAAGATTTTATTTATTTATTCATCAGAGGCACAGAGAGCAGGGGGAGAGAGAGAGAGGGGCAGAGACACAGGCAGAGGGAAAATCAGGCTCTGTGCAGGGAGCCCAATGTGGGACTCGATCCCAGGTCTCCAGGATCACACCCTGGGCCAAAGGCGGCCCTAAACCGCTGGGCCACCAGGGCTGCCCTGGAGGAAGTTTTAGTAGTCAGTTCTATGAAAGCTGAGAGAGGTGGAGAAGTTGCAGAAGAAAAGTTTGAAGCTAGCAGAGGTTGGTTCACGAGGTGTAAGGAAAGAAGTCATCTCCATGACATAAAAGTACAAGATGAAACAGCAAGTGCTAACATAGAAGCTGCAGCAAATTATCCAGATCTAGCTAAAATAATTAATTAAACATATGGCTATCATAAACAAATTTTCAGTATAGACAAAACAGCCGTTTATTGGAAGAAGATGCCATCTAGAACTTCCATGGGTAGAAAGGAAAAGTCAATGTCTGGCTTTAAATATTCAAAGGACAAGCTGACTCTCTTGTTAGGGGTAATGCAGCTTTAGGTTGAAGCCAGCACTCAAGGACCACTCTGAAGATCCTCTGGCCCTGAAGAATTATGCTGCAACTACTCTGCCCACACTCTATAAATGGAAAAACAAAGCCTGGATGACAGCATATCTGTTTACAACGTGGTCTACAGAATATTTTAAGCCCACGGTTGAGACCTACTGCTCAGAAAAAAAGATTCCTTTCAAAATACTACTGCTCACTGATGATGCACCTGGTCACCCAAGGGCTCTGATGGAGATGGTCAATGAGATTCATGTTGTTCTCTTAAAAAAAAAAAGATTTTATTTATTCATGAGAGACACAGAGAGAGAGGCAGAGACACAGGCAGAGGGAGAAGCAGGCTCCTCACGGGGAGCCTGATGAGGAACTCGATCCCAGGACCACAGGATCTTGGCCTGAGTCAAAGGCAGACGCGCTCAACCGCTGAGTCACCCAGGCATCCCTCATGTTATTTTCTTTCTTTCTTTCTTTCTTTCTTTCTTTCTTTCTTTCTTTCTTTCTTTCTTTCTTTCTTTCTCCTCATGTTGTTTTCATGCTTGCTGACACAACATCCATTCTGAGGCCCATGAATCAAGGAGTCATTTGTCTTTCAAGTCTTATTATTTAAGAAATAACATTTCATAAGGCTATAGCTGCCATAGACAGTGATTCTTCTAGTGGATCTGAGAAAAGCAAGTTGAAAACCTTCTGGAAAGGATTCACCATGTTAGATGTCATCAGGAACATTTGTGATTCCTGGGAAGATGTAAAAATATCAACATGAACAGGAGTTGATTCCAATCCTTATGGATGAATTTGAGAGATCCAAGACTTCAGTGGAGCAAGTCCCTGCAGATGTAGTAGAAACCAAACTTACAATATCTCCAAGGTATGCCTGTATAAATCTGCGAAATATGTACAGAATCTGTATGCTGAGAGGGACAAAACACCAATGAAGGAAATCAAGGCACTAAATAAATGGAGAGATGTACTATATTCATGGATGGGAAGACTCAGCATTGTTAACATGCCAGTTCTATCCAAATTGATCTACAATTTAATGCAATCCAAATAAAAATCCCAGTATAGGGATGCCTGGGTGGCTTAGCAGTTGAGTGGCAGACACTCAGATGTGCCATGTGTTCACAAAATATGTAATACCTAGAAGAAAAAAGAGATGTCAAGGCAATAAGTATAAACCCTTTTTAAAAATATTTTTATTTTGATATTTCAGTTACAGAAAACTTAAAAGAATGGTAAAAATAAAACTCTTTGCCCAGATGCCTCATATGTGATCATTTTAAACATATACTTTATCATTGTCTTTTTCCTTATATATGTATTCTTATACGTGTGTGTATAATACACATACATATTATGCATATATCTTGCCATATATACATGTGTACGCACATAATTTTTTAAACTACTACTGGGATTTTTTTAAAGATTTATTTATTTTTTAATGAGAGAGAGAGAGAGAGGCAGAGACACAGGCAGAAGGAGAAGCAGGCTCCCCACATGGAGCCCAATGTAGGACTCAACCCCGGATCCCGGGATCATGGCACATTGTTAAATATTCTACACCATTTTAAAAAAACTGTGTCATAGTCTATAATAAAAGGTTGTTCAGTTTATTTAACAAATCAGCTATTGTTAGATATTTACATTTGTGTTTCCCTGAATTTCATCCTTATTCATCCTTTACCTCATATTCTTGCTGCCTTCTGAATGTTTCAGACCTCTCCCTCTACTTCCACCCTGGGACTGAGTAAAGCTTTTCATTCCTGGGCCTTTGATGGCAATACTGGGGACAGGATGAGCCGAGACCAGGGGCCTCTATTCATTTCATGAAGCCCACTTTGTTTGGCCTGCATGGTGTTTTGTTTTGTCTTGTCTTGTTTAAGTAGGCTCCATATCCAGCATGAAGCCCAACGTGTGGCTTGAACTCAGGACTCTGAGATCAAGACCTGAGCTGAGGTCAAGAGTTGGACACTTAACTGACTGAGCCACCCAGGCGCCCTGTGGCATGGTGTTTTTGAGTGTTTGAATTTATTGCCACGCTTTAAAAATGAGAAGATTTCACTTGAAAATCTGAATTCTTGGCTTTCTTGAAACATCAGATCTGGCAACATGGGCACACATTTTGGCATGGTTATCACGCGTGGAGTCCAGCTGCTCTCTGTAGATGAGGATTAGGTTCTCTGACAGCCCAACTGTCTTTACTTACTTGTTTGCTCGCCCCTGTATGCATCCAACCTCATGCAGGGCTCTAAAGACCCAGATCTGGGAACGCCCTCACTGAACACAAGAGCTTGACTTGTGATAGAAGGCAGTATAGTTTAGAGGAAGAAAGTCCTGGACTTGAGCCAGGAGAGAGAAATTTTAGTCAGTTGGGCCGATGCAGGCTCTAATTTGCCCATCTGTTAAATGATCTAGATGGGTGATTCTTAACCAGAAGATGAGAAGAAGGGTCATAATGTTAAAATAAGTAAAGGTGGGTCTAGCTTTATTCCCTAAATGATCTGATGTTCTCCTGCTTGAGAATGGCTAGCTTACTTATTGAAATCATCTGCAAATTCAAATGATAACTATCACGTGAGGTTAAGAGCCCAGGTTCTGGATTTGAATACCAGCTCTTCCATTTCTGTGGTGTGTGAACTTGGCCAAGCAACTGTACCTCTCTGAGCCTAGTATTTTATGTCGGACCTGAGAAAGTAGGAAGTAAGATAACAGTTTCCATTTGAAATCCCACTTTAATATGACATTAAATCAGATGATGTGTATAAAACATTTATGATTCTGTGGCAGAAGGTAAAGATTCTGTATAAACATTGGTTACTTTTACTACCTGATTTGTAAAGTTGTTGTGAGGATTCAGTGAGATAATACAGTAAAGTGTTTTAGCGAAGAGCCATGTACACAGTGTTCAGGAAATGGTTACTTATAATTTTATCCATAAAAACTCCAAAACGATTCATTGATTTATCATTGTGGAAGATGGTAAAAAGAGCTCAGTGGTGGTTGATGGGGCTTAGGGAAGTAAAGGCAAAGCTCTCACATAGGTTTGAGTCTGAAGTCTGGAAACTAGGAGGCTAGGGAGCAAGGGGCAAAAGAAGGAGATGAGGAGTGCCTGTTTGACGTGATAGATTCGAAGACTCGTAGAAATTGGGATGCCTTTTGGGGGAGACAGAGATGTTTAGACAGAACTAAAGGCTGTCAATGCAGAGAAAGATGGCTGGTTGTCATCGTTGTTTCCCTTTTGTGTAGAAATAAAAGTCCTGGGATTTTATTTTATTATTTTTAAAGATTTTATTTATTTATGAAAGACACACAGAGATAGAGGCAGAGACACAGGCAGAGGGAGAAGCAGGCTTCATGCCAGGAGCCAGATGTGGGACTCTGGGATCACGACCTGAGCCGAAGGCAGGCACTAAACTGCTGAGCCACCCAGGGATCCCCAAAGTCCTGGGATTTTTATTTTATTTTATTTTTTAAAGATTTTATTTATTCATGAGAGACACACAGAGAGAGAGAGAGACACAGGCAGAGGGAGAAGCAGGCTTCATGCAGGGAGCCCGACGCGGGACTCCATCCCAGGGACTCCAGGATTGTGCCCTGGGCCAAAGGCAGGCACCAAACTGCCGAGCCACCCAGGGATCCCCGGAAAAAAATAATTTAAAAGAGACAGTATCAAGTGTGTGCACAAGTGGTAGGAATATGTTAGTATAGTTTGAGTGTCTACTAAAGCTAAACACACGCCTTCTGACCACCAATTCCACTCTAGGATATATCCATATGTTTATCGAAGAAATGCACAAGGATATTCATAAAACCAGAATAACCTCAAGCTGGAAAATATCCAGTTTGAGGCATAGTCACACAATGGAAAGCATACAGAAATGAAAACAATGAAACAAACTATTCCCACGTGCAAAGTGAAAGTCACAAGAGTGATGTTAAGGAAAAAGAAGCCAAACACACAGTACGTGCTATGTAGGTTGAAACAGATAAAAATAATGTACACTGCTGGAAATCCAGATAAGTGAAACTTTCAGAGGGGGATGGTATGGCAGGAAAAGAACATGCAGGGGACACCTGGGGGATGGTGGTGGCTAATGTTTGGTCTCTTGAACTGAGTACTTGTTTTACTGGTGTGTTAACTTTGTGTCAAGTCATTGAACTGCACCCTAATGATTTGTGGACTTCTCTGTATTTATATTTCAATAAAACGTTTACTTAACAAACACTGAGCAGTGTATCCGTGGAGCCAGAAGCATGGGCTTTGGGGACAGACAGATCCGGGGCTCTACACTCTGACCCTTGTGACAGACAAGTAGCTTCAGAGCTCTCAGCCTGCTTTCTTCTCTGTAAAAGGGAACATTTTGTCTATCAAGATGCAATGAGTTGAGGCCCCTGTGACTTAGGCAGGGCCTGGCACAGGTCTGCCGGTCTCCTGTGGGACCCAACTCCTGACACTGCTGCCTCATTTTCTCCAGCCCTGAGTGTGGTTTCTACCGGATTTGCTAACAAGTAAGGGGGCGGGGCTTGGGGGCTCCTCACCCCGGATGGGAGACACAAAGGCCACACTTTGCTGGGGCTCGAATTCCCCAGGTGGAATTCCTGAGGCTTACAGATTGTAACATTCCTACAGCTCTCTCAAGGACTTCCTCTATTGCTCTTGTTGGTGTCACTCCTCAAGATGTATTTGCAATGACCTCCTGAGCATGAGGCCCAGTGATACATATCTGAAGGGCTTCAAGACCGATTTTAAAAAAGATTTTATTTATTCATGAGAGACACAGAGACACAGGCTGAGGGAGAAGCAGGCTCCCTGCAGTGAGCTCTATGCGGACTTGATTCCAGGACCCTAGGATCACGACCTGAGCCAGAGAGGCAGATGTTCAACCACTGAGCCACCCAGGTGCCCCTCAAAGCTGATGTTTTACTAAGAATTAGTAAATAACCTTATTTTAGCAGCACCTAGCCCCCTCAAGGTCTTGAAAGCTTTACTTCCAAATTCCTTAGAGACTTACTATCGTTAGCACCGCCCCCTCCCCAAACTAGAAGGTTTAATTTAATCAGACACTCCCCACAAACACAAGTGCAACATTTCCAGCCCACAGGTCCTGTCCCCCTGCTATATATAATAAAGCACCTTCTTCCATCAAAAACATCTCCAGAATTCTTTCTCCAGGGGCGGCTGGGTGGCTCAGTCAGTTAAGTGACTTCTGCTGGGGTCATGATCTTGGGGTCCTGGGATCCAGCCCGGGGAGGGCTCCCTGCTCTGCCCCTCCCCCCAGTTCGCGCCCTCTCTCTCTCTCTCTCTCTCTCTCTCAAATAAATAAATAAAATCTTATTTTAAAAAATTCTTTCTCCACCCCTCCTCCTGGCCCACAGCACATCAACCCCCAGGGTGGAGCCAGGTGCTTCCCGCCTCCACGCGGGAGACAACCCTCGGCGCATCCCACGTTTAGATCTCCTAAAGGAACCCCCCCTGGGGAGCCCCGCCCAAAGTATCTCCGGCCCCGGCACTAAAGGAGAGCCACCAGAGCTTGGCCACCAGGCTCTCCCGGACGGATTTGCGAATGCCTTAACCGAAAAAGCAACGAGGCAGCGCCGCTTACTGGCGAGAAAAACCGCGCGCGGACACCGCACTACTGCGCACGCGCACCGCCCCGAGCCCAGCTACGGAAAGCCCGCGCGCAGGCCTTGGGGGCGGAGCCCAGGACAAAGACTTCCCTTCCCGCCACCCTTTGCGGCCCATTCGGCCCGCTCTAGCGAAGCCTTGAACTACGTTTCCCAGAATCCGCGGAGGCCCTGGCCTTCCGGTAGCGTCGCCGGAAGCGGTGACTAGATCTGGCTGGGCCACAGAGGCGGGCTTGGTCACTATGGAGGAGATAGGCATCTTGGTGGAGAAAGCTCAGGTCCGGTGGGGCCAGGCTCGTGGGGAGAGGGCGAGGCCGACCGGAGTGGGGTGCTGAGCGACTGCGGGAATTCCGGCCCGGGTCCGGCTGGTTCTGGAGGCCTCGGTGGGGAGCTCTGTGTCGCCCCGAGGCCTGGCTCGGTGGCTGAAGGATGTTAGGAGGGCAGAAAGGCTCAGAACGCGCCGCTGCAGGAATGAGTGATGTTACAGGTTCTTCGGCACGGAAGGATTTCGAGGGCTAGCTAGGAGTGCTTAATGACATCGGGGCCCGGCGGGGCTGCGGATGGGTCGGGGTGTGAGTGATAGATGGGGCTTGGGCCAAATGATGTCTCAGGCTGGGCCGGGGAGCTGACTGATGATCGGGGCTTGGCTGGTGTTGGGAGGCTCCGCAGTATCTGATCTAGCCGAGTGGTGTTTGGGGCCTACATAGGGAACCGGATGACATAAAGACCTAATGTGAGTTTGGGTTGTGTGACATGAGGGATCTTTTGGGGAAAACTGGGTAATGTGAGAATGTTTGAGGTTGACTTTAACAGCCTATAATAAGACAGCCGTGTGATATTAGGAACTTGTTGGGGGGGGGCCATTGGGGTCCAGTAAAGAGTTGATATGACCTTAGTTGGGAGTCAGGTGACATTGGGGTTATGTTACAAGTGGCATATGATAGTAAAACATCTGTTTGGGAGGCTAGTTGACCCTCTTAGGGCCTGGGTGGCATCAGGAGCCTATTTAGGGGGCTGAGAGGCTTGCAGGATCTATTTAGAGGGGCTGAATGATGTCAGGAGGCTGTTGGGGGCTGAGAGGTTCATGGTGGAGTGGGGAGGATGCTTTAGATTCTATCATGAGGGGATGCTCTTCTTCCAACCAGAGTTTTCTCCCTTGTTCTAGGATGAGATCCCAGCACTGTCTGTGTCACGGCCCCAGACTGGCCTTTCCTTCCTGGGGCCTGAGCCTGAGGACCTGGAGGACCTGTACAGCCGCTACAAGGTAGAGTCAGCCCCAACCCGGACTCCCTCCGCCTTCTACAACCACCTGGCTCAGCAGGGCCAAAGCCAACCCTCTACCTTTTGCCTCTCCGCTCACAGAAGCTGCAGCAAGAGCTGGAATTCCTGGAGGTGCAGGAGGAGTACATCAAGGATGAGCAGAAGAACCTGAAGAAGGAATTCCTCCATGCTCAGGAGGAGGTGAAGCGAATCCAGAGCATCCCACTGGTCATCGGGCAGTTTTTGGAGGCTGTGGATCAGAATACAGCTATTGTGGGCTCCACCACAGGTGTGTGGGTGCCTGGGTAGGGACACCTCATTCACTCATCTGTTCATTCAACGTCTGTTAACTGTTTCCTGTCCTGGACTGGGAAGTGTGTTGGGGTCTTAGAAGAGCAAACAAGGGAGGGCAATGTAATGGTGTTTTTCTAACTCTAATAACAAAAGTAGACATATGTTTTACATACTCTCTCTACACATGTGTATGTATTTTGTATGTGTTCGTGTATATGTATGAACCTACATGTACGGTTAAGTTTAAAGCAACACAGGTTTGAACTGTATGGGTCTTCTTATACACAGATTTTTTTTGGATGAATACAGTATAATACTTAAATGTATTTTCTCTTCCTTATTGATTTGCTCAATGACACTTTCTTTTTCTAGCTTGCTTGATTGTAAGAATACAGTATATAATATGTAAAACATACAAAACACATGTTAATTGACTGTTTATGGTATTGGTAAGGCTTCTGGTCACCAGTGGACTATTAGTAGTTGAGTTTTTGGGGAGTCAAGTTATGTGTGGGTTTTTAGTTGCATGGGGTGTTGGCACCACTAAACCCTGCGTTGTTCAAAGGTCAACTGCATACATAGCCACGCATACACTAAGTATATATTGAAAGTTTCGTCAAATGATAGTTGGCCTTATTACGTGTGACAGATTCTGGTGTTTTCCATTCTGTTCTAGTCTGTTTTTGTTTTAAACAGTGTTCTGGATATGACCCTCTAAGTTGATTTCATGGCAGTTACTGGGTTGGGACCTGCAGTTTGAAACTGAGTAAAGTGTGAAGAGACTAGGCTCTGGTAGGACTCCGTATATGGTAGCTGTTGTTGTTAACATGGGTTCAGGCCCTGTGCTCAGGATGGTTGTTGTGTCTGTGCATTATCTGTCATTTCCTGTTTCTGGCCTCTGTGACTGGGCCTGGAAATGGACTGATAGGCTGGAGGTGAGGTGGTGAAGGGAGGGAGATACTCAGGATAAGGCTTGTGTCTTTGACCTGTAGGACTTAGGGGGACAGTGGGACTATCCCTGAGATGCTGACATGGGGAGAAGAGTAGGTTTGGAGGGAGACAGTAAGGGCAGTCTAGGACTTCACAGGGAGGGGTCCGGGTGGATGCCAGACAGCCGGGTGTGAAGGTCAGGAGAGAGTAGAAGGTGGATGGGGGCAGGGAGCCTGGAGGCTGGACGAGCAGGGAGGACTCTGGTGCAGAGACCTCAATGGGAGCGGAAGGGTGTATCAGGCTGGGTCTGTGGGGAGGAGAGGAGATTGGTTGGAGACATTCAGGAGGCTAGCTGGAAGAGCATAGTGACTGAGGAGCTGTGGTGTGGAGGGGAGAAAGGTCCAACATGAGGCTTGGGACTCTGGCTGGTGACTAGGGACCATGGGGCTCCCTGAGACAGGGCCCCAGGAGAAGCAGCACGATTTGAGAAAAGATACTGAGACCACACTGGGACAGTGAGTGAG
The DNA here is from genome assembly GCF_018345385.1 of Vulpes lagopus. NCBI lineage: Eukaryota > Metazoa > Chordata > Mammalia > Carnivora > Canidae > Vulpes > Vulpes lagopus. The sequence continues at coordinate 170,124,005 of NC_054825.1, read as the reverse complement.
AAGAGACCCTGGGGACATGCCGGAGGAGCAGGGGAGGCATTCCAGGAGGCTGCTGGTCACCTGGGGCTAGACAGTCCGGGGTAGAGATAGACAAGGGAGCTGTTGTCTTGAATGTGGGGGATGGACCAGAGGAGGCAAGACTAGAGACTGAGGGCTGTTCGGAGTCTGAGTAAAAGGGACTGGTAGCCTAGAGTGTATGACTGTGAGGTTTGGGGACAGAGACAGGTTGGAGGTTCTGGTACTTCTCACTTTCCCTGCTCCCTGCCTGTCTCCCAAAGGCTCCAACTACTACGTGCGCATCCTGAGCACCATTGACCGGGAGCTGCTCAAGCCGAACGCGTCTGTGGCCCTCCACAAGCACAGCAACGCCCTGGTGGATGTGCTGCCTCCTGAGGCTGACAGCAGTATCATGATGCTCACCTCAGGTGAGAGGGGAGCCCAGGGCCAGGGGGAGGCCTGAGGGGACCCTGTAGGCCAGATTGGGAGCCCCAGCTCTGCTCTCCTACCAGACCAGAAGCCAGACGTGATGTATGCAGACATCGGGGGCATGGACATCCAGAAGCAGGAGGTGCGGGAGGCCGTGGAGCTTCCACTTACACACTTTGAGCTCTATAAGCAGGTGAGGAGCTGAAAGTGGTACGGAAAGGAAAGCCACTGCCCCCTCCACGCCCACCCTCGTGTTTCAAGTTGGTGAAAGGACTCCCTGCCTTATCCTTCACCTCTGCATTTCAGATCGGCATCGACCCTCCCCGAGGCGTCCTAATGTACGGCCCTCCTGGCTGCGGGAAGACCATGTTAGCAAAGGCTGTGGCTCATCACACGACAGGTGAGCCCTTGGTTCTTCCCTGGGGCTCTGACCTTCTGGGCTCTCATAACCTTGCTCCCTACTTTCTGATCTTGCCCCGGAAGTGGTGAGGTGAGATGATTAGAACAGGAGCCATGGTGTCAAAGCCCTGGTGTGCCTCTTACTGGCAGTGCCATCCTAGGGAGGTGGCTTCACTTCCTCCTGTCTCCATTCTCTGTCTAACAAGACTTGCTTCACAGTGGGTTGTCACCCATTAGTGTGAGTTCAAATTCATGGGTTGCAATCAGCATTTAAAGCAATGAAACAAAACATCAGTGTCCATCCCACGTAGTAAGAGCTCTTATTGCTTTGTGAAACTTGTTGCATGCACATATGCTTGTGGTTGTTTACACACATATTTCTTACTGTAGATTCCAGACAAAAACATCTGAAAGTCACCATATTACTGTTTGTAAAGCCTGAGGATCGGGCTCAGCACATCTTAAATCTCAGCATGTGTGAGGCAGGGAGCAGTAGAAGGCAGTGGTCAGACAGTGTTTTCTGGGCTGGGCTGACTGGGATTGAAATCTGGCTCCCCTGCAACTGCTTACAGAAGTTAGTTTATGTAACCACTCAATAAGTTAGTCTCTCTGTGACTCCTGTTTCTTCTCTATCTGGGTTATTCGGAGGATTAAATCAATATAAAGCTTCTAAAACCATACCTGGCACGTAGAGTGAACAATAAATGTTAGTCATGGTCATGAGCATTCATTTGCTTAGCGGTTCATGGACTTCTGCTCTGCCAGGCCCTGAGCTGCTCAGACATGTCCCCTGTGTTGGAGAATTTCCCGGTGTGGCTGGAGGAAAAAAAAAAAAAAACACTTAGAATTCAGTCATTGAGTTAATATTGAGTACCTAATGTGTGCCACACCATGTTCTGGAGACACAGCAGTGAACAGAACAAAGTCTCTCCTTTCTTTGTGGAAGTGATGTTTTAGTTGGGGAAGTCCTTGAACAGGTAATAGATTATGTATCATGTGGTTCTAAATGCGTGACGAGATGAAGCAGGGCAAGGGGATAGAGAATAGTGGGGGCTGCCACTTTTTATGGTAGAATGAGGGGTGGTCAGGGAAGACTTTTAAGAGGTGACATTCACATAAAGACTTGAGGTACTGAGTCACATGGATGTCTGGAGGAGGAAGTTTGTTGGACTCAGGGACTGTCTGGTTAGGTGGGAATGCACCCCATGGTCCAGGAATAACAAGGAGGCTCCTGTAGCTGAAGTGAGTGAGCAAGGGGGCTCACAGAGGTAAGGCTGAGTGGGAGCAGCCTGCAAAGTAGCAAATGCCCCGGGGAAGCAGGAAGGATTGGGGGATCACCCTCACAAGAGGGCGTGCTGGTCCCTTCTACCTCCACCTCTCAGGTAGGTCTTCCCAGAAGAAGTGAGGTGTAAGCAATCTGTCAGGCACACAGTTGGGAGGGGACATCCAGGACATGGGGCACAGGATGTGCCAAGGCCTGGGGTAGGAAAGAACCTTTGATTCAGCGAATCATGAGTAGACCATGACGATATTACGTGAGGGTAGGGACCTTCCACATTTGTCCTTTGCTACCTTTCCACTGCCTGCCCAGTAACTGCACTGTGGTACTTTCTTAGCACACGGGGGGCTGGCTGAAGGAGGGCTGTGCTTGGAAGGTTCAGGAGGTGAGGCTGAAGAACTCAGAAAGGCTGTGAATATAGTCTTAGCACTAATCTCAGGGATTTTGCACACTGCCCTGAGAGCAGGGTGGTTTTGGAAAGGCAGGGCTCACTAGAAATACAATGCAAGCCACATATATAATTCAAGAAGTTTAAGTACCCATTAAAAAAATAAGTTAGAATAAGTAGACAAACAATGTATTTAGCAAGTATACTCCAAATATATTAACATGTAATAGAAAATTACTCAAAATACTATTAACATGTAGCAAATAGAAAATTTGAGATTTTTTCCCATTGTTTTACTCTAGTAAAATATATGTAACAAAATTTATCGTTTTAACCAATTTTTAAGTACAATTCAGTGGCATTCAGAACATTCACAATGCTGTGCAACCTCCACCACTTTCCATTTCCAGAACTTGTTCATCATCCCATTAAACACTAACTCCGTGTTTCTCCACACTCCCTCGCCCCCAAGCCCCCGATAACCTCTATTCTGCTTGCAGTGGTTATAAATTTAGCTATCATATAGAAGTATCTCAGATAAGTAGATGACCCTACATTTGACTGGCTTTTTCACTTAGGCAGTTGTCTTCAGGGCTCATCCATGTTGGAGCAGGTGTCAAAATATAATCCCATTTTCAGGCCAAATAATATTCCATTGTATGTATATACCATGTTTTACTTATCTGGATGTTTATTGATGGACATTTATTGAGACATTCTACACTAGGGGATCCCTGGGTGGCTCAGCGGTTTGGTGCCTGCCTTCAGCGCAGGGCGTGGTCCTGGGGTCCCGGGATTGAGTCCCACAGCGGGCTCCTTGCATGGAGCCTGCTTCTCCCTCTGCCTGTGTCTGTCTGTCTGTCTCTCTCTCTATGTGTGTGTCTCTCATGAATAAATGAATAAAGTCTTAAAAAAAAAAAAGATTTTACACTTAATTTTACTAAGTTTCTGGAAGTCTGGTATTTCACAGTGACAGCCTATCTCATTTTGGACCAGTCACATTTCAGTTCCTCAGCAGCCACATGTGGCCAGTGGCCATCACATTAGAGAAGTAGTGGAATTAGCCTTTTGAGATTTTAAATTTTTATTTTCTTTTTACTTATTTGAGAGAGCATGAGCAGGGGGATAAGGAGAAACAGAGTCCCTGCTGAGCAGGGAGCCCAATGTGGGGCTCTATCCCAGGACCCTAGGATCATGCCCTGAGCTGAAGGCAGACACTTAACCGACTGAGCCACCCAGGCATCCTTCAGATTAGCTTTTTGAAAGATTATTTTGGCAGATAGAAGTGAACTTGGAGGCAAGAGAAATCTGACAGCCAATTAGTAGACTTTGCACTGAGCCGGAGGACTGACAGTTATAGCTTTGGGCAGAGGCTTTGGCAGGGTGGGTTGGGGAGAGAAGGGTAGACTTGAGGCAGAAGTGACAGGATTTATTTGCTAACTATAAGATGTTGGCAAGTGGGAGGAGTCAGGAGCAACTTCCATCTTCTCACTTGGGCCAGATTAGGGGAAACAGATTGGTGTGGGGGTAGATGGATTGAGTATGGGACATAACTAATTCAATGACCAGGAAGTAGAAGTCTTCACTGAAACACAGTATGAGAGACTAGGAGGACGGGGAAGGGGTTGGGGGGACAGAGCACCACAGCAGCAGAATGGGGAGGCAGACGGGAGCCAGAGTCAGATGGGAGGTTTCAGGGACTAGGATTTCATGGGTAATGGTTTGAACACCGGCAGAACAGCCCAGGGAACGTGTGGCCAAAGCCAACACTGAGATGTGTTTAGATACCCGGAGGTTTGGGGTTGAACAAGCCCCTAGGTGATGTACGTATCAGAGAGGAAGGACACCTTGAGCCAGGTGTTGGTTCTGGATTTTAGTGCTTGTCAGGGCAGGACTGCAACTTGCACAGCTCCTAGTTAGGACATAAGGTCTGCATAATGGACTGTGTGTTTCCCTTCTCAGTGGTAGCTAAAAGGAGGGTTCTGGAGGGTTGCTCCATGCAACACAAGGCCACATCTAGTTAAAGAATAGGTTAGACTTAAAGAAGTAAGTTCAAAAGGAGAGGCCCAGAACAAGCCTTTCTTCAGCCACATTGTCACTTGTTGATCATGTCAGAATATGTGCCTGTGGTCCCTGATCTTGCATGATGTTCAGAAGTGGATCCTTTTCCATCCTGAGCGGAATTCCAAGTGGAACTCACTCTTGGTGAGGTAGTTAGTATGATGTCTCAGTGTATAGACAGCCTATCTTTTTTTTCTCTTATTTTTTTCCAACACTCTGGAAATCCAGGGTTTTTGTTTTGTCTATGTTGGATTCCATGAACGTCTCTTGCTGTTCTCTATATGGGAATATTGAAGTACAGACGCATTTTTAAAAATAATTTCCTGATTTTTAAATGTTGGGCCAAGAACTGACGCATTTGTTGTAGGATTCATGATTTGGGCTGCTGGGTTGTGGAGTACAGGCAGATGACTGGTCCTCCCAGCAGGATCTGAGACCCATCCCCAGGGCACGAGAGAATGACCTGGCTTCTTGGAGTGGGTGTTCAAAGATGTCTCCAGGGAATTCTCAGTTTCATTAAAGCAATATGGGCCTTATGGGAGGCCCTTCCTCATCTAACCCTTGTCATCCTGCCATCAGCTGCATTTATCCGGGTCGTGGGCTCAGAGTTTGTCCAGAAGTACCTGGGCGAGGGCCCTCGCATGGTCCGGGACGTGTTCCGCCTGGCCAAGGAGAATGCACCTGCTATCATCTTCATAGATGAGATCGATGCCATTGCCACCAAGAGATTTGATGCCCAGACAGGAGGTGAGTGATACCTAAGCAGGGCCTGGGGTCTTGGGCAGGCTTGTATGCAATGCCTTGGACTGACCATGTTGCACTCTGCAGCCGACAGGGAGGTTCAGAGAATCCTGCTGGAGCTACTGAATCAAATGGATGGATTTGACCAGAACGTTAATGTCAAGGTTCGGGGGTCAGGATGGCAAGGGGAAGTGTAGTGTGGGAGTCAGGGAAAGATGGAGGCTGGCATGAGAGGGAACACATATCGTGACAGGAAGGAGGGTGTAGTGGGGACAGAGGTCTGAGCTGGCATGTCCCCAATGCCAGGTGATCATGGCCACAAACAGAGCAGACACATTGGATCCTGCCCTGCTGCGGCCCGGACGTCTTGATCGTAAAATTGAATTTCCGCTCCCTGACCGCCGCCAGAAGAGGTTAATTTTTTCCACTATCACCAGCAAGATGAACCTCTCGGAGGAGGTTGACTTGGAAGATTGTATCCTGCTCTGGAAGTGAGGGGAGGGTCCTGTTTGGGAATGTGGATTGGATTTTCATCTCCATCTCTGCCTTCATTGGGACCCAACTTGTAAGGTCGGGAGACTCCAGGGATGGGAGTGGTGATAAATATAGCTCAAGGATGACTTCTGGTTCTAGGCATTTATTTCCTTAATCACCTGCTGCAGATGTGGCCCGGCCAGATAAGATTTCAGGAGCTGATATCAACTCCATCTGTCAGGAGGTGAGTGAGGGAGGGTTTTTCTCTGGATCCAGGCAGGGGGTGCATGAAGACTCTTCCCCTTTGAGACCACTCTGCTGCACCCCTCATGTCCCACATTGCCTCCCTGGGGCTTGGGGCCAGTTCTCTTCCTCCACCATCACTAGGGCTTGGGAGTAGATTTTCATTCTCATCCCTCAACAGAGTGGAATGCTGGCCGTCCGTGAGAACCGCTACATTGTTCTGGCAAAGGACTTTGAAAAAGCATACAAGACTGTCATCAAGAAGGACGAGCAGGAGCATGAGTTTTATAAGTGACCCAGACCTTGTGGTGTGAGGGGAGAGGAGGGAAGGGGACTTCTCTCACCTCCCCAACCGCTGTCCCAAAACCTAGTGTTGTTTTTTCTTTACCCATGATTGGTTTACTCAATAAAGATAAAAGATTGAATCTGTTTAATTTCTTCCTAAAAGTGTAACTCCTTTGGAGGAAACTGGGCTGTGAATAGGATGGTGTGTCCCCTCCTGCTCTCCTGACAGATGAGTGGGTGACGTGCAGGGCCTGGGTTATGGTTTGAGAGCGAAGCAAAGAATTCATATCAAATGACTTTAGAAATTTGGGGAAAAGAACGGAAATTGAACCTCAAGTCGCAGCCCTTGACCACAAGATAAAGCCCCCGCACATCTCCCCACCATTTGAGTCTTTGGTGATTCCTGCCTTCTTCACATGCAGAGAGAAGTTCAAGGACAAGGAGATAGCCCCGCAGAGTCCCCAAGAGTAGGGATGAGGGTTGCAAGAAGTAGGTTGGATGGCTGGGTTTTGTGAATGTCTCTGGCTCTTCTCCATATGGTTTTGTTAGGGCACAAATGTGTTTGGTTGGACCCAATGCCATTCTCTCTTGAGGTCTCTGCTGAGACACCTTTCCCTCTGGGGAGACTTCCCTGACGCCCCAAGTTGGGAAGGAACCCTTCTGTGCTCCACTGGAACCATGTGCATGCTCTGCTTGGCACTTCTCATATCACCTTAGACATTCTCACATGCTTGCCGGTCACTCTTCCGAACTCAAGGGATTGCAGCTTCATCACAGTTCAAGTCCCAGTGCCTACACATGGTAGATACTCACTTAATATTTCTTGAACAAACACAACAAATGTCACTATATATTTGGAGGTGAGACAGGAAGAAATATAAGAAAAGTGTAAGTACAGTCACAGGTCCTTGAGGAGATGGTGATTCCTCTGCAGATGAGCATGGCTGGTTAAGTGGAGAGGTTAACCTTTCCTCCTCCCTGGAACCTCACTAAAATAATAGTAATGAGATAAGAGAGTACTCACAAGGACACAGGAAGAGAGGATATAGTAGCAACACAGTTTTGGGGAGAGGCAGAAAACTGTTCATCAACCCAGCTGAGCCTGAACTAAAAGGGGAGCTCAGAACAGACTGGTACTTCAGAGATCACAGGTGCCACGTCCTAAAGGGGAGGGCTGGGAATGCAGACAAACTTAAGCAAACTTAAGCTTGAAAGGCACCTGGGTGGCTCAGTTGACTAAGCATCTGACTCTTGATTTTTGGCTCAGGTCGTGATCTTGGTCACGTGAAATCGAACCCCATGTTGGGCTTGGCGCTGGGCTGCCAGGCGTGGAGCTTGCTTAAGATTCTTTCTCTCCCTCTGTTCTCCACTTCCACCCTCTCTTAAAATTAATTAATTAATGGTTATATATAAAAATATATATATATAAATATATTTAAAATATATATATATATATGGTTCTCCAATGTTCTCAAGCCGTTTTTACATATGCCCTGACCACTCATCCAACTTCAATTTCCTGGAGTATTTTTGAGAAGATGTAGAGAGATCCTGGAAAGTGGAAAGTGGATGTTTCTTCTTCATCAACATGATGCTTTACAGGGCCTTTCTCCATTTCATTTAGGTGAAATGACCCCAAACTACTTGTCAGAACTGACCTTGGTTAATATAATTCCTCCAGGGGTCCAAGGCCTCTTGAGCAGTGCTCTGTGTTTCAAAATTACTTTCTGGGGATCCCTGGGTGGCGCAGTGGTTTGGCGCCTGCCTTTGGCCCAGGGCGCGATCCTGGAGACCGGGATCGAATCCCACGTCGGGCTCCTGGTGCATGGGGCCTGCTTCTCCCTCTGCCTGTGTCTCTGCCTCTCTCTCTTTCTCTCTCTGTGACTATCATAAATAAATAAAAAATTTTAAAAAATTAAAAAAAAAAAAACAAAAAAACAAAATTACTTTCTGCATTGTGAAAGTGAGCATGAGGGGATCCCTGGGAGGCTCAGCGGTTTAGCGCCTGCCTTCAGGCCAGGGCGTGATCCTGGAGGCCAGGGATAGAGTCCCCCATCGGGCTCCCTGCGTGGAGCCTGTTTCTCCCTCTGCCTGTGTCTCTGCCTCTCTCTCTCTCTCTCTCTCTCTCTCTGTCTCTCATGAATAAATAAATAAATAAAGTCTTAAAAAAAAAGAAAAAGAAAAGAGAGCGTGGGCCAGACCACCAACAGCAAAAGCTGCCACAATTAACTGCATGTTTATTGCCAACGCCATCCAGCTAGAGTCCCCAAGGAACACACCCCGTAGTTTAGAACTCAGTACAAGGAAGAACATACAACATGGTGAACTGTGTAGTGCTTCAGGAAGAGGGTGTCAGAAATGATTATAGTACTTGGGCTTGTGGTGGGTGATTTGGGGGGAGGGTTTCAGGAAGCAGGGCTGTGCCCTGAATCGGATGCTGTCCGGATGCAAGAGGGAAGTTTATCATGATTAGGCACTGTAATAAATGTCAGCTAGAGTGAAGGCAGACCAGAGCGAGGCAGAAGCTGTAACTGGTAAGAAGTAGCAGCCACTCATATTAGCGGGGAGAGGGATATTTGGTGTATTCTGTGGGCTGCCCAGTGACCTTGTTTTTGTCTATGCTTAGACAAAATTATGAAGTGGTCTTTTTCATCTCTCATTATGGTCTCAGACTGATCTTGATGTGGGTGTTCTATGAGATTGTTTATGTTCAACAAGAGAATAACGTGGCCTAGCTGTGAGTGCCAGGCCAGCTTTCAATATCACTGAGGCCTACCTGGAAATGTCAGACTGTTTCTGGATGCCAGGGGTTGCTTTTTCCATTCTGTTACATGCTACTGTGTTAAGAGGGAAAAAGGATGGTACCAGCCTGGATACTCTATATCTTAGAAGTGGAGTTTTTCCTTTTTTTAGGGGCGGGGGGGGATAGCAGCAGCAGGAGAGGAAAAGAGAATCTCAAACAGGTTCCTTGCTTGATGTGGAGCCTGATATGTGGCTCGATCTCATGACGCTGAGATCATGACATGAGCCAAAATTGGATGGAGTTGGATGCCTGACTGAGCCACCCAAGCACCCCAGAAGTGGAGTTTTTAAAACAAGTGTTTCCCTGCACACATCTCTTTACTGTGTTCCACTTTGCAAAGACAAACAAGGGGAAGAAAAAAGCTAAATATACGTAAACACTTTTGTTTATTTTTTATTTTTTTATAAGATTTTATTTGTTTATTCATGAGAGACACACAGAGAGAGGCAGAGACACAGGCAGAGAGAGAAGCAGGCTCCACACAGGGAGCTCGATGTGGGACTCGATCCTGGGTGTCTCCAGGATCATGCTCTGGGCTGAAGGTAGACACTCAACTGCTGAGCCACCCAGGTGTCCCCTGTTTGTTTTTATTTTATTTTTTTTAAAGATTTTATTTATTTATTTATTTATTTATTCATTCATTCATTCATTCATGAGAGACACACACAGAGAGAAAGAGAGAGAGAGAGAGAGAGAGAGAGAGAGGCAGAGACACAGGCAGAGGGAGAAGCAGGCTCCATGCAGAGACCCCGACGTGGGACTTGATCCCGGATCTCCAGGATCATGCCCTTGGCTGAAGGCAGTGCTAAACTGCTGAGCCACCCAGGCTGCCCCCCTGTTTGTTTTTAATTGTAAAAAATAACACACTTGGGCAGTGTGAAACTGTAACCTGCTTCTTCCTCTGTCTGTGTCTCTGCCTCTCTCTCTCTCTGTGTCTCTCATGAATAAATAAATGAAATCTTTTAAAAAAATAACACACTTAAAAGTACTCGCAACATAAACATATAATATAATAACATAAATATAACAACTTATAAATTCAGGATGTGTAAACACCATCTTGAAAAAGAAACTCCTGCACAACTGTTCACCTACAAGCAGCGATGGTACATTTTCTGAATACATCCTCCAGTTACAGCAATGGTAAGTGCACTCTGGCTTGATGCAGCAACACTTTGGATACCTGTCAATCATTTCCATCACTTCCGCAGGATTCATGGATTCTCTGGTAATATTTCCTTTGGGTACTACACAGAGTCAGTAAACATCTCAGATGAGATGACAGAGCGTGTACCGCTAAGTTGTTAAAAATGACTCTCTTGCTTGTCACAGAGCACCAATGCAGCAACATGACAAACATCACCCCAGTAGGCACAGACCAGAAGCCATGTCCTGATGGCATGGGTCACAGCACAGCCAACTCCGATGACTCTAACACTGTCTTCTATGTCAGCCGCAGGGCAAGAGGAGGATAATGAAGCATCAGGATAACTCATCCAGAAGAAAATGGTGCTTAACATCCTGATGACCACATCGTTTCTTGGACTTGCCCTCACAAATTATCCCTAAACATTACTTGGACATTTTGCCTTTTCATCAGGATCTTAAGGTGCATATACTGTGTAATGTGATAGGATAGGAGTTGCTCAGCACAGTGACTTCTCTTGCTGAAGCAGCAACAGAGCAGGCCAGGCAGATGCTGGAATCCAGAGCCCTACAAGGAGCAGCAGGGTGGTGCAATCCCCAGATGTGAATCTGGCAACCTGAGCGGCCCAGCATCTGCTTATATTTTTTATATCTACCACATAGAAAATTTTAAGTTCAGACTATTACATCTAGTTAACCTAACATCACAAAGCCCCATCTCATTTTTTCCCCTTTGATATGTGTGACTCCCTGCTGTGACACAGGGAAAAGCTTGGCTCCCACTACCCTAGATGTGTTGACTGACTTGACAGTCTCTTCCCACCCCCTCCCCACCCCCAGACATAACAAACTCCCATCACTGCTCCTGCCCCCTGCTCCGTGTGGATGCTTTCCTCATCTTACCTGGACTGTGACACTCACTACCTCCTACCTGACCCACATGAATGTCCCCAACATTCCTCCTATTTGAGGCCCAACACCCAAAGCTGGGCAGTATTAATATCCAGATGTCCTCTTTACTCTGCTTGGGCTTTGAAATCTCATGCCGACACCTCAGTCATCCTATGTGGACACCCTCCTTATCCTGCTCAGGCTGACACCCCCTGCTGGTGCATTCCACCCTTGGACTGCCACCACTTGGACTATCACCCTGTACCAAGCCACCCCCTGCATGAACACCCTCCTCATCCTACTCAGGCTATAGTTACAGATATAAGGTTGTAAAAGCAACCTTAAAAATCTAAAAAAAAGTGTAATCCTGAAAGGCTTATTCGATAAATTGTGCCATAATAATTACCCTTAATTGCTTTATAAAACCCTAATAGGTATAAACACCTGGAAGGTATCAAACTAGAAAAGTTCACTGGCACTTTGGTCTTCTTCCTATATTCATGGAGGTATAAGAAACTTGTGGTCAGCTAGAATGACTTTTACTAAATAGGAGTTGGAGAGTCTCTGTGCCCTCTGAATATTCACTTAGTACAACTTCTATTCTGCAGAAATACATACACACATCACATATATATATACAAGTGCAAAGAAAAATTTTGCTAAAATATACTTCCCCAAAATATTAATAGAGATATTGAGGCTGTTTTAATTTTCTTCTTTGTAATTTCCCCATGTGATGTAACTGAATAATTACAAAAAGTGAACACTAATTCCATAATCTTAAGTATAAAATAAATCTATATCCAATTAAAACTTGTTTTAAATCTTAGAAGAAGCAAACTGGTTTGATATATGTGGGAGCAGAAATCAATTTGACCATCATAAATAGAGCTTACCAGTTCTTGAACATTCTTCTTCAATAGGAGATCTTTTTACTGCTAAGATTCTTCTTTGAATGAACATAAATCAGGTGAAGGGTATCTGCAGACTGAATAATAAAATCTGGTCAAAGAAGACAGAACAGTATATGATTCTCTCTCCTCCACTGAGTAACCAACGTTACTCAACGTTGGATATAATCCTTGTAAAATGTCTTTGAATCCCAAATTTTAGTAAAGGAGATTCATAAAAAAATTGAAATTGGGAGTTTTATTGTTCATCATTATGAATATTACTTTACTTATATGCACTTTCTTTTCTTATAACAAACTCTATAAGCATAAGTCTCAGTCCATTGATTCCTTGGAAAAACCTGTGCCTCTGATGACACAGATCTCAGACTTCCAATTACATTCCTGCTCCCAAAAGCCTTAAACAGCAAACAACTATGTCATTCGTCACATCAGTCAAACTGCCATGAATAATATTGCCTTACTTTTAAAGTGAGGTTTTGGAGACTCATGATATGATTCAACCAACATATTAATATCAATAAAGCAAAACTTTCACTAGACTGCAAAATGTGCATTTCTTACTATTACCAATAGTGAGTGCAGAGCAATGATTTGAAAAAGGAGGGGAGGAATCTCTCTGCCTGGCCCAGCATTCACTGGGAAGGCAGGCCTAGGATAGGCCATTGGACATTTCAGGAAAAGAAAAGTAAACGTTTCCATGCACTGAAAACAAACATGCATTTAGAACAAAGATGAAAACAAACTCAACGAATCTACACTTTCAGATGTGCAACAGTTTTTCCTCCTTCTCAAGATCCTTCTTTTGTAGAATAGCGGGACTGGGGAAGAAGGAAATCACGAGGCACCAGGCCCTTTTAAGAGCTATACAGACGGAGAAAATCCCCTCCAGGGCCACATCTGCCCTGATGTCACACACACTACCAACTGTGAGCAGGAGGCTGGAGCCAAGATTCTTAGGATCAGAGGTATGGGGATGCTGTGGTTCGGACAAACGTAGCTGCACCCACAGCGCCTGCAAGTAGGGTCTCTCCCACCATTTCCTCCAGGGCGTCCCTCTCAGGGACACTGCTGGCTCTAAAAGTGCCACCCCAAGCCCAGGTCCGTGCCTTCCTGCTGGGAACCTTCTGCCTAGGGCCCAATACTGACTGTCCTCTTGGGGAAACGTGAGCACAGTGCTCTGCGCCGACACTCGGGGCTGCGAAGGGAGAGCGGGCAAAGCAGCAGGAAAGCGGGTCGGTGACATGCACCACAGAGCCGGGCGCGCGCACACACACGCACGGCGAGTCACAGTCGGTCGCACGCCCCCTCCGCTGCTCCTCACCCGCGCAAGGGGCTGGGGCTCCGGGCCCCACGAGCTCTGGGCTCTTCACTGGCGGCAGCTCCATCCTCAGAGCCCGCCTCCGCCTCACCTAGCGCCGCCTTCTTCCTCTGACTGCTGCTAACTCACGGGGGGGGGGGGGGGGCGCGGAGGCTGAGCCACCCCAATGCACCCCCCGCCGCCAGGGAGTCCCCGCGACCACCACTCGCACCCGGCTGGTGGAAGACGCGCTCTGCGGTGGGCGCGCGGGGGCTCCGAAGGCGCAGGCGCAAGACCGGGGCGCGGGGGGCTGCAGCCGGGTCCGCCACCGCTTCCGGCAGAGCCTAGCTCGCACGCACCCTGGGGCTGGCTGCTCGGTGGGAGCCTCGCCGCTCATCCAGGCGCTGGGTCCTCCAGCGTGTGGACTCTCGGCTGTCTCCTCTTCTCTTTAAAGATTTTATTTATTTATTCAGGAGAGACACACAGAGAGAGGCAGAGACCTAGGCAGAGGGAGAAGCTCGCACCCTGCGGGGAGCCTGACGCGGGACTCCGGCCTGACGACATGGGCCAAAGGCAGAGGCTCTACCACTGAGCCACCCAGGCGACCCTCGGCTGACTCTTCTCATTAGCCAGTCCCAGCGGGATTATCTGGGTGTATTTTATAGAATGGGGCGCGTGGCCCTGCATACCTGGCCTCGTGAGCGCATGTGCCAGCGGCAGTCTGTCTGCCAGGGCTGCGGAACCCATTGCCCTCTCTGGCTGGAGGTGACTTGTTTCTACTACTATAAATCTGCCCTGCAAGATGTCGTTTGCATAATGGAGCTTTTAAAAGCTACTTGGACAGGGGAATTAGAATAGTGCAACAGCACCCCAACTGGACTTAAGGGTCAACTCGCTTTAAGCGTGTGCACTCCTTGCTTGTTGACCTAAGTCCCTTGATCTGTAGCAGAAGTAACCTACTCTTGGGGATTTGCAGAACATTGCCCTTGAGGAATGAAGGACCACACTTTCCCTGAGATAAGGCCTGACTACATTGGAAAACAGCTGTGATGGGCACACCTGGGTGGCCTAGCGCTTGAGTGTCTGCCTTTGGCTCAGGTCCTGATCCAGGGGTCCTGGAGTCAGGTCCCGCATCAGGCTCCCGGCCGGGATCGTGCTTCTCCCTCTGCCTATCTCTACCTCTCTCGGTGTCACTCGTAAATAAATAAATAAAATCTTTACAACAAAACAAAATCTCAACAGGCACTTCTGCAGAAATTGCTCAGTTGATTATAAATATGTGAAAATGCAAAGGACTTAGAACACTTCAAGATATTTTAAAAGAAGAACAAGGGAGGTAGTGGTGGTTTACACTACCTGAACTCAAGATTTACTGTGAAGCTAGAATCATCAAGTCAATGTGGTGTTGCTATAATAATAAATTGATAAGTGGAATAAAACAGAGGATTGAGAAGTAGACTTACACTTGTACAGTCATTTCATTGTCCTAAAATCTTTAAGGCAGTTCAATGTGGGAAAGGACAGTTCTTTCAAAAAAGGGTGCTGGAACAACTGGATAAACTTGGGAAAATTAATCTTACCCTATATTTAACACCATACCCCCAAATTACATCAAGGTGGATCATAGATATAAACAATTATAAAGTTTCAAGAATGAAATATGGTGGAATATCATCATGACCTTGGAGTACCCAAAAAGCCTTACCCTTAGAAAAACTGGTTAAGGGGCACCTCGGTGGCCCAGTCAGTTAAGCGTCTGCCTTCAGCTTGGGTCACGATACTGGGGTCCTGGGATCAAGCTCCCCATTGGGCTCCCTGCTCAGCAGGGAGTCTGCCTCTCTCTCTCCCTTTGCCTGCTGCTTCACCTGCTTGTGCTCTCTCTCTGTCAAATAAATAAAATCTTTAAAAAACATATAAATTGAACTTCAATAAAACTAAAAAATTCTCATCAAAAGATACCATCAGGAAAAAAAAAAAAAAGATACCATCAGGACAATGAAAATGAAGTTAGGGACTGGCATTAAGTATTCATGAAACATATCCAAAAAAGGGCTTTTATCTAGCATATCTAAAGAAATACAACTTAATAGGATGAAAGTCAAAAACAACAAAAAAATGGGTTAAAGATGAAAACAGAGACTTCACAAAAGATATACAAATGTCCAATAAGCACCACAGAAACAAACAAATAAAAGAGTCCACAGCATGAGTGTTTTAACCACATTACTTGGTTAAAAGTAATGTGAGGTATGGTAATGCAGATCCAGAGGACAAAGAGTTTTATAGTTTATTATACTTACAGTTCCCAGGGAGGAACACAGCATGCCATATAGGGTCACTCTGGAGAAGTGCCAGGGTCATACACAAGGCTGTGGGAGAGAAGAAAACCGTGGGCGATCATCTTTATTGTTGTTTCTGTGGAAAGGAATGAAGGAGGCAAGATAGACAGGCTTAGGACTGCTACTTTGAATAATTTCAGCAGGCTCTGGGGAAGAGGGGCTGTCCCTGGTTGTCTGGTACCTGGTCCTGGGGCAATTAGGGCAAGTGTATAGTGTCTTGGAATGTGAATGCCCAATGAGAGAGTTAGTTAGGGTGTGTGCTTAACCAGTAGCTCAAGAAGAGCAACTGATTGCCTTCTAGCCAGGGTCTAAAAACATTTGGAGATAATACAACATTTGTAAAAACTATATTATGATGAGTCCTCAAGTCACCAAGAAAAACACAAAGCAATCACAACAGCAAGTACAACGTGTCTACTATGTAAAAGATAGGCAACGTCAAATGTTAACAAGACTATAGAGAAACTGCTACTGTCATGTATTGCTTATAAGAGTATAAACTGTACAGCTTTGTACAGCGATTTGGCATTTCTTATAAAAATTAAACATGGATTTACACTATGATCTAGTAGTTTTACTCCTGGGTATTTATGCAAGAGAATTAGAAATATATACCTACAGAAAACTTGTTTGGGAATGTTTATAGCAATTTTACACATAACCACAACTCAATAATAAAAAGACAACCCCTGCTCCCCACCCCATCCCTAGTCCTTGAAGCCATAAGCAACCATTAGTCTACTTTCTGTCTCTGGATTTTTCTATTCTGGAATTTCATCTGAATGTGATCATATAACATGTGGTCTCTTGTGACTATTGTTATATTCTTTTCACCTAGCATAATGTTTTTCAAGGTTCATCCCAGTTATAGTGTATATCACTACTTCATTCCTTTTATGGCTGCATGATAACTCCTTGTGTGGATATTCCACTATATTTGTTTGTGAGGACTGCCATGACAAAGTATCACAGAGTGGTGGCTTAAACAACAGAAATGTATTTTCTCATAGTTGTCCAGGCTAAATGTTCAACATAAATGTGTCAGTAGAGTTGTTTCTTCTCTTGGCCATCTTCTCCCTTTCTCTTCACATGGTCTTCCTTCTGTATGGACAAGCCTGTGCCCTAATCTCTTTTTTATAAAGACACTAATCATTGAATTAGGGCCTACCTTCATGACCTCACTAGATTTTAATTACCTCTTTGAATACCCTATCTCCAAATACCATCACATTCTGAAGTACTAGGTGCTAAGACTTCAATATATAAATGTTGGGGAGACAAATTCGTCTCACAACAGCCACATTTTGTTTATCCACCTGTTGATGGACAGTAAGTTGTTTCCACGTTTTGGCTATTGTGGATAATACTGTCATAAAGATCCATTTACAAGTTTTATTATTTTTTTTGACAGTACAAATTCTAGTTTTATTGGTCTGCTTGTTCACAGTTAAGTCTTCTGCTCAGAGAACCGAAGGGCCAGCTAATGATGAGGGAAGGCAGTGTCTGCAGCCTTCCAGAGTCATGGGTCTGCAGGGCTACCCCAGCCCAATGCAGTTCTCTGCCCTTGTGCCTAGGAGGAAAGAACAGAAGTTCTTTGGGTGGGTGGGTGGATGCGGCAGCTACAGGGTAATTTTAGTGTAGAGCCTGGGGTTTGTTCTTCACAGCAAGAGATGGTAATCACATAAAGTGTTATTACAAACTTACAAAAATTGAGAGAGTTATATATTATTCTCACTTGTTTGGATGTTTTCCTTCATTTTCTTTTTTACAAAACAAAACAAAAAACAGCAAGGAAGAAAAATATGGAAGGCAGATGAGTCAGACACCTGGGTTCAGATCAGAAGGGAAGCTGAGATGAGAATCAAGCTGTTACTGCTGGAGCAATAACACTGTGGCTGGCCCTGGGACTCTTTCCAGGTACCTTGGGAGAAATGCAACAAGCCGTAGAAAGAGAGACAATGTTAAAAGATGTTTTTAGTGGGAAATTTGTAACTTTACATACATGCCTATGATACCAAAAAAGAATTAAGATCTAAAATCATTTGGAAAAATTCACCAGTGAGGCTGTTTGGCCCTAAGCTTTTCTTTGTTGGAAGGCACTGGATTGCTGATTCAATCTCCTTTCTTAAGTATTTTTAGATTTTCTATTTCTTCATGACTCAGTCTTCGTAGGTTGTGTTTCTAGGAATGTGTCCATTTTATCTAGACTATCCAGTTTGCTGGCACAAAATTGTTCATAATACTCTCTTTTGTAAAATTGATATTATCACTTCTTTCATTTCTTTATTTTTTTAACTTAAATTTCAGATAGCTAACATACAGCAATATTGGTTTCTGGAATACAATTCAGTGATTCATAACTTATAATCAACACCCAGTGCTCATCATAACAAGTGCCCTCCCTAATACCCATCATCCATCTAGCCTATCCCCCATGCACCTCCCTTCATCAACCGTCAATTTGTTCTCTGTCATTAAAAGTCTCTTATGGCTTGTTTCCCTCTCTCCTTTTTTTCCCCACTCTCCTATTTATTCATCTGTTTTCTTTCTTAAGTTCCACATGAGTGAGATCATATGGTATTTGTCCTTCTCTGACTTATTTCACTACGCATAATACATCTAGCTGTATCCATGTAGTTACAAGATTTCATTCTTTTTGATGGCTGAGTAATTATTCCATTGTATATATATACCCTATCTTCTTTGTCCATTCATCAGTCAATGGGCATTTGGGCTCTCTCCATAGTTTGGCTATTGATGCTGCTGCTATAAACATTGGGGTGCATGTATCCCTTTGAATATGTATTTTTGTATCCTTTGGGTAAATATCTAGTAGTGCAATTGCTGGATGGGTAGTTCTATTTTTAACATTTTGGGAAACCTCCATCTCTTTCATTTCTAGTGTAGTTATTTGAGTCTTCTCTCCTTTTAGTCTGCCTAGCTAATGACTTGTCAATGTGTTGATTTCTTTGGAGAAACAACTCTTGGTTTCATTAATTTCCTCTTCTATTTCAGTAATTGTCCCTACTATTTTTCTATCCTCTATTTTCTCTACTCTGATCTTTATTAGTTCTTTCCTTCTAGTACCTACAGGTTTAGTTTTTATCTTCTAGTTCCTTAGGTGTAATGTTCGGTTGATTTGAAATCATTTTATTTATTTTTATTTTGTTAAGATTTAATTTATTTATTCATGAAACACACACACACACACACACACACACACACACACACACACACAGAGGCAGAGACACAAGCAGAAGGAGAGCAGGCTCCATGCAGGGAGCCTGATGCAGGATTCGATCCCAGGACTCCAGGATAATGCCCTGGGTCGAAGGCAGAGGCTAAACCGCTGAGCCACTCAGGGATCCCCTGAAATCTTTTTAATATAGACATTTAATCCTATAAATTTTCCTCTCAGTACTGCTTCTGTTGCATCTCACAAATTTTGGTAGTTTGTGTTTTTGTTTTCATTGGTCTCAAGATCTTTTCTAATTTCCCTTGTGATTTCTTAACTCATTAGTTAAGAGGGTATTGATTAATTTCCACATATTGAGTTTTTTGTTTTCTTTGTGCTACCGAATTCTAGTTTCAATCTTTTAAAATTTATTAATACTTGTTGTGTGGCTCAACATATGGTTTACCCTGAAGAATATTCCATGTGCACTTGACAAAAACATATTCTATTGTTGGGTGGAATGTTCTGTATATCTGTCAGGTCCAATTACCTACAGTATTTCTCAAGTCCTCTATTTTCCTATTGATGGCCTGTTTGTTCTATATATTATTGAAAGTAGAGTACTGGGCAGCCCAGGTGGCTCAGCGGTTTGACGCTGCCTTCAGCCCAGGGCGTGATCCTGGAGACTCAGGATCGAGTCCCACATCGGGCTCCCTGCATGGAGCCTGCTTCTCCCTCTGCTTGTGTCTCTGCCTCTCTCTGTGTCTCTCATGGATAAATAAAATTTAAAAAAAAAGTAGGGTACTTAAGTCTCTCCATTCAATTCTGGCAACATTTGCTTCATATATTTCAGAGCTCTGATGTTTGCTACTTTTTTTTTTTTTTAAAGATTTTATTTATTTATTCATGAGAAACACAGAAAGGAGAGAGAGAGGGGCAGAGAAACAGGTAGGAGAAGCAGGCTCCATGCAGGGAGCCTGATGTGGGACTCAATCCTGGGTCTCCAGGATCACGCCCTGGGCTGAAGGCAGCGCTAAACCACTGAGCCACCCGGGCTGCCCAGATGTTTGCCACGTTTTAATTGATATATCTTCTTGCTATACTGACCTCATTATCATTGTATTATATAATGTCCTTGTCTCTTGTAGCAGTTTTTAATTTAGCTTATTTTGTGTATTAGTATAGCCCTTCCTGCTCTAAATTGGTATTTGCAATATTTTTCTCAATCATTTCATTTTCAACTTATGTGTCTTGGATCTATTGTGTGTGTGTGTGTTTCTTGGATCTTAAGTGAATCTCTTGTAGACAGTATACAGTTGGATTCTGTTTTATATCCATTCTGCCAATTTACATCTTTTGGTTGAGTTTAATCACCTTGCATTTAAAGCAATTACTGATAATGACTTACTTTTGACATTTTGTTGTTTCCTTTATCTTGTAGTTTTATTGTCCCTCATTTTCTCCATTATTGCTTTCCTTTGTGTTTAGTTGATTTTTCACCGTGGCACATTTTGATTCTCTCCTCACTCACTCACTACATTTTTTTTCAAGTTTTGTATTTAAATTCCAGTTAACATAAAGTGTAATATTAGTTTCAGGTGTAGAATTGAGCGATTCAGGGATCCCTGAGTGGATCAGCCATTTAGCACCTGCCTTTGGCCCAGAGTGTGATCCTGGAGTCCCAAGATTGAGTCCCGCATCAGGCTCCCTGCATGAGGCCTGCTTCTCCCTCTTGCCTGTGTCTCTGCCTCTCTATCTCTCATGAATAAATAAACAAAATCTTTTTTTTTTAAAAAAGGATTGATTCATCACTTACATACAACTCCTAGTGCTCATCACAAATGCCCTATTAACCCATCACTTATTTAACCTAGCCCCACATCTACCTTCCCTCCAGAAACTCTGTTCTCTATAGTTAAAAAAATGTGGAATGCTTCATGAATTTTTGTGTATGGTCCTTGCACAGGAGCCGTGCTAATCTTCTCTGTATTGTTCCAATTTTAGAATATGTATTGCCAAAGTGAGCAATCATTCACTGTACTTAAAAATTATTTTTAAATAGATTCTCTAAAACATATTATATACATCTTTTAAAAGATTTTTTAAAATTTTTATTTATTTGAGAGAGAGAGAAAGAAAGCAAGAGCAGAGGAGAGGAGCAGAGGGAGAGGGAGAAGCAGACTCCCTGCTGAGCAGAAAGCCTGATGCAGGGCTTGATCCCAGGACCCTAAGATCATAGCCTGAGCTGAAGGCAGATGCTTAACCAACTGACCCACCCAGGCGTCCCTACCATATACATACATCCTAATGTAGAATTGACTTCAAAGTTATAGCAACTTAATTCCAGTGACTTATATAAATGTTACTCCTATATAGTTCCATTCCACCCTCCCTCTTTCTGTGATTAGTATATGTAGATATGAATGTCTATATATGCTACAAATCCTGAGATTAAAACACTCCTCAAAGGTTGACCTTAAAAACTAGCCCTTCCTGAATTAAATTGGATCAGACTACTAAGAAATTTATGCCTCCAAGCAATTGTTGAAAACAGCAGAGCAATCAGCAGGAAATCAGTGGAGCATAATGAGCTGGAAATAATATCAAATGAGGCGGATTGCTTCACAAAGAGATCAGGCAAAAAGATAGTCAGTGACTCTTGTCATCCCAGGTGACTGAGAACACACACAAGCATAACACTAAATGCTTCACACTGCAAGGGGAAGTGGATTTCAGTAAAATAGCCTAGTTAAAACACAACACAAATAAGCAAACAACAACAACAAAAGCAAGTCTGGGGGTGGGAGGAGGCATTGATATTCAGAATTGCTACAATATGTTACCTAATATATCCAGTTTTCAGTAAGAAAAAGGGACAAGAACAAAGCAAAGTATGAAGACAATATTTTATCAAGTAGAGAATATTAATAAAGAGATGCATGTAATAAAAAGGACAAAATGGCAATTCTAGAGTTGAAGAATAGTGTAACTAGTATTAAAAAATTCATGAGAGGGACACCTGGGTGGCTCAGTGGTTGATCGTCTGCCTTTGGCTCAGGGTGTGATCCCAGGGTCCCAGGATCAAGTCTTACATCAGGCTCCCTGCAGGGAGCCTGTTTCTTCCTCTACCTGTCTCTGCCTCTCTCTCTCTCTCTCTGTCTCTCATGAGTAGATAAATAAAATCTTAAAGAAAAAAATGAGGAAAAATATTTAAAGAAATAATGGCTAAAACCATCTCCAATTTTTAAAAAAGATTTTATTTATTTATTCATGAGAGACACAGAGAGAGGGGCAGAGACATAGGCAGAGGGAAAAGCAGGCTCCCTGCAGGAAGCCCAATGTGGGACTCGATCCTGGGACCCTGGGATTATGCCCCAAGCCAAAGGCAGACACCCAACTGCTAAGACACCCAGGCATCCCCCATTCCCAGTTTTAAAAAGGATTTTATTTATTTATGAGAGAAACAAAGAGAGAATAGAGACAGACTCCACACTGAGCATGGAGCCCAACACCGGGCTTGAACTCTGGACCCCAAGACCATGACCTGAACCTAAACCAACAGCCAGATGCTTAACCAACTGAGCCACCTAGGTGCCCCAAACCATCTCCACTATTTTGATAAACATTAATCTATACCTACCAGAAGCTCAACAAACTCCCAGCAGGATGTGTGCAGACACTCACAGATACATCGTGGTAAAAAATGCTGAAAGTCAAAGACAAGGAGAATATCTTGAAAGCAGCAAGAGGAAAACAATGTATCACCCACAGGGTACCTCAATAAGATTAACAGCATACTTCTCATCAGAAACAAGAGGCCAGAAGGCAGTGGGATAACATTCAAATTGCTAAAAAGAAAAAAACCCACCAACCAATCCTATAACCAGTAAAGTTATCTTTCAAAAATGATGGTAAGGGGGATCCCTGGGTGGCTCAGCAGTTTGGTGTCTGCCTTTGGCCCAGGGTGCGATCCTGGAGTCTCAGGATCGAGTCCCGTGGCGGGCTCCCGGCATGGAGCCTGCTTCTCCCTCTGCCTGTGTCTCTGCCTCTCTCTCTCTCTCTCTGTGTGTCTATCATAAATAAATTTTAAAAAAATGATGGTAGGGATGCCATTTGGATCTAATAGATGTGGTAACCCTGGAAATCAGATTCTCTCTCTTCCCCAGAGTTTGCTGGGGTTTTTTGGAGGTTGTTTAGTTTTGGTTTTTGTTTGTTTTTTTCTAGATTTTATTTATTTATTCATGATAGACATAGAGAGAGAGAGGCAGAGACACAGGCAGAGGGAGAAGCAGGCTCCATGCCGGGAGCCCAATGCAGGACTCGATCTAGGGACTCCAGGATCGTGCCCTGGGCCAAAGGCAGGCACCAAACCGCTGAGCCACCCAGGGATCCCTAGTTTTGGTTTTTGGTTTTATTTTTATTTTTATTTTTTTTTTTGGTTTTTGGTTTTAATTCTGGTTTTTGATTATTGTAGGCCATCTCTGTGCCAAGGATGTGTGAAGCTTATAGATCTTAAATCTTTTCTGACTTAAGGCCTTAGTTTCCACTTCTATATTATAGAACAAAAAGTTATCTCTGCAGACTCATTCCCAAGTAAAAAAAGTAAAGCTGGATGGGGCACTTGGGTGGCTCAGTTAGTTAAAGCATCTGCCTTTGGCTCAGGTTGTGATCCTGGGGTCCTGGGATCAAGCCCCACATCAGGCTCCCTGCTGAGCAGGGAGCTTGCTTCTCCCTCTGCTGCTTCCTGTATGTGCTCACTCTCTCTCAAATAAATAAAATCTTAAAAAAAAAAAAAAAAGAAGTAAAGCTGGAAAATAAAATTTAAAATCCCTGGGGTACTTTGGTGGCTTAGTCAGTTAAGCATTTTCCTTTGGCTCAAGTCATGATCTTAGAGTTTGGGATTGAGTCCCACATTGGGCTCCCTGCTCAGTGGGGGGCCTGATTCTCCCTCTGCCCCATCTCCTTACTTGCTTACAACATCAAAATCAAAAGGCATACAATGAAATAGGAAAGTGTGGAGCATTTAAAGAAAATACAAATTTATCAACAGAAACTGTTCCTAAAAAAAGAACTGATGGCAGATATAGTAGACAAAGACTTTAAAACAACTGCCTTAAAAATGCTCAGAGGGACGCCTGGGTGGCTCAGTGGGTGAGAGTCTGCCTCTGGCTCAGGGTATGATCCCAGAATTCTGGCATCAGGTCCCGCATTGGGCTCCCTGCGGTGAGCCTGTTTCTCCCTCTCCCTGTGTCTCTGCCTCTCTATCTGTGTCTCTCATGAATAAATAAAATCTTTTAAAAAAAATTCTCAAAGAACTAAAGGAAAATGTGGAGAAAGTCAGGAAAATAATGTGTATCAATAAAGAAATGAAAATCTAAAAAAGAAAATAAATAAATAAATAAAATCTAAAAAAGAAAAAAGAAATTCTGGAGCTGAAAAGTACTGAAATGAAAACATCACTAGAGGGAGCCAAAACCAGACTTGAGCAAGCAAAAGAAAGCCTCAGAGAACCTGAATATAGAACAATGAAAATTACTGAGTATGAGGAACAGAAAGAAAAATATTAAGGAAAAGCAAATAGCTTAAAGGACCTCTGGGATACCATCATGGGGACTAATATATGCATCATGGGAGTCCAAGAAAGAGAAAGGGGCAGGAGGAATGGCAGAAAAAAATTTCAAGAATTATTTGATGAAATAATGCTGAAAACTTCCCACATTCGATTAAAGACATACACATCCAAGAAGCACAACAAACTCCACACAAAATGAAATAAAAAAGATCCATCCCTATGCCAACTATACTTCAATGAAAAAAATTGATAGAGATCCCTGGGAGGCTCAGTGGTTTAGTGTCTGCCTTCGGCCCAGGGCATGATCCTAGAGTTCTGGGATCGAGTCCTGCATCGGCCTCCCTGCATGGAGCCTGCCTCTCTATGTCTCTCATGAATAAATAATTTAAAAAAAAATAGTTGATAAAAAGAGATCCACAAGACACTACAAACTTTCAAAAGACAATCTTGAAGATGACAGGAGAGAAGTAAATCATTACTACATACAATGAATATTCAATAAGATTATCAGATTTCTCAGCAGAAATTTTGGAGGCCAGAAGACAGTGGATCAATATATGCAAAATGGGAAAGGAAAAAAAAAAAAGCTTTCAACCAAAAATCCTATATCCAGCAAAACTGTCCTTGAACATGGACAGAGAAATTAAGACATTACCAGATCAACAAAAGCCAAAGGAGTTGGTGCTCACTAAATCTATCCTGCAAAAAAATGTTCAAGGAGTCTTGCAAGGTGAAATGAAGATAACAGATGGTAACACAAACCAGATAGAGAAATAAAAATCTCAAAAAAGTAAACACAGGAGCAATTAGACAAACTAGTAAACAATGGTTTGTAGTTGTACTTCTTGCTTTTTACATGATTTAAAAGATTAAACACCTGATAGACAATTTTCCTGGACTTCTCAAAAGTCAACATTATTTAACTTTTTTGTAAAAGGAGAATTGTACTAGACCAGTGGCTCATTATAGTACACACTAAAATCCCCTGAGAGCTAGTAAAGATGGAGACTTAGTGGGTCTGGATCTTTGTATTTTTACCAATCCACAGATGATTCTGATACCCAAGAAAATGAGTCACTGTTCTAGACTAAAAAAGAATAAAGAGAGCTAACAACCAAATGCAGTACAGAATCTGGAATGCATTCTACTTAGAAGATGAACTCCTGTAAATGGCATTTTAGAAGCCAATGAAGAAACTTGGTAAGATATTATGAATTATGGAGAATTTCCTTAAAAGCAATTATGGTACCATGGCTATATGTGACATTGTCTATGTTTGGGGGATACATACTGATGTAATAAAGGTCAAAGTATCACGATGTCTAAAGCCTATTCTCAATGGTACAACATAGAATATACAGAAAAATAAATATGTCAAACTGTTAAGTACTTTGAATCTACATATGGGTATACTGATGTTCATTCAACATTTCATATGTGTAGCAATTTTCATGATAAAATTGAGTACATAAATGGATGCTATTATTCTGCTATTCTTTCATTAATATTGATCTTAACTTCTGGACAGAGAAATAAATTCTACATTTTCTGCCTGCTGATATTTTTATCACTTCAAAAACTCTCCCTGATTCTTCAACAGCTGTTTTTTCAACATCTCCTCACTCACTAAACCCATAGGGTTTTAAGGAATGAACTCTTAATGAAAATCCTCTCATATTCTTTACTTCCCATGAAAGTTTATACAAAACAAGTTATTTAAAATGTAATAATGAAGGAATGGATGAGGTTTTTCTAAATTATTCACAATAATACTATTTTCCCAACAACATTAATGAAACATAAAAGCTGTTCTTTAGGTGATCCCTAGGTGGCTCAGCAGTTTGGTGCCTGCCTTCAGCCCAAGGTGTAGTCCTGGAGTCCTGGGATTGAGTCTCGCGTCGAGCTCCCTGCATGGAGCCTGCTTCTCCCTCTGCCCGTGTCTCTGCCTCTCTCTCTCTCTGTCTCTCATGAATAAATAAAATCTTTAAAAAAAAAAAAAAAAGCTGTTCTTTATGAGCACAAGTGCCAAATACTCTTTTAAGGATTTTCCATGTACTAGAACACATTTATTCCTGTAATTGCACTAGTATGTACTTAAATTGTTGCCATTTACAAATGATGCACAGAGGTAGGCATCTAACGTCACACAGGTAATGAAATGGCAATGGTGATAAAGTATCTGCCTCAGGTAGACATTAACTTACATTTATTCCAACAATTTTCCTCCAGTTGGGGTTTGAAGGCTTTTCTAAGTATGTGAAATTAACATACCTAGCAAAATCTTTCATAATTATGAACATGAAGGCTAACCCATATTTCTTTACATTCAGAGACTTTCTCACCAGAATGTCCTCTCAACACTAAGGTGTTTGCTGTGACTGTAAATCTTTTCACGTTACTTCTATTCAGTTTCTCACCAGTAGGAATACTGTGCTGTTGCGCAAATCTGAGTCCATGATGAAAGGTCTTCCCACCTTTTTTTATATTCATAGGATTTCTTGCCACTATGAACTTTCTGATGTTGAGTAAGCTGTTCATATCCAGTGAAGGTTTGCCCACATTCCTTATATTCATAGGACTTCTGGTGAGTATGAATTTTCTGATGTCGAGTAAGCTGACCATTCACAGTAAAGGCTTTCCCACATTCTTTACATTCATAGGGCTTCAGACCTGTATGAATTCTTTGATGGGCAATAAAAACTGACCTAAGTCTAAAGGCCTTCCCACATTCCTTACATTCATAAGGTTTCTCACCAGTATGAATCCTCTCATGTTGAATAAGGTTTGAGCTACAACTAAAGGTCTTTCCACATTCTTTACATTCATAGGGTTTCATACCTGTATGAATTCTCTGATGGGCAGTAAAAACTGAACTAAGTCTAAAAGTTTTCCCACATTCCTTACATTCATAAGGTTTCTCACCAGTATGAATTCTCTGATGTACAGTAAGTTCATAATTATTGCTAAAGGCCTTTTCACATTCCTTACATTCATAGGGCTTCTCACCAGTATGAATTTTAACATGTTGAATAAGGTTTGAGCTACGACTAAAGGCCTTCCCACACTCCTTACATTGATATGGTTTCTCACCAGTATGAATTCTCTGATGTACTCTAAGTTCACTACCACAAGTAAAGCATTTCCCACACTCCTTACATTCATAGGGGTTCTCACCAGTATGAATTCTGTAATGTCCAAGAAATTGATAGTGATGTCTAAAGGACTGCCCACATTCCTTACATTCAAAGGGTTTCTCACCAGTGTGAATTCTCTGATGTACTCTAAGGTCTGTCCCACGATTAAAGCTCTTTCCACATTCCTTACATTCATAGGGTTTCACACCTGTATGAATTCGCTGATGCTCAACAAGTTGGTACTGATGTCTGAAGGCTGTCCCACATTCCTTACATTCAAAAGGTTTCTCGCCAGTATGAGTTTTCTGATGTCGAGATAGTTGTAGGTGAAGTCTAAAAGCCTTTCCACATTCCTTGCAACCATAGGGTTTCTCACCAGTATGAATACTCTGATGTTGAACAAGATTTGAGCCACGATTGAAGGCCTTGCCACATTCCTTACATTTAAATGGTTTCTCACCAGTATGAATGTTCTGATGTCGAGTAAGCTGTGTCAGAAGAGTAAAGGCCTTTCCACATTCCTTACATTCAAAGGGTTTCTCTCCAGTATGCATTCTATGATGTTCAGTAAGTCGGTAATGATACCTAAAGGTCTTCCCACATTCCTTACATTCAAAGGGTTTCTCACTAGAATGGATTTTCTGATGCTGAACAAGATTTGAGCCACGATTAAAGCCTTTCCCACACTCTTTACATTCATATGGTTTCATGCCAGCATGAATACTCTGATGTTGAACAAGGTTTGAGACACGATTAAAGGACTTCCCGCATTCTTTACATTCAAATGGTCTCTCACCTGTATGAATATTCTCGTGGCGATTAAGCTGGGTGAGAATACTAAAAGCTTTCCCACATTTCTTACATTCAAAGGGCTTCTCACCAGTATGAAATTTCTGATGTCGAATAAGTTGTATATGGAGTCTAAAGGCCTTACCACATTCCTTACATTCAAAAGGTTTCTTTCCAGTATGAACACTCCGATGTTGAATAAGATTTGAACCACGACGAAACAACTTCCCACATTCCTTACATTCATAGGGTTTCACACCTGTATGAATTCGTTGATGCTCAACAAGTTGGTACTGATACTGGAAGGCTGTCCCACATTCCTTACATTCAAAAGGTTTCTCGCCAGTATGAGTTTTCTGATGTCGAGAAAGTTGTAGGTAAAGTCTAAAAGCCTTTCCACATTCCTTGCAACCATAGGGTTTCTCACCAGTATGAATACTCTGATGTTGAACAAGATTTGAGCCACGACTGAAGGCCTTGCCACATTCTTTACATTTAAATGGCTTCTCACCAGTATGAATGTTCTGATGTCGTGCAAGCTGTATCAGAAGACTAAATGCCTTCCCACATTCCTTACATTCAAAGGGTTTCTCACCAGTATGAATATGACAATGTTCAATAAATTGGTAATGATATTTAAAGGTCTTCCTACATTCCTTACATTCAAAGGGTTTCTCACTAGAATGGATTTTCTGATGCTGAACAAGATTTGAGCCACGATTAAAGCCCTTCCCACATTCTTTACATCCATATGGCTTTGCACCTGTATGAATACTCTGATGTTGAACAAGGTTTGAGCTACGATTAAAGGACTTCCCGCATTCTTTACACTCAAATGGTCTCTCACCTGTATGAATATTCTCATGGCGATTGAGCTGGGTGGGAAGACTAAAAGCTTTCCCACATTCCTTACACTTAAAGGGTTTCTCACCAGTATGAAATTTCTGATGTCGAGTAAGTTGGACAAGAAGTCTAAAGGTCTTCCCACATTCCTTACATTCATAGGGTTTCTCTCCAGTATGAATACTCTGATGCTGAATAAGATTTGAACCACGACTAAAGTACTTCCCACACTCCTTACATTGATATGGTGTATTTGTAGTGTGAATAAGAGACATACGATGAGAAGTATGCATTTTTTCATAGCTTATTATCTTTTGACTGATATACGCCTCTTGATGTTCCTGTTGTTCCCTAAATCTATTTCTGCATTTTGAGTCATTTCTCAAATTGGAGGTCTTGAGGCAAAGAGTTTTACTTATTTTCTTTATACTCTGTTTAGGCAAATTTATTTCACAAATATCATTTTCTGGAGATAACTTCTCAGCTCCATAATTTGACTGCAAATCTGAAAGAAAAGGAGAAAGCAAACACATTTTACCTTTCTGTATACATATATACAAAATCCATTAAAAAATATACATACAAAAATATATAGGTATATAGAAAAAAATAACACATATATTGAAGTATATGTAATACATTTTCAGAGAATTTGAAAAAGGATAAAAGCTCCAAAAATGAAGAAAGTTTATGTTAGATGGTGATGCTCATTATAGGGGAAGAGATTAACCTTGTGAAATTTAGGTGTTAAGCAAAATCTTCTGGTAGGCTTGTTACAAATACTGATATTCAAGCAGCTCAGATGCACAGAATCAGAATTTTTAGGAATAAGTACTAAGATGCTGTATTTTTAGTATCTCTAGCATTTTTAACATCTAATTCAAAGGCAGATCAAAGCTCAAGGATCCGTACTTAAAACTCTTTTGAATGGTTTGTACTTACGCTTATAATAAAATCCAAAACCTTTACCATGGATAACAAGACCACCTATGCAGCCACTGTCATCCTTTGGACCCCATCTCTACCATACTGTCTTCTCTTAGTGCTTTGAACATGATATAACCTTTCTTTAATATCTTTATGCTTTGGTCAGACTGTTTGATCACACAAGAATCCTGTGGCCTGAGCTGCTTGTAACATTCTCATTTTTAAGGCCCAAAACAAATGTCTTCTCAGAACAGCTATACCTGCTAGGCCCACCTAATTATATCCCTCTCCTTTATTTAAGAGTCTCATTCGTTGCCTTCACAATTTTTTAATTATATGTTCATTCATTCATTAGCTCATTTCTAATTGTGTATTTTCTTATTCCTAAATGTGCCTAAGAGCAGACACAATCCTGATAGCATTCACCACTGAATAATAATCCCATAGCACAGAATAGGTTTTAAGTAATTGGTAAAGCACTGATAATAAAGGTATATAATACAAAAGTGAGCCACTGGGAAAAGTTTATCACAATAATCATTCATTCAAAACTACTGAAATTGATAAATAGAATCGTCCTCATATTACTTGTTTCAAATGGGAACAAATGCACATCTGAGCCCTCAATTGGCCATGTATAGGTCACAATGGGAAAACAAACCACAGAAGGCAGGTAGAAACTTGAAGCTTGAGGGATGGTTGGTTGTGGCTGGGTGGTTCAACAGTTGAGCATCTGCCTTTCGCTCAAAACGTGATCCCGGAATCTGGGATCGAGTCCCACACTCTGGGCTCCTTGCATGGAGCCTACTTCTCCCTCTGCTTACGTCTCTGCCTCTCTCTTTCTTTTTCTGTGTCTCAAATAAATAAATAAATAAATAAATAAAATCTTAAAAAAGAAAAGAAACTTAAAGCTTGAGCCTTAACTAGGTTGATTACCTGCTGAAATACATCACCATGTTAAAGAAAATCAGCAGATGCCAACACTGAGATGACAGATGTTTGAATTACCTGACAAAGACTTTAAAACCATAATTATGCAAATGTTCTAATAAGCAAACACAAATACTCTTGAAACAAATGGGAAAATGAAAAAATCTCAGTAAAAAATAGAAGATATAGGGAGAGTTCTGAAAAGTTCTGAAAAGTAGAAGGATCCTGCATTCACCTCCTTCCAAGACACACCAAGATAACAGCCATATCAGTGCAACTATGAAAATGACCTGAGAGTGGCAGAACAGACTTTCCATAGGTGATCAAGAGAGGAAGCCACATCAAAAAGGGTAAAAGAAGGTGGAGACACAGCTGGGAACCAAACCCTCAGTGAGAATAACCACAAAAGGAGGGTCACCACAAGAAGAAAGAAGCAAGAGAATCAGACTCTACACCAGGCACCTCAGGCACACTGGAAAGATGAATCCCATTACATTTGGTTTTGAAAGCCAGTGGGACTTAACTTCACAAGTTTTTACAATCAGTGGGGCTTAACTATGGGTACTTTATTTTATTTTAAAGATTTTATTTATTTATTCATAAGAGACACACACAGAGAGAGAAAGAGAGAGGCAGAGACACAGGCAGAGGGAGAAGCAGGCTCCATGCAGAGAGCATGATGTAGGACTCAATCCCAGGACTCTAAGATCACGCCCTGGGCTAAAGGCAGCCACTCAACCACTGAGCCACCCAGGCGTCCCTACTCTGGGTACTTTAAAAATCAGCAGGCTTAGTTCTGGAGGAGCCAGAGGGTGAAAGGAAACTTGAGTTGCCATCCTTAAAGAGCCAACATAACAAACAACCTGCTGAGATACAGAATAGAAGCAGCAGTTTGAAGAACTGTTTTTTTGTTTGTTTGTTTGTTTGTTTTTACTATTCATGAGAGACACACAGAGAGAGGCAGAGACATAGGCAGAGGGAGAAACGCAGGCTGCCCCTGGGGAGACCAATGTGGGACTCGATTCCAGGACCCCAGGGTCACGACCTGCACCAAAGGCAGATGCTCAACCACCCAGGAGTCCCAGAAGCAGCAGTTTGAAAAGCGCCTGGGGTATACACAAAGAACATTTATTTATTAATCTCAGAATGTGTGCTGGAGGGATGGGGATCTTTAGAAAACTTCCCCAAGAACACAAGAGCTGGTGGGAACCATTCCCTGCCCACCCCCAACTGCCACCTAGATAGCTGAAGCTTTAGGGAACCAGTGCAAACACACATCACCTACCTTGCTAGCCCTGCATGTCCCACCTTCACATTCTCCTGAGGATCTTTCCCATCCAATCTACCCCACTCCAAAGGGGCTCCAGCCCCAACACACCCTGCAAGCAGCCCCAGTCAGGACCAGTACCACCCCCAAAGTGACTCCTGCTTTGTCGGGAGGGGAAGGATAACCACACATTTCAGTGTGCCCACAGCTCCAGCAACCAAACCTTATAGCTAGCAGTACAGAGAATACCCTGCTGATGAAAGTGCGACATCCGCCCTAGCAGATGGACTAAGAGCAGGCAGTCTGATTGCCAACCCCATCTACCAGTAAACAAGGAAACTTGCCCCCCCTTGAGGGACAAGGCAGGGAGAATACCTTGCAAGCTGGTGCAAATACAGACCCAACAAATAGGTTGAGAGCACACATCTAGTCTGACTGCTGACACCACTGAACTACAAGTCCCCAATGGTCCCTTAACAGCACAGTGACCAAACCTTGCCCAGAACTGACAAAGTGGGCCACTGCAGCAGCCAATGGACTGAAGGCAAAAGAGGCTCTGCCACAACAGCTGAGCATAGGCAACCCACACAAGCAACATCTCTGAAGCACCTGGTTCTGGTAAACAATGGATTCTGCACTCCAGGATACCACAGAACCTCTTCTTCGTAAGGCCACTACTTTTAAGATCAAAAGCTGTAACTGATTTTCCTAATACACAGAAACAAACATAAAGAGTTCTATAAAATGAGAAGACAGGAAAATGTCCCAAGTGAAAAAACAGGACAAAATCATGGCCAAAGAATGAAACGAAACAAAGATAAGCACTGTACCTAGTAAAGAATTCAAAGTAATGGTCATAAAGATACTCATTGGACTTGAGAAAAGAGTGGATGATCTTAGTGAGAACTTTGAAAACAAACAGTAAACATTAAAAAGAACTAATCAGAGATGAAGAACTCAATAACAAAAAATACACTAGAGGGAATCAATAGCAGATTAAAGGAAGCAGAAGAATGTATCAGCAACCTTGAAGGTAGGGTAATGAAATCAAGCTGAATAGCAAAAATAAAAAGAATAATTAAAAATGAGGAGATTAAGAAAACTTAGCAACACCAAGTATAATAATATTTGCATTATATGGATCCCAGGAGAAGAGAGAGCAAAGAGGACAGAACATTTATTTGAAGAAATAATAGCTGAAAACTTCCCTATTTGGAGAAGGAAACAGACATCTAGATCCAGGAAGCACAGAGAGCCCCCAATAAAATTAACCCAACAAGTTGCATACCAAGACACATAGTAATGAAAATGGCAAAAGGTAATAATAGAGAATTGTAAAAGCAGCAAGAGAAAAGAAAAGTTATATACAAGAGATAATCGGTAAGGCTATTCTGTTGATTTTTCAGCAGAAACATTGCAGGGCAAAGTGGAGTGGCATGACATATTCAAAATACTGGAAGGAAAACTTGCAACCAAGAATACTCTACCCAGCAAGGTTATCATTCAGAATAGGAGAGATAGTCTCTCATACAAACAGAAGTTAAAGGAGTTCATTACCACTTAACCTAGCTTTATAGGAAACATCAAAGGGAATTCTTTGAATGGAAAGAAAAAGGCCATAATCAGGAGTAAGAAAATTATGATAGTAGAAAATTTCACAGGTAAATGCAAACATATAATAAAAGTAGATTAATCACTTACAAAACCAACTTGGAGGTTAAAGCACAAAAGTAGTAAAATCAATTATATCTATAAAATTCAGCTAAGGGATTTACAAAATAAAATGATGTAAAATATGACATCATATACATAAAATGGAATGGAGGGAGTAAAAACTTAGTTCTTTAGAATGAATTCAAATTTTAGCAACCATCTAATTAAAATTTTAGCAAATTTTAACAACTC
This sequence comes from Vulpes lagopus, assembly GCF_018345385.1. Lineage (NCBI taxonomy): Eukaryota > Metazoa > Chordata > Mammalia > Carnivora > Canidae > Vulpes > Vulpes lagopus. The sequence goes on along the minus strand of NC_054825.1, from coordinate 170,089,777 downwards.
AATATAGACGACTATATACCTAAGATGTTATACATGAACCTAATGGTAACCACAAATCAAAAACCTATAATAGATACACAAAAAAATAAAGAGAAAGGAATCCAAGCATAACACTAAAGAAAGCCATCAAACCACAAGGGAAGAAAGCAAGAGAAGAAAAGAAAGGAAGCTTGGGTGGTTCAGCAGTCAAGCATCTGCCTTTGGCTCAGGGCATGATCCTGGAGTTCTGGGATCAAGTTCCGCATCAGGTTTCCTGCATGGAGCCTGCGTCTCCCTCTGCTTGTGTCTCTCATGAATAAGTAAATAAAATCTTTAAAAAAAAAAGTAACAGAGAACTACAAAGCAACCATAAGACAAGTAACAAAATGGCCCTAAGTACATACCCATCAATAATTATTTTAAATGTAAATGGACAAAATGCTCCTATCAGAAGACTACAATGACTGAATGCATTAAAAAGGCAAGACCTCACATCAGATATAAAGACACATGCAGTGCAGCCCGGGTAAGCTCAGCGGTTTAGCGCTGCCTTCAGCCCAGGGCCTGACCCTGGAGACCCAGGATCGAGTCCCACGTGGGGGAGCCTGCTTCTCCCTCTGCCTGTGTCTCTGCCTCTCTCTCTCTCTGTGTGTGTATCTCTCATGAATAAATAAATAAAATCTTAAAAAAATAAGTTCACAAACATTAAAAAAAAAAGACACATGCAGACAAAGTGAAACAATGGAAAAATATCTACCATGCTAATGGAAGTGAAAAGAACGCTATGGTAGCAATACTATATATTGGACAAAATACACTTTAACATAAAGACTGTAACAAGAAATAAAGAATGACACTACATAACAGAGAAAGGGAACAATTCAACAAGATATAACAATTGTATATATTTATGCACCCAACATGGGAGCACCTAAATACATATAGCCACTATTAACAGACATAAAGGAAGAAACTAACAGTAATACAATAACAGTAGGGGACTTTAATACCCCTTATCTCAATGGATAGATCAATCAGGAAGAAAATCAATATGGAAACAGTGGCTTTGAATGACATATTGAACCAGATGGGCCTAATAGATATATTCAGAACATTCCATCCAAAAATAGCAGAATACACATTCTTTTCAAGGGCATATGGAACATTCTCCAGAACAGATCACATGTTAGGCCACAAAACATGTCTCAACACAAAAAAACTAAAATTATATCATGCATCTTTTCCAACTGCAACAGTATAAAACTAGAAATCAAGTGCAAGAAAAAATCTGGAAAAAACACAAATACATGGATGTTAAACCACATGCTACTAAACAATGAATGGGCCAACCAAGAAATCAAAAAGGAAATCAAAAAATACATGGAGACAAATGAAAAATGAAAACACAATGGTCCAAAATCTTTGGGATGCAGCAAACGCTGTTCTAAGAGGGAAGATTATAGCAACACAGGCCTTCCTCAGGAAATAAGAAAACTCCCAAATAAACAACCTACTTAAACCTAAAGGAGCTAGAAAAAGAAGAACCAACAAAACCTAAAGCCAGTAGAAAGATGTAAATAATAAAGATTAGAACAGAAATAAATCAAATAGAGACTAAAAAAACAACAGAACAGGTCAATGAAACCAGGAGCTGGTTCTTTGAAATAAAATTGATAAACCTTTAGCCAGACATATCTAGAAAAAAAGGCAGGACTCAAATAAATAAAATCAGAAATGAAGGAAGAGACCTGACACCCAATACTACAGAAGTATAAAGAATTATAAAGAATACTATGAAAAACTGTATGCCAACCAATGGAAAACCTAGAAGAAATAAATTCCTAGAAACATATTTGCAAATAATATATCTGATATGGGGTTAATATCCAAAATATACCAAAAACACAAATAATTCAATTAAAAAGTGGGCAGAGGACATGAAATAGACATTATTCCCAAGTAGACATACAGATGGCCAACAAACACATGAAAAAATACGTCTCTCTGTCTCTCATGAGAGACAGAGAGAGAGAGAGGCAGAGACACAGGCAAAGGGAGAAGCAGGCTCCATGCAGGAAACCCGATGTGGGACCTGATCCCAGGACTCCAGGATCACGCCCTGAGCCGAAGGCAGGCACTAAAACTCTGAGCCACCCAGGCATCCCCATTTGTAGTAATTTCAAAGTCAAAATGATATTGAGAAAGACTTCAGAGAAGGGTGAGAGGATTGAATGAGAGCAGCAAGGTTAGAAAAAGGACTTATTTTATTTAAACTCATATAGACTTTGTCCTTTAAGAGGAAATACAATTCAGTAGCTGAAAACATGAACCTTCAAGCCAGAGTGGCCAATGTAAATCCTGGTCTCTGCTATCCTGTAGCGATACAACCCCAAGTAAGCCCTTTAAACTCTGTCCATCAGTTTTCCCATCTCTAAAATTGGGATGATAATAATACCTACTTTATAGGATTGATATTAAAATTGAATTAGTTAATATATGTAAAACACTTCCAACATTGCCTAGCATATAGTACTACAAAGTTAACTAGCACTTGTATTGTTGTTATTTATTTTGTCTCCTTAGACATTTTGGTTCATTCTTAGTAAGTTCATTTCATGAAATATACACACTTCATGGCCTGAAACTTTCAACTATGAAGCAGGTAAAGAATGTTTGTTGGGGCGCCTGGGTGGCTCAGTTGGTTAAGTGTCTGCCTTTGGCTCAGGTCATGATCCTGGGGCCCTAGGATTGAGCCCTACATCAGATTCCCTGCTTAGTGGGGAGTCTGCTTCTTCCTCTATCCCTGTTGCTCCCACTGCTTTTGCTCTCTCTGTGGAATAAACAAATACAATTAAAAAAGAAAAAACAAAAGGAATGTGTATTAAAGGAAATGGAGGATCCCTGGGTGGCGCAGTGGTTTGGCGCCTGCCTTTGGCCCAGGGCGCGATCCTGGGGTTCCGGGATCGAAACCCACGTCAGGCTCCCGGTGCATGGAGCCTGCTTCTCCCTCTGCTTGTGTCTCTGCCTCTCTCTCTCTCTCTGTCTGTGTGACTATCATAAATAAATAAAAATTAAAAAAAAAAAAAAAGGAAATGGAATTTTAAATGAATTTGGGTGACTCAATCAATATATAAATCATAGAGGCGCTTTTGATAGAAAAACTCAGAACACTGTCTCCTTCCAAGTAGGTCAGAAAAAAAAAAACAGACCCAGAACATTTAGAGTAATTCTAAGATCAAACACAATACAAAGCTGTTTTCTTAGACAATGATCATATAATGAATGTCTGAGAGTCCTAATTGTATCCCGTGGTCATTAGGAAAGAGGCAGTTACAGAGAGGGCCAGTGTAAGGGAGAAAGTTCAGATACAGGTAGGTAAGACACAGGCACTTTGCGGACATGCCCGTTTTCAACCTGACGAATCCCAAACTATTTCCTTTGGGAACAAGAAGGAACTCAGCTATTTCTTAACAGATGACCCTGAAACTCACTGAAAGGAAAGCTGATATTCCAGAAAAGAGACACTAACAATTTATTAAATTATTGTTTTAAATTATTTCAAATTAAGTTCTTCAATGAAATTATTAAAATTCAAATTAAATTATTAATTATACTCGCTCAATATCAATTTTATTATCATGTTAATTAATCTTTAGAACAGGGATCCCTGGGTGGCGCAGCGGTTTGGCGCCTGCCTTTGGCCCAGGGCGCGATCCTGGAGACCCGGGATCGAATCCCACATCGGGCTCCCGGTGCATGGAGCCTGCTTCTCCCTCTGCCTGTGTCTCTGCCTCTCTCTCGCTCTCTGTGACTATCATAAATAAAAATTAAAAAAAAAAAATCTTTAGAACAAACTACTATTGGGGGAGACAGTCTTACCTAGTGAAACCAGGTTGCTGTAGGTCTCCAACATCACATCCCTGTACAAAGCCCTCTGAGCAGGGTCCAGGCACTCCCACTCCTCCTGGGAGAAGCTGATGGCCACGTCCCTGAATGACAGAGATCCCTGAAATCACACACACACACACACACACACACACACACACGCATTACAGTGAAACTGAAGGAGATTATTGTAAGGTGAACAAAGAGGAGGCGAAGAACAGCACTGCGAGACAGGAGCAATGTAGAATTTCATAGGGTGCCTGCAAGTTCTTGAAGACTCTTGCTGCTGCAGAGCAAACTTCCTGTGTGCTGTGGGATAACCTACTGACCTCAGCATGGCTGGGAATGGCTAAAGAAATGTGAAGTCATATTTCAGGAAAACAAATACCAACTTACGTAGGCCATGTTTTTAGAACAACAAAATTGGTCCATCTTCCTCATGCTTCCTCTCCTAGAGAAAAAAAAAAAAAGGCTTAAGCCAACCTGTGCCTTGGTGCTCTCTAGGTGATTTAAATTAATACAGCAATTTTTTTCTTCCATTTCTGTATCCCACCTACTCCCTAAGATGCCTCTTTTATCCCTCTCTGCTTCACACACTCTCTCTTTCCCTCTGATCCTCCAATTGCTCCCTCCCGCCCCCCATACAAATTGGCATCAAACATGAGGAGTCTAGACAAAATTGAGCCCTCCCTCAAGTCCTGGGGAACATGCTATCCTCCAAAATATCTCAGCATAAGGAATCCTACATTCCTGGGATAAATGACAAGACCTAGGGCTGGGCCCCATATCCTGCTCTGTGCAGATCTTCCTCCCTGTGTCCCACTTTTCAGGGCTGAAAACGGATCCTGTCATCCAAATTGGAACCTCTTTGTAAATTCAGGGTTGGGAGAAGTAGGGCAAGGTAGAAAACTGGATGTAGGGATCCCTGGGTGGCGCAGCGGTTTGGCGCCTGCCTTTGGCCCAGGGCGCGATCCTGGAGACCCGGGATCGAATCCCACATCAGGCTCCCGGTGCATGGAGCCTGCTTCTCTCTCTGCCTGTGTCTCTGCCTCTCTCTCTCTCTCTCTCTCTCTGTATGACTATCATAAATAAATAAAAATTAAAAAAAAAAAAAAAGAAAACATTGAAAAAAAAAAAACAAAGAAAACTGGATGTAGATGGAATTGCTCAGGCAGTGTTCAGCTTTCTAAGTCCAGCAAAGCCAACTAGTTAAGTACAGCAGGGCATCCACGTAATGGAATACTATGTAGTCATTACATATTCAAGATACATGGTCAGCAGAAAAATCAGGTTACAAAATACGATGCAGAATGATCCCATCTATAAAATATATATATATATATTTCAAATATAACTCTATAAATTCCAAGTTAATGCCACACAATAGTTACAATTATGAAGCACCCTTAAGCAAAATGTAGAGAATTGGCGCCACAGTGCAGTGATAAGAACTATTAATGTGACATACAGTTTTCTGGAAATTTTTTCTGTCAATGTCTGTTAGTCTTGTGTGTGTGTGTGTGTGTGTGTGTATATAATATATATATGAATATATATATATTTATTCCTGTAAACTCTCAAAGTACACTAGGTGACTTTTTCTGATGGACTTTGTCATACTCTGCTATACATTTATTCTTGTTCAGACTTCATCTGTGCTAGAGTAATAAGAAACCTAAAAGATTCCGTGTAATCTCAATATTCCAACCCAGATGGTGGCTGTGTCCTCTCCATCATTATCACCATATCCAACATATTGCAGGTACCTGAGCATCTTACAATGAACACAAATCCCAATTCCAGGAATCTTCCATAGGAAACAGCTATGGAAGCACACGATACACACACAGATGATTATCAGAGGATGCTCTATAATGACCCCAAATTAGAAACTTAAATTTATCTAATAGTTGGCAGATGGTCCACTGTACGATGGCATACTATGCCGTTATTTATTATAACAGTCCCTATTAATTGATGGGGGCAAAAATTCAAAGTCAAGTACTAAGTGAGGCAAGTAGGGTTTAAAAAGGATACCAGGGAGGGATCCCTGGGTGGCGCAGCGGTTTGGCGCCTGCCTTTGGCCCAGGGCGCGATCCTGGAGACCCGGGATCGAATCCCACATCGGGCTCCCGGTGCATGGAGCCTGCTTCTTCCTCCGCCTGTGTCTCTGCCTCTCTCTCTCTCTCTGTGACTATCATAAATAAATAAAAAAAAAAAAATAAAAAAAAAATAAAAAAATAAAAAAAAAAAATAAAAATAAAAAGGATACCAGGGATCCCTGGGTGGCGCAGCGGTTTGGCGCCTGCCTTTGGCCCAGGGCGCGATCCTGGAGACCCGGGATCGAATCCCACATCAGGCTCCCGGTGCATGGAGCCTGCTTCGCCCTCTGCCTATGTCTCTGCCTCTCTTTCTCTCTGTGACTATCATAAATAAATAAATAAATAAATAAAAAATAAAATAAAAAGGATACCAAATTTCAAGGACACTTGGGTAGCTCAGTTGGTTAAGCTGTCAACCCTTAATTTTGGCTCAGGTCATGATCTCAGAGTCCTGAGATCGAGCCTGGCGTGGGTTCCACACTCATCGCAGAGTCTGCTTGAGATTCTCTCTCTCTACCTCTGCCTCTTCCCCTGCTTGCTCTCATTCTCTCTCCCTCTCTCTAATATATAAATGAATAAAATCTAAATAATTAAATGTATACCTAATTTCAAATATAGTATCCTATCATTAATATTAACTCCTTAATCATTATTACTAAGGATAATAAAAATTATATTTGTTTGGGGTTTTAAATTTATATATTCATGAGAGACATAGGCAGGAGGCGCAGGCTCCCTATGGGAAGCCTGATTTAGGACCCTGGCATCAGACCTGAGCCAAAGGCAGATGCTTAAGCACTGAGCCATCCAGGTGCCCTGAAAATCGCATTTGTTAAAGAAATTTAATTCCACTGTTTCCCTTTTTCTTGTGAGCCTGAAGCCTGCTTAAGATTCTCTCTCTGTCTCTCTGCCCCTCCCTCCCCCTGCACATGCTCTCTCTCTCTAAAAAACAAAAACAAAAAACCTCACCACAATAAAGCTACTTCCAAATTAAACCATAAAAATAAAAACAGAACTATCAGGAATTGGGTACTTCCAGTCGTTAAAGAACCGAGCTTGTGAGAGAGTCAACAAAGAAATCAATGTGACTGTAGCAACTAACCAGAACCAGTTCTAACATCCTTAACTGTATCTCACCAATATAATTAGAAATTTTCATGATCAGGATTCTTCTCTGAAGAACACAATGCAGGTAAGCAGCACCTGCAGACCAAATAAGAAAATGCACGGGATATACACAGTACCATGTTCAGTTCTCTTCTTCACTAAAAAACTGATGAAGGGGATCCCTGGGTGGCTCAGCGGTTTAGCGCCTGCCTTTGGCCCAGGGCGTGATCCTGAAGTCCCAGGATCGAGTTCTGAGTCGGGCTCCCTGCATGGAGCCTGCTTCTCCCTCTGCCTGTGTCTCTGCCTCTCTCTCTCTCTATGTCTATCATAAATCAATCAATCAATCAATCAATCAATCTTTTTTTTTTTTTTAATTTTTTTTTTTTTTTTTTTATTTATGATAGTCACAGAGAGAAAGAGAGGCAGAGACATAGGCAGAGGGCGAAGCAGGCTCCATGCACCGGGAGCCTGATGTGGGATTCGATCCCGGGTCTCCAGGATCGCGCCCTGGGCCAAAGGCAGGCGCCAAACCGCTGCGCCACCCAGGGATCCCTCAATCAATCAATCTTAAAAAAAAACTGATGAAAACATTTTGGAGAGAATCCTTATAGAATGTCCTCACTTAGTAAATGGGATTTATATACAACATCTTCTTGGGTACTACTCTTCTAACATGAATACTGCTTAACATAAGATCAAATGTTTTCTCTTTTCATGATTATTTATCAACGTAGTTTTTTTAAGTGCATGATACTCCATCACTAGATGGAGTATCTAGTCTAGTGTGATTTGCTCAGTTTGTACAAGATCATTCTACATATCACTCCAAGTATCAGTCTTTTGATGTTAGACAGGGTTTCTCATCCTCAGCATTAATACCATATTGAGCCAGATAATTCTTTGCTGGGGGGAGAAGGGTGGGGTGGGCTATCCTATGCATTGTAGAATGTTTAGTAGCATTTTTGTCCTCCAGTTATTGGATCCAAGTATCACTGTCCCCCCACTACAGCAACCAAAGTTGCCTCTAAATATTACCAAATGTCCCCTGGAAAGCAAAATCACCCCCTGTTAATAATTACTTATCTATACTGATGAGTCCAAGCCTTTTAGGTCCTGCATACTTTGAATAATCTCATGAAATTATATACTTTCCCTGCAAACCCCACCATAACCCTTTGGTATACTATTTCAAGGGATTTGTGGTTGGTCCCCGGAGACCAGAAGTAGAATCACGGCAACTCAGGGTTAAGCACTTTTATTACTTTTTTTAAGAGTGGGAGAGATGGGGGGTAAGGGGGGCAGAGGAAGAGCAAGATAATCTTAAGTAGTTTCCACATCCAGTACAGAGCCCCACACAGGGCTTGATCCCACAACCCTGAGACCATGACCTGAGCTGAAATCAGGAGTCAGATGCTTAACCAACTAACTGAGCCATCCAGGCTTTCCAAAAATTTTTTATTCTATACTGTTTGAGCATCTCACTCATTTTCTTAATATGCAGGCAGCAATAACCATGGATCACATATTGCTGATGCCCTCGTTGTATAGAAACTGAGAGGAATGAGTTAAAACACACATGAACAACAGCTAAGACCTATCAAGCACTTACTGTATGGATGGCACTGCTCTAAGGGGATTTAATACATATTAACTCATCTACCATTCATTACAAACCTGAGACAGCCAGGAAGAGAGAGCCAATATTCCAACCCAGATAGTCTGGATCTACAGCCCCTCCTCTCAATCACACTACACTGCTTCTCACAGCTCACACAAAAGGAAGCCAAACACACAACTGCCAAACTTCAAAGAGATGTGGCCAATAATACAAACTTCAGCTGATGGAATTCCCTGGAAAAATCCTGGCTCTTACTGATACTAGCTTCTGCTACTATCATGTTCCCATTTTTGAAAGCCTCACACTGACTAAAATCAGCTAGCCATCTCCACTCTTCTCTTGCTTTGTAAAGCAGGCCCTTGGGGCGCCTGGGTGGCTCAGGTCATGATCCTGGGGTCCTGGGATCGAGTCCCGCACTGGGCTCCCCAAGGGGAGCCTGCTTCTCCCTCTGCCTGTGTCTCTGCCTTTCTCTCTCTCTCTCTCATAAATAAATAAATAAAATTTTTTTAAAAAAAACAAAAAGAGCGCAGCCTGGGTGGCTTAGCGGTTTAGCGCCGCCTTCAGCCCAGGGCATGATCCTGGAGACCCGGGATCCAGTCCCACGACAGGCTCCCTGCATGGAGAGCCTGCTTCTCCCTCTGCCTGTGTCTCTGCCTCTCTCTGTGTCTCATGACTAAATAAATAAAATCTTTAAAAAAAAAGGAGAAAGAAAAGAAAAGCAGGTCCTTAAAGAGCAAAAGGTACCCAGTGTGTGATTCCACCTAATTTTCTTCTTACCAAATCAGAGTCTAAAATAAAGCTTTAACATTAACTGCTGGTTTATTTCCTTGTTATCTCAGACAAAGGGAATGCTCAAGAAGATGTGAACTATTTACGATACTGTTTTTGGTATTTACCAAGTTACTTACCCAGGGAATATTGTCAAGAGGTGAGGTGCCATGGGGGACCAAATGGTGGGGTATCAATTTGCACGTCTCCCTACATTTCCTGAAAACTCACAGGCACCTCTCTATTCTAGAAAACAAAAACGCATTTCTCAGGCAATACAAAGCACAAACTCACCCTTGACTTTAGACGTGTGGTAATAATACTCTCCCATCCTTCTCGGAGTCCTTCTTTTGGGTAATGGTATGACTGGAGAGGGAGAAGGCGAGCATGAGACCCCAGGCTTTTCTGGGAACGCAGACTAAATTTAAAGGTACCCTCCAGGGCCACACCTCCCTTACTTCGCACAAAATGGGATGGGAGTCAAAGGAGGAATCGGTCCCCGCGTTCGAAGCTGTTCCTGGGGACGCAACTCTGAGAATGCGGTGGTTCGCAACAGGTAGCTGCCCTCGGGGGGGGGGGGGGGGGGGGGCCCAGACAGGCACTTCCAGGGCTAAAATCCCCATCCCAAGGCCAGGCCCGGGCTTTCTGCAGGAAACCTTTCATTCTAGGCTCAGCGTCTGACCTCTCTACAGGGGCCACGGGCATGCTGCAGCCACGTGGCTGGGAGGGGAGGAAGCGGCGGGCCGCCGGTCCCGTGACTCACACTGACACACACACACACACACACACACACACTCACACACAGCCGCGGCGGAGCGCGCTCACGTCCGCACGCCCCCTCTCCCCGTCGCGGCAGCACCAAGCGCGCCCTCACGCACGCACCGCCACACTCCGCGGCCGCCCCTCGCGGTCGCACAGTCCCGCTCCTCGCTGCGCGCGCGCACGCGCTCAGGCGCCCTCCCTCGGGTGCCTGTCAGCGCCCTGTCCTGAGCGCCTCTCTCTGCCCACCCACGCTGGCGGGTCCCTCCGGCTGGGGTCCTGGTCAGCAGAGGCCTCTGGCAGCCACGAATTCTCTCCTCCACCCGAGGGCCTCGTCCCTCCAGGACAGGGACCCCCGGATGCCGGAAGTGGCGGCTAGTTGGGCGTGGAGGCCACTGGGAAATGAAGTCCCAAGCAGGGAATGCCTCAGAAGCCTAGAGCTCTCCGGCTCATATTGTTCCCGGCGTGCAACTTGGACCCGCCCCTAGCGGTGCCGAGCCCAGGGATTTGTGGGAGTCCCAGCCGCCGGGAGCACGCAGGTGCAGGCTGCTGGTGACTCTGAGGATTCCTCTGGAAGGAACATTGCTTCTTCTTAGAGCCTCAGTGTAACTTACTTTTCTCATTAAGGAGAAAAATGCAAATGAATATAAAAAGAAGGCAGAGTCTTATATATAGAAAACCCTAAAGACTCCACCCAAAAACTCAGAATGAAGGATTCAGTAAAGTTAGGGACACAAAGGCAACATACAAAACTCAATTGTGTTTCTATAAAACAACAAAACAAATTAAGGAAACCATCTCATTCATAATAGCATCAAAAACAATACAAATTTAGGAACAAGTTTAACCAAGGAAGTGCATGAGTTGAGTTCTACTTGAAAGAAATGGAAGAAGACAAAAAATAAATGGGAGGACGTTTCATGTTCATGGATTGGAAGAATTAATATTGTTAAAATGTCCGTATTACCCAAAGTGATCTACAGATTTGATGTTATCCCTATCAATGTTCCAGGGCATTTTAGAAAAAAAAAAAATCCTAAAGTTCAGTTGGAAGGACAAAAGACTTCGAATAGCCAAAGCAATCTTGAGCAAGAACAATAAAGTTGGAGGCATTACACTTCCTGACTTCTAATTATATTATAAAGCCATTGTAGGGGGCACTTGGGTGGCTCAGTCGGTTAAGTGACAAACTCTTTTTTTTGTTTGTTTGTTTGTTTATTTTTTTTTTATTAATTTTTATTGGTGTTCAATTTACCAACATACAGAAAAACACCCAGTGCTCATCCCGTCAAGTGTCCACCTCAGTGCCCGTCACCCATTCCCCTCCAACACCCGCCCTCCTCCCCTTCCACCACCCCTAGTTCATTTCCCCGAGTTAGGAGTCTTTATGTTCTGTCTCCCTTCCTGATATTTCCCAACATTTCTTTTCCCTTCCTTTATATTCCCTTTCACTATTATTCATATTCCCCAAATGAATGAGAACATACACTGTTTGTCCTTCTCCGATTGACTTATTTCACTCAGCATAATACCCTCCAGTTCCATCCACGTTGAAGCAAATGGTGGGTATTTGTCGTTTCTAATTGCTGAGTAATATTCCATAGTATACATAAACCACATCTTCTTTATCCATTCATCTTTCGATGGACACCGAGGCTCCTTCCACAGTTTGGCTATTGTGGCCATTGCTGATAGAAACATCGGGGTGCAGGTGTCTAAGTGACAAACTCTTGATTTCAGATCAGGCCATGGTCCCAGGTTCCTGGAATAGAGCCCCAGGTTGGGCTCTGTGCTCAGTAGGGAGTCTGATTGAGGAGGACTCTTTCTCTTCTCCCTTTGCCCTCCCTCATTCTTCTCTAAAGTAAATCTCAAAATCTAACAAAAGGAAAAAGAAAGAAAGAAAGCCATAGTAATCAAACAGCATGGTCTTGGAATAAAAGCAGACACAGATCAATGGAACAGAATAGAGAGCCTAAAAATAAATCCATACATATACAGTCAAACAATCGTCAACAAGGGTGCCAAAATATATAATGGAGAAGGATAGTTTCTTGGATAAATGGTGCAGGAAAAACAGGATATCCATATGCAAAAAAAATGGGACCCTTATCTTATGCCATAGACAAAAAATCAACTAAAAATATATTAAAATTACATAAGACCTAAAACCACAAAACCCCTAGAAGAAAACATAGAAAAAAGCTCATTGATTTTGGTCTTGGCAATGATTTCTTGGCTATGACACCAAAAGCACAAGCAACAAAAGCAAAAATAAATGAGCCTAATTCATAACAAAAGAAACAAGATGAAAAGGCAAGATACAGGTGAAAAATATTTGTAAACCATATATACAATAAAGGGTTAATATCCAAAAAAGGAACTCCTATAATTCAATAGCTCAAATATATACATTTGATTTAAAAGTAGACAAAGGTCCTGAATACACATTTCTCAAAGAAGGAGTACAAATGACCAACAGGTATGTGAAAAGGTGCTCAACATCACTAATCATCAGGGAAATGCAAATCAAAATACAATGAGATATTACCTCACATCTGTCAGAAAGACTATTATTAAAAGAAAAAAAGGAAAGATAATAAGTGTTGGTGAAGATGTAAAGAAGAAGGAATCTTTGTGCACTGTTGGTGGAAATGTAAATTGGTGCAGCCACTATAGAAAATAGTATGGAGGGATGTACAGTGTGGCACATGCATACAATGGAACATTATTGGCCCTTTAAAAAGAAGGAAATCCTGCCATTTGTGACAACACGGATAAACCTGGAGGACATATGCTAAGTGAAATAAGCCAGACAGAAGAAGACAAATACTCTCTTACTTATATGTGGAATCCAAAATAGTCAAGACCATAGATGCAGAGAGAAAACAGTGGTTGCCAAGAGCTTGGGGAGGAGGGTGGGGAACAGTTAGGTGATGGGTAAGAGGTACAAAGTTACCCAAAGTTATACAAGATAAATTATCAAGAATTAATATTGTTAAATATTATTGATAAAGATAATTCTGGAAATCGATGCATCATACTGCCTATAACAATACTTTGACGTATATTTAAAATTTGTGGGGATCCCTGGGTGACTCAGTGGTTTGGCACCTGCCTTTGGCCCAAGGCATGATCCTAGAGTCCCAGGATTGAGTCCCACCTCGGGCTCCTTGCATGGAGCCTGCTTCTCCCTCTGCCTCTCTCTCTCTCTCTCTCTCTCTCTCTCTCTGCCTCTGTGTGTGGGTGTGTGTGTGATGAATAAATGAATAAAATCTTTTAAAAAATAAAAATAAAAAATAAAATGTGCTAAGAGTGTAGATCTTTTTTTTTTTTTTTAAGAGTGTAGATCTTAAGTAATAATGACAGTAATAATAAGGCAGGAGGAAACTCTGGTAGGTGATGGATATGTCTATGACCTTGATGATAGTGATGGTTTCACAGGTGTATACTTATCCTCAAACTCATTGAGTTATATACATTAAATGTGTGCAGCTTTTTACACATCAATCATACATCAATAAAGTTTTAAAAGTAATTGTATGAATTGACATGTTTATGGAAAGTGTAGAGGAGTTCAATTGTTTTTCATCCACCTCAGTACTTGGCATTTTTATTCTTTCTCAGTGTAGTTATTCTGATGCGTAGGTAGCAGTCTCTTTGATCAACTTTTCCCATGTGTACTGACCTGTAGAATATCCTCTTTAGTGAAGTGGTTTACTACATTTTTTGCCCCTTTTTTCTTTTGAGATGTATTTTTCTTACTGATTTGAAATTTTTTGTACATTGTGAATATATATCCCATATCAGTTATATAGATATATTGAATATATAATATAATATGTAATATATATACATAATTATAGATATAGATCTATAGATCTAGATATAGATCTATTAAACATATATTTGTGTATATATGTGTGTGTGTGTGTATATATATATATATATAATATCTTCTCTGATTCTGTGGGTTGATTTTTCACTCTCTTATTGTTGCCATTTGATGAAAAATGTTCTTGACTTTAATATATTACAACTTGCAATATTTTAACTCATGGTTAATGTTTCTTGTGTCCTGTTAAAAATATCTTTGTCTTGGAGCACCTAGGTGATTCAGTAAGTTGAACTTCCGCCTCTTGATTTCAGCTCAGGTCATGATCTCAGGGGCATGAGATCCAGCCCTGCATCCAGCCCCATGCTCAGTGGGAAGTCTGCTTGATATTCTCTCTCTCCCTCACCCTCTGCCCCTCTCCACTCTCTTTCAAAATAAATAAATCTTAAAAAAAATAACAGTTTTAGTCCTTCATTTCTAATTTGCATGTATTTTCTAATTTCTAATTTGTATGTCGTTTAGTTATTTTTTTCCCCTTATTTCAATAGCTAGGACCTCCAGTACAATATCAAGTAGAGGTTGTTTAATAGCAGACATCCTTGTTTTATCCTTACTGTTCGGGGGAAGATTTTGACATTTTGATATTGAGTATGATGTTTGTTGTTGATTTGTTTATGGGGGTGGATAAGATATCCCTCAACAGAAGTTGCCTCCTGGCTTCAGTTTTCTACAGGCTTCATAATGAATGGGTCTTGCATTTTGTCAAATGTTCTTTACTTACTAATTTTTTATGTACCAAGATGATTGTATGGAGGTTTTTTCTTTATTAGCATGGTAAAATGCATTGAATGTTGAAAATATATTTCATTCCTGGAATAACCTCATTTTTTCATGATGTAATATCTTTTTATATACCACTGGATTTGATTTGCTAATATTTTGTTAGCTATTTTTGCATCTGTCCTTATGAGAGCTTGATCTATATTGTTTTCAGTAATATCCTCATGAGATTTTTGCATTCAAATTTATTCTAGGCTCACAAAAATAGTTAGGCAGTGTTCTCTTTTTTATTCATGATATTGTTCATTTGTATTTTCTCTCTTTTTGTCTTGGACTAACCAATTTCATAAATAGCAAGATTTTGATGCAGTTTTTCTCTATTGTACATTTGTTTCTATTTCATTGATTTCTGCCCTTTATTATTTATTTCCTTCTAATTTGTTTAAGCTTGATGTTATTATTTATTTCCTAGTTCTAATTCTAGTTTCATGAAATTTGGAAGCTGAATTCTAAGCAGGGAGGTTTTTGTTGCATATAGTTTTCGATAATAAAACTTGGTTCTTGGGATCCCTGGGTGGCGCAGCGGTTTGGCGCCTGCCTTTGGCCCAGGGCGCGATCCTGGAGACCCGGGATCGAATCCCACATCGGGCTCCCGGTGCATGGAGCCCGCTTCTCCCTCTGCCTGTGTCTCTGCCTCTCTCTCTCTCTGTGACTATCATAAATAAATAAAAAATTAAAAAAAATAAAACTTGGTTCTTTGAGGTAATAGAATTGAAACCTGGCATAAGTTAGAAAATGAAAACTAGTTAGGAAGATATCACAATAATTCATGGCAAAAATAATGAGTTGCACAAACGTGGAAGCAATATATATAGAAAGGTAATATTTCATAAATAGAGCCAAAGGCACTTGTGAATAAGTTGGATTGTGAAAGAAAGGATCATCAAAATGTATGTTTTCCCTGTCTCCCCAGATCTATTCTCTACCCACCTACATTGCTCTGTGCCTCCAAGGCTAATCATTATGGGCTCTATCAGTGGACTACACCAGTATAAGACTGGCGAGCGGGAAGAGAGTGAAATTAGACTACATATTTCCTTGGCTCTCTTTCTACCTGATTAGTCAAGGTTGGCTTTGACCCTCCCCCCCCCCACACACACACACCATAGGTCTCATCACTTTTTGTTTGGTAAGCTCTGATTCTCTGTGTCCAGTAACTGCTCTTTGCCTGGAGATACATATATATATGTGTATCTCCAATATATATTGTAATGTGATATATACATTCCTATATACGTATATATATGTATATATATACACACACACACATATATATATATATATATATATATATTCCAAATATAGCAACATTCCAGATATGTGTTACAAAGAACAAGATTACATTTTCCAGGGGCAGCCCGGGTGACTCAGTGGTTTAGCGCTGCCTTCAGCCCAGGGTGTGATCCTGGAGACCAGGGATCGAGTCCCACGTCGGGCTCCCTGCATGGAGCTTGCTTCTCCCTCTGCCTGTGTCTCTGCCTCTCTCTCTCTCTCTCTGACGAATAAATAAATAAAATCTTTTTTAAAAAAAGATTACATTTTCCAAAAGGACATAGGAAGAAAACACTCATTCAGGAGGCTTTAGGTTACAATCTCATTGTTTTCTCTGTCAGTTCAAAACCTTATTTTAATTTTTTCATGTGAGAGACATGACTTAAGATTCCCTTATATAAAATAGGAAGTTTAATGTCATTCAAGTAAACAAAATTTGTGAGGGATCTATGATCCCTTGGGTCAGTATGGTACGCAGAACAATGCCCCCTGCCTATCACCAAATACATACATATGTGAATATGAATGTGAATTTGAATATATAAATATATATAACTCTGTTATTTTAAGCCACTAAATTTGTGGTAATTTGTTATGGCAGTAATAGAAAACTACTAGTCAGTATGCGGCTGATAGTATTCCAAAGGTAAGTGGAATTTGGGGCAGAGTCTATCTCACAGTTGGTCCAAAAGGTTTGCACATTGAAACTGTGGTCATTTATCCCATTTCTTGATGCATGTTTGATGACAGCAGAATCCCTACATTTACTGCTTAATATGAAGAGTGAGTACCATTATTGTAGGAGGATTCTTTGGAAAGCCCTTGGAAATTAATCTGCTGTTGGAATAGCAATTTGCAAGTGATACTGTGTATATGGCATTGCAAGGATAGTGCATCATCCAAATCTAAAAGATGCAAATGTGGTGACTTATCATACCTCTCCTTACTTCACTTGTTTAGCTTGTGCTGAAAATGGATGGAGTTTGGACAATGACTGTAGCTTATCATTAAATCAATCAGTATTCCTAATTTCTCTGTGTTAGATGATGGCAGGTTAAACTCATAGTGGATGCTAGTAGTATAGAGGTCTCAGCTATGTCACCCAAATGAAAGTCTTTGCTGTGTTTAGCAACTCCTTCTACTTAGAAGCACAGTGTTACGGGCGTGTGGGTGGTTCAGTCAGTTGAGTGTCCTGCTCTTGGGCCATGATCCCTGGGTCATGGGATCTAGCCCCACCTCAGGCTCTGCACTGGGCATGGAGTCTGCTTGGGATTCCCTCTCTCCTTCTCCCTTTGCCCATCCCCAGCCCTCCAGCTCAATCTCTCTCTAAAAAAAAAAAAAAAAAGAAGAAGAAAAGAAAAAAGCACAATGTTTATTTGATTTCTTTACAGTTTAAAGGAAACATACATACCATTTGAATGTGCTGCTCTGACCCATTTTCTGAATGACTTATGAAATAGGTAAGTATTTTTTAAAAGATTTTTTATCTATTTGAGAGAGAGAGAGAGAGAGAGAGAGAGAGGCAGAGGGAGAAGCAGGATCCTTGCAGGGAGCCTGATGTGCGACTTGATCCTGGGTCTCCAGGATCAGGCCCTGGGCTGAAGATGGCGCTAAACCGCTGAGCCACCCAGGCTGTCCTTTAAATATTTTTTTAAAGATTTTATTTTTATGCAATCCCTACAATGAATGTGGGGCTCAAACTGACAACCCTGAGATCAAGAGTCACAAGAGCCAGCCAGATGCTCCTAGCAAGTCTTTTTTTTTTTTCTTTCAATTAGATATAATTGACATATAGCATTGTATTAGTTTTAGGTGTATACAACATAATGATTTGATATATGCAAGCATTGTGAAGTGACTAACCACTATAAATTTAGTTAACATTCATTGCCAAACATAGCTACACTTTTTTCTTGTGATAAGAACTTTTAATATCTACTATCTTAGCAATTTTCACATATATGATATGGTATTGTTAACTATAGTCACAATGCTGTATAATACAACCCCAGGGCTTCTTTATTTTAGAACTTTTGAAGTTTGTAACTTTTGACTCCCTTCACCCATTCCTTTTTTTAAAAAATATTTAATTTACTTATTCATGAGAAACAGAGAGAGAGAGAGGCAGAGACACAGGCAGAGGAAGAAGCAAGCTCCACCCAGGGAGCCCGACATGGGACTCAATCCCAGGTCTCCAGGATCACACCCTGGGCTAAAGGCAGCGCTAAACCGCTGAGCCACCCAGGCTGCCCCTGGAAAATGTAATCTTGTTCTTTGTAACACATATCTGGAATATTGCTATATTGCTTTTCAGCTCTTAGTTAAGCTACACCAAATATCTTGGAAGAACATTGCTGGAAAAAAAGGAAATAGTAAATATCAAATGTCAATAATTATTGACATTCATTAAATGAAGTTACATTTAAATCAATGTAGATCAAAAGTCACTATGTGAAGGTAGTTCATATTATCGACTTTATCTCTTGGATAAAATTCTTTTTTAAAAAAGATTTTATTTATTCATCTAAGAGAGTGCACAAGTGGGAGAGAGGGGCAGAAGAAGAGGGAGAAGCAGACTCTCTGCTTAGCGGGGAGCCTGACTTGGGGCTGGGATCATGACCTGAGTGAAAGCAGACACTTAACCGCTTAACCAACAGAGGTATGGAAATGCACTAGGGGTACCTAAATGGTGCTTGGATAGTTGGGTGTCCACAAGTAAAAAGTCTTTGATGTCTACCTCACACCATCCACAACAATGAAACCATCCATGTTATATGCATAAATATGAAAGCATAAACGATAAAAAATTTTTATTTATCATCTTTTAAAACATACTTTATTTATTTGAGAGAGAGAGAGAGTGAGTATGAGCAAGGGGAATGTCAGAGGGAGAAGCAGGCTCTCTATTAAGCAGGGAGTCCAGTGTGGGGCTTGATATGGAACACCATCCCAGGACCCTAATAACATGACCTGAACTGAAAGTGGATGCTTAACTGATTGAGCCACTCAAGCACCCCAAGGATAAAATTTTTAGATGGCAGCAGATAAGAATATGATCATGAGGGATCCCTGGGTGGCGCAGCGGTTTGGCGCCTGCCTTTGGCCCAGGGCGCGATCCTGGAGACCCGGGATCGAATCCCACGTCGGGCTCCCGGTGCATGGAGCCTGCTTCTCCCTCTGCCTGTGTCTCTGCCTCTCTCTCTCTCTCTGTGACTATCATAAATAAATTAAAAAAAAAAAAGAATATGATCATGACCTTGGAGTATGCAAAGATTTCCTCAACAGGAAATTGGTTAAAGGTGCAAAGAAAAAAAATACAATGGACTACTTTAAAATTAAGAAATTCTGCCAAAACATCTACTCAGCTTCTTTCATTTGTATAATTCCTTCAAGTTAAGTAATTTGGTACCTCCCTCCAAAAAAAATTCTATTTATAATTATACATGAATAATAATGTGAAAAACCAAAGAATGGGAAAAGCATTGAGTATCTCCTACAATGGACTCATACTAAGAATATGTAAAGACCTCTCAACAATAAATAAGAAAAAGAAATATCAATAGAAAAACAAGGCAACATTCTGGTTTTTATTTTTAAATAATCTCTACACTGAATTAGGGCTTGAACTCACCAAGATCAAGAGTCACATGTTCCACTGATTGAGCCAGCCAGGCACATCAAGGCAACATTTTTTTTAAAGATTTTTATTTATTTATTCATGAGAGACACACACAGAGAGGCAGAGACATAGGCAGAGGGAGAGCAGGCTCCATGCAAGGAGCCCGATGTGGGATTCGATCCCAGGTCTCCAAGATCACGTCAAGGGCCGAAAGCAGGTGCTAAACTGCTGAGCCACTCAGGGATCCCCAAAGCAACATTTTGAAGGAGAATTCACAAACATACATAAATATTCTTAACTTCAGTAGTCACAGGGGAATGAAAATTAAAATCACAGTGTGATATGACTACATACTCATCAGTATGGCTAAATGGGGGGGGGAGAATAGACAATATCAAATGTTGGGAGAATATTTAGAGCAACAGAATTCTCACACACTACTGGTAGAAATATCAATTCATTTGTACAACCACTTTGGAAAACTGTTTGGTATTGTCTATGAAGACTAAAGTATGTCTACCAAGTGATCCAACAGTTTTCACTATATTCTCAGAAGAAATTCATGTATAAACATCTCAAAAGATATGTACAAACATATTTATAACAACACTATTCTAATACCCAAGTCTGGAAGCAAGCCAGATGAACACGTACACATAAGGACTAAAGGACACAAGGACTGCCTTGTATTTACACAATGGAAGAATATACAGATATGAGAATAAAAGAATTCCAACTACAGAAGCACCTGGCTGGGTCAATCAGTAGAGCATGTGACTCTTGATCTCAGAGCTGTGAGTTTCAGCCCGACATTTGGTGTAGAGATTACTTAAAAATTTAAAAATCTTAAAAACTTCAACTACATGCAATAATATGTGAGTTTCAGAATCATAATGTTGAGCCACAGAAGTCAGGGGCAATGTACATACTGCTTAACTCCATCTATAAGAGCTCAAATACAGTCATACTAATGTACAGTGTTTGAAATATGGATAGTGATTACCTTTGGGATTAGTGACTTCACTATGACATAAAAATCAATCCTAGGATTTTGATATTAGTCTCTCTTTTTTTATGATAGTCACACACAGAGAGAGAGAGAGGCAGAGACACAGGCAGAGGGAGGAGCAGGCTCCATGCACCGGGAGCCTAACTTGGGACTCGATCCCCAGTCTCCAGGATCGCGCCCTGGGCCAAAGGCAGACGCTAAACCGCTGCGCCACCCAGGGATCCTTATTAGTCTCTTCTTAATCTTGATTTTGGTTTCATCAGAAACCAAATGCTAATTGTGAGAATGTCAGTTTGTACGTTTATGATTTGGGCCTCTTCCCTTATGAATGTTGTACTGCCATAAAATTTATGGTGGGAAGAAAAAGACATCAGGCTGAGTAAACAAGAGCCTGGAATTTTTATAAATCTCATCTGTGTTGGAAGCTGGCACAGTAATAACAAGACAATAAAGACTTATGTTTGCCTGGGGAAAAGGAAAAAGGCAAATGCATAAAAATATATGCAAGTTTGCACAATGCTCACCACTTTAATCACACCACACCTGGATTATTGCTGTTTGCCTTCTAGCATCCTTCTTTGATCTCCTGAGCAAGAACTCAGGAGGAACATCATTGTATCAGTTAGGATTCAATCAGAGAAGTAGAACCACTGGGAAGGATGTGGAATACAAGGTTTTTTAAAAGGATTAGATCTTTCATAATTGTGGGAGCTGCTAAAGAAGTCTTTGGGATGCCACGCAGGTCCAGTGCTGGGCCTGAGGTCATTGTAGGTAGGCAAGCCACATAGTCAGGATATAAAAGCTGGATGTGAAATATGAGAGAGTGAACACAAACTGGAACCTGTGTCAGTGTCTCAAAACCACTACCTCCTACAATGTGGGTGACCTGCTGAAGTTGGCACCAAGTCATGGGCTGCACACACACCTGGCTCAGTGCTAGGAGAAGCTGAACAAGGTCACATGGCAGGAACTGGGGCATCATGCCCACAGGTGAGTCAGCAGATGAGCAGCACCGTGGGGAGCTATGGCAGCACCTGGAGCCCACATTGCCCTTCAGAGCATATGGCTGTTGCTTCTCTTCCAACTTCTAAATATGGCACAAACATCGCCTCCGCCAACCCTATCCTGAAATCATTTTGGAAGGGAGTTCTTGGAATTGATACAGTATAAAACCACCACCATCATTCTTTCAGAAAAATAAATTGGATCATGTCATTCATCTGTTCAAAAACCTCTAATGGCTCCCTATCTCTTTTAGGGTAAGAGTCAAAATAGTTAGACTTTTAACTCCTCCTATTTGCTCATTCTCAAGTCTCCCAGCAGCCCCACTGGTCACCTTACTATTCCCTCAACAAACCAATAACTGTCCTTCCTCAATCTTTCCTCTACCTATCTCCTCCACCCCCTATCTTCTTGCCAAAGGCCAAATGCATTATTTCATCCCTCAAGTTCTTCTGGACTCTGCTCAAATATCACAGTCTCAGGAAGTATCTCCTGACCAAATTATTTAAAACTGAATCACCTAGGGGGTGCCTGGGTTGCTCAGTTAATCAAGTGCCCAACTCTTGATTTCTGCTCAGATTATGATCTCAGAGTCATGAGATCAAGTTCTATGCTCAGGATCAGTCTGCTGAAGATTCTCTCCCTTTCCTTCTCCCTCCCACTCTGCCCCTTTCTTCCGTTCCTGGGCATGCACACACACACACAAACGTGCGCGCGCACCGCGCACACACACACACACACACTCTCTCTGTCTCTGTCTCTCTCTCTCTCTCTCTCTCTCTCTCTCTTTCTCTTTCTCTCAAAGAAATAAATTTTAAAAATCTTAAAAAAAAAAAAACCTGATCATGCAGGGTGTTCATTGTCCCACTCCTACTCATTACTTTTCAACAGAGCACTTAGCAGCAGCTGAAATACTATGGTGTTATCTATTTAACATTTCTGCCACTTGCAGTAGAATGGAAACTGGACAAGAACTACTATTTTTTCCTATCACATGTATTACTATATATTACTATATATAACATCACCTATAACAGTGACTGACATATGGTAAGGGAACATTGAATATTCTTGTTAAGATGAATTAATAAATGAATGAACGAAGTAGAAATGTATATCTATCTCCTCTATCTGATCTTTAAATGAAGTAAGCTTTACTAAATTCTCAGGCCTATTCTTTCCACTCTCAAAATGCCCCTTCTCTTATTTCAACCCTACCCAAGTTCCTATTACCAATATATGTTGTTGACAGCCAAATGTGTATCTCCAAAGCAAATCTTCCATCTATCCCCTACTTGTATATATGTGTGTGATACATCACCAGACACATGCAAGACACAGATGCCTTAGAGACATAACACACTCTATGTGCTAAAAAGAATGTGTAGTATTTCCATACTCAAAGGACAGCTTCCCAATCTCTCAAGATCAAGAAACACCACCACAATCCATACAGTTGCCCAAGTCTTAGAAGAATTGTGAGCCACAATTGTGTCCACACCAGCCTTAAATAACCATTTGTAAAATGATCACTAAGTTCGATGCATACTTCTTTCTTTTTTAAAAGATTTTATTTATTCATGAAAGATAAAGAGAGAGGCAGAGACATAGCAAAGGGAGAAGCAGGCTCCCCGTAGGGAGCCTGATAAGGGATTCAATCCTGGGACCCCAGGATCATGATCTGAGCCAAAGGCAGATGCTCAACCACTGAGCCACCTACATGCCTCAATGCATACTTCTTTCTAAGGAAGTTTTTCTCAAGTCCATATGCTCTCTTCCTCATGTTGATTTTCATCATCTTTATCAGAAACATCGTCCTCAAAAAAAAAAAAAAAAGCATCGTCCTCTCTCACCTGGTTGACTTCAGATGTCTCCTGTATCTTCTTCCCAAGTTCACTCTTGCTCAATCCAATAAACCATGCTCATAATTGTTATGCAAACTGGACATTTTTAAAAAGGCTTCTTTCTCCTTGAGAAAATCCTTAAAATTTCTGAAATTACTGTTGAGATTCATTGTACAAAGTCTTAACCTAATCTGTAAAACCTGGCAAATTGTCATGCCATCTTTCAGATCATGCTTAAGTCCTTGTTCCTGGCACACAGAGTACATGAGGTTTCTTTCATTTCTTTGTATGTTCTATGTTCTTTCCTACAAATGGTGTTCAAATGTGCTTTCCCATTTACCTAAAGCATCCACTATGGCTGGTAAATTTCTCCAAAATATTCAGGAAGTAGCCTAAACTGCAGGTAAAAGGGAAGCTTTCCATGATCCTTAAACATATTATCCCAAGTTCCTCATTGTGGCAACCTGTGCAACTGCAATTATATAATTGTTCGATATCTGGATTCCCCACAGACTTTATTGGAGCAGACACACTTACTGTTCACTACTGTGTCTAACACATCAGTAGTATAGAGAATATACTTCATATACTTCACTGTATGAGATCATTGGATGAATGAATGTTGTACAAGGCTGTCGGTAGTTGGGTAAATTCCACAACTTCCTCATCAGGAATGGCATAGCCTAGAGACATGAGGGTCACTTTTTAAAAGCAAAAAGGGACTGAGGGTTGGAAAACAAGATGTTAGAAGCACAATAGTGTTTGCAAGCCAAAACTGTGGGTTGTCAAAAAGATAAGCATACATTTCAAAAACAGAAGAGAGAGAATGAAATATAACAAAAGTGCTCACAAGTATCAGGATGGCTTTTTTGGCTCTGCTCTCTGGGGATATTTGGGAGGTTTGCCTAGTGCTGTGAATGTATTGGACTTGCTGTTGGTGCCTGTGAAGGAAAAATATCATGGATCCACTGGACCATATCATGAGTCCCAAACAAATAACATCAATAGAGGTGAAAATAACTAAACATATGGATTCTGTAATTGTGTTAATAAATCTATGAGAGCAATACCCAAGATTTGATTTCACACTGATATTTCTGCTATTCTTTGATCCAGTCATTCTCATGGGAACAATGATATTTATCAGCAAATGAAACATCCAACTCAGGATACATAGAGCATTAATGTACTTTGGGGATTTGAATTTGAGTTCTGCCCATCTATAGTTTGTGGGGTTAATACTTAAGGCCTGGAAAGCACTCAAAAGACAGGTGGTGCTAAGAGAATTTCCCCAGGCCACTCTGTAAAAATAAGAGACAAATTTACATGTGATATCATGTAGGAAGTATTTCAACTCAAAGGCTGCCATTGTCCCAGGGATTCCTCCCCAAAGAAGAATCAAAGTATTGGCTAAAGTAAGATGGTTGATTATTTGCCCAAATGGTCTCAATCTATGTCTCCTAAAATGAGAGCAGACATAATGACAAAAGAGTAAAGCATTACCCACAGTACCTATTCCAATCTGAGCAAGGATGAGCATACCAAATGCCAAGTTAACAAGAATCATTGCTTAGGTGACTGAGGTATGATGATTTTGCTCAGATCCATAGCACCTGGAAAGAAACAGAAGGAACACAGGAATGTCTTCAAGTCAAGTGAATACAATTCTCACCAAATTTCTTTAAAAACCTCTTTCGGGATGCCTGAGTGGCTCAGTGGTTGAGCATCTGCCTTTGGCTTGGGGCGTGATCTAGGGGTCCCAGGATGGGGTCCTGGGATGGAGTCCCGAGCTGGGCTCCCTGTGGGGAGCCTGCTTTTCCCTCTGCCTGTGTCTCCGCCTCTCTGTGTGTGTGTGTCTCTCATGAGTAAATAAATAAATCTTAAAAAAAAAAAAAAAAAAAAAAAAAAAACTTCTTTCTGGGAACCCTATACTCTTCTTATGCGCAGATTCGATCCCTAAAGATTTTTTTTTCCTCTTCATCCCCTACTATACCTCCTGTGGTACTTGTAACAACTGAAATTATCTTATTGGATTACCTTATTTCTATCAAAGGAAGACAATTTCCTCCAACAGAACTATAAGAGCCATGAAAGCGGGGGTCTTGTCTACCTGTTTTCAGTCTATATCCAAGGTCTAGAACAATCTGTTACTAGTAGGCAGCCAATAAATACCTATTACATGAATAAATAAATAATGAATGGAATCATTATTTTCATGCCAAAAGTTATTATTTCAATACATCTTTTACATTAACAGATTCTTAACACAGAATGAATATTCTCTACTTAATAGTTTAAAATAGTGCATTAAGCTCACTAATTGTGTTATTTGAAACTGCATGTTCTTGCTTGATTTGAGCATTTGCTTTGTTTCATTTATGTAGAAGCTTAGCCTACTTGAGAGATAGGTATGCAAATGTCTTATGTTGCACTGTGTCCTATCCAATACTCTGTCAAACATTATCTTTCTATAAACAAATGTGACTTTTTAATACAACTCTTGAATCAAGGACCTAAACTGAATTGAGCAGTATATTATATCTTAATAATAATACAATATTAACAAAGATATATTCCAAGACTACCCATGATTAATATGACAACGAATATTAGAAGCAATCTCATTTCATGGGGAAGAAAGACTAACATAACCTCAGGCACACAATTATTCATTATTTCTCTGACTTGGTCAATAAAATAGCAGGAAAAAGTTATTAGTCTTTGAAAATTAGATCATTTTATATGTAACTTTTGAAGAACATACTGAAATATTTTGGAAGTAATAATAGTAATTTGCTCAAATGTTACAAAATATGCAAAAATTTAAAATATATTATGCATGAACACTTTTCAAATCTTAGAACCAAACTAGATCAGTAATGTACTGAAAATACAAAAGTAAAAAAAAATTAAATAGCACAAAAAAAGTCTTGAATGAGTGGAACTCATTCCATGTTCTTCTTGAATGAGATGACATAACACGTCAAGATTTGAAACTTCCTCAAATGTGTGGGTTCAATTCAATGTCAGTCAAAATAGCAAGACAATTTGATGGGGGGTGCTGCTGAGCAATTTGTCTCAAAATTTAGCTATAATTGCACAAGAAATCCAAGTCATTTTCCCCAACATTTTATTTTTTTAAGATTTTATGTATTTAAAAAAGATTTTATTTATTTATTCATGAGAGACACACACACACAGAGGGAGGCAGAGACACAGTCAGAGGGAGAATCAGGGTCCATGCAGGGAGCCAGATGTGGGACTCTATCCCGGGTCTCCAGGATCATACCATGGGCTGAAGGCAGGCACTAAACCGCTGAGGCACCCAGGGATCCCCATCCCAACACTTTATTATCAAAGTTTTCAAACATACAGAAATTGATTCTTTTTTAAAAATAATAATAATAATGACAATGGATTGCCCACATGATTTCCTAGAACTTTTACAGCAATTAAAGTGTGGGTACAAATGAAGAAAAGTCAAGCATATCAATGGGTCAGGATGAAGTGTCCAGAAAAAATTATAAATAGAAAATTCATCAAATTAGAAAATAGCTGCTTGGTATGAGGGACAAGAAAAGTTGGTGAATGATTTGAAAAATATAAAGTTGGATTGCTAAATCAAATTTTAACAGACAAATAAATTTCAGGGCAAAAAAAATCATTGGAAAGAGCAGGAATCAGACACACACACGCAGATAGAAATAGCAGAGGTACAGCTGATGAAACGAGTACTGTAGCTGATGACGAATTCTGCACAGTCTCTGTGCTTGAGCAACAAAATGTGAAGACGCCTCCCTAAAGTCCATGTACTCTGAGGTTCAGTGAGATTTCACTAAATCCTTAAGCCCTTGTAAGCACTGACCCTATGCTAGCCACAGCCCTGATCTGTCATATTTATTTTCAGGACTTTTATGTCCCCTGGAACACACAGCAGAAGGTAGAATGTGCATCGGATTTCTGATTATAAGACCAATACCACATCTCAGAATCCTGGTCTTGCACCCAAGTATGCTAATGGGAATGAAGACCCAGCTGTGAGGATATTCACTGGTAAGCATGCCTTCCTACATAATTGGGTCTAGCATATATTCCAAGGTGTATTATTTTGATTTGAAGATCAGAATCTACAATAACATATAATTCCTTAGTGTACCAATCTAAAATGCAGACAATGTCTTAAAATTTTTCATGAAGTGCACACATAGCACTCTCCCATGTAAATAAATTTCCCAAATTCAGTCACATCCAGACAAGGTCCAGTGGAAATAGAAGACATTAATTTATTTAAGATATTCTATGCATCAGGCCTATAATTTTCTCTATTATATATTTAATTCATCTTGATCCCACGCTTAAGGAATATCAGACTAGGGCTTAACCAAAGAACAGAGTAAAAATTAGGACAGAACTAATGCAGGGAAAAAATTATGGGGATGTTATAGACAAATGGGCAAGAGGAAGAAGAGAATGTCCAAATGATTAGCGAACATCCCTTCTCAGTAAAGCAGGCTCTACCATGGATTCTTGTGTGTTCTCATGAAAAGGCATTATCCAAACATTGTATAGATTCCCACCTCTGAATATTCACCCCTTTTCTCTCCCAGACAGTTTCTAAATCTGAAATAAAACTCCACTCACCTGCGCAGCCTTTGTGAGAAGGTAGTAGGCCCAATGTTTATCAGATTTGTTGTGGGAGGGAAAAGCTGAACCCTCAGTTACAGGCTTGGTTTTACTGACCTCATCTCCTTAGAGCTGTGATTATTATGTTATTTCTAGCATCAATGACAGTGCCTCCAAGAAAAATCTCTAAACATCTTTTCTCAGTATACTAATTATCCAAATTAATTATGAGTCTTTCAAGAGAATATCCCAAGATGCTGCCAGAGGGAACTGGAAGAAAATATTTTTCTGCACTCCCTACAGGGATGAGGTCAAATAATTGTAAGATCTAAACAGTGAGGTCTAAACAGTGATAGGCAGTGACTCTGAAAATCTCTGAGGGTTATATTTCCTAAGAGAGAATTTGTAGATCCCATAGGCCTAAATGACTTCCACCTATCCAAGATTTGGTAGGGAGAAAAGAGGCCTTCCAAGGAAAGAGTGTGGGGGATATCTAAACAAGACAGAAGAAGGGCACCTGGCTGGCTCAGTTGGAAGACTGTGTGACTCTTGACCCTAGAGTCATGAGTTTGAGCCCCACGTTGGGTGTAGAGGTGACTAAAGACAAATACATGAAATTTTAAAAAAGCAAATAAGCAAGGCAGCAGTATTGACAGAGATTCATTATAAAAGATGAAGTAAATGAGATAGGCAGTGTGATTAAAGGCTAATTTACTCTGCACTTGGTGTATGGGAGTGAGGAAATGGAGGGGAGTATGGATCACTCTATCAATAAATGTAACTGTAAAAGAGTAACCAGAACTTCACGGGGAAAAGAGAGTTTAAATACTGATGATAGATCTGGTAGATCAGGATCTGTTGGATTACGGTAAAGACATATTTAATATTAATTAGATCAAAGCCCATTACTAGGTGAAGAAGGAGAAGAGGAAGAGGAAGAGGAAGAAGAAGAAAAGAAGAAGAAGATGACAGAGGAAGAGGAGGAAGGCAGAGGAAGAGGACGAAGGGGAAGAGAAAGAGGAAGGAGAAGGAACAACACAGGATCCATTCATTAGCAAAAAATTAATCTTAGTCTTAAAGAGGAATAAATTACCCATTTAACATAAGTTTGGGGAAAAAGAATGGGTATAGGGGCACCTGGCTGGCTCAATCAGAGGGGCCTGTGACTCTTGATCTTTGGGTCATGAGTTCAAGCCCCAGTGGGGTGTAGAGATTATTTTAAAAATAAAACTTTTAAAAAAGAATGAGTGTAAAGTGAGGATCATTCTGAATTGTGGAAGGAAAGACAGGGATTTCTCAACAGATAACTTCAACCTCTCTATGATGCAGGAGACAAGTATATCTTAAAAGAGAGAAGCATAAGATCTGAGGATAATTGAGAATATTTGAAAGCCCAGTGGCCAGATAATGGTAGAAAGAGTTGAAAGATGAAATAGAAGGGATCTGCCAGGCATTATCATGGAAGGAATTCAGGTTATTGCCTGAATATTTATGCTAACACCAACCTATCAAGTTGTGTATTCAACTGCACAAAATTGCTATGTGTAGCCACAAGGAGGAAATGGACACTAGATTCAATTAATGCTGAGGTTTTTCCAGGTCACAGTGATAAAATAAGAAAAGAATTAAGAATACTGGAATTAATAAAACACTGACCAGAAAATCACACTACAGAGAGAAAGAAAGAAATATTGGGATAAATTGACATGACAGAAAACTAATAATATGTGGGGTGCCTGGGTGGCTCAGTCGGTTAGGCATCTGCCTTTAGCTCAGGTCATTATCCCAGGGTCCTGGGATCGGGCCCTGAGTCAGGCTCCTTGTTTAGCAGGGAGTCTGCTTGTCCCTCTCTCTCTTCCCCCCACCATGATCTCTCTCACTCTTGTTCTCTCTCAAACAAATAAAATCTTTTTTTAAAAAAGGAAACTAAGAATATGTATGTAACAGGCTTGAGAGGCAATAAGTGAGAATAGGGAACTATGCAGAAAAAGAGCCTCGGAAATCTGCATGGGGCTCCCCTAAGTCTTTGCTGAACACTATGTTGTGCACGCATAGGGTAAAACTCCATCAGGTTGCACATATAAAAGACGGGTAACTATAAACTAAACATCTCCCAGAGCTCATTCAAAGCTGGAAGTTTTCAAGTAATGACCACCCAGAAAGAACAGTCCTCACTGATCACTTTGGGCATTCAGTGGAGACACCAGAGGGGTCATGCCTTACTGGTTGGACTAAATGTCTCTACAAAGAATGTTATTCTCAACCCAGTTAACAAAGCTTGAGTGTAAGCTTTGAGAGAATCAAACTGAACCACAAATAAGTTAACTGTATATTAGAAGAAAGCCTAATACTTCTTTTCTTTTTTTAAAGATTTTATTTATTTATTCGTGAAAGATACAGAGAGAAAAAGAGAAAGAGAGAGAGAGAGAGGCAGAGACACAGGCAGAGGGAAAAGCAGGCTCCATGCAGGGAGCCCGACACAGGACTCGATCTCAGGTCCCCAGGATCAGGCCCCAGACCGATGGTGGCACTAAACTGCTGAGCCACTAGGGCTGCCCGATACTTCTTTTCAAAAAGAAAATAAAACCAGGCATCTAACAAAGTAAAATTGACAATGTCTGTCATTCTATTAAAAATTATTAGGTATGCCAATAAACCAGAAAAATATGCCCCTAAACAGGAGGGAAAAAAAAAAACAATAAAACAGACCCATTTATATATTTTGTTTGTTTAGTCACTAGATGCAATTAACAATGGATTACACAAAGAAAATCAGTAAACTAGAAGAATTATCAGTAAAAACTATCCAAAATGAAGCAAAGGAGGAAAATAAAAGAGTGAATTTTTTAAAGATAGTAGAGCTCCATTTATGTGTGAGATAATATGAAGCAGGCTGGTATATACACATAGTTAAAATCCTCAGAGAAAAGGGAGAAATACAGAGCACCTGGATGGCTCAGTCAGTTAAGCATCTCCCTTCAGCTCAGGTCATGATCTTAGGGTCCTGGGATTGAGGCCCACAATGGGCTCCCTTCACAGCAGGGAGTCTGCTTGTCACTCTCCCTTTGCTCTTTTCCCCTGCTTGTGCTCACACTTTCTCTCTCAAGTAAATTAATAAAATATTTGTAAGAGGGGAGGGGAATACATATTTTGGAAGGAATAATGGATAATAAATTACTAAGTTTGATGAAAACTATAAACTCACAGATCCGAGAAACACACTTCATAAAAACTGAAGTCCTGAAAACTAGTTAAACATAAAGTCTTAAAAGCAGCCAAAGAAAAATACACTTTAGAAGAAGAAAAGGGACACAAAAGTGGCTCAGTCGGTTTAAGAGTCTGCCTTCAGTGCAGGTCATGATCCCTGGGATCCCTGGTTCCTGGGATAGAGCCCCGGAGGCCTAGTGTAGGGCTCCCTGCTCAGTGGGGAGTCTGCTTGTCTCTCTCCCTCTGCCCCTCCCCTATGAATGCATGCATTTGAGTGTGTGCTCTCTCTCTCAAATAAATACATAAAATCATTTTAAAAAGAAGAGGAACAAAAATAAGAAATGTTAATAATTTCTTATCAGAATTTACACAGACCCTAAGACAATTGAATTATATTTTCATAGAGCTGAAAGGAAAAAAACTGTCCACCTAGAATTTTATATCCAAATAAAATATTTCTCTCAAGGGAATTTAAAATACTTTCCAAAAAATAAAAATGAAGGCTTTCTCTGATAAACAAAAACAGAGAATTTATCACCAACAGAACTTTACTGGAAGAAAAGTTAAAGGAAGTTCTTCAAATGGGAGAAAAATGATACCAGATGGAAACCTAGATTTAAACAAATAAAAAATGTGTGCTGCAAATGGGAAATACATAGGTAAATGCAAAAGTTTTTTCATTGTTGATTTCTTTAAAATATTATTTTTAAAACAAAAATTATGAGGTTGTGAGGTTTAACATAGAAATAAAATCTGTCAATTGCATAAAGAATAAGTGGAG
Source organism: Vulpes lagopus (assembly GCF_018345385.1). Taxonomy (NCBI): domain Eukaryota; kingdom Metazoa; phylum Chordata; class Mammalia; order Carnivora; family Canidae; genus Vulpes; species Vulpes lagopus. Next base: position 170,057,530 of record NC_054825.1, on the reverse strand, counting down.
AGGAGATCCCTGAGTAGTTCTGAGGTTTAGCACCTGCCTTCTGCCCAGGGCGTAATCCTGGAGTCCCGGGATCGAGTCCCACATCAGGCTCCCTGCGTGGAGCCTGCTTTTCCCTCTGCCTGTGTCTCTGCCTCTCTCTCTCTCTGTGTCTCTCATGAATAAATAAATAAAATCTTTAAAAAAAAAAGAATAAGTGGAGAGATGAAAATATATTATTATTATATATAATATATATTATATATATTATATTATATATATTAATAATATATATAATATATTATTGTTATTATATTACGTGTGAAGTGGTCCAATATTACTTGATGGTAGACTGATAAGTTGTCTATTATAAACCCTAGAGCAACAACAGTAAAACAAGATATACAGCTAATAAGCCAATAGACATAACAATCTAAAAACAAACAAAAACCCCTCAATTAATCCAAAAAGCAAAAAGGAGAACAAACAAAACAGGGTAAAATTAGAAAAATATCAAAAAAGGTAGATTTAAACTCAATGATATGAATAATCACATTATAAATGGTACAAATACTTCAACTAAAAGGCAGAGAATAGTAGGCTGGATAAAAAGGCAAGACCCGGGGTGCCTGGTTGGCTCGATCAGAGAAGCATGCAAGTCTTGATCTCGGGATCATGACTTTGAGTCCACATGGGGTATAGAGATTACTTAAGCAAATAAAATTGAAAAAACAAAAAGGCAAGACCCAACCATTAGGTATCCATAAGAAATTCACCTTAAAAATTCACATAAAGACATACAGAACAACTCAACATCCATATGAAAAAAAGAGAAAGAGAGAAAACCTGGACCTGTACCTTATATCATACACAAACATAAACTCAAATTTGATCATAGAACTAAATATGAAAGTTAAAACTATAATGTACCAGAGGAAAATATTTGTTTCCCCAAAATAGGTGCAGAATTCTTAAATAGAACACAAAAATTACAAGCCATAAGAGAAAAAACTGGATTTCATCAAAATTAAAGGCTTTTTATGTTCAAAAATTATAGTTAAGAACATAAAAAGGTAAACCATGGACTGGAAGGAAATATTTACAGCACTATCTCTAACTTCTATCCAGAATATATAAACAACTCTAGAAATCTATAAGAAGAATACAAACAACCCCATCTTTAAGTGAACGAAATATCAGTCATGGTATTTCTTTTCTTCCCAAGGAAGATATATAAATGGTCAGTGAGCACTTGGAAAAATGTTCAGTATCATCAGACATCGGGGAAACACAAAATCACAGTGAGATACCACCATACAACTACTCAAGTTGTTAAAACTGAAAAGACTGAAGATCAGCAAACATTGGACTTCTGTATTGCTGGCAGATATGAAATGTTAATACCCACTTTGGAAGACAGTTCAGCAATTTCTTATAAAGCTCAACCTATACTCACCATATGACTCAACAACTTCAGTTCTACATATTTATCCAAGAGAAATGAAAAATACGTCCACACAAAGACTTATACATGATGTTCATAGCAGCTTCATTCATAATAGCTAAAAGTTGGGAAAATTCAGGGACTAGATAAACAAATTATGGTATATTTGTAGAATGGGACACTGTTCAGCAACGAACAATGATACGATTGAATGGAATTCTGTTCAAGAATGGACAACTGATACAATTACAATAAAACTCAAAAAAACATTTTGCTTTACAGATCAGCCAGGCACAAGAGAGTACATATTGTATGATTCCATTTACATGAAATTCTAGAAAAGTCAAAACTAATCTGTAGTGACAGAAAGCACGTCAGTGGTTGCCTAGTTGCCCGTAGCTATGGAAGAAGGTGTAAATGACTGCAAAGGAACAGGACAGAACATTTTGGGATGGTGGAAATGTTTTCTATCTTGACCATAGTAGTGGTTACATGGATGTATACATCTGGCAAAACCCATTGACCTTATGATGGTCAACGTGCTTATAATGGTGTATTTTCCTGTCTGTAGATTATACTGCAATAAAGTTGACTTAAACAGAAAAAGACCTTCATGCCTGGGTGGGATGGAGTTGTTTGAACCAAACCAGTACTTTTGATCAGAACAACTAGAGAAACCAGATCAATTACTACAACCATATTTCAAAGTTATCAGAGAGCTGTGGAAACAACGAAGATCAAGGAGATAAAATCCCAGAGAAGGAAGACTCCTTTGGACAAATGCTGAGGATTGTCAAGTCTCTCTGGAGTTATTTGCAAACTCTGGGTATGGCCCAAAGACTATGTATCCAGCTTCCCCAGGCACAGGGTCACTGCGGAGCCACAGAGAAACCCAGAGAGCTTTTGGAAATTGTGTGAGGGTAGAGGGGCCAACTAGAGAGTGGAGGAGCTTCAAAAAATTGAATCCTACTTATGACATTTGCTGAATTACAAAACTGGGCCAAGCAGAAGGCTAAATAACCACATCCAATCCCCACCCCCTCCAGAAAACCAGAGTTGAATTTCCCATGGTATCCAGGTACGCAGGAGACAAAGTCTCCTCCCCTGGGGGAGGTCCTTGAGGACAGCTGGTGGGATCTGGAAGTTCTCTAGGGGGTGGCAAATTGCCACTGAGGATCTACAGTGACTTTCTCCCTTGGGTTATTTGCCAATCAGAAAGAGAGAACTCAGACTTTACCCTGGGGGCAAAAGTCTACCGCTAGAATTAAAAAAAGAAATTTAAGTGGTTTCCTCCCTTGAGTTTCTATTTGAATCTTTTTTTGCTTGGCCAGAGGTGCCAACTCAGGCATGGCATACTCTGGCGGAAGCTGACCTGAAAGCCTCCTGGGCCCAGGCATCATCAAGGCACAACACACATAAGAAGAACAGGCTCAGAGGGCACACCCTGGAAGGAGGTTTAGGGCATCCCAAGCAGGACACGCACTGATCAAGTAGGACGGGTTAACAGGGAACCCCAGGGTTGCCAGACCAGTCCAGATGGTTCAGTTCACTCTTTGCTTTCAGAGGGAATGCCCGAGACAGGCAGTTCTAAACACTTTTCTTTTTTTCTTTTATTTATTTATTTTTAAAGATTTTATTTATTTATTCATGAGAGAGAGAGAGAGACAGAGAGAGACAGAGAGAGAGGCAGAGGGAGATGCAGACTCTATGCAGGAGCCAGATGTGGGACTCGATCCTGGGACTCCAGGATCATGCCCTGAGCCGAAGGCAGATACTCAACTGCTGAGCCACCCAGATGTCCCTAAACACTTTGCTTTTCTGTGACACCAGTCGTTTGCCACCTGAGCATGAACAACATCTAAAGATGTTTGCTTGGAAACATGCAGGAGCCAGGGCTCCCTCCTGCCCCTGGTCAGTCATCAGATATGAGCTGAACACAGTCAGTTTGAATTTAAAGCAGGTGCAGTAGTTTGGAAAACCAACAGAGGCATTTTTCTTTAGGAGGGGAAAGTTTCCAGGAGCATTTTTGAAAAACAAGAGACCATTAATGTCCTCCCTTATTCCCATGCTCCCCAGAGGCTAGGATGGATGTGTGTGTTTTTTAATTTTTATTTATTTATGATAGTCACAGAGAGAGAAAGAGAGAGAGAGGCAGAGACATAGGCAGAGGGAGAAGCAGGCTCCATGCACCGAGAGCCCGACGTGGGATTCCATCCCAGGTGTCCAGGATTGCGCCCTGGGCCAAAGGCAGGCGCTAAACCGCTGCGCCACCCAGGGATCCCTAGGATAGATGTTTCAGGGCTTTTTTCCCCCTGCCATCACTACAAAATTAGCATGTCCCACTCAACAATCACTATATTTGTTTCCTTCTCCCTTGCTCTCTCTCAGATCTTTCATCTGAAGGGGTTGTTTGAAAGAGAAACAAAGGTATTTTCATAGGAAAAAAATACTTTTTTAATCTATCAAGCAGAAAGATGCATTATGTTCAGAAACTGATCCGGATGGATTCCTGAATTTTCAAGAATTTTAAAGTAGTTTCCATAATCTCCTGCCCCTTTCGTCCTGATCCCTTATCCAGTCAGTAGTCTAGAAGTGATTGATCCCTTTCTGGGATAGCTGTATAATAATTAATACTACTTTCCAGAGGTACCTGTACCAGGAGAAAGGGAAGCGAAAAACAGTCAGGCTCTCAGTCCATGGCTACAAACTGAAACTAGTTGAAAAAAGTGAGCACGAGTTAAGAGAAACAAGACATACCCCAGGAGAGGGGTCAAGAGTCAGATCTGTCAGGAGTGGGTGAAGGGGTCACAGTTCTAGTGATGTCCTACTCCAACCTGCAATGCTAAGACAGGAATCACAAGTTAGGAGGGCAGCTAGTCTGCATCAGAAATACAGAGCTGACTAGAAGCTCAATTTTAAATATCAGAGAATAGTCCTTTCCTGTGGGCACCTGTAAGTGACCCAGATGGTCCGGCCAGCATGCACAATGTTGTCACATAATTCTGGCCCCCACTGAGGTATGCCCTAAATCTGTGACAGTCTCAGAGTCTGAGTTCTATTTATTGAGCCTATACCTGTGTATTCAACACAGTTCAGATTGTGTTTTCACTGAGAGTCAGGACCAGGCAATTAGGAGCTGTTCATTCAGGAAATTTTCTTCAGCAGCAAAGCCATTGCAGGACCAGACAACCATGTTCCAAGCTCAAGTGACAGGTAAAGGCCCTTTTTAGCTTGTCAAACTTAGAGTCCAGATTGATCCACTCAAATTGGATACCTCAGGCCAGAAAATCCTCAGCCTCTACGGATTGTCATCAACCAACTGAATACTGCTCCTTAAAGCCACAGAAATACACCTCCAACTGGAGAATGCCTCTCTTTTTATGTTGTCTCCTTTTCTCCTGAGACTGACAAAAATCACGGTAAAAAAAAAATCATCAGCTATGGACACTTGTTCTGTTTCCAATACTAAAGAAATTTCATTCTAATCCACCCACCAGTGGCACAAAGCAAGGAAATCATGTCCCACTAACGCTTTTTCTTTGCAGCCTTTTCTATAAGCTGATCCCTCCAGCACCTATGAAATTAAAAGCATTTAATATTTTTAAAAAGTTTGTTTGTTTTTTTATTTGTTTGTTTACTTGGGGGGCAAGGAGCAGAGGGAGACAGAATCCTAAGCCGACTCCTCGCTCAGGGTAGAGCCCCATGCAGGGCTCCATCTCATGATTCTGATATCAGGACCCAAGCCAAAACCAAGAGTCCCATGCTTAACTGACTTCACCATGGAAGGCACCCAAGCTTTTAACATTTTTAAATAAGATTTTATTTCTTTATTTGAGAGAGAGTGAGAGAGAGCACAAGCTAGGGGAGGAGCAGAGGAAGAGGGAGAAGCGGGCTCCCTGCTGAGCAGGAGCTCCACCCCAGAACCCTGGGATCATGTCCTGAGCTGAAGCCAGATGCTTAACTAACTGAGCCATCCAGGCAGCCAAGGATTTAACATTTTATATCAGTTTTTATCATACATCCATACACAAGAGTAACAAGATATGAAGCAATTAAAATATCCCTCCTTTTTTTCCCCATTGAAAATTTACTCAAACCTCTAGAAATAAATTTAGCATTTACAGGGTTAATATTATAACTTTCAGGAGAAATCCTGGCTGGAATGCAAGTGGGGAAGGAGAGAGGGGACTTAGGAGCCCTTTCTCCTCCTTTTGGAGGAGAAAACAAAAACTACAAGCATCACTCAGGATGTTTTCTCCCCCTCACTTTAGCCAGTACTGCTGAAAGTAGCCAGAGCATCCATTGAGCCAACTGCCCTGGAGGTGATCCACAGCCGACCCTTGAAGAACACAGGCATTAGGGGCACCAACCTTCACGCCCCTCTGCAGTCGAAATTTGTGTATAACTATTGACTCCCCCCAAATTTAACTACTAATAGCCTGCTGTTGACTAGAAGCCTTACGGACAGCATAAGCAGTTGATTAACACATACTTTATGTTTTATGTATTATATATTAAATTATATAATATATGCAACAAAGTAAGTTAGAGAAAAGAAAATTGTGTTAAGAAAATCATAACGAGGGGTGCCTGGGTGGCTCAGTTGATTGGGCATTTGACTTCGGCTCAGGTCATGATCTTGGGGTCCTGGGGTGGAGCCCCACTTCAGACATCTTGCTCAGTAAGGAGTCTACCTCTCCCCCTCCCTCTGCCTTCCTCCACTACCCACCCCTCTGTGCTCTCTCTCTCTCTCAAATTAATAAGAAAATCACAAGGAAGAAAAGCACTATACTGTATCTATAGAAAAAATTTGCATGTAAGTGGACTCACCCAGTTCAAAACCCTGTTGTTGAAGGGTCAACTGTATTATTTTCATATTCCATTGGCAGCTTTTACCTCTCCCAAGAGACTATAGCTCAGCACTGTTTCACACCATGAGTGACTCCACGGTCACCGAAGCAGCAAAGGTTCATTATACGCACCCCTTCATCTTCATTTCCTTTTCCCAAAACCACTCCTTCCAAATTTCAATCTACTTTTATCACTAGGATAAGGACAAGGGTGCACAGAAATATTTCTATGCCATAAGAAAAATTATAGGGGTGGCATCAACATGAATGGTGGAGTAAGGACCACCAAAATTTTTTTCTCCTCCATAACATTAGTGAGAAAACTGGCCAAAAAAAAATGTCCAGAATATAACTTTTTCGGGATTCTGGAAATTAATCAAAGGCTTGCAGCAACGTGAGAAGCATTCATTCAAGAAAAATGGCAGAAACTCAATAAGAACAGAGTTTTGTGGCATTTTAACTTATCCTTGTCCCATTCTCCAGCCCTTCAGCTTCACAGGAGCCTTGAAAGATAACAGCTCTCATTCAAGATGAAAACCAGCAGCCTTGCAGCCACCAGATGAAGTACAACAGGGCCAGAGCTCTCTCAAAGCCACGTTCACAAAGAGTTGTCATTATTTGACCTATGGATCTTTGGAAGGCCCCATTTGCAAGGCTGTCTGTATTTGACTTAGAGCTTTTCCCAGTGGAAATAGCCTTTTTACAGGTGGTGGCATCTGTTAAAAAAAGATACAGGCAGTTGTTCAACCCCATGGCTGCCTGAAGTGGAGGATAACAGTACAGGCAAACAATAAACTAACCAAAGATTTAAAAGGGTGAGCTGGAGAATGAGATGTCTGAGAGCTGAGGGCAGCCCGGGCTGCTCAGCAGTTTAGCGCCGCCTTCAGCCCAGGACCTGATTCTGGAGACCTAGGATCGAGTCCCACGTTGGCCTCCCTGCATGGAGCTTGCTTCTCCCCCGTCCTGTGTCTCTGCCTCTCTCTGTGTTTGTGTCTCTCATGAATAAATAAATAAAATCTGGGATCCCTGGGTGGCGCAGCGGTTTGGCGCCTGCCTTTGGCCCAGGGCGCGATCCTGGAGACCCGGAATCGAATCCCACGTCGGGCTCCCCGTGCATGGAGCCTGCTTCTCCCTCTGCCTATGTCTCTGCCTCTCTCTCTCTCTCTCTCTCTCTCACTGTGTGCCTATCATAAATAAATAAAATAAATTTTAAAAATAAATAAATAAATAAATAAAATCTTTATAAGAGCTTTGAGAATCTCTGACATAGTCTGAGAATCTAGAAAGCCATACATGTTCATGGAGCTTTATAAATATGCCCAAGGTTGTGTTCATGCCAAGGAAAGACCTGAGAAAGTCCTATGCTTACACACTGTACTGACCTTGAAGCTCTGCACAACAGAAAGTGAACATGAAAGCAGAGTTTTAAACTGCCAGGCTAAGTGTTGAAAGCATGCTCCAACATACAGACAGCAAAACCTGTGGAATTGGCTCTAGGCATCTCAAGACATTTCTGTCCATCACTAGCTAATTCATAAGATAACAGAGCAGAGATTTCAGTCTCCACACACAAGTAAGGACACAGACTTTACAGAATCAGTTTATAAATATTAGAAAAGTCACTAAAACAATCACTAGAACAAATAGCAACAAAAACAAACTTTGGGAAGAGGGGAGTATATGATTTCCAGAGTTGCCATTATAACAGTCAAAATGTCCAGTTTCCAACAAAAAAAATATTATGAAGCATACAAAGAAACAAGAAAGTATGGCCTGAGACAAATGCTAGGAAAACATTCAAAAATATAGATATAAAGAAACAAGAATTTTTTTTCTTTTTTTTAATAATAAATTTATTTTTCATTTGTGTTTAGTTTGCCAACATACAGAATAACACCCAGTGCTCATCCCGTCAAGTGCCCCCCTCAGTGCCCGTCACCCATTCACCCCCACCCCCCACTGTCCTCCCCTTCCACCACCCCTAGTTCGTTTCCCAGAGTTAGGAGTCTTCATGTTCTGTCTCCCTTTCTGATATTTCCTACCCATTTCTTCTCCCTTCCCTTCTATTCCCTTTCACTATTATTTATATTCCCCAAATGAATGAAATCATATGTTTGTCCTTCCCCGATTGACTTACTTCACTCAGTGTAATACCCTCCAGTTCCATCCATGTCGAAGCAAATGGTGGGTATTTGTCGTTTCTAATGGCTGAGGAATATTCCATTGTATACATAAACCACATCTTCTTTATCCATCATCTTTCGATGGACACCGAGGCTCTTTCCACAGTTTGGCTATTGTGGACATTGCTGCTATAAACATCGGGGTGCAGATGTCCCAGTGAAGAAACAAGGAAATTAAAACCACATGATCATTTCCATAGACGCAGAAAAAGATTTTTAAAAACCCACAATAATCTTAACAACATTAATTAATTTGCTTTTGTTTTTTGGTGTTTTTAAAATGAATTTACTTATTTATTCATGAGAGACACAGAGAGAGACAGAGACATTGGTAGAGGGAGAAGCAGGCTCCCCGTAGGGAGCCCGACACAGGACTTGATCCCAGGACCCCAGGATCATGACCTGAGCCAAAGGCAGATGCTCAACCACTGGGCCACCCAGGTGCCCTGGTACATGTGTTTGTATACTACATTGACCATCCTCAGAATTCTCTCCGAAAAAAAGGATATTGAATTACATTCCCACCAAATTGTTTATGAGCCCATCACCTTCTACACACACTCGGCAGCACTTGTTAGCAATCAGCTTAAGTGTTGCTACTCTGCTGTCTACTTTCCTTTGATTTGAAATTTCAGTTGCATCCAGAGTCGTCCACCTAGCCATGGAAAAGAAGCCCCTTTCCTAATTAAATGTTTGATCTGGACAAATTATGCTACATCTTTGATCCTCCTCTTTGATCTTCTGTTCATCTTAAACTGGGGATAAGGGATGCCCGGGTGGCTCAGAAGTTGAGCGTCTGCTCATGCTCAGGGCATGATCCTGGAGTCCCGGGATCAAGTCCCACATCAGGCTCCCTGCATGGAGACTGCTTCTCCCTCCTCCTGTGTCTCTGCCTCTGTGTGTGTGTGTGTATGTGTGTGTGTGTGTGTCTTTCATGAATAAATAAATAAAATCTTTAAAATAAAACTGGGGATAAAATTCTTCTTTTCGTGTGTTTATAAAAATAGAAAGACTAAGGTTATCTGGAAGGCTTGGTCAGAAGAGCATGTGACTCTTGGTCTTGGGGTTGTGAGTTCAAGCCCCACGTTGGGTGTAAAGATTACTTACAAACAAAAAATGTTGGGGGCACCTGGGTGGCTCAGTGGTTGAACATCTGCCTTTGGCTCAGGTCATGATCCTGGGGTCCTGGGATTGGTCCTGCATTGGGCTCCCCGCTGGGAGCCTGCTTCTCCTTCTGCCTATGTCTCTGCCTCTCTCTGTCTCTCATGAGTGAATTAATTAAATATTTTTTTAAAATCTTGGAGTGCCTGGGTGGCTCAGTCAGTTAAGTGGCTGACTCTTGATTCCAGCTCAGGTCATGATCTCAGGGTCCTGGTATTGAGCTCCAAATTGGGCTCTACATTCAGCAGAGAGTCTGCTTCGGGATTCTTTCTCTCTCTACCCGCCCTTGCTTTTTATCTCTCTCAAATAAATAAATAAATAAATAAATAAATAAATAAATATTTTTAAAAAATAGAACTATATACACGGGGCGCCTGGGTGGCTCAGTTGGTTGGGCGTCTGCCTTAGGCTCAGGCCATGATCCTGAGGACCTGGAATTGAGCCCCACATCCAGCTCCCTGCTCAGCGGGGAGCCTGCTCTTCCCTCTTGCTTGTGCTCTCTCTCTCTCTCTCTTTAAAATAAATAAATGAATATTTTTAAAAAAAAAAAGAATCTACATAAAGCACTGCCACATAGTAGGAGTTCAATGACAGACAGCAGCCACAAGCATTACCAGAAATGGCATGCTGATGACAGCAGAGGAAGTTGCAGATCTCTGATTTAATGGAGGACACAAGAAACAAAACTATGTGAGGTTGGGGTCTACATATTGCCAAATTACTCATATTTCCTGAGAATGGGGTTTGACTCATGGAATCTGAAATCACACATCTTAGACTCAAATCCTAGACCAACCACTCACTAGTTCTGTGGCACTGGGCAAGTGATATAATCTCTCTGTGCTTTGGTTTTCTCTGTCAAATGGGGATGAGAGTGATAATAACAACTACCTTATTAGGGGTAAACTAGTTAATGCAGAGAAGCTAAGGTGCCTAAAGCAGTGCCTGGCACTCAGTAAGTGCTATATAAATGTTATTAATATCAGTGCTTCTCTCTCTCTGTTCTTTCCAACTTTGCACACGTATATCTCTTTAGGACATGAGAGGAAGAAAAGACTACTTGTCTTTTGTCTTTAAAGTAAATTGAATGGATCGTGATCTCATGGATTGTGGGTTCAAGCCCTACATCGGGCTCCATGCTCTGCCAGGAGTCTGCTTGAAGATTCTCTCCCTCTGCCCCTCCCCTCTCTAAAATGAATAAACAAATCTTAAAAAAAAAAAAAAAAAGTCAATTGAGTGTAAGAAACCAAAGGCTTGGGATGCCTGAGTGGCTCAGCATTTGAGCATCTGCCTTCAGCTCAGGTCATGATCCCGGAGTCCTGGGATCAAGTCCCACATCAGACTCCCTGCGAGGAGCCTGCTTCTCCCTCTGTGTCTCTGCCTGTGTCTCTGCCTCTCTCTCTCTCTGTGTGTCTCTCATGAATAAATAGATAAATCGAGAGAAGAAAGAAAGAAGAAAGAAAGAAAGAAAGAAAGAAAGAAAGAAAGAAAGAAAGAAAGAAAGAAACCAAGGACTCAAAAGCAGGAGGACATAGGTGTTTTTTTTTTCCAAAAAAAAAATTCGAGCCTCAATGATCTTGGGTACATCCATGCCCTTCTCTATGATGGCTTCCTCTGTTAACAGATGGAAGTGGCCTCTAGACATACATCATTCAGAGATGTCCAGACCCAAACCAGGCATTCCTTCACTGCCACTTCAGTCTTCATGAGGAGCCTGGGGCTGAGCAAGGTGCCTTGTGCCAGCTCCATATGGCAGCAAAGCCAATTGCATAAACTCCAGCCTGGTAAAAAGAAGGGGACAGCCACCCCACATGGGGAGTTCTCCCTGAGACTGCTTGGCCCAGAGCCTCAGGTTGTAGTATCCCTGAGTGTGAGCACTCCTTGCTGGTGACCTAGAGCTTGGGCTTACCCTCTCTCAAAGTCAGAGCCCAGGTGGAGGGAGGAGTTTACCTCAGAGGTTCCACCATTCTTTTGTTTCTGACAGTTGCAGATGATCTGGGGGAAGAAAAAGAAAACGAATCTTGTGTATCTACTACCTGGTGTCCCTAGACAGTGACTTTCCATCTCTTAACACCAGGCTCCTTTGTAGGAAACGATCATAGCACCTGCTGGTTTGAGTTGTTAGAGCTTCTTCACAGATTATCAATTAGGGTACAAACAAGAGGAATAATCTGAATCAAATGGCTCAAACAATAAGTGGTTTATTTGGTTCCTCCACTTCTAAACAAGCCATATAAGGGGTAGGCACCATTGTTTATAGGCTAAACAGCTCCAGATGTTTTCTGTATCTCTTCCTTTCTGCACAGGGTGGGGGAAAGAAATACACAAAAATTAACCAGAGTTACTCACTCTCATCCCTTCATTAATTATGTAAACCAAGAAGTAAACATTTCCCCGATCCCAGTGCCTAGAGGTAATTACTGCTTAGAATTTGTGACATAGTTTTTCAGACATTTTTTTTCTAGCCACATACAGACAACATCTGCAAGTGTTCCAGATAGAGAGATATACAAATACCTTTTAACCAAAAGAAAATCGTGCTATATATGCTGATTTTAAACTAGTTGGGGCTTATCTAGAGCAGTGATTAAACATTCATATGCATAATCCACAGAGACAGAAGCAGACTGGCAGTTACTGGGGCTGGGAGGAAGGAGAGTTGGCAGGGGTAGGGGACGATTCAATGCTTACGGAGTTTCCACTTAGAGTGGTAAGTTCTAGCAGTGACGGTTGCACAACACTGTAAGTGCACTTAATGCTACTGAGTTGTACACTTTTCAAGGGCTGAACTGGCAATTGGTAAATTTTTATGTGATATATACTTCACCACAATTTTTTAAATTAAAAAAAAATTATATCCCTAAAGAGGACAGAGGAAAGGTAAGTGAGTGCAGACTGGTGTAGGACATTAAGGAGTGTTGGGAACTGGAGCAAATTGAAGAGGTCAGGCTGGTGATCTCTCCTCACTCAGCTCAATCAACTGTCACCATGGAGGGAGGCGTGCCCAGTGTTAACAGGTTTTAGGACTTTTCAAGATAAAACAGAAATGCGGATTTTATATGAAAACCACCAGTTCAGATATGTGGCAGGTAAGTGAAGTTTTTTTTATTTTTATTATTTTTATTTTTTAATAATAAATTTATTTTTTATTGGTGTTCAACTTGCCAACATACAGAATGACACCCAGTGCTCATCCCGTCAAGTGCCCACCTCAGTGCCTGCCACCCAGTCACCTCCCCCCCCCGCCCTCCTCCCCTTCCACCACCCCTAGTTCGTTTCCCAGAGTTAGGGGTCTTCATGTTCTGTCTCCCTTTCTGATATTTCCCACTTATTTTTTTCTCCTTTCCCCTTTATTCCCTTTCACTATTATTTATATTCCCCAAATGAATGAGACCATATAATGTTTATAATGTTTGTCCTCCGATTGACTTATTTCACTCAGCATAATACCCTCCAGTTCCATCCACGTCGAAGCCAATGGTGGGTATTTGTCATTTCTAATGGCTGAGGAATATTCCATTGTATACATAAACCACATGTTCTTTATCCATCATCTTTCGATGGTCACCGAGGCTCCTTCCACAGTTTGGCTATTGTGGACATTGCTGCTAGAAACATCGGGGTGCAGGTGTCCCGGCGTTTCATTGTATCTGTATCTTTGGGGTAAATCCCCAGCAGTGCAATTGCTGGGTCATAGGGCAGGTCTATTTTTAACTCTTTGAGGAACCTCCACAGTTTTCCAGAGTGGCTGCACCAGTTCACATTCCCACCAACAGTGCAAGAGGGTTCCCCTTTCTCCACATCCTCTCCAACATTTGTGGTTTCCTGCCTTGTTAATTTTCCCTATTCTCACTGGTGTGAGGTGGTATCTCATTGTGGTTTTGGTTTGTATTTCCCTGATGGCCAGTGATGCGGGGCATTTTCTCATGTGCTTGTTGGCCATGTCTATGTCTTCCTCTGTGAGATTTCTGTTCATGTCTTTGCCCATTTCATGATTGGATTATTTGTTTCTTTGCTGTTGAGTTTAATAAGTTCTTTATAGATTTTGGAAACTAGCCCTTTATCTGATACGTCATTTGCAAATATCTTCTCCCATTCTGTAGGTTGTCTTTTAGTTTTGTTGACTGTATCCTTTGCAGTGCAAAAGCTTCTTATCTTGATGAAGTCCCAATAGTTCATTTTTGCTTTTGTTTCTTTTGCCTTCGTGGATGTATCTTGCAAGAAGTTACTGTGGCCGAGTTCAAAAAGGGTGTTGCCTGTGTTCTCCTCTAGGATTTTGATGGAATCTTGTCTCACATTTAGATCTTTCATCCATTTGAGTTTATCTTTGTGTATGGTGAAAGAGAATGGTCTAGTTTCATTCTTCTGCATGTGGATGTCCAATTTTCCCAGCACCATTTATTGAAGAGACTGTCTTTCTTCCAGTGGATAGTCTTTCCTCCTTTGTCGAATATTAGTTGACCATAAGGTTGAGGGTCCACTTCTGGATTCTCTATTTTGTTCCATTGATCTATGTGTCTGTTTTTGTGCCAGTACCACGCTGTCTTGGTGACCACAGCTTTGCAGTCAAACTCTCCCTCTTTGTCAATGACATGATACTCTACATAGAAAACCCAAAACACTCCACCCCAAGATTGCTAGAACTCATACAGAAATTTGGCAGTGTGGCAGGATACAAAATCAATGCCCAGAAGTCAGTGGCATTTCTATACACTAACAATGAGACTGAAGAAAGAGAAATTAAGGAGTCAATCCCATTTACAATTGCACGCAAAAGTATAAGATACCTAGGAATAAACCTAACCAAAGAGGTAAAGGATCTATACGCTAAAAACTACAGAACACTTCTGAAAGAAATTGAGGAAGACACAAAGAGATGGAAAAATATTCCATACTCATGGATTGGAAGAATTAATATTGTGAAAATGTCAATGTTACCCAGGGCAATTTACACGTTTAATGCAATCCCTATCAAAATACCGTGGACTTTCTTCAGAGAGTTAGAACAAATTATTTTAAGATTTGTGTGGAATCAGAAAAGACCCCGAATAGCCAGGGGAATTTTAAAAAATAAAACCATAGCTGGGGGCATCACAATGCCAGATTTCAAGTGAAGTTTTTTTTTTTAAAACAGAGCGTGAATTTGCAGGTCCCCAAATGACAACTTTGGCAGATCACCTTCGGGGTTCAGCCGGCCCACCCTAGGAATGCGGTACAAAGCGACAGGGGGCCAAGCGCAAGAAGGGGTCCTGCGTGGGCAACACTGTGCCAGGGATGCAAGTCAGCTCCCCCACACTTTAAAACTGAGGGGGGCACTTGACCGGATAAGCACTGGTGTTATACTATATGTTGGCAAATCGAACTCAAATAAATATAAATAAATAAATAAATAAAACAAATTAATTAATTAATTAATTAATGGGAGCCGGGAACTGACTGCCTGAATCTCTGAGGATTGGATTAGGTTCAGCAAACCTTGGTTCCTCCCATTCCGCAGTGGGCGGGGCTTACCCGCCCCAGGAGGTGGTGGGCGTAGCCACATGCCTGGCTTTGGTCAACGCAACATTAGCAGACACTTCTGGGCACGGAGGAATCAAAGGTGCTGTGGCAGTTGGCTTGAGAAAATCAAGTCTTGGGCAGAAGCATGTTCCCTTCAGCCTGGCCCGAAGAATGAACACGTACAGAACAAACCCCAAACCAGCCCACAGCCTGGAGCAAGCCCAGCCACCACCGAGGGGCCTGACGCAGTCACCCAATGTTGGCTGCAGCCGCTGAGTTTGTGGGTAGATCGTTTGTGGGTATCTGACTGATATACATCACATCAGGAAGGAAACGATCTGTAAATCTTGCCCCAGACCGCAGTCCCATGGTTTTCAAATATCTTTATATTCTTAAAAATTGTTGAGGACCCCAGGGAGCTCATATTTATGTGAGTTCTATCAGTACTTATTATATTAGAAGTTAACGGGGAGCCTGGGTGGCTCAGCCGGTTAAGTGTCTGCCTTCGGCTCAGGTCATGATCTCAGGGTCCTGGATGGAGCCTGGCATCTGGCTCCTTGCTCTGCAGAGAGTCTGCTCTCCCTACTGTTCTCCCTATGCATTCTCTTTCTCTCTCTCTCTCAAATAAATAAATAAAACCTTAAAAAAAAAAAAAAAAGACAACCAGGAATGAAGTACTGATGCATACTACAATGGATGTACCTCAATAACATTTTGCTAAGTGAAAGAAGTCAGTCACAAAAGACTACATGCTGAAATCATTCCATTTGATATGAAATATTCAGAATAAGCAAATCTATATAGAAGAAAGTAGATTAGTCACAGCCAGGGGCCAGGGGTGGGGAAAGTGGGGGTAATTGCTCTTAGGTGATGGGTTTCTTGTTGGGGTGATGAAAACCTTCAGAAATTGATTGTAGCTATAGCTAACATAAGAACAGTCATTGGACCATAGACTTCAAATGGGTAAGTTGTATGGGTGAATGTGAGTTATATCTCAATAAAACTGTTATTAAAACACACACACACGAGACACCTGGGTGGCTCAGTGGTTGAGCGTCTGCCTTTGGCTCAGGTTATGATCTTGGAGTCCTGGGATCAGGTCCTGCCTCAGGCTCCCCACAGGGAGCCTGCTTCACCCTCTGCCTATGTCTCTGCCTGTCTCTGTGTGTCTCTCATGAATAAATAGCTGAGCAAGGTGCCTTGTGCCAGCTCCATATGGCAGCAAAGCCAATTGCATAAACTCCAGCCTGGTAAAAAGAAGGGGACAGCCACCCCACATGGGGAGTTCTCCCTGAGACTGCTTGGCCCAGAGCCTCAGGTTGTAGTATCCCTGAGTGTGAGCACTCCTTGCTGGTGACCTAGAGCTTGGGCTTACCCTCTCTCAAAGTCAGAGCCCAGGTGGAGGGAGGAGTTTACCTCAGAGGTTCCACCATTCTTTTGTTTCTGACAGTTGCAGATGATCTGGGGGAAGAAAAAGAAAACGAATCTTGTGTATCTACTACCTGGTGTCCCTAGACAGTGACTTTCCATCTCTTAACACCAGGCTCCTTTTGTAGGAAACGATCATAGCACCTGCTGGTTTGAGTTGTTAGAGCTTCTTCACAGATTATCAATTAGGGTACAAACAAGAGGAATAATCTGAATCAAATGGCTCAAACAATAAGTGGTTTATTTGGTTCCTCCACTTCTAAACAAGCCATATAAGGGGTAGGCACCATTGTTTATAGGCTAAACAGCTCCAGATGTTTTCTGTATCTCTTCCTTTCTGCACAGGGTGGGGGAAAGAAATACACAAAAATTAACCAGAGTTACTCACTCTCATCCCTTCATTAATTATGTAAACCAAGAAGTAAACATTTCCCCGATCCCAGTGCCTAGAGGTAATTACTGCTTAGAATTTGTGACATAGTTTTTCAGACATTTTTTTTCTAGCCACATACAGACAACATCTGCAAGTGTTCCAGATAGAGAGATATACAAATACCTTTTAACCAAAAGAAAATCGTGCTATATATGCTGATTTTAAACTAGTTGGGGCTTATCTAGAGCAGTGATTAAACATTCATATGCATAATCCACAGAGACAGAAGCAGACTGGCAGTTACTGGGGCTGGGAGGAAGGAGAGTTGGCAGGGGTAGGGGACGATTCAATGCTTACGGAGTTTCCACTTAGAGTGGTAAGTTCTAGCAGTGACGGTTGCACAACACTGTAAGTGCACTTAATGCTACTGAGTTGTACACTTTTCAAGGGCTGAACTGGCAATTGGTAAATTTTTATGTGATATATACTTCACCACAATTTTTTAAATTAAAAAAAATTATATCCCTAAAGAGGACAGAGGAAAGGTAAGTGAGTGCAGACAGGTGTAGGACATTAAGGAGTGTTGGGAACTGGAGCAAATTGAAGAGGTCAGGCTGGTGATCTCTCCTCACTCAGCTCAATCAACTGTCACCATGGAGGGAGGCGTGCCCAGTGTTAACAGGTTTTAGGACTTTTCAAGATAAAACAGAAATGCGGATTTTATATGAAAACCACCAGTTCAGATATGAGGCAGGTAAGTGAAGTTTTTTTTATTTTTATTATTTTTATTTTTTAATAATAAATTTATTTTTTATTGGTGTTCAACTTCCCAACATACAGAATGACACCCAGTGCTCATCCCGTCAAGTGCCCACCTCAGTGCCTGCCACCCAGTCACCTCCACCCCCCGCCCTCCTCCCCTTCCACCACCCCTAGTTCGTTTCCCAGAGTTAGGGGTCTTCATGTTCTGTCTCCCTTTCTGATATTTCCCACTTATTTTTTTCTCCTTTCCCCTTTATTCCCTTTCACTATTATTTATATTCCCCAAATGAATGAGACCATATAATGTTTATAATGTTTGTCCTCCGATTGACTTATTTCACTCAGCATAATACCCTCCAGTTCCATCCACGTCGAAGCCAATGGTGGGTATTTGTCATTTCTAATGGCTGAGGAATATTCCATTGTATACATAAACCACATGTTCTTTATCCATCATCTTTCGATGGTCACCGAGGCTCCTTCCACAGTTTGGCTATTGTGGACATTGCTGCTAGAAACATCGGGGTGCAGGTGTCCCGGCGTTTCATTGTATCTGTATCTTTGGGGTAAATCCCCAGCAGTGCAATTGCTGGGTCATAGGGCAGGTCTATTTTTAACTCTTTGAGGAACCTCCACAGTTTTCCAGAGTGGCTGCACCAGTTCACATTCCCACCAACAGTGCAAGAGGGTTCCCCTTTCTCCACATCCTCTCCAACATTTGTGGTTTCCTGCCTTGTTAATTTTCCCTATTCTCACTGGTGTGAGGTGGTATCTCATTGTGGTTTTGGTTTGTATTTCCCTGATGGCCAGTGATGCGGGGCATTTTCTCATGTGCTTGTTGGCCATGTCTATGTCTTCCTCTGTGAGATTTCTGTTCATGTCTTTGCCCATTTCATGATTGGATTATTTGTTTCTTTGCTGTTGAGTTTAATAAGTTCTTTATAGATTTTGGAAACTAGCCCTTTATCTGATACGTCATTTGCAAATATCTTCTCCCATTCTGTAGGTTGTCTTTTAGTTTTGTTGACTGTATCCTTTGCAGTGCAAAAGCTTCTTATCTTGATGAAGTCCCAATAGTTCATTTTTGCTTTTGTTTCTTTTGCCTTCGTGGATGTATCTTGCAAGAAGTTACTGTGGCCGAGTTCAAAAAGGGTGTTGCCTGTGTTCTCCTCTAGGATTTTGATGGAATCTTGTCTCACATTTAGATCTTTCATCCATTTGAGTTTATCTTTGTGTATGGTGAAAGAGAATGGTCTAGTTTCATTCTTCTGCATGTGGATGTCCAATTTTCCCAGCACCATTTATTGAAGAGACTGTCTTTCTTCCAGTGGATAGTCTTTCCTCCTTTGTCGAATATTAGTTGACCATAAGGTTGAGGGTCCACTTCTGGATTCTCTATTTTGTTCCATTGATCTATGTGTCTGTTTTTGTGCCAGTACCACGCTGTCTTGGTGACCACAGCTTTGCAGTCAAACTCTCCCTCTTTGTCAATGACATGATACTCTACATAGAAAACCCAAAACACTCCACCCCAAGATTGCTAGAACTCATACAGAAATTTGGCAGTGTGGCAGGATACAAAATCAATGCCCAGAAGTCAGTGGCATTTCTATACACTAACAATGAGACTGAAGAAAGAGAAATTAAGGAGTCAATCCCATTTACAATTGCACGCAAAAGTATAAGATACCTAGGAATAAACCTAACCAAAGAGGTAAAGGATCTATACGCTAAAAACTACAGAACACTTCTGAAAGAAATTGAGGAAGACACAAAGAGATGGAAAAATATTCCATACTCATGGATTGGAAGAATTAATATTGTGAAAATGTCAAAGTTACCCAGGGCAATTTACACGTTTAATGCAATCCCTATCAAAATACCGTGGACTTTCTTCAGAGAGTTAGAACAAATTATTTTAAGATTTGTGTGGAATCAGAAAAGACCCCGAATAGCCAGGGGAATTTTAAAAAATAAAACCATAGCTGGGGGCATCACAATGCCAGATTTCAAGTGAAGTTTTTTTTTTTAAAACAGAGCGTGAACTTGCAGGTCCCCAAATGACAACTTTGGCAGATCACCTTCGGGGTTCAGCCGGCCCACCCTAGGAATGCGGTACAAAGCGACAGGGGGCCAAGCGCAAGAAGGGGTCCTGCGTGGGCAACACTGTGCCAGGGATGCAAGTCAGCTCCCCCACACTTTAAAACTGAGGGGGGCACTTGACCGGATAAGCACTGGTGTTATACTATATGTTGGCAAATCGAACTCAAATAAATAAATAAATAAATAAATAAAAACAAATAAATTAATTAATTAATTAATGGGAGCCGGGAACTGACTGCCTGAATCTCTGAGGATTGGATTAGGTTCAGCAAACCTTGGCTCCTCCCATTCCGCAGTGGGCGGGGCTTACCCGCCCCAGGAGGTGGTGGGCGTAGCCACATGCCTGGCTTTGGTCAACGCAACATTAGCAGACACTTCTGGGCACGGAGGAATCAAAGGTGCTGTGGCAGTTGGCTTGAGAAAATCAAGTCTTGGGCAGAAGCATGTTCCCTTCAGCCTGGCCCGAAGAATGAACACGTACAGAACAAACCCCAAACCAGCCCACAGCCTGGAGCAAGCCCAGCCACCACCGAGGGGCCTGACGCAGTCACCCAATGTTGGCTGCAGCCGCTGAGTTTGTGGGTAGATCGTTTGTGGGTATCTGACTGATATACATCACATCAGGAAGGAAACGATCTGTAAATCTTGCCCCAGACCGCAGTCCCATGGTTTTCAAATATCTTTATATTCTTAAAAATTGTTGAGGACCCCAGGGAGCTCATATTTATGTGAGTTCTATCAGTACTTATTATATTAGAAGTTAACGGGGAGCCTGGGTGGCTCAGCCGGTTAAGTGTCTGCCTTCGGCTCAGGTCATGATCTCAGGGTCCTGGATGGAGCCTGGCATCTGGCTCCTTGCTCTGCGGAGAGTCTCCTCTCCCTACTGTTCGCACATGCATTCTCTTTCTCTCTCTCTCTCAAATAAATAAATAAAACCTTAAAAAAAAAAAAAAAGACAACCAGGAATGAAGTACTGATGCATACTACAATGGATGTACCTCAATAACATTTTGCTAAGTGAAAGAAGTCAGTCACAAAAGACTACATGCTGAAATCATTCCATTTGATATGAAATATTCAGAATAAGCAAATCTATATAGAAGAAAGTAGATTAGTCACAGCCAGGGGCCAGGGGTGGGGAAAGTGGGGGTAATTGCTCTTAGGTGATGGGTTTCTTGTTGGGGTGATGAAAACCTTCAGAAATTGATTGTAGCTATAGCTAACATAAGAACAGTCATTGGACCATAGACTTCAAATGGGTAAGTTGTATGGGTGAATGTGAGTTATATCTCAATAAAACTGTTATTAAAACACACACACACGAGACACCTGGGTGGCTCAGTGGTTGAGCGTCTGCCTTTGGCTCAGGTTATGATCTTGGAGTCCTGGGATCAGGTCCTGCCTCAGGCTCCCCACAGGGAGCCTGCTTCACCCTCTGCCTATGTCTCTGCCTGTCTCTGTGTGTCTCTCATGAATAAATAAACAAAATCTTTAAACAACACACACACACACACACACACACATACACAAATACCTGGGCACACATCCCATTAGCTCACAGAGCAGTGGCACCCTCAGACATGTAACCTCTGGAAGACTCTGCTGAGTCCTGGTGAGAGAATGACAGTGACAGGGGCAAAAAAAAAAAAAATCATACTCATCTTTTTTTAAAAGATTTCATTTATTTATTCATGAGAGACACCGAGGGAGGCAGAGACACAGGAAGAAGGAGAAGCAGGCTTCTCGCAGGGAGCCCAATGCAAGACTCGACCCCAGGACCCCAGGATCACAACCTGAGCTAAAGGCAGATGGTCAACCACTGAACCACCCAGGCACCTCTATATCATGCTCATCTTATAGAAATAGTACCAAAAGGATCCCTGGCTCACACTCAGAACCACTGCCTCAGATGCTGGGGGATCAGGATTGAGGTCCACAGGGCATGTGTCTTTCAGGAACCCTGGGACTAGGGCCCCCATCACTGCTCCTCCACAGTTACCAATTCTTTAGACCATTCTCAGTTTCTGCTCCATGGAGATAAGTGCCTCCAAGGGCACCTCAGCACTTCCCCATCCCCTCAACCTTCCCGCCTACTAGGGAGTTAGCTATCAGGGAAGGTTGTTTGGAGTAGGGGCAACCAGTTTGGAGTGTCCATGGAGAAAGAGTTAGCCAGACACAGAAATGGAAAAGAGACCCCCTGGTGTAAGAACAATCTCCTCTGGATGGGGAGTGACTAGCTGTCCAGGACCCCCAAGAGGTATCCCACCTCTGAGCATGCAAAATTCTCTTCTTTCTCCCGCCTTTACCCATTGGCCCTTGTTCTTAACGAGACTGATTGTCAATACTGCTTCCAGTGTTGTGTGCTTCCCTGTATATGTTCAGTCGGATTTCATCTTTACCACAATTCTAGGGGGTAAGTGCTGGGTTGACCCCATCTTATGGCTGAAGAAACTGAGGCTCAGAGAAATGAGGTAATTCACTTAAGATCACACAGGGTAGGGGTTCCTGGGTGGCTCAGTCGGTTAAACATCGGATTCTGGATTTCGGCTCAGGTAATGATCTCAGGGTTCTGGGACTGAGCCCCGCATCGAGTTCCATGCTGGGCGTAGAGTATGCTTGAGGTCTCTCTCTCCCTCTCCCTTTCCCCTCCCCGCCCTAAAAAAGGTGAGGGGATCACACAGGGTAGAGTGAACTTTTGTAACTGTATTTTTGACCCCAAATCTCTGGTCTTTGCCATTGCTTCATATTTTATCTTATAGCCTTAAAAAAAAAAAAAAAACGAGTATTTCGATTTTATTCATCCGTAGCATGTACTGATCCAGTCACTGTTAACTAGAACTTCCTGGAAATACAGATAACCAGAGGCTTTTGCAGAATGGTTAAAAACAATATAAACTATGGGTCAGGTTGACTTGGGTTAGAATCCTGGTTGTGCCATTTCCTAGCTTCAGGTCTTCAGCGTTGGGCTCTTGGGCAAGGCATTTAACCACAGTGAGCCTCAGTTTCCCCATCTAAGATACGGGGATGATAATAGCACCTATAAGGATTATAAGGATTGTTGAGGGTTACAAGACAGATAGCATGGTAAAGGCTGGCACTTAGCAAGCACCTGATAAATATTAGCCACCATTATAGCATCCCACTGGCCAAAACGCAGCATATTACCACTGATACTCAGACATTTTCTACCAATTTTCTAATGATCATCCAGGACTTGTCCATTTATCTTTCTTCCTATATTCAATTCTCCCATGAATTATACAAGCTCAGTTATATAACTTTTATTATACATTTTGAACAAGTAGTAAGGCACAATGTTAAACTTACACAAATACAGCAGTCAGCACCAGGTAACGCAAAGACATGAAGGACAGTTTTCTAATAAGCAAGTCTCGCTTATTATTTGTTATTCTTTTTCACCCTATGCCTGAGACATTGAATTGGGATGAGTGGGTGCTCGGTTTTAAGTAGATGGTTTAAACTTTTCCCCCTGACTACATCAGACCTTCCTGGAAACAACCCTGGCAACTTGCAGCATTTTGCTGAGCATGTATTATGTGCAAGGCATGTCCTCAGTATTTCAAATGCACCATTGCATTCCATCTCCACTGCAACCCTAGGGGGTGGGTAACCTGCTTTACAGATGAAGAAACTGAGGTGCAGCACAATGCTTTGCTCAGTACTGCGCACACCGAGTAAATGTCTGGGCCAGGGTCTGATTTTAGCCAGCTCTTGCTTTTAACCATACCATACTGTGTCTGGAGGATCTGAAGGAAGCACAAGAATGTACGACTTTTGCCAAGATGTTCACACTCAGAGGGGAACACTTGGGTGGCTCAGTTAAGCCTCCAACTCTTGATTTAATCTCAGGTCATGATCTCAAGGTCTGCATTTTGGGGCCTGCACTCAGAACAGAGACTGCTTAAGATTCTCTCTCTCGGCCCCTTCCCCCACTAGCTCATGAGCTCATGCACTCATTTTCTCTCTCTCTCCCTCTCCCCACAGCTCATTCTCTCTCTCAAAATCTTTTTAAAAAATACATCCACATACCAATAGTACAGTTAAAATTAAAGAAGGAACAAATTCATTCTAAGGTAGTGGTAAGTGCTGTATTCACTCTTGCATTCATTTAAATATATTTATTGAGCCCCTATTCTGTCTGGCACTGTTCTGATGCTGGGGTTTCAGCAAGAACACAAGGGAGAAAATTTATTCACTGCCCCTGTGTATCTTATGCAGTCTGATGGGGAGACAAATAACAAACAAAATGATGAGTAAATTACATAAGGTGGCGATTAATGCAATGGAGGGATTATATACCAAGAAGACAAGGGGTACTGAGGCAGAGCTATGAACTTAAAGGGGTGGCCACAGACATCCTCACTCAAAAGGCAACTGTTTTTTTAAAAAAAATTTATTTACTTATTCACGAGAGACACAGAGAGACAGAGACACAGGCAGAGGGAGAAGCAGGCTTCCTGCCGGGAGCCCGATGTGGGACTCGATCCAAGGACCCTGGGATCACGACCTGAGACGAAGGCAGATGCTCAACCTCAACCACTGTGCCCCAGAAGGCAAATTTTGAGTAGAGGCCTGAGGGACGGGAGAGAAGGAACCATGTGAATCCTGGGGGAAGGCAATTCCAGACAGATTGAGTGAGCAAGGAGGGGAAGAGGAGATGAAGTCAGAGTTGATAGGGCCCAGGAGGGGATTAGGGGGCAATCATGCCAGGCCTTTTAGGCCTTTGAGGGAATTTGGATTTTGCTCTTAGGGAAGCCACTGGCAGTAATAAGTAGAGAAAGGACATGATCCGGTTTGCATTTCAACAAGAGAATAATTTAGCCAGGCAGGAGTGGAAGGACAGAGCCCGGCTAGGGGGCAATTGTAAAAGCCCAGAGAAGAGATGATGTGTGTCTGGACACCTGGATGGCTCAGCGGTTGAGTGTCTGCCTTCAGCTCAGGGTGTGATCCCAGGATCTGGGATCGAGTCCCCACATCAGGCTCCCGGTAGGATGCCTGCTTCTCCCTCTGCCTGTGTCTCCGTTTCTCTCTCTGTCTCTCATGAATCAATAAATAAAATATTAAAGAAGAGAGAGAGATGATGATGTGTGTCTTGGCCCAGGGTGTTCACATTTGGGATCTTTCACAAATAAAGTCAACAGGATTTGCTGACAGACTAGTCGGTGACATATGGAATAAAGAGAGGAGTCCATCAAAGACAATCCCAAAGATTTTGGCATAAGCACCAGAACCGATGGAGTTGTCAGTAACTGAGGCAGGGAAGCCTGTGGGATAAGCAGGTTTAGGAGAGAAGATCAGGAACTTGATCTTGGACACAAACAGGGAAAGAGTTGTCATCACACATCTAAGGGAAGAATCCAGGAGGTAGGTTTGCACCAGAGACAGAAAATTGGGATTGATGCTGGATGTGGAGATTCCCCTGCCCAGATCCCCCTCCAAGGTCAGGCTTGCCTCTCCAGCCACTGGGAGTGGTGTCAGATCGCTCAGGTGCACAGAACCACCTTGCCCAAAGGCAGGCCCTGCACGGATGGACATCCCCATTGGTGACTGAGGGAGTCAGACATATAAGACCCAGGAATCTGAGCCACACAGGGGACAACTCTAATAGGCTCTGGGTCAAACAAGGGACAACTGTAGTAGATTATCCATGCTCCAGAGTGCCTTGTAGGATTAGTCAAGGCCAGCCTCAGGCCTGGATCACAGTTCAAATTCCCCATCCACCCGTTGCTGGTTCTACCTGCTTTAGGGGAAAGCCAGTTGCCTGTCATGAGCACACTATGGAGAAAAACTGAGGCCTACCAACAGCCAGCATTGTCTTCCACGAGTGTGACTGCGCCATCTTAGAAGGGGATCCCCCAGCCCCAGTCAAGCCTTCTGATGATGGCAGCCCTGCAAATGTCTTCACTGTCAGGGCTTCGAGCCAGAGCCATTCATCCAAGCCTCCCCAGTACCTGATCCACCGAAAGCTTTGAGCAGCTTAAGAGAAAATATTGCTGTTGTGCACAGTGGCCACCAGATGGCGTCTAGACTCCAAGGATGGAAACCAAGCTGCCACCAACATTATAAACAGATCCATTGTCCCTCAGTCTACAAATGTATCACAATCCTAATAAAAATGTCATCAGAGTTTCTTCCTAGACCCAAACAACTTGATTAGGAGGAGAAGGAAAAACCCAGAAAGTAGCTCTACCAGATATTAAAACCAATATAAAACAATGTGTTATTGGTGCACGAATAAGCATACAGAGCAAGGGGAAAATGATAAAATCCAGAAATAGAACCAATTGCTTATGTAAATGTATATGATACTATAATCGTTTTTAATTCAGGAAGGGACTTTGGGGAAGTTTTTAACGTACTAATAATGGAGCAATTAGACAACTAGGAGGAAAAGCTGGAACTCACTCCTCACATTAGATATCATGTTAAATCAAAGTGTATCAAAGATCTAAGTGAAAACATGCAACCCTCAAATGATATAAGAAAACATTGCTGAGTTTCCCAATAATGCAGGATCTGGGTAAATTTTCCAAATTGTTTATCAGAATTTCTAAAATTTTGTCAAAAGAAGCAAGAAAAGAGAATCTTAGGGGTGCCTAGGTGGCTCAGCCGGTCAAGGTCAAGCATCTGCCTTCAGCTCAGGTCATGATCCTAGGTTCCTGAGATCGAATTCTACACATTGGGCTCCCTGCTTGGCGAGGGAGCTTCTCCCTCGGCCCCTCACCCTTGCTTGTGATCTCTCTCTCTCTCTCTCTCTCTCTTTCTCAAATAAATAAATAAAATCCTTTAAAAAGAGAGAGAATCTCGTTGAGTGGCCAAACAAAAACGAAACCCTTTTGCAACTTCAAAACTTAAACCTACCCTGCACAAACTAAAAACTACAGATGACAAAATGAGAAAAATACTTACACTTTGTATCACAAAGCATTCATAACCCTAAAATACAAAAAAAAAAATTATCTAGAAATTGAGGGGGGAAAAGACCAAGAAACCTTCTGAAAGTAGGCAAGATATACCAACAGAAAGTTCACCATATAAGGAAATGCCAATGTCTCCTAAGGATATAAAGATATGGTCTACCTCGCTCACAATTTTTAAAAACTGGGCCTAGGAGTTTGGGCCCCAGAAGTAGCAGCTGCAGGAAGCAGCTAGTGCCCCTAGAACGGGGGGAACAGAGCCACTCACGATGGGGGCCCCCACCCGCTGGTGCTGATGTTTGCGCTAAACCTGGTTTTGCAGGAGCTAGCAAACCACAGCCTGGCTTCGGGTGCTGGCACAGCAAAGAAGCACGGCTGGGCTAACGCGCTCAGGAACAGCAGGCAAGTTCCTTCTGCCTAGGGTGTCCTACCATCCCGCCAAGGGGTTCCTGGGCAGCAGAACTTTGAGTGCTGAAGCTGGGAAAGTCCTAGGCCAACCAGAATGAGTTCATCACCCAACTTCTGCAGTCTAACAACCCTATTGCCAGGATCTCACAGAGAACCATCTGGCAAAGCAGAAATGTGGTTTCCCAGCTCAGCATCACAACGCAAAGCAGAGGAGGGTGGGTTTGGAGCTCAGCGAGAAGAGCTTCATCATTGATACTGACTCCTCACAGTCTTCCTGGTCCTCTGGGTTCCATCCCCTGGACAGAGGCAGGGGGATGGAGAGGGTGACAGCAAGGACACTATACACATAGGTAAAACTCATTGTTTCAGACTCTTGCCAGAAACCTTTCAGTAGCTGCCGGTGACTTTGCAATTTATAGTGAGAAACATATGTTTGGTCTCTGTCTCCCTTCCTGACACAGGGTCCCCAAAACCCTTGGATTTCCTTAAGTGGTAAGAGTGATAAAGTGAAAGGAGCATCTTTAGTTATTCATTACAAGCCCCCTTTCAACCACGCCTGTGTTTTAGGTTAATGCAGTGACCTTTAGAAAGCCCCTAGGATGGGGGCTGTTTGCCAGAGAACCAACTTCTGAGAACTTTCAGCCTCGTCCTCACTGACCTCCAAGAAGGGAAGAGAGGCTAGAGATTGAGTTAATCCCCAAAGGCCAATGATTTAAATTTTTATTTATTTATTTTAGAGGGAGTGTGTGTGCACGCAAGGGGCCTAGGGGCAGAACAAGAGGGAGAGTCTTCTTTTTTGTTGTTGTTTTTTTTTAAGATTTTATTTATTTGTTCATGAGAGACATAGAGAGAGGGAGAGACAGGCAAAGGGAGAAGCAGGTTCCCTGCGGGGAGCCGGATATGGGACTCGATCCCAGGATCACAACCTGAGCCAAAGGCAGACCTTCAACCACTGAGCTGCCCAGGTGCCCCAGAGGGAGAGAGTCTTAATCAGATTCCGAGCTGAGCAAGGAGCCCAATGAGGGGCTTGATCTCACGACCCCGAGATCATGATCTGGGCTGAAACCAAGGGTCAGATGATTAACTGATTGTATCACCCAGGGGTCCCCCAAAGGGCAATGATTTTAGTGATGGTGCCTAAGCAATGAGCCTCACTCAGAGCTTCCAAGAGCTTCCAGGCTGATGAACACAGGTTGGTGCTGGGAGGGTGGCGTTCCTGGACAGCGTGTGGCAGCTCCACATCCCTCTCCCCACCCCCTGCCCTAGGCATCCCTTCCATCTGGCTGTCCCTAAGTTGTATCCTTTATAATAAACCAGTAGTCCAGTACATAAACTGTCTTCCTCAGTTCTATGAGCTGTTCTAGCAAATTATGGACCCCCATGGAAGGGGTCACAGGAACCACAATTTGTAACCAAGTCAGACAGAAGTTGCAGGTAGCCTGCAGACCCAGTACTTGCAATCAGCATCTGGGGAGGGGCCAGTCTTGCAGGAATGAGACCTGGACCTGTGGAGTCTCATGTTAACTCCAGAGTCAGAAGTGAATTGAATTGTAAGACATCCAGTTGGTGTCCTCAGAGAACTGGAAAACTTCCAGTTGTGGGACCCCCCCACTCCCTGCACATTCAGTGACCAGTACTGAGAGTAGGGCCATGAGTGATAGAACTTTTCCTTTTCACTGCCTACTGGCCAATCACAGTAGAATTCCAACTTTTTAAATAAAGATTTTATTAGGGTGCCTGGCTGGCTCAGTGGTTAAGCGTCTGCCTTTGGCTCAGGGTGTGATCCTGGGGTCCTGGAATGCAGTCCCCTATCAGGCTCCCCGCAGGGAGCCTGCTTCTTCCTCTGCCTATGTCTCTGCCTCTCTCTGTGTGTCTCTCAGGAATAAATAATAAAATTAAAATATTTTATTTATTTATATTAGTGAGAGAGTGGGAAAAGGAGCAGATGGAACAGGAAAGAACCTCAAGCAGACTCCCTGCTGAGCATGAAGCCTGATGAGGGGTTCGACCTCACCACCCTGAGATCATGACTTGAGCCAAGACCAAGAGTTGGATGCCTAACAGATTGAGCCATTGGGGGACCCCTAAATTCCAGCTTTTTTATGAGGCATCAAAGGCTCTTCAGAATTATTTTTTAAAAATCAAAATAAACCAAAACAAATAACAAAGTTATTTGTAGTTACAGCCCGGCCTCATCCCCTTTCCTGAGCTTTATGTTCCAGAAATATATAAATCTTTGTTTCCTAAAGCAAATCATATTCCCAAGGTGCTATGCTTCAAATAGACTATTCCTGCATCTGGGTGAAAAACAAATAAACCTCTTTTTTTTTTTTTTTTGAGAAAAACATCATATCAGAAGATGTGTTTCCCCCTTTATGAATGGAAATTGGTTTTCAATCAATAAAGCATTAGCTGGATTTGAAGGCCAGAGAAAATCTCAAAGCAAATGTATTTTTGAATTCCACAGTATTTACTGTTCTTGAGCTTCTAACACCCAAGGAGAAAAAAGATGAGAAGACTCCCAGTGCTAATGAAACTTGCTAGGTTTTCTTTCCTGTTAAGGATATTTATACCTGAATTCTTTTTAAGGCCCCAAACACTTTTAGATGAATTCCATAAATGAAAAGCCATGGTTGGTTTGAAAATTAGAGGTGGTTTGTAAAATCATATCTGATAATATAAAAGATTCAACTGTAGTTTACTAAGCTTCTTGTTTTTGTTGCTTTTTTAGTAATGTCCATACACAATCGGGGCTCAAACTCACAACCCCAAGATCAAGAGTTCCATGCTCTTCCCACTGAGCCAGCCAGGGACCCCTACTAAGCTTATTTTTAGACTCAAAGGCTATTAATAAGGCTCCTTGTATGGTTATGTGATTAAGAGTGATTTTGCTCTTGGGACGCCTGGGTGGCTCAGTGGTTGGGTGCCTGCCTTTGGCTCAGGTCGTGATCCCGGGATCCGGGATCGAGTTCTGCATCGGGCCCCCTGCGAGGAGCCTGCTTCTCCCTCTGCCTGTCTCTGCCTCTCTCTCTCACAGTCTGTGTCTCTCATAAATAAATAATAAATAAATCTTTTTTAAAAAGTGATTTTGCTTTTCTTCTCTCTTTCTACAGCAATAATTTTTTTTTAAGCAGGTGATTTCTGACCAGTTTTGTTTGGTTTTTCTCCAACATAAATTCATTTGTGAGGACTTTCAAGGCAAACCCAAGGCTCCTTATAAGATTTCACAGGATTCCACACCTTCGTCCATCGAGCAGGATTGTAACTGCTTCATGGTATTTCTGCTATGCTGGTCTTCCTTTTGGGCAGGAACTGTGGGTTTTGGTCTCCAGACTGCATGTTATCTTTCCTCGGATGGACACAATATCTTTCTTAGGGTGGATGCTCATCAAACATTTGTTGAGTGAATGCAACAGCACTTTCGATACAATTGAGTTCCAAGGCAGCCCCAGATGATGATTACTTAACTTCGGGCAAGTTTATGGTTAGATGAGTGTCAACTGACTGGTGGGTGGAAGGTGGAGTGCAGGGGGTATGAGTGGGCGTCCCAGTGCCAGACTGCCCTTCTCGGCAGCTGCTGAGATTTTTTTTTTTTTAAGATTTTATTTATTTATTCATGAGAGACACAGAGAGAGGCAGAGACACAGGCAGAGGGAGAAGCAGGCTCGCTGTGGAGAGCCTGATGTGGGACTTGATCCCAGGACCCCAGGATCATGATCTGAGCCAAAGGAAGATGCTCAAGCACCGACCCACCCAGGTGCCCCCCAGAACTTGAGATTTTTGATAAAATTTAAATGTTCACTGTTGAAGCTATTTTCTTTGAAATGTGGTCAGTGGTACTCAACTTCAGTTTTAAGAACTAAAAGCAGTAATATGCTCCTTAATTAACAGTGATCTGACATACAGCAAGCACTTGCTCAGTAAATCCCTCACTTTGGATTCCTTCTGTCTCCTAGCTATTCTGGGGCAGTTCTGTCTCTCCTCCCATAACCCCAAAAATGCACCCCGCTGACCAGCTAGCTCAACAACTTCTTCTGTATCCCCCAAGTCATTTGAAAAACCAGAGTAACTTTCTTGGGCCTTGGGGTCACACCACATGGGAAAGAGCTAATTAAGCGAGGTCAAGTGCTGGCCTCAGGTTTCATAACAGTAAATGCCACTCAAAGGAACAGCAAGGCAGAGTCGCCCCTGTGGGTTTCTAGCCAAATGCCCAGGCCCTGCTGGTTGCAGTGCTTCCTGCATGTATTTCCCCAAGCATGCTGCTGCAAGGCTGCCTGACTCCAAGGCCCTGCCCCAGCAGTGCAGCAGGTACCACCCTTGGCCTTGGCTAGGTCTTAGAGACCTAGCAGTAATAGAGACCACAGTGCCTTTGTAATAAGAGTCTTGCTGTCAGACCCTGCTCCAGTACCAACTGGCAAGGACTGAGACTAAGAGAAGAAGGAGCTCTTAGTGGGTCACAGGGGGTGGGGGGAGGGGATGAGGGGGGTGGTCACCAGGCTTTGAGGGCTGAGAGGGAAGGATCTGTTCCAGAATCTTCTACCTGCCTCTTCACATCCTCTTCCCTCTGTGCGTGCCTGTGTCCATATTCTCCGATTCTTATAAGGACACCAGCCGTATTGGGTTAGGGCCACCCTAATGACCTCATTCTAACTTGATACCTCTGTAAAGACCTG
Source organism: Vulpes lagopus (assembly GCF_018345385.1). Classification (NCBI taxonomy): domain Eukaryota; kingdom Metazoa; phylum Chordata; class Mammalia; order Carnivora; family Canidae; genus Vulpes; species Vulpes lagopus. Next base: position 170,025,732 of record NC_054825.1, on the reverse strand, counting down.
TCTTTCACATCCTGGAAGTCCTGGGGGATTAGGACTTCAAAACAGACATGGGGTGTGGCGGGAGGGAGGGCACAATTCATCCATCACAGCCAGCTTGGCCATTCACAGTCATTAGAGATATCAGTCACCCCGTCATTAAGAGCGCCTCGTCTCCATCCCACAGCTCATCGCCATGGAGTGTGCTTCATCGAAACAAGGCTTGTCCAAGTGTTGTCACAGATATAAACACCAATTATCAGACTGACAATAAAACAGCCGTACAACCTGTTCCGTAAAATCCGTAAGGCCCAGGTTCCACCACGTTAGGCACATCATATGAAAGGTCCTCTTGAAACAACTGAAACCATATGCTAGCCATATGTCAGCCAATCTCCTTAGGATCAGGAGGCAGCAACTCCCATACCAGGGGGCACAGGATCCAAAAACTCCAGGGCTAAGGTGCCACTGGCTCACAGGACTGGAGCTGACACAATGTGTCTTCCCAATCTACGTTTTGACTATCCCTCATCTTACTAAAGTGAAAGCAGTTCTAACATCTGTTATGCTACCTCAAGGACTCTCTGTGTTGCCTGGAGAGAAAGATCATTAAATGCCCCATAGTCGCCACATCTGGAGTGTTGGCCCTGTGATTAGGGTCTTTCAAATGATAACGATCCCATGTGCAACTATGTAGATCCAAACAGAACACCCACATAACCATCACTCTGTCTCAACTACATTTTTTTTCTCTTCAGATTTTTAATAACTCTCTTGGCAATACTCTTTCTTTCGAAATAAAAAATATAAGGGTGCCTGGGTGGCTCAGTTGGTTAAGCATCTGCCTTTGGCTCAAGTCATGATCTCGGGGTCCTGGGATGGAGTCCGCATCAGGCTCCCCGCTCAGTGGGGAGCCTGCTTCTCCTTCTCCCTCTGCCACTCCCCCTGCTCATGCTCTCTCTGTCAAATAAATAAAATCATAAATAAAATAAAATAAATAAAATAAAATTAATTAATTAATCAATTAACTAACTAAATAAATAAAATAAAAATATACAGGTGCCTGGCTGGCTCAGTCAGAAGAGCATGTGACTCTGGATCTTGGTGTACGTTTGAGCCCCACATTGGGTGTGGAGATTACTTAAAAATAAAACCTTTAAAAAATAAAAATGAATAAAATAAAAATATACTTACATAAAGTTTATAATGAAAATAATTCTCTACCCCATCCCACTCCCCACCCTACCCATCCTCAACCCCAGCTCTGCTCCTCAGAATGTATGGGAGTATCTTAAAGTCAATACAGACAATACAACAACTCTCACCTGCAAAGCTCACTCTTCCTGGACACCATATAGCCTGCATTTTACCATTAGGGGAAAAAAGGAGGTGGTGATGAAGCCTTTTTTTGTGAGTAGAATGAACTGCACATGCAGGCTCAGAGGTGATGTGATTCAGCAGATTCAAGGAATTGATGGAAACCCAATAGGGCAGGCATATGGTTCAAAAACTTGAGATGTCACTCACATGCCATCAAATTCAACATTTTCAAGGTATAAGTCAGCGGTTTTCAGCACACTGTGAATGACCACCCATGACCACAATATTTTCATCACACTAAAAAGAAATCCTATCCCAATTAGCAATCACTCCTTGACCCCTTCACCCCTCAGCCCCTGGCAACCAGCCCCTGGCAACCCAGACAGAATCTACTTTCTGTCTCTGTGGATATTTCTGTTTCTATTCTGGACAACTCATGTAAATAGAATAATAACAATATTTGTCCTCTTACATCTAATTTTGTTCAGCCAGCATAATGTTGTCAAGGTTCAGCCACATCATAGCATGTCTCAGAACTTCACTCCTTTTTATGGCTGAATTATATTTCATTTTATTTATCCATTCATCAGTTGATGAGCATTTGGGTTGCTTCCAATTTTTTTTTTTTTAGAGGGGTGGATTGTGCACAGAGAGGGAGAAGAAGAGAGATTATCTCAAGCAGGCTCCACACCCAGCCTCCCACTCCCCGATGTGATGCTCAGTCTCACAATCCTGAGATCATGACCTGAGCTGAAATCAAGAGTTGGACACTTAACCAACCGAGTCACCCAGGTGCTCGTGTTTCCACTTTCTGACCACTACAGATAATGCTGCTATGAATGTTTACGCACAGGTTTCCATGTTTCAGTGTGAAAGTCTGTTCAATTCTCTTGAGCATTTACTTCAAAATGAAATTGCTGAGTTAAGTGCCAACTCAGTGTTTAACTTGCTCAAGGACAGGTGTGTAGTTCAAGGGCAGCGCTGAGGACAGGTGAGAGCACAGCTTGTATTAGTTTCCAGTTTCTGTTGCCACAACAGACTGGGGAGCTTAGACAACAGATATTTATTGTCCCACAGGTTCTGGAGGCTGGAGGTCTAAGATCAAGGTGTCAGCAGGGTTGGTTTCTCCTGAAGCCTCTCTCCTTGGCTCCCAGATGACTTCACTGTGTCCTTACGTGGCCTTTTCCAGTTGTGTGCACATCCTTGGTGTCTTTTCCTCTTCGTACAAGGACCCCAGTCCCATGGGATTTGGACTCCACCCTTATGGCTTCATTTACCTTAATTACCCCCCTAAAGGGGGTCACATTGGGTCACATTCAGTCACACTGGGGATTGGACATCAACACACAGGTCTGGGGGTCAGGGGTGGGCACGGCTCGTTCCATCACCAGGTGATAAGGTAGGAGGTGAACAAGGACCAGAACCAGATCATGAGAGCCTTGGGAGACATGTTTGGGGTCATTCTTCTTCACCCACCTATGCCCAGAGGTCCCCAGGGAATTGACTCCATGGAGAGTCCCCTTTCTGTCCTTTACCTTCCAGGTAGGACTAAGCACTAAGCATAGTTCAACGGTGCATTTTTCAAGGTTGTCCAGGTTAAGAGTAGATCTGATGGGAACTAGCAGAGAGAAACTGCCTGAAGAGTAAATGCCTGGGAGGGATTATGCAAATTAGACACAAGTGACCCGGCCTCTTTAGGCGGCCTTCTGTGGGTCAGCCATCCAGGGCTACAGAAAAGAACCAAGCCTTCAATTCCTGCATTCAACAAATCTGAAGGCCTATTATGTCAGGGATTATTCTAGGCTGTGGGGCCCCTAGAGAGCTTTTCTTCTAGGCCTGTACCGTCCAACATGGTAGTCACTGGCACAGTAGGCGATTAAGTACTGGCAATGTGGCCAGTCTGAACTGAAGTGTGCTAAAGCATAAAATAACCAGCTTTATATAAACTATATCATTAATAACTTTTATATTGGACGCACCTGAAATGGTATTTTTGTTATACTTGATTCAATAAAAAGTATATCATTAAAATTAATTCCATTTATTTCTTTTTATTTTTTATGAGACTCCTAGAAATTTCAAAATTATACATGTGACTCACATTTGTGGCTCACATTCAATTTCTCCTGGACTGTGCTCTCCTAGACTGCAGGCTCTACCTGGAGACCCTGTCTGATTGAGCTCATTCCAGTGGATGGAATCAAAGCCTTATCTTGGGCCACCATTCATAAGGATTGGGGGATTTGAGGGACATCTAGGTGGCTCAGAGATTGAGCATCTGCCTTCGGCTGGGGTCATGATCCCAGGGTCCGGGGATCAAGTCCTGCATCCGGCTCCCTGCATCGAGCCTGCTTCTACCTCTGCCTACATCTCTGCCTCTCTCTGTGTGTCTCTCATGAATAAATAAATAAAATCTTAAAAAAAAAAAAAAAAAAAAGGATCGGGGGATATGCAGCAAATGCTTCTGGCTGATGATACCTGTTTTAACATGAGCTGTAGGGGCACCGGGGTTGCTCAGTGGGTTGAGTGTCTGGCTGTTGGTTTTGGCTCAGATCATGATCTCATGGGTTGTGGAATCAAGTCCCAAGTCCATGCTTAGCAAGGAGTCTGCTTGAGATTCTGTCTCTGCTTTTCCCCCTACTTGCACTTTCTCTCTCTCTCAAATAAATAAATAAATAAATAAATAAATAAATAAATAAATAATTTTTAAAAAAATGAACTGTAGGGCCAGAAACAAATGGGAAAAGAAGGGGAAAAATGATCAGATCAGCACAGTGCACAGAGACTAGGAGGAACATAAAGAGTCTCTGAGGCCTGAGAGTCAATTTCGAACTTGCCTTCTGTGGTAGGTAAAATTATGCCCCCCCCCCAAATGCACATGTCCTAATCCCTGAAATCTGTCAATGTATTATCTTACATGGCAAAAGGAACCTTGCAGTGACAAAGTTAAGGATTTTGAGCTGAGGAGATTATCCTGGATTATCCAAGGTGGACCCAATGTAACCACCAGGGTCCTAAGTGAAAGAGGGAAGCAGGAGTGTCAGAAGGAGATGTGGAAGGAGAAGCCGAGGTCAGAGTGATGCCATTGCTAGCTCTGAAGGTGGAGAAATGGACCATGAGCCAAGGAATACAGGTGGCCTCTAAAAGCTAAAAAAGGCAAGGAAATGGATTCTACCAAGCTTCCAAAAGGAATGCAGCCAGCCCTGCAACACCTTGGTTTTAGGCCAGTGAGATGCATTTCAGATTTCTGACCTTCGAACTATAAGATAATAAATTTGTGTTGTTGTAAGTCTCTAAAGTTGTGGTGATTTGCTCAAGTATAGTAGGGAAAGCCCTTAATTGGGTCTTCAATCTGCCTAGAGTGTCTTTGAACAAGTCCCTTTCCCTCTCTGCTAAGAATGGGGGCAAAAAGATTGGGGGGGAAATGGGTGGCATTCTAGTGGAGAAGAGTGACATATTTGTCTGCACTGGCCTCCAGCATAGACATCTTTACTAAAATTAGGACAAAACAATTGCCAAAAATCTGGATGGCTGTCCAGCATCTCATTTAGTTCTGAGAACAGCCCCATGAATCAGATAACCATTATTATCCCATTTTAGAGCTAAGGAAATCAAGGTCAGAGAGGTTGGGTAACTTGCCCATGGTCACTAAGTACAAGCGAAGAGTCACTCTTGGTTTACAGACTACTGAGAGGCACCCCTTGCTAATGGGAGAGATTTGACCAATAGCATGGATCCATAAGTTTCATTAATTCATTCATCTCACAGATAGTTGGTATTCAGGGTAGAGTGATGAACAACTCAAGCCAGATGAGTCTCATCTGGGGGAGGAACTGTGGGGCTGCTTTCAGAGCAATATGTGCTTCTGAGCCCAAGAGTCCATTGCTCTCCCAGGGGTATCATGACCAAATCCATCATGGTTCCCATCTTTGCTTTCCTTGGGAATCCCCCTAATAGAGGCTCCTCTCATCATCCCAGGTTCTCTCTCTCATCTCCATTGTTCTCTGTGTTGTCTTTTGCTCTGCCCATCTCCTGCCTCCCTCCATCCTTCCCAAACTCTTCCACAGTGACCCCTGCTAACCACTCCCTGAATATTCCCTCCAACTTTGACCTAACAAAAACCACTTTCTTCCCTGAAGATATCCCGACGATCCTAACTGAAGGCTCTTTACTGCCCCCAACTCACCAGACAGCTCAAGGTCTAGAGGAGGAAAAGGGTGGTCAGCATGTGCCACAGAAACAAATGAGTCCAAATCCCAGTAGTTCACACAAAGGTAGAGACTCACTTGTGTCTCCTTGTTCAACACAGGTTGGCTGGGCTGTTTTCCACATCTTTGTCCATGGACCCAGTTTCTTCATTCACAGGAAGCCTCTGAAACATTGCCAACCCCCTGGCAGAGAGAAAATACAGGTGGACAGCCATGAGCTGGCTCTTAAAGCTTCCCCTCAGAAAAGATTCATGTCACACGCGTTCGCGTTGGCTAAAGTGAGTCATATGGCCAAGCCTGATATCAACTGGGTATCCTTCAGGAGAGACAAGAAATATTGTGAACAATAATATAATGTGGTATCATATCGGCATCCTAATGCTGTTTCCAAATGTTATTATTCCTTCTCCATACTCCTATTTTTAAAAAAGATTTTATTTATTTATTTGAAAGAGGGAGCAAGCACTTGTGCACAAGCAAGGGGGAGGAGCAGAGGGAGAGGGACAAGTAGACCCACCGCTGAGCACAGAGCCCAACTCGGGCCTTGATCCCAGGACCCTGAGATCATGACCTGGGCTGAAGGCCAGTGGCCCCATACTCCTTTTTTTTTTTTTTTTTTTTTTTAATCCTGCTTCCTGTTGACAGACCTCCTAGAGTGATGTCTAGACCCTCTTTCTTCTAGCTCTTCACAGTCTCTTGAGAAATCTGAGAGTCACAATTAGCTCTTCCCTCTCCTTCACCCCCATAAGATCCTTTAGAATGTTCCAGTGGTTCTGTCACTTCTTTTTTTTTTTTTTTTTAAAGATTTTTATTTATGAGAGAGAGAGAGAGAGAGAGAGAGAGAGAGAGAGGCAGAGACACAGGCAGAGGGAGAAGCAAGCTCCATGCAGGGAGCCTGACGGGGCATTCAATCCTGGGTCTCCAGGATCACTCCCTGGGCTGAAGGCAGCACTAAACCCCTGAGCCACCAGAGCTGCCCTCTGTCACTTCTTTAACTCCCCACAGGAGCTACCCTCCTCCAAGCCACCATCATTTCCTGCCTGAACGATGACCACAGCAGCTCTCACTCTACAATTAAGTCATCATCAACCCAACAAACAGGGTAGATCCAGTCACACTGCTTAAATCCTACCATAGTTTCCTATTGGCCTATGAAGAGACTGTAAAATCCTTACCTTTTCCTAGAAAGCTCTTCCCGGCAGGTTCCTGCCTACTGCCTCAGGCCCTGCCACTGTCCTGGTCACTCTGCTCTCCACCCACTGGGCTTCTTTGGTATCATGCACTGACACTTTAATTGCTTTAGGGCTTTCACAACACGGGCCTCTTTGCCTAAAACTCTCTCCACCCACCCCCCTTCATCTCTCAGGTCTCAACTTCTGCACTGAGGCCTTCAGTTCCAGTATTCTTTCTGTGCAAGTGCTCCTGTAGTGCCCCCTATTACCCCTTCTGAAGCACTCAACACTCCCCATGGTGCTTGCTCAGTGCCCCTCCTGCCCACCCAGACTGAAGCGGCATGAAGGCAGGGGCTGTCTCTGCCATACGTGGCAATACAACACTTGTGCTCAGTAAATATTTTTTCAGACACAATGAATTTGTCATACATAGAGACCAAGGGAAGGAGATACTCAAGGTTAATAGATGCAGTTAGCTATGAGAAAATTAGCCTCCTGACTTAATCAAGAGAGGTAGAAAAGGCTGGGACACTTGTGCCACCTCTGGATCCCTTAGCCCTGAACTCACCATACACTGTTCCCTTCCTGCATTTCCCTCTATGTTTCTAGACCTCATAAAGTACCTTTCTCACTCACGCCCATCGAAAGAAATCTGATTCCATGACTGAGAGAGTGCTGCTTTCTCTCTTCCCTCATCCTCACCCCTGCTGTTCTCACATCTCCCCCATTCCTTCCCAGTGCATCCGACAAGTCCTCCCAGCCAAGTCAGCTGGAAGAGTCCAGAGCTTCACCAAGATATTGCCTGTCCTCAGATTCATTCCTGAACAGAAGGACTTGAATGACACTCTGAAGAAAGAAACACCGTGATGCATCCGTGAGACATGTCCCAGGTCTGGGCTTGTTAAATCTCTCTGCCAAACCAGGCTGTGCTATTAGTGCCATGTGAATAGCTTTGAAAAAGCTTCCATGTCAAGGCCTGGTTCCTCCTTCTAGGGCTAAGACAGTGTCTGAAATTATAGCACTGGAGACAGTATTAGTTTACCAGGGCTGCCATAACAAAGTACCACAGACCTAGTGGCTCAAACAGCAATAGAAATCAACCTTCTCACAGTTCTGGAGGTTACCCATCCAAGATGGAAGCGTTGGTGGGTTTGGTTTCTTTTGAGGCCTCTCTCCCTGGCTTGCAGATTGTTCACATTATTGGTTCAATTTCTGTTTTTCTGATCAAAAGATAAATAAATAAGATAAATAAAATCTTTATAAAAACTGGGGAAATTAACACAAAAACAAAAGTTGGCTCTTCAAAATGCTTCAGGCAAAGCTGATGGAGAGAAAAAAGAAAGATGCCAAATCAGAACATAATTCATAGAGAAAAAGGAGAAAGAAATGCAGATATATTTTTAGAATAGTAAAACAAAAGTTCTAACATTATAAACCAATACTTTTTTTTTTTTTTTTTTTTTAGAGAGAGGGAAGGCACAAGTGGGGGCAGGGAGGAGCAGAGGGAGAGGGAGAGAGAGAATCTTTTTTTTTTTTTTTTAAGATTTTATTTATTTATTCATGAGAGACATAGAGAGATGCAGAGACACAGGCAGAGGGAGAAGCAGGCTCCACGCAGGAACTTGATCCCAGGTCTCCAGGATCACCCCACCCACCCCCTGGGCCAAAGGCAGCACTAAACCACTGAGCCACGGGGGCTGCCTGGAGAGAGAATCTTTTTTTTTTTTTTTTTAATTTATGATAGTCACACACAGAGAGAGAGAGAGAGAGAGAGAATGAGGCAGAGACATAGGCAGAGGGAGAAGCAGGCTCCATGCACCAGGAGCCCGACATGGGATTCGATCCCAGGTCTCCAGGATTGCGCCCTGGGCCAAAGGCAGGCGCTAAGCAGCTGCGGCACCCAGGGATCCCCTGGAGAGAGAATCTTAAGCAGACTCTACACTCAGCATGGAACCTGATGCAAGGCTCATTTCACAATCCCAAAATCATGAGTCTGACACTTAACCAACTGAGCTACTCAGGTGCCCCTAAACCAATATATTTTAAAATGTTGACAAAATAGACAGATTCCAGTAAGATTAGAAAACACCAATACTACAAGAAGACATAGTAGAATCTTTGAGTAGACCAATTACCATGAAAGAACTGGAATTTTTAATTAAAAGAAGTCCCAGAAGGTTTACCAGAGGGGTTCTACCAAACTTGCAAAGAACAAATAACACCTACCATATATAAATTATTACAGGGAAAAGGAAAAGAAATTCATTTCATGCAGCTGGTACATCCTTGATTTCTCAAGTGAATAAGGACATTTTGGGAAAAGAGTCCCACTTTACTTTCTAAATACATGTACCATTCCTAAAGAAGATACCAGATAAGCAAATACAAATAATGTGCTAAAATAAAACCCATAGAGTAGGTTTTAGTAAACATTGGAAAGTTAACAATGTAATGCACTATATTATGGAACAAAAAACTTATAAAGTTCAATACCTATTGATGATAAAAGCTCCCAGAAAACTAGGATAGGGAGGAACTTACATAATTTGATAAAGACTAATCTACCACAAACTTCACAATACAGAACTTTAAGCTCATTCCATTTAAGACCAGTAAGCAGACACAGCGGGCCGCCATCACCACCATTGTTCACTCCTGGGGGTCTTGGCCATTGGAACATGTCATTATAAATACTATTGTGGACGTAGTCATTATAAATCTGTATATAAATATGTATATAAGGAAAGGGAGGAGGGGTAACAAAATTGTCATTATTTGGATGTGATTTGGTATTCCATATAGAAACTCCAAACTGTTGGGGTGCCTGGGAGCTCAGTGTGTTGGGCATCTGCCCTCGCCTCAAGTCATGATCCCAGGGGTCCTGTCAGGCTCCCTGCTCAGGGAGGAGGCTGCTTCTCCCTCTCATACTCCCCCTGCTTGTGTTCTCCCTCTCTCTCTCTCTCTCTCTCTCTCTCAAATAAATAAAATCTTTTTTTAAAAAAAGAAACTCCAAACTTTTTTTTTTTTAGAAACTCCAAACTTTTAAAACTAGTAAGAGATTCAGCAAAGTGACCAAAGAAAAGATCAAATTTGGAAAATGAATAGCATTCCTCTACATAATAGCAAACAACTAAAATCTCTAACAACAACAGCAACCAAATAATAAGACTCCACTCAGAATTGTAACAAAGTTAAAAAGTTATGCAGGTACCTGGCTGGCTCAGTCATTGGAGAGTGCCAGAAAAAGTTAAAAAGGAATCTAGGTAACCACCCATCCATCCACAAGACATTTATGAAGAAAAAAATTTAATGTTATCAAGAGGACACAAAAGAAATCAAACAAATAAAGAGGTGAGCTATATTAGTGAATGTAACAATTAATATCATTAAGATGGCTCTTCTTCCTAAATCAATCTATAAGTTCAAGCAAGCCCAAATTCCAGAAACATTCTTTTTTTCTGAGAAACAATAAACAGATACAGAAATGCATGTGGAAGAATCAAGACCCACAACAAGTAGATAACAACGGCCAAAGTAGGGGGACAGGTGAGGATTTTTTGAATCAGATGAGATATACTAACAAGCCAGAGTTTACAAAAGAAAACAAAGGTGGCATGGCATGTGAACAGATAAACTGATCAAAGGAACAGAACAGAGAGGCCAGAAATAGACAGTGTACCTAAAAGAACTTGCAATGTTTCCGATTAAGGATCCCCATCAGAAGGGAAGAGATGGATCGTAAATGGATACTGGGAAAACTTGCTCCTTATAAGAAAAGTGGGTTCCCCCCCCACCTCTCACCATTATGCAAAGGTCAAATAAATGGATTAGAGACCTAAGTATTAAAAATAAATCTATAAAGCTAGTGTATTACTCTCCCAGAGCTGCCAGCACAAAGTACCAGAAACTGGGTGGCTTAACGTAATAAAAATCTATTGGGTCCCAGTTTTGGAGGCTAGAAGTCCAAAATCAGGGTGTCAGCAGGGCCATGCTCCCTCTGAAACCTATGGGGAACCCTACTTTGCCTCCTCTTTTGGTGGTGTGCTGGCAATCTCTGGAGTTCCTCTGCTTGCAGCTACATAACATCAATCTCTGCCTTTCTCCCTGTGTGTGTCTGTCTTCAAATGACTGTCATCTTATAAGGCACCAGTCATATTGGATTAGGGGCCTGCCCTACTCCACTATGACCTCATCTTAATTTAAGTAATTACATCTGCAACTACCCTATTTCCAAATTAGATCACATTCTAGTACTGAGGGTTAGGATTTCAATGTACTTGGGAGGGAGGGGTGGAAAGATTCAACCCATAAGAGCCACTGGAAAGATGTAAAATATCTTTATGACTTTGGAACAAATAAAGATTCTTAAGCCTAGAAAACCTAAGCTGTATAGTGAAAATGAAATGAACATGATTAAAATTAAAGATTTCTCTCAAAAAAGACATAACTAAAAATGTTAACTAATGAGTGAAAAACTGGGAGAAGATAATTTTGGCTTAAAAAAAAAAAAGTGATTAGGGATCCCTGGATGGCTGAGTGGCTTAGTGCCTGCCTTTGGCCCAGGGCATGATCCTGGAGTCCCGGGATCGAGTCCCAATTTCGGCTCCCTGCATGGGGTCTGCTTCTCCCTCTGCCTGTGTTTCTGCCTCTGTCTCTGTCTCTGTCTCTCTCTCTGTCTCTCTCTCTCTCTTTGTGTGTCTCTCATGAATAAATAAATTTATTTTTATTTTTTTAAATGATTAATTTCCAGAATAGGGTGGCTCAATCAAGCGTCTGCATGCTCTATGGGTAGCCTGCTTCTCCCTGTCCCCCTGATGGAAAAATAATCGAAAAAATGGGCAAAAAATAGAATAGACAACTAACACAAAAGAAAATCCAAATGGCTAACAAGTTTGAAGAGATGCTCAACCTCATTCATAATCAGTTAGGAAATTACAACATGTTAGTTTAAATCAATCAGAGCAGCCAAATTTAGAAACTCAGGAAAAAATAAAGTAAAATAAAATAGAAGCTCAGAAAGGAATAAATGTTAGTGAAGACATGTGGAATTTGGAACTATCATGCACCTCCAGTCGGTATAATTCAGTATGTATATTCCATGATCCAGCAATCCCAGTCTTAGGTGTATATTCCAGAAAAACTCTTGCATAAGTCCCAAAGGATACAAATACAAGACTATTGATTGAAGTATTATTTGTAGTAGCAAAGAATTCAAAGCAATGTAGATCTTAGCATGCACTTAGCTTCTCCGTGCCCAGTTTATTCCATAAGGTTAAAAGCTCTTACTTGGGGGTATAGTAAAGATTAATGACTTAAGTCCTGTAAAACCCTAAAAAACTATTTGGATAAAAACCGAAATGGAGGGCAGCCCAGGTGGCTCAGCGGTTTAGGACCGCCTTCAGCTCGGGGCGTGGTCCTGGGAACCCGAGATCGGGATCGAGTCCCACGTCAGGCTCCCAGTATAGAGCCTGCTTCTCCCTCTGCCTGTGTCTCTGCCTCTCTCTGTGCGTCTCTCATGAATAAATAAATAAAATTAAAAAAAAAAAAAAAAAAGAACTGAAATGGAAGCAGCTGTGACTATCATGAGCCACAGGTACCAATGGAGGGTTTCTTAACCTTTATTATGTTAGAAGAAAACACTGAGAAACACTGGGATTATTTTATTGTTTCCTAAATGCTTTTCTTTTCAGATTGATTATAAGTTATGGAGAAACCTAATGGCAGTGAGCAATTTGAATAGTCCGTTTTAGGCATTTTAGTTTGGTGTAAACACACCTAGTATGAGTTGCAGTACTTATTTGCTCTGTGATTCTTTTATTTATTTAATCTCTGAGCTTTATCTGCCATTTAGAGGTAGGAAGACCTACTAGGCTTTTTTTTTTTTTTTTAAGATTTTGTTTATTTATTCATGAGACACACAGAGACAGAGACAGGCAGAGGGAGAAGCAGGCTCCACACAGGGAGCCCAACATGGGACTCCATCCCAGGTCTCCAGGATCACACCCTGGGCTGAAGCAATAGGGAGGTTTGAAGCAATTATTTAGAAATGTTTAAAAACTATAAATCGGGGGATCCCTGGGTGGCGCAGCGGTTTGGCGCCTGCCTTTGGCCCAGGGAGCAATCCTGGAGACCCGGGATCGAATCCCACGTCGGGCTCCCAGTGCATGGAGCCTGCTTCTCCCTCTGCCTGTGTCTCTGCCTCTCTCTCTCTCTCTCTCTCTCTCTGTGTGTGTGTGTGTGTGACTATCATAAATAAGTAAAAATTTAAAAAAAATAAAAAAAATAAAAAGTATAAATCTTTGAAGTACTAGATACTTTACTATAGATGCTGGTGGAAGTTGTCTTCTATATGATAATGACTGAATGATATTGTCAGATGGATTTCTTAAATAGGTTATTGTAGTTATTAAGCAGAAGTGCCACAAAGAGATACTTTAGGATCAGTGAAAATTAGACCTGGAAAGGACCAAGTCTCTCAAATCGATTCTGTCACTTCAGAAATCTCTATTACTAGTGAGGAATACCAGCTCTGGAATGCTGGAATCATGGAGAGAATACTCAGGTAGAATTAGGAAACCTGACCCTCAGCATCCCTGGGCTACACTGAACTTCATCAGTAAGCTCAGTCAGTTACGTGTCCAACTCTTGATTTTGGCTGAAGTCAAGGGTCATGATATTGAGCCCCACCTCCAGCTCTATGCTCTTCAGGGAGTCTGCTTGAGATGCTCTCTCTCCCTCTCTGGTTCTCCCCAAAGTGCACGCACATGCCCCCCTAAAATAAATAAAACTTTTTATTATTTTTCAAAGATTTTATTTATTTATTCATGAGAGACACACAGAGAGAGGCAGAGACATAGGCAGAGGGAGAAGCAAGCTCCCTGTGGGGAGCCTGATGTGGGACTCAATCTCAGGACCCTGGGATCATGACCTAAGCCAAAGAAAGATGCTCAACCACTGAGCCACCCAGGCATCCCTAATAAATAAATCTTAAAAAAAATTTTTTGAGCAAAAAATCAAAAATAGAAATTCACTTAATTCTATTTTTTGTAAATTAAAAACATATAAAGGGATCCCTGGGTGGCGCAGCGGTTTGGCGCCTGCCTTTGGCCCAGGGCGCGATCCTGGAGACCCAGGATCGAGTCCCATGTCGGGCTCCCAGTGCATGGAGCCTGCTTCTCCCTCTGCCTGTGTCTCTGCCTCTCTCTCTCTCTCTGACTATCATGAATAAATAATTTTAAAAAATTTTTTTAAATAAAAACATACAAAGTATTATACATCTTTTAGGAATATAGGCATATTCCAAGAACCATAATTAAATGCATTAGAAAGTGTTTCTGTGAAGTAGAGGAAGAGATAGAAGTGGGAAGGGAGATTTAGGAGAAAAAAATGACATAAAAATAGTTTTACATAAATTAGTGCTAATAGTGTGTCAGAAATAAAACAGCATGGAAAAAATCAGTTCTCAGAAAAAGAAAAAAATGAATGAATGAAAAATGTTAAGAAACGGAAGCAATACAAGCAAAAATCATAAGGAAGGACAACAAAGGATATTCATACTGATGAACAGAATTCACTGATGTCCTGTTAATATCATAAATCCCCATGCACCTAACAACATAACTTCAAAATATATAAAGCAAAAACTGATACAGCTAAATGGAGAAATGGACATATCCTCACTAATAATGGGAGAGTTTGTTATACCTTCTAGAAGCTAACAGATCAAACAGGAAAGAAAAAGTAAGGATACAGCAGATAAGAATTAGAGAATTAATAAACCTGTGTAGTCAGATCTCTGATCTCAACAATCAGAATGCACATCCTTTAAAAACATACAGAACACTTCCAAAACAAAACAAAACACCCACATACTAGGTCAAAAGGGAAATCTCAGCACATTCCTAAGAATTTATATCGTTTAGAACATGTTCATTGAATAAAATTAACAATCACAAAAAGATAATCAAGGAAAAATCCAGGTACTCAGATGTTCAAAAATATATTTCTAAATAATTTGGGGGTTAATCGGGGCACTTGGGTGGCTCAGTGGTTGAGCATCTGCCTTCAGCTCAGGATGTGATCCCAGAGTTGCAGGATCTAGTCCTGCATTGGGCTCCTGCATCAGGCCTGCTTCTCCTCCGTCTGCCTATGTCTCTCATGATTAAACAAATAAATTCTTTTTTAAAATTTATTTATTCATGAGAGACACACAGAGAGAGAGAGAGAGAGGCAAAGACACAGGCGGAGGGAGAAGCAGGCTCCATGCAGGGAGCCCCATGAGGGACACTATCCCAGGACCCCAGGATCACGCCCTGGGGCGAAGACATGCGCCAAACCGCTGAGCCACCCAGGTGTCCCAATAAATTCTTTTTTTAAAAAATTGGGGGGGGTAATCAACATTACATTTTGGGGGAACTGAATGACAAAGAAAACACCACATATCAAAACCTGGAGTATACAGAATAAGAAAATAAACACTAAAATGGGAGGCAGAGGGTGTGGAGAATGAATCAACAAAGCAGAAATGGGGTGCCTGCGTGGCTCAGTAGTTAAGCTCTGCCTTGGGCTCAGGTCATGATCCCAAGATCCTGGGATGAGGCCTGGAGTCAGGCTCCCTGCTCAATGCTTCTCCCTCTGTTCCTCCTCCTCCCTCTACTCCTACCCTACCCACCCCCCCCACACACACACTGGCACTGGATCTCTGTGAAATAAATAAAATCTTTTTTTAAACGGCAGAAATAAATGAAATAAAATCCCCCCTCCTGAGAAAAGAAGCAGGAGAGATTATCAGTAAACAAAAAACTGTTTTTTTTCTTTTAAGACTGATAAAGCTATAAAATTTGGGGCAACTTTAGTCTAGGGAAAAAAAAGAGAGAAAGAACCAACAAATACCAGGAAAACCAAAGGAAATACAACTTCAGGTGCAAATGAATCATAAAAAAAAAAAAATAACATGTATAAAGTTATGCCAATGAATCTGAAATCCTAGATAAGATGGAGATTGTTCAAGGCAAATATACACTACAAAAATTTAGGGACATCAGGGTGGCTCTGGAGTTGAGCCCTTGGCTCAGGGCGTGATCCTGGAGTCCCAGGATTGAGTCACACATCAGGCTCCCTGCGAGGAGTCTGCTTCTCCCTCTGCCTGTCTCTGTGTCTCTCATGAATAAATAAATAAAAATCTTTTAGAAATTACAAAAATTTATTCCAGGAGAAAGTAATAAATCTGAATAAACCAACATCCACAGAAGAAGTTGAAATTACAAAGATCTACCAAAAAGGCACCACACATGGATGAACTTACAGTCAAGTTCCACCAAATGTTCAAAGAGCAGATAACTCCAATATATCACAAGCCATTCCGGATTGCAGAATAAGATAGATGGTTCCCTCAAATCATAGAACAGGGCTAACATTCCCCTAACGTCAAAACTGAGCAAGGACAGCAAAAGAAAGAAAACCTTGGGCCAATTCCTTGGAGCCCCTGGATGGCTCAGTGGTCGAGCATCTGCCTTCGGCTCAGGTCGTGACCCCAGGGTCCTGGGATCAAGTCCTGCATCAGGCTCTCTGTAGGACTCTATGTCTCTGCCTCTCTGTGTGTGTCCCTCATGAACAAATAAATAAAATCTAAGAAAGAAAGGAAATCATGGGCCAATTCCATTCTGAAAACAAATGCAAAACAACCCTAAATTAAATATTATTAAAAGTCTGGAACAAGGGGCACCTGGGTGGCTCAGTGGTTAAGAATATGCCTTTGGCTCAGGTCGTGATCCCAGGGTCCTAGGATTCTGCCTGCATTGGGCTCCCCGCAGGGAGCCCGCTTCTCTCTCTGCCTGTGTCTCTGTCTCTCTCTGTCTCTCATGAATAAGTAAATAAAATCTTAAAAAAAAAAAAAAAGTCTGGAACAAGACAAGGATTGTTCATTATTGTCGCTATGAGTAACATTGTATTGGAACTCTTAGCCAAAGAGGAAGGGGGGAGCAATGAGTTATAAAAGATTGGGAAGACTAAACTGTCATTTTGTTACCACAACAGGATCATCTAGCCAGGGAAGTATGGAGAATTAGCTGTCAAGCTTTTCTAAAACAAGTAAGAGTGAATTCAACAAGGTAGCCAGATCCAAGATTAGCAGTAAAAACACAACAGCAGTAACTGATTAGAAGAAAAAAAATCCAAGTCATAAATAAATAAGTAAAAACAGCAGAGTCCCAGTGGGTGAACCAGAGAATATACAAGATATCCCAGGAGAAAATTATGCCTGTGTCCAAGATGGAAAACTCAAAATCATGAATTCTCCTCAAATTAATAATTTATTCATTACAATCTCAACCAAAATCCAAAGTATTTGTTATGGAATTGACAAATTCTGGCACGCCTGGGTGGCTCAGTGGTTGAGCATCTGCCTTTGGCTCAGGTCATGATCCCAGGGTCCTGGGATCGAGTCCTGCAACGGGCTCCCTGCATGGAGCCTGCTTCTCCCTCTGCCTATGTCTCTGCGCCTCTCTGTGTGTCTCTTATGAATAAATAAATAAAATCTTAAAAAAAAAAAAGGAATTGACAAGCTCCATCCCACTCCCCATTACAACGGCAGCACCCACCAGGTTTAGAATCGAGACAGGTCCCCTTGCTCACCCAAGTCTAGGCATCCATTTGGAAACCACCTGTTCTGCTGCCCACCTGCCTCTCTCTGATTTGAATCAACTCATAAGCAATTGATAAAGAGTAACAAAGTCAGCCTAACACAAGCATGTTGGCTTTAATATACCATTTTCTCCGGGAAGTTAATATTTTGAAGCCATCAGGGGCAAGCTTTCTCACAGTTAAAGGAGAAGCCTTAGTGATCAAAGAAGATCTTCACAAAAAGCTCCGAATCTGCAGAACTGTCTTCCTTTATATCCTCCGTGGCGCATTTTGGTGGTTTCAAAAGCCATAATGCTTGCTGCAATGTGATGGTATGTGGCAAAGCCGTGATTGCAGAGGAAGAAATTACAATATCTTCTCATATCAAATGACAGATGAATGAAGATGACACCTTAAATCAGATTTTTGATTTGGATGGAAATGGTCTCCATTAGTAATTAATATCTCCAAACCAGCATCTCTAAAAGGGAAGCCTAAGCCCCAGCCTTCCAGACTACAAAAATGGCAATGAAAGGGTTGCTAAGTGGGAATATATGTGGAAATTCAACTGTGCTGGTATGTCTATTAGAATCCTTGGGGGATCCCTGGGTGGCTTTGCGGTTTAGCGCCTGCTTTCAGCACAGGGCGCAATCCTGGAGTCCCGGGACCGAGTCCCACGTCGGGCTCCCGACGTGGAGCCTGCTTCTCCCTCTGCCTGCGTCTCTGCCTCTCTCTTTCTCTGTGTCTATCATGAATAAATAAATAAATCTTAAAAAAAAAAAAAAAAAGAATCCTTGGGGGATCCCTGTGTGGCTTTGCAGTTTGGCGCCTGGCGCCTGCCTTTGACCCGGGGCGTGATTCTAGGGTCCCGGAATCGAGTCCCACATTGGGCTCCCTGCATGGAGCCTGCTTCTCCCTCTGCCTGTGTCTCTGCCTCTCTCTCTCTCTCTCTCTCTCTCTCTCTCTCTGTGTGTGTCATGAATAAATAATTAAAATCTGAAAAAAAAAAAAAAGAATCCTTATTGGTTTCATAGTGCTCTGATTATAAACTAGCCTACGTTTTGAGTAATCTGTGCCTGGTTTTATAGCCTTGTTATTTTAGAACAATTGTTTTCTGGAACTCCAAGTTTTTTCAGGAATGCATGTATCACGGCCGAATCGCCTATACTCGGAATAAGGGGGGACTCCGTCTTCCAACAAGCATTCTTAGGACATAGGTCCTAAGTTTCCCTGACCTGTAGCCAGACCAGGTACCCACTTCCCTCTCAGAGCGGAACCACCTCCCAGGAGCCAGGGTGGGGTTAAGGGTAGGGGGTTAGTTCTCTGGAGCCTGGAACCAGAGCCCATCATAGCTCCTCTCTTCTCTCCTCCTTCCAGACCTCTCGACCGCTCAGGAGAAACAGCGTGAAAAGGCCCAGAATTTTGCCACTTCCAGGCTTTCAGATCTTGAACCAGTCACTGAACCTCTGCAGGACTCAGTTTCCTCATTCTTGAAATGGGAAAGCAGTGTTTTGTTTTGAAATCATGTTTAATTTTAAAAGTCTGCCTTTGACTCTTGCTTTGCCATTTATGTATCTGTGACCTTGGACCAGGTGGACTTTGCTTCTCAAGGCGGCATCTGTAAAATGGGGTCTTTGCGAGAATTTAATGCCCCGCGTGCAAAGCACTTAGCACAAGATGTGCATCAAGCCCCAATAAATTGAAGTTCCTGTTCTGGGAGGGCGGGGAAATCTCGAGGGTCCGAGTTTTGACGGCTGAGGCAGAAGAACCCAGTGCTGGTGGGGAAAGACATGGCTGTGATTTCCCGACCGACAGGAAGCACATCCTGACAGCCGGGTCTGCCCCGCTGAGGCCTGGGCTTCAGCCGGACCCCCTAGCTTGCAAGAGCCACCAACCCCCTTCCAGCGTTTGGGGCCGCCTCCCGCCGCGCGGGTCCGAGGACGGACTACATTTCCCGGCGTGCACCTCGGGTCGGAACCCCGAGGGGCCGACCCGCTAAGGGGACCTGTCCCAGCCGCGCTGAGGCTGGAGGCAGTAACCATCACTCAGGCAGCTCCTCCATTTCGCTTTGCGAAGCCAGTCAGCCACCGTCAACCCCACCTTGAGCCGCGGACCCGCAGGGTCTGTGAGGAGCGCTTGGTCCCCTCCTTTCCTCCTCCAGGCGTCCGGCCCACCGGGTCCCAGGGTCCGAGGCCAGGCTTATCTCCCCGGGAGGAATCCTTCGGCCCCGAGGGGTCCTCACTGCGGCCCGAGGCTGGCAGCCGGGCCCCGAGGGCTAGGGGACAGCCTAGAGGCCGCGCAGCTGGAGACTACAACTCCCAGGCGGCACCGCGGCGGCAGCGGCGGCGGCGGCGGCGATCACGTCACTCAGGCACCGCCGGCGGCCCCGGGAAGCGGCGCGGGCGGGGGCAGGGCTGGGGCCGACCGGGAGGCCGGTGCTGAGGATGGGGGCTGCCCGGCCGCCCCGCGCGTGAGAAGGCCGAGGGGCGCGCCACCCCGTTCCGGGGCGGGCGCCCCCCGGGCCCTGCCACCCCCACCCCGCCCGGCTGTCGTGGCCCGGGATGCGGAGCCGGGGGCCGCCGGTGGAGCTGCGCGGGGTGAGAGGCGCGGGGAAGGGGGCTGCCTGCTTCCCTCACCCTCGTCCCCCACCGGCGGGCCCCGGCAGGAATTCGGGAGCCGCGCGGCCCGGCCCTCTTAGCGCCCTGACGTTTGGGGGGCACAGGTGAACCCGCCGCCCTACCCGCCCCCCGCCCCCCCCGGGCAGCTGAATCAGAGGGGACGACCCTGCCCTCTTAAGGAGGCTTTTTGTTGCTCCTGCGGAGGGCCCCCCGAGCCATGGCCACCAGGAGCCCCCTAGAACCTGCAGGGACTGCCCCCCATCCTGGCCGCCGGGGCCCGCCCTCTGTATCCCGCGGGCAGCCAGTGTGAAGCGGCCTCCCGCAGCCCCCGGCCCCTCCCCCATGGAGGAGGAGGAGGGGGGGACGGCCAAGGAGTGGGGCACGACCCCCACGGGGCCCGTCTGGACCGCGGTGTTCGACTACGAGGCGGCGGGCGATGAGGAGCTGACCCTGCGGAGGGGCGACCGCGTCCAGGTGCTTTCCCAGGACTGTGCGGTGTCGGGCGACGAGGGCTGGTGGACCGGGCAGCTACCCAGCGGCCGTGTGGGCGTCTTCCCCAGCAACTACGTAGCCCCCGGCGCTCCCGCCGCGCCCGCGGGCCTCCAGCTGCCCCAGGAGATCCCCTTCCACGAGCTGCAGCTAGAGGAGATCATCGGTGTAGGGGGCTTTGGCAAGGTCTACCGGGCCCTATGGCGCGGCGAGGAGGTGGCTGTCAAGGCCGCCCGGCTGGACCCTGAGCGGGACCCGGCAGTGACAGCAGAGCAGGTGCGCCAGGAGGCCCGGCTCTTCGGAGCCCTGAAGCACCCCAACATCATTGCCCTCAGAGGCGCCTGCCTCAGCCCCCCACACCTCTGCCTGGTGATGGAGTATGCCAGGGGGGGCGCACTGAGCAGGGTGCTGGCAGGCCGCCGGGTGCCCCCTCATGTGCTGGTCAACTGGGCTGTGCAGGTGGCCCGGGGCATGAACTACCTACACAATGATGCCCCCGTGCCCATCATCCACCGGGACCTCAAGTCCATCAACAGTAAGTGGTGTCCTCCCCCCAAAAAATTTGCTTCCACAGAATCTTGTGAGGTCAGGCATAGGTGGCGGGAAATGGGGACACCAGAAGACGCTGTCTAGGGCAAGAAGGGGCAGCAGTATGCCTCCAGGCCAAGTGAGGCAGCCTTGCCCATTAAGGGAGGAAAAGGAGGCTCAGAAAGGTTGAGGGACCACCTATCCCCGAGACTACAGAGTCATAGCTCAATAAATATGTACCCATAACACTGTGACAGGCTCTGCACTCCTAGCATGAACAGCACAGATGCAGGGCCTGCCCTCATCAGTCCCTGATGCCAGCGTCCACCAGGCAGAGTCAGAAAGAACCTAGCCTGGAGCAGGATTTCTCAGCCTTGGCACTATTTACATTTGGGTCCGGATGATCGTAGGAGGAGGCTGTCCTGTGTGGCTTCTACCGACCAGATGCCATTAGCATCTCCCACCTCCATCCCCAATTATAACCGAAACTTGTCTCCAGACATTGCCAAATGTCCTCTGGGTAGAGGGGGTAAAGCCGCCCCCACTTGAGAACCACTTCTTGGAGTCCTCCCAGGCCTCTCCTCCTGCTAGCTGAGGCAAAGTGGAGGTGAGAGAGGAGCAAAAGGGACTTGCTTTACGTAAAAATCTTCCAGGCTGCCTGGCTTACCACAGGCTCTCAAAAGTTGGTTGGCTGGTTGACTGGGAACTGGGGCCAGGTAGAAGGGAAAGGGTCCCCCAGGACCCACATCTAGATCAAGGAGCTTCTCGTGATGTTAGCATATATTAATTGAGCACTTATTTGCCCTTACGGTACTCCCAAATTAAAGATTTCATTCTTTCCCCCACGTATTTCCCTAGCGCCTGTTGTGTGCCACACTCTGTCCCAGGTCCTAACTACATAATATACAAGGGAAAAATCCTGGCTCTCCCTTCCTTCCTCTGCCCCACCTCACTCCCTTTCATTTTTACATTTATGTATTCATTCTTTCTTTTATTATTTGGTGTTTCCTGGAGCAAGTCATATGGTAAGGAGAGAGATCAACAGTGAATGGAGCCAGCACTTGCCCTCACCTGAAATTTAAGGATTTCCCCTTTGCCCTCACATTTGGTCTCTCACCTCTCATCTATTTCTGATTCCTGTCAATTCTGCATCTTGACATTTGTTGGAATCCATCCCGCTATTTTTGCAATTTTGTTGCTCTGCTCCCACCACCGCCACCAACTACAAGCCCCTGGAGCAGACAGGTGAGCCTTCCTTACCTTCCAGGCCTTGCATTTGTACACTAACAGATCTGCCATGTGCTCCAGGTGTGCCAAGCGCTGTGCCAGGGCTGGAATTGAGCAAGAGGCACAGATGGTTCCTGCCTTCCCTCATGCTCTGAAATGCTGGGCAAATGGAGGCAGGACAGGCAGCATGCTCCTTTGAGGGCTGAGGTGCCTTCCTGGCCCTTTCTCACCCCTGCTGATTCACAGCCTGAAGGTGGGGTAAAAAGCATTACACACCATGCCCCCAGGTTTTCCTGCAGCCAGTGCCACCTGGACACAGGGTGGTTGGGGCTTTTTAGGCCAGAGCTTCCTGTTCAGTCAATGGGGCAACCGTATGCCTGGGACAGGTCACAGGGCCCCCGCAGCACAGCTTCCTCCATCTTTCTCTAATGAGCCCTTCACCTGGTGTCACTCATACACTGGTTCACTCAACCAATATTTCTTAAGCAGAATTAAGTAACCAAGGCCCTGTCTCAAGCTCTGGGATTACAGAAGTGAACCAGGCAAGATCTCCCCATATGGAAATTACAGTCTAGTAAACGGAAGTAGATGATTGATATTTAGATAGGTAGGTAGATAGATGACAGAGTTTCCAGAGAGTATTGGGGGCTCTGAAGGGAACAAAATAGATCAAAGATGAGGCGGAAGGAGCTTTTTCAATCAGATGGTCAGGGGAGGCAATACTGGAGCAGAGACTCGAACAAAGAGGACCCGGCCTTACAAAGGTTTGGACAGGGCGAAGGTCCTGAGGTAGGAATGAGCAGGCCTTGTTGAAGAAAAAGTGAGGAGACCAGAGGGGTTGGAAGAGGAGGAATGAGGCAGCAGTAGGAGATGAGGTCAGAAACATAGGCAGGGCCCAGATCATGGTGCTCAGATCATAGGGGCTATGTGAGGATTTGGGGTACCCCACAAACGAGAGGTAGGGACCCAAGAAGGGAGGAATGGAGTCACATGCTAGAGAGTCAGGGAAGGCCTCTGGGCTGTGATGATAGTAGCATCACCTCACTGTTATGACTGGAGAAGCAGCAGAAGGAATGGTCAAAGATCCAGGTGGAGAAGTAAGTGCCAGTTATGGCAACATTACACACCAATAATAATAGCTAACATTTTGTAAGGACGTACTGTTGCTTCTGGCCATAAATCCTTCCTACAGTCCTCTAAGGTAAATAATACTATCATCTCTATTTAACAGAGGAGAAATCTTAGTGATAAGAAGAATACATTAACGAGGTTATTCAGTTAATAACTAAGTGGCAGAGCTGGGATTCAAACCAAGGCAGGACACTGTACACCTTGGAGCCTCTGTTTGATAGAAGCTGATAAAATATCAGCAGTTAAGACATTGGGCTCTCATGACGGATCTAGATCAGGTCTTTGCCCCACAGTTTTCTAGCTGCAGGATCTTGACCAAGGGACTTCTCTCTGAGCCTCAGTTTGTCCGTTGATAAAATAGGCTGCTTTCTAGTTAATTCATGTGAAGGGCTGAGCACAATGCTTGCCATTTAATAGGCTGCTGATAAACACCAGCCATGATTATAACTGTTGTTAGTAATAATCCCAGACAGCAAGTTGGGAGCACAATATGCTTGGGTGATATATCCGTCAGATTTGTCACAGTAATGCTGTGGAACAAGCCACCCCTAAAAGGCAGTGTCTTAAAACTTGATGTCATTGATTATGGCTCACACACATACTGGAGGGTAAGCTGTTTTAGGCTGGGTCCAGCCAGAAAGGCTTTACTCCCAAGTATCTCCCCTCTACCTTGGACCAGCAGGCTAGCTCGAGTATGGTCTCCTGGTGGTGGCAGAAACACAAGAGGGCAGGTAGACATGTGAGGCCTCTTAAGGCCTCGGCTTGGAGCTGGCCTCCTGTCCCTTCTGCCTCATTCTGTTGTCTGTTGACCAAAGCAAGTCATATGGCCAACCCTAAGTAAAGGAGGGGGAAATACGCTCTGCCTCCTTCGAGGAAAGAAGTGCAAAGTCAAGTGGCAAAGAGTGTGATGATGCAGAAAGGAATAGAACTGGGGCCCCAAATGCAGTTTGCCACGGGGTGACAAGGACAAAGGAGAGCCACATTCATACCTTGTGGTCGTGGTCAGTCCCCACTGCTGGGGTGGCTGGGAAATGAAGCCTCTAGGAGAACCAAGGCTTTGGCTACCAACCTTTCAGTGAGCTCCCTAGAGCCCAGGTTGGAGTCATGAGGGTAGCAAACCGAGGGGAGGCCCCTCCCCCTTCCTGGGGTGGGGGCGGGTGTCAGGGGCAAGGCAGGGATTAGACCACATGGAAGGATTCCTAGTGTATCAGACAAGGAAAGGAGCTGCTGCAGAGGGGGACACCTAGAGGTGGGGAAGAGAACAAGTAGGTTCCAGCTGAGCCAGGGGCCAGGACACTTGGGTCTGCAGCGTGGAAGGTTTAAGGTGACCCACCTTTCTTCCTCCCCACAGTCCTTATTCTGGAGGCCATCGAGAACCACAACCTCGCAGACACGGTGCTCAAGATCACAGACTTCGGCCTCGCCCGTGAGTGGCACAAGACCACCAAAATGAGCGCTGCGGGGACTTATGCCTGGATGGCTCCAGAGGTTATCCGTCTCTCCCTCTTCTCCAAAAGCAGTGACGTCTGGAGGTGCTGATGGGGGGAGTTGGGGAGTCCTGGATGTGGGGGAGGGGCGAAGGAGGGGGTCAGAGTAGAAGGGATGGCCTCCCACTAAAGCTAGGATCCGGGCCTGGCAAAGGGGCTCACTGGCAAGGTCAGGCTATCAAAGCACCAAAGCAGGTGTCTGCTCTGCTTGCTAAAGTGGCAGCTGAGAAGGACTTGGATCTGAATGGAAAATTCCAAAGATGTAGAGATAGAGTGTCAGCACCAGGGCCCTCAGACACCACCCAGCACACCGCCCCACTTGTCAGCAGGAAACTGAGGCGTTTGGAGGCAGCCATTTGGTCATCTATCTGTCCATCCATCTGTCCATCCATCCATCCGGCCATCTGTCCATCCGTCCGTCTGCACTGGGTGCTAGGGATACAGCAGGAAATAAAAGTAAACACGTTTCCTGCCCACAGGGATAGTAAATCAGCAAACGCTGGAAAGCTGGGAAAATAGCTGGGTTTAAGTTAAAAAGTCATAGAACAATTTTCAAAAGATAGTGAGCTAATCCCCTGAGGGCAGGAGGATGACTTTAGGGAAGGCCTTTCTGGGAAGTGATACTTGAGCTAAATTTTGGCTGACAGGATGGAGCCCGCCATGCAAAGTTTGCGGGGAGAACTTCCCACGCAGAGGGGATAGTGCCCACAAAGGAGGCACCAATGTGAGAATGAGTTTGGTCCGTTCCAGATACAACTCCAAGGCTCATGTGGCTGGAGCAGAGCAGGCCAAGGAGAAAGGTGGTAGGAAATGACAGAAGAGAGAGCCGGATGAGGGACCGGATCCCAGGCTTTATTCTAAGTGCAGTGGAAACCCATTAGCCGCACTTACAACTGGCATGATCTGGTTGAGCGTTGCAAGGCTCCCCCGGCTGTAGGATGGAGAATGGATTGTAGGGGACAGGAGTGGGGGTGGGAAGCCAGTGAGGAGGCCGTTGCCATCACTAGTGAGGTTTGATGGTAGCCGCAGAAACTTCAACCCCCCACCTCCTACTGGGAGAGAGCCAAACCCAGGTCAGGCCCCAGCTGAAGCTCCAGATGGACCAAGCAGCAGTCATGGCTGTGGGGCAGACAGCTCAGACAGGAAGTCTCCATTAGAGCAGCACAGCCCTTGGGGGAAAGTTCTGACTGGCTTTACATCAGGCATTCATTTGTGGCACCAAACATTTAACAGAGCCATAGCTCAGTGGCAAGGAGCAGAAAACCCCAAATGAAAACAAACTAAAGTTTCTGCTCTCATGTAAAGCCGAGGACTGCTGTGATGGCCACAGTGACAGGAATTCAGGTTCCTATGTCAGGATTCCTCGACGGTGGTGTCCTTGACATCAGCCAAGATGTGTGGTACTGCCCTGTACTTCTCAGGGCACCATGGTCCCCAACCACCAAACATCATAGCACTCCCCAGTCATTGTGACAATCCCAACATCCCCAGAGGTCTCCAGTGATGGGGGGTGCGGTGGGGAGTGGTTCACACCATGTCCAAGTGAAAGCCACTATCATTTTCCTCCACCTTGTGTGGCCTCCATTCCCTAGTTCACTTCATCATTCCACATGGCTGCTTGAGCTCCAGCTTTTTAAAAAAGATTTTATTTATTTGACAGAGAAAGAGCACACAAGCAGGGGGAGCAGCAGAGGGAGAGGGAGAAAGAAAAGCAGGCTCCACTGAGCAGGGAGCCTGATGCCAGGCTCAATTCCAGGACCCTGGGTTCATGACCCAAGCCGAAAGCAGGCGCTTAACTGACTGAGCCCCCTAGGCGCCCCTTGAGCTCTAGCTTTTATGTCCACATCACAACCAGTTAGGAAGGAAAAAAAAGGAAAAGACACCCCTTCTCTCTAAGGATCATACCCTGGGCTGAAGGCAGGCGCTAACTTCCTGGAAGTTAGCTGCAGATTGCACATCCTCCTCCATCCCACTGGCCGAAACCATCGCCATATGGGCTTCCTTAGCTGCAAAGGAAGATGGGAAATTACTCCATACAGCATGTGCTGCCCGGCTCAGATTCTCCAGTGCTGGCCCTGAGAAGGGAGGCCACAGCTGTAGGACAGCAGGGGTTGTGTCAATCTTGTTCCAGTGCCCAGAACGATGCCCGGCACACAGCAGATGTTTCTAAGTATATGTCAAATGGGTGCACGTGCAGATGTGGGGGAGCCCAGGGACCTGCTGCATGCCGGGCACTGCACAAAATGGTCGTTAGGCTCCCGAAGGAGTTCAGTTCACTGGAGAAGATGGACCCGCAGGTGACTGTAACAGAGTGGTGCACACCCAGGTTTTGTGTATCCAGGAAGGACACTGCCATGGGTGTCAAGCAGGCCTGAGTCCAAGTGTGGACTGAGGCCTGTCCACTAACTAGCTGTGTGACCTTCAGGCAGACAACTTAACCTCTCTGAGCCTGCACCTGCTCGCCGGATAAAACGGGGGTCATACCAATGCCTTCTGCCTTGCAGGGCTGTTGTGAGGATTACTGAGAGCGCCTAGCACAGTGCTGGCCTGGAGTAAGTGCTTTATAAATGTTAAATAGTGTTAACTTGGTTTTAGAGGTAAGTGCCGAGGATTCGAGGATCCGGGGGAACTCAGAGGAGGGGCCTCTAACTTAGCTTTGGAGACTATGGAGTCAAGGAAAGCTTCCTGGCAGAGAGGGCACCTGAATTCTGACTTAAAGGACAGTTACACACAGGGAAGAATGTTCTTGACAGAGGGAAGAGCATGTGTAAGGTTAAGAGGTTAAGAACAGGGATAGTTTAACTTGTTCAGTGTGGCTCCAAGCTGAAGCCGGGCTCGGTAAGGGGGGGCGAGAGCACTTAGAGGCAGGGTCATCGGAAGTCAGGGCTAAGGAATGTGGCTTTGCCCCACAGGAGCAGGGGACACACCTAGGGTTTTCAGGCAGGGGTGAGAGAAGAGAGCAAAGGCAAGACGTCAGAGAGAGAAAACCAGCCCCACAACATTTGTGTGAGATCAGGCCAGCAGATGTCTTATCTATCCTGTTCATTGGCCAGGGCAGGATGTTGGGGTGAGGGAGGCCCACCATGGGACCGGAGGCAGGGCTGGGGTGTAGGTGAGGATTGGGGTGGGCTGCAGCATCACCCCTCCCTCTTCCCCACCCGCAGCTTCGGGGTGCTGCTCTGGGAGCTGCTGACGGGTGAGGTCCCCTACCGTGAAATCGACGCCTTGGCCGTGGCATACGGCGTGGCTATGAACAAGCTGACGCTGCCCATCCCCTCTACGTGCCCCGAGCCCTTTGCCCGCCTACTGGAGGGTGAGCCAGGGCCCCGTGGAGATAGGCTCTGCTCGGGTGGCAGGGGCCCTCGGGCCAGACCTCATCCATCCCAGTGGGTCCCGGAGTAAGGGTCGGCAACCATCAGACCACAGTCCACCCCTCTACAACTGGTTCCACGGCCCCCAAACTTCTGTTCTGGCCCACAGCTCTTGGGGGCAACCTGCTAGCCTTCACTGGCCCCAGGATTCCTCCCTGATCCTTGATTCTGCCACAAGTGAGGGAGCAGTTCCCCAGGTTTGTCTCCCAGAGTTTCACTGAGCGAAATGTTGCCAGGGATTTGGTTTCGAATCCCTTCCCCTCAGCTCCATGGAAGTTGTTTGTCCACAGTCCCCTGAAATCCTGCCTTTCACAGAGCATGGCCCCTGACTTCTCCACTTCCACTGCTGTCCTCCCGCCCCCACCCCCATCCCCAGAATGCTGGGACCCAGACCCCCACGGGCGGCCAGATTTCGGCAGCATCTTGAAGCAGCTTGAAGTCATCGAACAGTCAGCCCTGTTCCAGATGCCCCTGGAGTCCTTCCATTCGCTGCAGGAAGACTGGAAGCTGGAGATTCAGCACATGTTCGATGACCTCCGGACCAAAGAGAAGGTGAAGGCCAGGATGAAGCGAGATCCTGCTTGCTTTTTTTTTTTTTTTTAAGATTTTATTTATTTATTCATGAGAGACAGGAAGAGAGAGATTGAGAGGCAGAGACACAGGCAGAGGGAGAAGCAGGCTCCATGCAGGGAGCCTGATGTGGGACTCGATCCTCGGACCCCAGGATCACGCCCTGGGCCGAAGGCAGGCCCTTTTGAAGAGATTTTAGAGATCCTGCTTTTTGATGTGCTTTCGCCTTCCCTGGGGCAGAGTCCCTTCGCCTGAGCTTCAGTCTTTGGGTTCCTGCAGGGTGGGGGCGGGGGCTTTTTGCATTTTAAGAAAAGCCAGCATGTTGCTGGATGCATAAGAAAAGGTACCCTGCACTGAGGTTCTTACCTGTGAATCTGAGGCTGGGAGTGGTTTTAAAATGTAACAGCGAAAGTGGGAGGGAGGGAGGAGAGAAGAAGTTGCAGGAAAAAAGATCTGAAATGTGTAAATAGTTGAAGTTCGATGATGAGTGCACTGGGTGCACTGTTCTGTCTCTGCTTTTGTGGATGCTTGAGGTTTTCTAAATTGGAGAGCCAAAAAAAATTTAAAAATCAGAGGGGAAAAATAAAGCCACCCCTTTGTGCTAAAACAAAATAGCCCCATGTCCTGGCACCCAGCTTGGCTGGTAAAGAGGGAGTCAGACTGTGACCCCAGTTTGCCCCATCTCGGGCTGCGCTTGTGCTGTGCCTCCACCGGGTCCACCCCCGGGGGTCTGGCCCTCGCACCCAGCCGCCCATCTCCTCCCCAGGAGCTCCGGAGCCGGGAGGAGGAGCTGTTGCGGGCCGCCCAGGAGCAGCGCTTCCAGGAGGAGCAGCTGCGGCGGCGGGAGCAGGAGCTGGCGGAGCGGGAGATGGACATCGTGGAGCGGGAGCTGCACCTGCTCATGTGCCAGATGAGCCAGGAGAAGCCCAGGGTCCGCAAACGCAAGGGCAACTTCAAGCGTAGCCGCCTGCTCAAGCTGCGGGAAGGTGGCAGCCACATCAGCCTCCCCTCCGGTACCACCCACATCCCTGGAGCACCGTACCGCCCCCCACCCCAGAGGCTGCTGGGAGCAGTCCTAACACAGGCTTTACCTCTTTCAGTTTTTAAACTTTTTTTCTTGCTACATATATCACACATGCGGAAAAGGACCAGAAAACAATACAGCCTAATGAGTTTGTATAATCACCCCCATGAAAGCATAGAGAACCTACAGCCACCCCAGATGCCCTCCTCACAGTCCTTCTAGACACAACCCCCTGCCACACGCTCAGCCCACAATGGCAAGAGTAACCTCTATTTTTGACTTTCAGGGCATTCACCTTTCTACTTTATTGCTTCTTCTTTTACCTATTTTCTTATCTTTTAGCCTGCCGCTTTCCCCCCTTGCCAATAATTTGTTGAGGAATTACATCATTTATTCCGCGGCATCTCCTGCAACAGGAGTGGATGTTGCTGCTCGCATCCCCCTGGCATCACCCCTCCATCCCTCTGAATTTCCTATAAATTGGAAAGTTAAACCATGTGAAATTGCTAATGTTCAGCCCTTTCTGACCTACAGAAACAAGCTTCACGTGGGTCAACCCACTAGGTAGATGTCAGGGCTAGGTAGATATCAGGTTCAGGTTCAGGTTTGGTCTCTGGTTTTCCCAAAGCCGGCTTCCTAGGCGCTGTTACAGTGCTCACCTGCCATAAGGCACGTAATGTCTGCTTGGACTCTCTCTCAGGGACATTACAAGCCATAGCGCAACGCCCAGAACAGCACTGGCCAGCAGAAATCTAATGCAAGTCACACGGCTAATTTTTAAATCTCCTCGTAGCCACCTTAAAAATGAGAAAGAAACAGGTGAAATTGATTTTAACAGTATATTTTATTTAGCCCAGTATATCCAAAATGTTACGGTGTCACACACAATCAAAACAAGAAAAAATGGTTAGTGAGGGATTTTCACTTTCTTTTTTCACACTCAAACTTTGAAACCCAGTGTACGTGGTACAGTTACAGCACATCACAGTCCAACCACTAAGTTTTTGTCAAAAATACTTGACCTGCGTTTGGATTTCATGAAATGTACTGTTGAGAAAGTTAGATTCACCAAAAAAGAAAAAGATTCACATACCCAAGTCGTTCTAAATGTAAATGTTTTCAATAACCAAACTGAGTATCTGTTTTTAAGTTTAAATTTTGATTCATTGCAACCACACAGATAATGTTTAAACTCCCCAGTGCCTCAGCTATAGTGCCACATGGCAAGTGCTCAGTGGCCACAGGTGGCTAATGGTCACCACGTTGGACACTTAGGTCTAGATCCGTAGTCAATCCTTAGTTATCCAGGGACCCAATTAGGATCTTTCCTCTCAACCTGGGCATATGCCAGCGGTCTCTGGAGGGCTCGTCACAGTTAGATGGCTGTGCTTCACTCCGGAGTGGCCAATTCAGAAGGCCTAAGAGTGAGCACTCCCCCTGCTCCCGCCTCTGCCCCAGAGGTCTCCAGGTGAAGAGTTTGAGAACCGCTGTGTTAAGGAATGCAGAACCATGGCGAGGCCCATCCTAGCATTCCTTCTAGCCTCCTACAACAGGAGCTTCTCTTTGGTTACCCTCAGAGACATTTGCTCAGGGAAGTTTCTTCCTTTTCACAGGCTTCGAGCATAAGATCACAGTCCAGGCCTCTCCAACCCTGGACAAGCGGAAAGGATCCGACGGGGCCAGCCCCCCCGCGAGCCCCAGCATCATCCCCCGGCTGAGGGCCATTCGCCGTGAGTACCTCCCCAGGCCCTGAGCGGTCAGTTGTCAACCACCTTCTCTGGGCACATGCCATGCACTGAGCCAGAACAACAGGGTCCCCTCCCTGATTCACAGGGGAAACTCAATAAACATGCGAACAAGTCAGTGAGCAGGACAATTTCCTATAGTGATAAGCACTATAAAGGAAAACAGGGAAGGGAATAAAAGCAAAATTGCTTTTACATCAGGAAGGCCTGTGCGAGGAGCTGGGGTTTGAGCAGGGGCCAGCACGGTGAAGAGGGGTGAGGAGGGCCAACACCTGAGGGAAGTATGGCCCTGCCAGAGAGAACAGCAAGGGCCAAGGCCCGTGTGTCTGGCCTGGCGGCCAACTTGAATGGAATGAATGGGAGGGAGCAAGGTGTGGAGCAAGGGTTCCATGAGGGCCAGATCTTGCTGGGCCTTGAGAGCCAGGATAAGGAATTGGATTTGACTCTAAATGTGGAAGGGGCTATGAGCCCCAGAAGGCTGTGATCCAGGCAGGAATGTGGTCAGACTTGCCTTGTCCTTCTGGCTGCTGGGAGGAGTATGGATTGTAGGAGGCAGGAATGATGGCTGAAGGTGGGGGAGACGATGGAGGCTGCACCCGAGTGGGGCCGTAGTCGGGAGATGGCTACTTTTGGGGCTACGTGGCAGAGGTGTAGCCAGCGTGGTCTGTGGATGAGCAGGATCCAAGACCAAGTCCCTAAGCTCCTCTGCCCCCCTCACCCCTGGCTTCACCCCATGCCCCACCCCCTCATGTCTCTGTTAGGGCACCTGTTTGTACCAGCCCCGGAAGTCATTCTCCTGGGGACCCCCAGACAGTCTCCATACAGTGGTAGGCCATACTAGTGTCAGGCTACGTTCAAAGCCTGGAAGAGAGAGCAGCAGACTCTCCAGGGAACAAACTCTGCCAAAGCTTGAGGCTTGAAGCGCAAGCAGCCAAGCAGGCCAGAAAAGGGACTGAAGGGAACAGAGTACCAGGCAAAGGGAACAGCCTATGCAAAGGCATGGAGGAGTGAAGATACCCACGTAGGAACTGATAGACATGGACTCCCAACCAAGGCACTCAGTGCCCTGTGCCTGCCCACCCAGACTCCATCTCCTTGCTCTCCTCCTTTCCTCCCTGCCTCCACACCAGCCCTACTGGCCCCCTGGCTGCTCTGAACAGTTCAGGCATGGCCCGCCACAGGGCCTTGGCATATGCTATTCCCTCTGCCTGAAATGCTCTTCTCTCTTGGATCCACTTGACTTCCCGCCTCCCCTCCTTCACATCATTGTCAAACGTGAGGCCTTCCCAAACTCTCAACCTCCTTTCCTGCTCTATCTTCCCTATAGCACTTTTCACCTTCTAATCCCTACACAAATTACTCATCTCATAGGATTCTTGCGGGTCATCTGTCTTCACACCTAAAATGTAAACTCCTGAGGGCAGGGGGTTCTATTGGCTTTACCCACTGCTGTCTCCTCAGCATGTCCCACAGGGCTTGCAGAGAGCAGGTGCTCAGCAGACACATGGGACTGAATAGACAGTTGAAGGGCTTGGGTGAGGAGTGATGGGGACTGAGGCTGAGGGCAGGCAGGGAAGCACATGAAGAGCCTCGAATGCCAGGCTGAGGAGCTGGGACTTTGTCCTGACAGCAGTGGGGAGCTATGGGAGGACTTACTGCAGGGAAGGGTCATGTTGGAAGTAGAGTCCAGGGTCCCTTGGACTAGCTGGTGGAGGGTGGATCCAAGAGTGAGGTGGAGAGCCCGGCAGGGACAGACTGCCCAAGAGCCAGTAACCAAGTGGCTTCTCTTGGCCCAGTGACTCCTGTGGATGGTGGTGGCAGCAGCAGTGGCAGCAGCAGTGGCGGCAGTGGGACATGGGGCCGCAGCGGGCCCCCAAAGAAGGAAGAACTGGTTGGAGGCAAGAAGAAGGGCCGCACATGGGGACCCAGCTCCACCCTGCAGAAGGAGCGGGCTGGAGGGGAGGAGAGGTACTGGCCCTGGTAGCCCACCCCTGGCCCTGCACCTGACCCCAGGCCCTGGCAGCCAGAAGGCCTACCCCTCATCTCTGGTGCCCCCTGCAGGCTGAAGGCCCTGGGGGAAGGAAGCAAACAGTGGTCATCAAGTGCCCCCAACCTGGGCAAATCCCCCAAACACACACCGATAGCCCCAGGCTTCGCCAGCCTCAACGAGATGGGTAAGAGGGTGAGGGTGCCTTTAAAATGGAGAGGGTGGGGCATCGGAGGGAAACCGAATCCAAGACCAAGAGGTACCACCCTGCCCGGTTGGGAGGAGGAAGCCAATTTCACTAGACCAGTGCATCCGCAACATTCCCAGAAAGGGGAGCAGCCCTGGGTGTTGGGTCATCCCCCACCCCCGTGGGGGTGGGCAAGAGCTTCTCGGGGAGAAAGATTGGAGAACCATGTTTGGTGGGGCTTGGCGGCCTCCCTGCCTGTAGGGTCTTTCGAGGCAGCCTCTGGCCACCAAGTCCCGGGGACAGGGGAGCATGGGGGGAGGGCTGCAAGGGAGGCGAGTGACGGCCCTCTCCCGGTTGCAGAGGAGTTCGCGGAGGCGGACGGAGGCAGCGTGCCGCCCTCCCCCTACACCACCCCGTCCTACCTCACCGTGCCGCTGCCGCCGGAGCCCTCCCCGGGGGCGCCCACGCCCCTGTCCCGGCTGGGCCACGGCGGCCGGCGGCGCTGCGAGCTGGCTCTGCTGGGCTGCGCCACGCTGCTGGGCGCCGTGGGCCTGGGCGCCGACGTGGCCGAGGCGCGGGCGGCGGACGGCGAGGAGCAGCGGCGCTGGCTGGACGGCCTCTTCCCCCGCGCCGGCCGCTTCCCGCGGGGCCTCAGCCCGCCTGGCCGCCTGGCCGCCGCGACGACGCGGCCCCCGGCCCGGGCCTGGCGCCCTCGGCCACCCTCGTGTCGCTGTCGTCCGTGTCCGACTGCAACTCCACGCGTTCGCTGCTGCGCTCCGACAGCGACGAGGCCGCGCCGGCCGCGCCCTCCCCGCCGCCCTCCCCGCCCGGCACCAACCCCCTGGTGGACCTGGAGCTGGAGACCTTCAAGAAAGACCCCCGCCAGTCGCTCACCCCCACCCACGTCACGGCCGCGCGCGCAGTGAGCCGCGGGCACCGGCGGACGCCGTCGGACGGGGCGCTGGGGCAGCGGGGGGCGCCCGAGCCCGCGGCTCCCCGCCCTGGTGAGTGAGGCGCCCCGCACCCAGGGTGCAGAAGACCCCCCTCCCCCCCGCCCCCACCAGGTCCCAGCCCAGCGGCCACCCCCTAAGTTCCAGGGCGGCCTCCTGCTTAGCGGGGGAGGAAGGGTCCCCGGCCCTGCAGTCCTCACTCCCCGGGGCATTGTGGGTCCCCAGGTGACTGAGCCCTGGATGCCGCAGAGGTGGCAAACCGCAGTGCCTCCGGGGGCCAGGAGGGTGACATTGGTGGCAACCGTAACAACTATAGGGAACACTCACGTGCTAGACGCTGTTCCCTGTGCATTTGTTACGAGAGACAAAGACCAGTAGGACAGGTGTTCACTACCTATTACCAGGCACTGTGCAACTTTTTCTTACAATTATTGTTTTGTTTAACTCTGGCCTGTGGAATGAGCTGCCGTCCTGCCATTCAGAGGTAGTGCTGTGCCTCGGGGGTCTCCTTAGGCCTGTGTGCATGCACCCAGTCCCTCAGAGGGTTGTGAGGGATGAGGGCTTTATCTAGAGGGGCGATAAGGGGACAGGCTGCTAAGTTAAGGAGTATGCTTGGAGTCGCTCCAGGATGAGTGAGTGATTAGGAGTGGTGGGGGACCTGGGTAGAGGTCCTGCCCCTGCTGAAAAGTGGGCCCAACAAGATGAGCAGATATTTCACAAAAAGTCAGAAATTCCAATTCTCATGTAAAGGTCCTAGCTTTTAAATGCCACCCTCTGGCCCACCCCATTGACCTCATCTGATCCTCTCTTACCAGGCCCTCCTCGAGACCCCTTGGACTTTCCCCGCCTGCCCGACCCCCAGACCCTGTTCCCGACCCACCGTCGGCCCCCCGAGTTCCCTGGCCGCCCTACCACCCTGACTTTCGCCCCAAGACCCCGGCCGGCTGCCAGCCGCCCCCGCCTGGACCCCTGGAAACTGGTCTCCTTTGGCCGGACACTGAGCATCTCGCCTCCCAGCAGGCCGGACACCCCAGAGAGCCCTGGACCCCCCGGCATGCAGCCCACGCTGCTTGACATGGACATGGAGGGGCAGAGCCAGGACAGCACAGTGCCCCTGTGCGGGACCCATGGCTCCCGTTGAAGCCTGCCCTCCACCGCCCGCCTGGGCAGCCATGAATGTAGCGCCCCAGGCCCCGCCCCAGCCTGCCATGCCACAAGGCGGGGGAGGCCCTGGGCAGGATACTCACTATTTATTGGGGAAGGGGGGAGGGGGTCACTTAATTTATTCCTTTGTACCCCAGAGGGTGGGGCCCTGTGCCCATCCTGCAGTATGGGGGGAGGGTGGGCAGGGATACTCAGGGACAGGGCATCATAGGGATTTGGCACAAAATGCAGCATTAAAGGTAACCCCTGCCCCCTACCGCTCTTGGCTGTGTCTTTCCCCAGTCCAGGGCCCTGATCCTAGACCATCCCCAGTAAGGCACTAACCCCCCCGCCCCATCCTCCACCACCTCCCTGAGCCTCTGAGTTTCTGAGATCCAGAGGGTGAAGCCCAGGCAATATGGGCTTTTTTTCCCTCCCTAGTTCCCTCCCTAGTCCCCACAAGAACATCACACAAAGAGGTTACGGTCACCAGTGACAAGGGCTTTACCAGCAAACACATAAGTCAGGGGAAGTTAGTTACACACTGAGGTGGGAGTAGGGGGAGGGAAAGTCCCCCTAGGTTGGCCTTAGCCAACGACATCTCGAGTCCCGGCCCCGGCCCGACTGTCTTCCTGCTGGAGGCTGCAACGGTGCATCTTCAGCTGAGTCAGCTGGATGTAGCGGAGGACATTGGTGTCTGTGGGGAAGGGGGGCATGGCATTATCTAAATTTATTTATTTAAATGCCACCCTCTGGCCCACCCCATTGACCTCATCTGATCCTCTCTTACCAGGCCCTCCTCGAGACCCCGTGGGCTTTCCCCACCTGCCCGACCCCCAGACCAGGAGTCCTGGGGCAGCGGGTGACATCTGCACCACTTCAGCTCACACCTCGATGTACCCAGCCTTCAGCGGCTCCCCCGCGCAGCTGCTCTCCCCAAAGTCCCAGCCACCACAAGCAGAATGGGGGCATTTCACACCTCCATACTTTTGCTTTCACTGTGCCCTCTGCCAGGAGCGCCTCTGCTCAGAGACTTCTGTCATCCTCCTGCCCACCTTCCAGTAACACCTGCAAGGAGTCTGTGCCCTCTAAACCTCTCACCAGGAAAGCTAATGTGGTCTCTGCTCCCGAAGCCCCGTGTCCTGTACCTGTTGTACTCCCTTGTCATTGGTTCTCAATACAAGACTATTGTGTCTGCGCCCCCCACACACACCCAGACTATGAAGTCCTAGAGGGCAAGCAACAGGCCTCCCCCCACCCCTGCCCCTGCGAGTTTCTCATCATTGTCCACCCTGGAGTCAGCCTCCCAGAAGTGCTCAACAAGCCGTGAGTGGGTGAATGGGTTAGTGAGTGGATGAATGAGAATGGGGGAGGGGGGTGGAGGTGGGGGAGGGGGGTGGAGATGGGGGGGTGAGTGGGAGGCATCTTTGAGTCAATGACTAAATAGAGGGCAGGTGGTTGGGTGAATGTCAGAGAAACTTGGGTGAGGGGATGGGTGAAGGAATGGCGGGTGAGGAGCAGGTGGTTGGAGAGGTAGGTGCTGGGGAGGCGGCACTGTACTCCGTTGAGGCAGCTCTGCCCTGATCCTCCCTTGTTTCCTGGCTTCCTCTGCTCTAGCCCCTTTCCCTGCCCCCTCACCTGTGGGCTCCCGGCTGCGGGCCTCCTGCAGGTAGCGCAGCGCGCGAGCATAGTCGCCCAGGTGGTAGAAGGCAATGCCGGCGCGGTAGGTGGCCTTGAAGTTGCCCTGCTGCTTCTCCAGGACCTTGAGACAGTACTCGCGCACCCGCTCGTAGTTCACCAGCTCCGACTGCAGCAGGCAGGCTGCGGGGACACCGGACCGGTGCTCGCAGAGCCTGGCGCCACCCCCAGACTTCACCTGACTGCTGGGAGCCGGGCCTTAGCGCTGCAGGTACCCCCAACCCTTTCCCGTGGCTGAGCGGGGCTAGGGCACTGCCCAGGGCCGCCAATCTTCTGACGGATCAGGATAGGAGCCATCTGCGCCGCCGCTAGAGGGCGCGAAAACACAGACAAGCGCTCCCGGGCGGTTAGCTGGGAAGTTTCTGCCGGGGAGTACTAAAGGCAATCTCAGGTGAGGGATGGGGCGCTGAATCGCTAATCCAGGGTAAGATTTTTCTCACCTGGAGATTGCCAGGTGACAGCCCAAAGCCCATTTCTTGCATCCCAGCCCTCCCATCCCTGTGTGCCTCTACACCCCCAACCCTTGATTAGCTCTGGGGTCTCCCTTCACAGACCCCAGGTCTGCTCCCTTCAAGCCTCCAGCCCCCCGCCCAAGGCTTCATGATTGCCCATCACTCCCCACCCCTCCGCGTATGCACCCTCTGCGCCCCCCGACGGCCCCATACCGGTGAGAGAGTCATAACATTCCACCTCCGTGTTCTCCACCAGGCGCCGCTGCTCCTCGCTGAGGCGGGCCGGCCCGGGGCTGCCGGCGGGCCCGGGGGCGGGGGCGGGCAGGCCTCCAGGGCGGGCCCCCTGAGCCGCCTTCAGCTGCAGCAGTGCCCGGTGATACTTGCCGATGGCTTCCCGGAACTTCTTCTCTCGGTAGCAGCGCTGGCCCTCCGCCTTGAACGCCACGGCGGCCCGCAGGCTGCTGTCGAGCGCCGCGCCCAGGCCCCCCGACGGCTCTGGGGCAGGGCTGGGCCGGGCCGAGCCATGGCGGGGGCCCGGGCCCGGCGGGGAGAGGGCGGGAGGCGGGCGCGGCGGAGGCTCCGGGGCAGCGCTGAGCATCAGCACCGGGGACAGCGCGCCGCGCTGCATTGTGGGAAACTCCTGCGGCCGCCGCTGCAGCTACCGCATCGCCCCCCGCGGGGCCGGTCCCCACCCTTTCTCCGCCCCCGCACCTCCGGCTGCCGACTCCGCCTGCCCCCTATGGGTGTAGAGAAACCCCTCCGGACTTTCCCGTTCTATCCTCCAAATGGGCCCCGGCCCTAGCTCTCCGGGGCTCGCCCTCCTTCCCACTCCCCTACTTCCCACCCTCCTGCCTGCTCTCCTCCCCCATGCCAAAGCTCCCAAAGCTTTCTGGAAGGAAAAGACAAGTCTGGGGGAAAGAGCCGGAAGATAGGGACCTCGTGGAAGGCTGGTTTGCAGACCCATAGGCGTTTCATATATTTAGATAAGAGCGTATGGGGTTGGGCTGCCCAGACTCAATTCCCTGCTTCTATTACTCACTAGTTGTAGTACTTGGACAAATCGCCCAGATTACCTGGAACTCTCACCTCCTCAGTACCATAGTCAATGACAGCAACCGGAAACTCATCTGTTTATCTATGCAGCAAATATTCACTTATATATTTTTTTCTGTGCCCAGCTCTGGCCGGGGTGATGCCGGGAAAGGCAGGGACTGAGAGAGCCTCAGCCCCTAGTCCAGCGGGGAGACAGACCAGTGACCAGGCCGTGACAGCCCCGAGGGGGCCAGCCTGGGAAGCTCAGGCAAAGCGGCTGGGGTCGGTGGGGAAGGTACAGGCAGTGGGTCGAGCCCTGCATGGCGGAGGCGCAACAGGCTGTGGGGGCCCAGCAGAGGTGCCTGCCCTAGACTGGGGAGTGAAGGCTTCCTGGAGGAGGGGATAGCCCTAGGAACAAAAGAGATCTGCTTCTTGCCCTCACCGAGCTCACTGTCTGGGTAGGAGCAGTGGGAAAGCAGCCAAGCCACAGCCCAGAGTGAGCAGCA
Source organism: Vulpes lagopus (assembly GCF_018345385.1). NCBI lineage: Eukaryota > Metazoa > Chordata > Mammalia > Carnivora > Canidae > Vulpes > Vulpes lagopus. Next base: position 169,986,291 of record NC_054825.1, on the reverse strand, counting down.
CAATGATACAAGAGTGTACAGACAAGGAAGCACGTTGAGAGGCTTTTAAGAGAAAAACAGGGTGAATGAGATGGTTGATCTCGACCTTCCTTTGCTGCTTACCTGGGACCTTGGCCTCCACCTTGCCTTCCTCCTGTGTAACCTGGGGAGAACAATTGAGTCAACTTCGGAGAGATTATAGACACTGAACTACCTTATGCAGATAAAGCAGTGAGCAACCGGCCGGCACAGGAATGGGCAGTTTACAACCCCCCGATTCTTATCACCCAGGAGACGGTGAGGTATGTGATCGGAAGTGCCTGGCTCTGAGTCCACATCCATGTGTAGCTGTTGAATGAATGAGTGAATGAGTAAATGTATTCATTTCCGTGTTGCCACCCTCCCCTACACCCTGCAGGCCCTGGCTTGGGCCTCAGCCCCAAGCACCAAGCTTACATTTCCTCTCCCCCTTCCCCCTGCCACCACAATCTCCCTTCTGGGGGCCACATGGTAGGTCCCACTCGACAGGTCCAAACCTGAACGCAGCACCTTCCATCCCAACACCAATATTTGCTTCTGTCTCTCTTTGAACTTTGCTGAATGAGTGCCCCCTCTCTCTGGTCCTCCAGCTTTGAACATCTCCAGGGCAAAAAGTTTGTCCTCTCTCGCACCTTCAAACCTAGGCTTGGTTAAGAGTCTAATATTCCTGTGGTTGAAATCCTGAGATCACTTCAGGCATGTATTTAATTTAAAAACGTGGAGATCCATTGATTTGTAACAAAGATTTGCTGAGCACCTCCTAAATAGCTAGGTGCTGGGGGTTCAGTAGAAACGGGAGATGAGTGTACCTAGCGTGCAGTCCTGTTAGGATGCAGTGCTAACAATCCCATAACACCTACTCGGTGTCAGGCACTGTCCTAAAACTCTACATATGTATTAACTCACATCCTCCTCACACCTCTATGTGACTTCTACCCATTCACACCGTGGCACTCTAGGGGTTAAGTAAATCAGATCCCTTTTATAGAACACTTGCTATCAAAGACCCATACTATCACAAACTGACTCTCCCAGGCCTGCATATGTGATATGTTGGGCTTGTGCAACATTTAAGAAATATTGAATTAATTGCTAACATACGGAAGTAGAGATACTTGTGGAATTGTAGAATTTCAGCTTCACTTGAACAAAATCTGCCAACCTGGCAACACCGAGGTAGCATTCCTTATGACTGGGGCACGTAGTCTCAGCTCCCCCACACACACACACCCCCGGGCCCATCCCTCGTTTCTCCCCAACCCTGAGACCCAGAGCCCCTCAGGTTGCAGCATCTCCAGCTCCTTTACCTCCAGCAGGCGGTTGTGCTTGGCTTAGCCGCGCGTGCGGAAGTCCGCCAGCGCCCCCTGGCGGACGGGACCAGCATATGCATCGTACCTCCCGGCCGCCATTAAGGGACTGGGTAAAGAACATCCAATCAGAAAGAGGAGAATCCTGGAAAGCGACCAATCAGAAGCGAGAGAGGGCGGAATTCGACCAATGAGGACAGAGAGCGCTCCGGATTAAAAACTCTTTTATTGAAGTGGGAGACGGACACACACGAACAGTCTTTTTTGATGCGGCCTCCGGGCTCAGCGAGGCGCGGGCTGGGGGCGGCGGAGCAGGCGGGCGGCGGCGAGGCTCGTGCCCTGGCGCTGGGGCCGCGCGTACTTGAGGAAGACGGCGGCGCGGCCGGGCGCGGGGCCTCGGAGCGCGGCGCGGGCCATGCACGGCTGGAGCGGGCGCAGCTCTGCGGGGCTGCGGCGGGGAGACGGAGAACGGGGGCGGGGGCGGCGGCGAGGACGACCTGTGAAGGCGCGTTGGCCGGGGTCCCCGAGGACCGATCAGGGGTGCTCTAGCTTGGGCAGTGGCTGGAGGGCGCCGGGGACGGGCAGGCCGCCCCGGTTGTCCCCCTCCCCGTGCAGAGCCGGAACCGCGGGGAGGCACGGAGCGGGGCTGAGGACGGACAGACGTCCAGCTCCATCCCGGGGTGGGGGCGGGGGGCTGGGCTGGGCGAAAAGGGAACTCGCCGGTGGCACGGTTAACGGGGAGGAGGGGCGCCCCTCAGGCAGCTGGAGGGACACCGCACTTGCGGCTAGAGGGGAGCTGGGGGGCTCGAGGTTGCCAACCCCGGACCGCAGTTAGCGGATCTCCGGGCCTCGGGACACCCTGTCTTCCACCCGGGGCAAGGTTTAAGGGTCCCCAAATCGGGACAAACACCTCATCCTCTGACATCCCCAGGGTAGACATTTTCTCACACCCAGAGAAGTCTGGGTGCGCCCCCCCCCCCCGCTCCCCGGCCATTGTCGCTCATTCTCTGAGACGGAAAGGCGGGGACCAGGAAAGTAGGTTCCTGAAGCCACCGGGCCCCTCCCCTGGAGCCGTACCTGTAAAGCGAGGGCTCGAGGCCGGAGCCCGCCCCGTCGAGCAAGCGGTGCGCCAGGCTCAGCGCCGCGGCCGCGCGCCGACCCGGCTCCCATCCTGCGGCCTCGGCCTCCAGCAGCGACAGCTCCAGAAAGTAGGCGGCGAGCAGCGTCACCTGGCCAGGCCCGGGAGGTCAGGCCCCGCCCCCTCCCTGCGGCCCCGCCCCCGCCTCCGCCCCGCCCCCTCCGCACCTGGGGGCGGCTCCGGGCCAGCGCGGCGAGGAGCCCGAGGCAGAGCAGCGGGCCCGGGTGGTGCAGCCGGAACTCCAGGCGGCTCAGGATGCGGCGCTCGGCGCGCAGGAGCTCGGCCCGCGAGAAGGAGCCGGCGCCCAGGAAGCAGAGGGAAGCGGACTGCGGGTGGCGGGGAAAGAGGTGGGAGGGCCTTGGACGGGGTGGGGGGGCGGTGCTCCCTGCCCTGTCGCCCCGGGAGCGGCTCAGTCTCCGATCTGAACCTCGATTTCCTGGTCTGCAAAATGGGGCGGTTGATTTGCCGTCTGGAAGCCTTGGCTAAAGAACCAGACCTGGGTTCGAGTTCAGCTCCTACCAATTTCCCACCGCGTGACTGGGTCATCACAAACTGAGACGGAGCTTCCTCGCCCGTAGAACGGAAGCCCCGGGGAGCTCCCGTTAGGCACCGACTCCAGTCGGTGGACTGCAACGACTAGAACTGCTCAAGCCTCGGTCCGAGCCCCCCCTGCTCTGGGCAGGGGCTTCTCCCTGGGCCTCAGTCTCCCCCTCTGTTACAGGGACGCGCTGGGAGCAGCCCCGGCCTCGCGCACATGCCGGGATTCCGAGGGCCCGTAGCGCGCTAGCTCGGCGCGCCGTGGGCCTCCCACCTGTGCCGCGGCGAGCGCGGGTTCCACCCTCCCGGGCCCCACCCCGGAAGTACCTCGGGCAGCACGCACTCTTCCACTTTGCAGGCCACGAACAGGCAGGCCACGCCCAGCAGCTGCAGGCGGTGGAGGCGCACTCGGCCCGCGCGCAGGTAGGAATCGAGCAGGTGCACCGCCAGATAGAGGGTGTCCCCCGCCAGGCCCAGGTACTCCTGGGGAGGGGCGCGAGTGACGCCAGGGCTCCAGGCTGCGACGCGGGCCCAGCGCTCCCGCCTTCCCCCCACCCGTACGTACGTGCACCTGGATCAGCCAGTCCACCACTAGCGCGCGCATCTCCGGGGTCACGGTCGGGGGCAGGGCCCTCCCGGGCAGCGCGCGGCACACCTGCGGGTGGGCACGGAGGGCCTCACTCCCCACACCTGGGCCTCGACCTCTCGCCTGAGGCGGGGCCCCCAGGGCAGCAGCCTCCTCGCACCCCCGGAGGAAGAGTGAGCGCCGCGGTGAAACCGGCCTCCAACGTCTTCCCCAAATGCGCTTCTATTCCTCGCCCCCGTCAGAGCGGGGACTTTGTTGTGGACGCCTCCCCCCCTCCCCGCCACCTCTCCAACCTGTACCCCCATGGCCACGGCTCCTCCAGAGCATCTCCCCCTCGGGTTTCCAGACCACTAGCGGTCACCAACCCTCAATCCATCGTCCTCCGAGCACCCAGAGGGTCTAAAATACAAAACTGGCCAAGGACCTCCCCAACTTCAAACCCTTCCGCGGCTTCCAGCACCCTCGGGAGAAAGCCCTAATTTCGCTCTCAGGCACCGCCCCTGCGCCAACACCTCCTCTTGCCCCTCTCCACTCACAACCCACACGCCAGCTCCACCAGCCTTCTCTAGCCCTGCACTAGGACAGCCCCAGTCCTACCCCAGGGCCTTTGCACTTATGCATCGTTCCCTCCACCTGGAATGGTCCTTCCCCGACTCCTTGCACTGTTGAAACCTCAGCTCAAACTCCCTGGACTTTTCCCAGACAGAATTCTCTCTGCACCCTGCACCCCGCCCCCCCCTCCCCGGCTCCGGGTCAGCACTTCATGTTCCTCGAGTGTTTTGATCTGAAGCTACCTGGCCTTTCCTTGTGCGTCTGTCTGCCTCCCCAGGCCGCTGGCCCCAAAGGGCAGGGATTTCTCTCTGGATCACACCTGTATCTCACTTCCCGGCGGTCCCTGGCTGGGGAGGGACAACTCCCCGCTGCAGTTTCTTAACCAACTTTGGCCCCGCCGCCTTTATTCCGACAGGGCCTATCCTGCGCAGGTGTCTGCCGGTGACCGGGCCGCGCTTTGGCCTCCGTGGCCCTTCTGCCAATACCTCCTGCGTCGGCTTGTCCGCAAGAACAGGCCGGGGGGTTCATCACAGCGTCCCCAGGGCCTAGAATAGGCTCAAAAACGTTTGCTGGCACATCGCCAAGTGCCCGGAAACGAATCCTTGCGAGGGACAAGTTGGTTACCAAGGGGCTGCAGGCAGGGCTTGCGGACGCGGCCGAGCCGCCAGCTTTCTCGGGGCTAACCCCACCCGCCCTGCTGCCCCGGGGCGCGCTCACCATGACCTCGGTGAAGATGTCCCCGGCGTACTCGCGCTCCCCCTCCAGCCCCAGCGCGCTCAGCGCCTCCGCCAGCCCCGGCGGCGCGCACAGCCCGCGGGGCCCCTCCCGGCGTCCGGGAGACCCCCGCGGGCCATCGGGGATGCGGTCGGGGATGCGGTCGGGGAGGCGGCGGGGCTCTGCAAGGGAGAGGGGCGGGGGTCAGCGCCGGAGAGGGCCGGGAGGCGGGACCCCGGCCGCCGCATCTCACCGGCATCCTCCACGCTGGCGTTGGGGGCGGCGGTGGACCAGCCGAGCGCCCCTCTTCCTGCAGGAGCGAACGGCCGGCGGCGGGCGCTTTAAGTTGCGCCTGCACGCATGCGCGCTGAGCACGCCTCACCTGGGCAGGTGCAGAGGCGCTGGCGACCGCTACGCCGCTTGGCTCCGGCCCCTCAAACCTAAGGTCAGGCACCTGCAGTCAGAAACTCCGGCTACTCCGAGGCTCCCTTCCCTCGGCTGTAAGGTAAGGATTGTTTCAAACCTACTACGACTCGGGACGCCCCCGGGGTGGCTCAGGGCGTGATCCCAGGATCCGGGGTCGAGTCCACACCGGGCTCCCTGCGTGGAGCCTGCTTCTCCCTCTGCCTGTGTCTCTCTCTCTCTCTGTCTCTCATAAAAAATAAAATCTTAAAAAAAAAATACTAGGACAAGCGGCCCGCGATGACTAGCGCCGCGACTCCTCGCTGCTCCCCGGTCCCCCCCCCCGCCAGTCTGTCCCCCCCATGTAGCCAGAAGCGAGCCTGTGCACACCCAAGTCGGACCGCACTCGGCCTGCGTTCAGCACTCCATCGTGGCTCCCATCTCCCTCTGTTTGAAAGTCCGCGAGGTCCTTTATTATCCTCCCACCCAGCGCCACACACAGCTCATCCCCCACCCCCGTGTCTCTCCTGCCGCACCAGCCTCATGGCTCATTCGCACCCACACCAGGCACGCTCCTACCTCAGGGCCTTTGCACTGGCGGTTTCCGCTGCTCTGCCCTCGGAGATCCCTCCCTGGAAGTATTTACTCAATGCTACCTTCTCCCTGAAAGCGGCTGCCCTGAGGATTCCCTATCACCATTCTTTGTACTACTCTCTCCTAGCTCTTATGCCTGACCTCACCCACGGTCTCCCTCCTGACGAGAGTGTGAACCCCAGGGGGGCAAGGCTTGTGTGGTGTTTCGATTGCTGTATTCCCAGTGCCTAGAACGGAGTTTGGCACATGGCAGGTACTCAAGAAATACTTGTTGGATGAGTAAGCAGACATGCTGGATAGAACGTGGCCCAGGGACGCCTGGGGGCTCAGCGGTTTAGCACCTGCCTTTGGCCCAGGGCTTGATCCTGGAGACGTGGGATCGGGTCCGCGTCGGGCTCCCTGCATGGAGCCTGCTTCTCCCTCTGCCTGTGTCCCTCCCTGCCTGTGTGTGTGTGTGTGTGTGTGTGTGTGTGTCTTTCATGAATAAATAAAATCTTTTTAAAAAGGGCCCCCTGGGGAGGTGATGCACAGTGAAACCCAAAAGGCAGGGAGCCAGGAATGCAAAGGAGGGGGGAATCTTCCAAGCAGCAGAAACAGCATGAACAAAGGCACTGAGGTAGGACAGGGAAGGCTATGTTCAGGCACCGGGAGGTCAGCGAGGCTGAAAAAGTGAGCAGAGGAATGAGAGATGCTGAGCCAACAACCTCCGGCCAGACAAGATCACCCAGACTCCTCACCTTGGCCACAAGGTCCCTTCGGCCCGTCGGTGCCTCTCTAACCTCATTTCCTCCTGTTCTCCCCCTCCCTTATGCCACTGGACACACCTGGGCCTCTTTATGGGAATCCCCAAATGCATCGGGCGCCTGTGGGCCCCAGGGCCTTTGTGCTAGCTGTGCCCTTTGCCCGGACGCTTGATCAAAATCTAGAGTTCAGGGATCCCTGGGTGGCTCAGCGGTTTGGCACCTGCCTTCGGCACAGGGCGTGATCCTTGAGACGTGGGATCGGGTCCCGCGTCCGGCTCCCTGCGTGGAGCCTGCTTCTCCTTCTGCCTGTATCGCTGTCACTCATGAATAAATAAAAATCTTTAAAAACCAACCAACCAACCAACCTAGAGTTCTCTGCTTTCAGCGTATCTCTACGCGAGATACTAACTACAAAGGGAAAGGGTTAACCGCAGTGGAGACACGTGACAGACCCCACTTTAAGGGACCGAAGTCCTCACCAGCCTCTCCGAGAGGACGCTCGGAGAAGGGCTCATCGTTTCTCAAGTTTCCCGTCACAAGTAGCTGGACTATCCCGTAGGAAACATCAGGCCACAAGCCTTAGCTGAGGGACATCCTATGGAACAACTGGCCTGTAAGTTTCAAACCTGACAACCGAACGCCACCGGGGTCATTAGCCAGGGGACTTTTCTCCTTTTGTAGACAGGGACAGGAGTGTGCCCATTAGTCAAGTGTGATAAGGCTTGGAGAGAAGAGGGTTGTTCCGGTACTAACTTCCTGACCTGGATAACTGAACTGTGGTCAAGAAAGAGAACGTTCTTGTTTCAGGGCGGATAGGTACATACGGTGGGGGGGGGGGGGGGGGGGGGGGGAGAACAGAAAACGTCACAGCAATCTGCGGGAAGGCAGGTGAGAATTCTCTGTACTTCCTTTAAAGTCAAATTTTACTTTTTAAAAATATTTTTATTTCTTCATGAGAGACAGAGAGAGATACAGAGACAGGTAGAGGGAGCAGCAGGCTCCCTGCAGGAGCCCGATGCAGGACTCGATCCCGGGACCCCGGATCCTACCCTGAGACAAAGGCAGACGCCCAACCGCTGAACACCCAGGCGTCCCTAAAGTCAAATTTTAAAGTAGGTTCCGGGGAAGCTGCAGAGACAGAGTGCCCGTACACCCCACACCACCTGCCCTATCAGCGCCCTAGTAGCACCCGTCACAACCACCACCCTGATCGCCTGCCAGGGGCACCTCCTGCCAACGGGAGCTCCACCGTCGATGTTGCCCTTGACCGCCTGGCTGGCAGTAGTGCTTGTCGGGTTTCCCCTTTCCACACGGCCCACTTTGGAAGGGAGTCACTTTGCGGCCCACAGGTGAGGAATGGGGGACCCACTCCCCCCCACACCCCGGAGGCACAGCAGCTACAGGAATTACCTGGACGTCCGTTCCGACAGGTCTGTTCCCACCACTTAGCATTCATCTCCGTGCAAACTCGATTGTGAACTTTGGGTATAACCCTGCACAAGGCTACAACCTTTGTGCTCTCAGCCCGGGGTAGGGAGGCACTTTCCAAGGTCCCCAGTGTCCCTTTACACACACACCCCACCTCCAGCCTCCCACCAGGAAGGCTCTGCCGTGCCTGCTTCTGAGCAGGTCCTGACTTCCAGGTGCTTCAGACCTAGAATCATCTTAGTACTATTCTTTTGGAAGTTTTCCTCTACAAGCCTGCACCTGCAATTATTTTAAAAATGATGTTAAAAATCTGTGAATCACTACATTTTTGTGGGGAAAGCTGACACGTATTAAAAATACAGCCACCCTGGAATGTGGGCGAGAGAGTGCGGGAAAGACGGATCGTTAAGGTTTCTAACAGCACTGTCGGGAGCAGCAAAAAAAACCTAGAGACCGAGTCAATTCTTGTCAGTTGGAGGCAGCTGGGTCAGTTGAGGCACATCTGTGTCGTGGCCATGAGGGGGTCCCCAAAATACAGAGAGGGCTTAGAGGCCCTCATTTTTACCAGTGACCGACACAGCCCATCCACGAGGCCCACACGCAGGAGAAGCACCGGTTAGGACGCGGCAGGTAGAGCCCAGGGGCTCCGCGTTAGTAACTGGGCAGCGAGCCACGCACCCCCACAACCAAACCCAAGGGGGAGCCCTGTTCTGACGCCCTGTCCGCCTGCTCAGGACCTGGGACCCGGGCTGACTTCCACTCCTCTCTTCCTCATGCTTCGGCTTTGCTCGCGTTATTCTTTGAACATGTGAAATTTGCCACATGCACGCGACAAAAGACAAATTAATCTACTCAGAATTAAATGTTTCCAACTGCTTAAAATTTTATTAAAACTCTCCCACCTGAAATTCCCTCCAGGAAAAGTTCTACAGAAGTAAGCACCACTACGTGTGGGAACTACGATCGCCCGAGGGAAGTGGCTCATCAGCCTGTGGGCCCCGCACTGGGGACAGTGAGGCAACCCAGGGGACTGAGGTAGGCTCGGGGTGTCCCTCCATGGGGGGGCAAGATGCGAAAGGAGGCCTCGGCCGGAGGGGAAACTAGGTTTTTCTCTAGAAGCTTCTCTGCTGTTTGTCTTAGGACCACGAGAACATACTTTTGTAATTAAATAAATAATACAGTCCATATGAAGTTAGAAAAAGCCACGCATTCCTGGGATCTTGGCTGTAGCAAACGGAGATTCCTATAAACTGAATCTGACTTTCCTGCTACCCTCACTCAAGATCTCAAAGATTCCACACGTGAGAAGCAGCCCTAACCCCTTCTGGCAAAATCCGACATTAAATTCACCTGTGCCAGGGCAACCCTGGGCCTGAGGTGTGGGGAGAGTCAAGCACGGGCACCCCAGGACAAATGGGACAGCTGTCAGAGGATCCCAGAGCTATGAGGGCTGTAGCCAAACAAGAGGTGCCCCCGACTGACAGCCACCACGACTCCCGTCCATACACCAAGGCTCCTGCGTTGGCATGTGGGGCCCTCAAAGCTCCCTGGTTTAGCCCAAGTGGGGAGAAGCGGACGTGCAGGCACCGCCCGGCTCCAGGGCCCAAGGGCCGCATGCAGTGCATCCACCCCCTCACGCTCACTCCCAGGGCTCGGTGGCGCCCCACACACCCTCCTCATTCAGGGTCACCCTGACTGGCCCACCCTGTCCCTCCCCGCTACCTCTTCTTGCCTGGGCAGCTTCTGAAGACCTAGAATGGTCTCTGCCCACCATGCCACCACACCCCAGCTCCAGGAAGCTTCCAAGCTCCTCAGCAGCTTCCACCCGCAGAGGGACCCACCCCGAGCCCCACCTGCCCGCCCCCTAGAGCCGGAGGCCAGGCTCGGCTCCCGGTGCCCAGGTCCTGCCACAGCGGACAGGTCCCAGGAGCGGATCAGTGGGGCCAGGCTCTGCAGGCAAGGAATGGCCCAGGGCGGCGGGCCCCGGTCTCCAATGAGTGTCTTTATTGCTTGTACCGTACAAATGGGGGGAACGGGGAAGGCCAGTGGGGAGGACAGAGAATTGTCAGATAAATGACATACACACACAGAAAGGAAAAAGACACCCCCACCCACCCACCCAAACCACCCTCACCCCACCCTAGGATGTCTCTCTCTGAACTACCTAGTACAGGAGGTGGGGCCGGCAGATCAAAGCCACAACTAAGGTCCACACACCCCGAGATGTTGGGGGGAGGGAGGAGGGGGAAAGAGAGGGGGAGGGAGGCTGGGCAGCAAATGGGCCCCAGGTGTGGCTCCCCCACTAGGCCAGCACCCCTCCCCGACGGGATGCAACGCTTGGGCCGGGGACAAGGCCCAAGCCCACACACACCACGCATTCAAGGCCGGGACACACTTACCCTCACACACACACACCCAACACACATGCACACACACACCCCCGTGTGCATCCACGTCCCAGATGCACAGGCACATCCACAGACACACAGAGTCTGAGGCACGCACACGTGTGCCCACAGCATGGACACATGTTCACCTTAAGGCTGCAGAACGTGGGGCCCAGAGAGGGGGAGGTAGGGAGGGGCCACGGAGCCTCCCCTTCTCAGAGGCTGCCCCCCAGTACGTACCAGAGACCCCCACCCATACCCCCTCTTCGACCCCAGTCCATGGGGCCCAATACTGTCTCGGTGCGAGATGTGTAACAGCTGGAACTGGCACCCCTCCGCCCCAGGCGGAAAGAAGGGGGTAATCCCAGCCCCCATCCTTGGAAACGGCTGGGGCCAGGCCCGGGATCCAGCAGGAGTTAAGGCCAGCTGGAAGGAAGCCCTGGTAAGGCACAGGACTGGGTGGCGGGGAGGCTAGTCCCCAAATATTCCTCCTGCCTCATCCACAGGGTCAGGAGAGCAGCTTGGGAAGGCAGGCTAAGGAGGCAGTGCCCATCCCCCGGGCCCCTCCTCATTCCCCACAGGGTAGACCAGGCCACATCTACACCAGGGATCCCTGAACCCCCAACCCCGCAGCTTCCAAAGGCCTCCGCCTGTCCCTGGACATTATTGCTTTTCCACCCCTGTGGGGGGAGGGCCTGGACTGCCCAAGCCAGGCCACTCTGAGCCTGATGCAGGGCATGGAAGGCAGCACCAGGGCACTGTCTGCTAGGCATCGTGTCCCACGAGGAGGCAGCCTCTGACAGAGGCAGCAGCACAGAGGGAGGCTGCTGGCAGGTGCCTGGCCAGGAACTCAGGCAGGACCCACAGCTCCACGCTTTGCCCCTCGCTGGGGCTCATGTTGATTAAAAACCGGAATCTCTCCAACCGCCCAAAGGCCTGGTCCTGGGGTGGGTGGTGGAGAGTCTCCCAAATCCTGGTCTGGGCACAAAGGTGAGGACAGGACAGGATCCTGGAGGCAGGGCCGCTGGGACCGCTGGGGTGAGTTTGGCAGAGGGCTGAAGAAAAAACTGGAAATGGGGGTGAGCAGGTGAGGGATGGGGATGCAAACAAAAAAGGCAAAATAAAAGTTTAAAAACACAGAGAAAAGCCCCCGGGGCGGTGATGGCAGCCGTGTGTGTTTCCTGCGGCGACGGCATCAGTGGCGGTGGGCGGCACTGCTCACTCGCGGATGCTGGCCGAGTAGGAGAACTGGGGGAAGTGGGTCCGCTGGTCCAGTTCGAGGGAGCCCAGGCTGTCATCTGTGGGGAGGGGGGTGTGGGTGGATTGGGGAGAATGGGCCTGTCGAGGGTGCAACACCCCGAGGGCATCAGGAAGGACCACAGGCACCACACACAGTACGCACCCAACATGCAGCGGTCCGGTCCAGGAGAACCGGGCAGGGAAGACCCAGGGGCTCTCCCCGGACAGAGGCCCCCCCACCGGAGCCCGGGCCCATGGGCTGCTTGCTCCCCAACTCTGCTCTCCCCGTCTGGGGCCATTCTCTCTAGCCCAGGCCTCTCTCTGTCCCCTGCCTGGCTGCCACCGCTGCCCCCACCAATCAGCCTCCCTCCTCAGCCACAGGGACTCTGAAGGCCAGAAGCAACTCTGGCCCCCTCCTGCAGGGAACCTTTCCAGGGCTCCCCTCACAGCAGGCCCCTGCTCCGCTCAGTGGCCCTCAAGATGCTCTTGCTCAGCCTTGTGCCTCCCACTTCCCCCATCTACTCCAGTGTCTGCAACACTCCAGTCCAGAGCTCCCATCCCTGTGAGCCATTCCTTCTGCCTTCTGGAACGCAGCTCAGCTGCTAGGTCTCCTCCTCCAAGAAGCCATCTGTCCTCTCAGGCCAGGACAGGCATTTCCTCTACGTCTCCCCAGTCCCTGGGCTCCCAGACCCTAGACCCGAGTACCTGGACTGTCACCACACCTGAACTGATGCTCCCGCAAGGCAGAACTATGTCAGTCACCGCTATGTCCCCAGCACGGCCCAGCAACGAGTGAGAGCAAGAGCTCAGACAAGTGCAGAATCAATGACCCAACCCAGCCCCAAAGACCTGGGCAATCTGGAAAGACAACTATGAATGTGCCTCCTGACCAGACCTCTAGCCCCAGAGCTCTGGAATGAGCTGTGGCCGACGGCTCCTGGTGACCCTCACTGGGTCCAAAGGTACACACACCAACAAACTGCAAGCAAGCTGCCCAGACACAGGAAAGGAGGGAGGGTCTGTGAGCTTCCTCCCCGGAACTGGGTCAGGGGCAGACCCTAGCCCTCCAACCCCCAGCCAGTCCACCCAGAGAGGGCCAGACACTCACAGCGGTCCGGGGGCGTGATTGTGATGGACTGGGCGGTGAACTCGTCGTCAAAGTACCTGGTGTCAACCTCAGAGGTCACCTGAGGCTTGAAGGGTGGCAGAAGCTGTGGAAGAAAGGAGCCCAGACTCAGGACCCTGGGGCCAGGAGGCCTCAGTCAAGGTCACCCTTGCACAGCGGGCTCCTGCAGGAATGGGCCGGAGGTGGCGCTCACCTTCTTCTGTACCACGTCCTGCCAGCTGACGCTGAGGAAGAACCTGTGCTCCATGACCTCCCTGGCGTCGCTGGGCCCCCCGCCGAGCCTGGGCAGAGATGGCCATGAGCACCTGCCGCCCGGGCCAGCAGGCTCTGGGAGAGAGGCTTTCAGTGCTGGCCCTGAACAGCCTTTAGTGATTCTGTCCTGGCCACAGAGCACTTCGCAGAGGAGAAAACCGCGGCACAGGGAAGGGGGCTCACAGGCCCGGACTCTGAGTCCAGAACAGAAGCTGGGAGGGTGGGCTGCCTGCTGTGTCCCCAAACAACCAGGCAGTGCGGGCAGAGTGCTAAGGGCACGTCTGGCCCCACGAGAGGACTCCCTAGGTGCAGGCTGCATGGACCACTGGCCGCGGGGGCAGTGGCAGCAGGTGGCACTGGGCTGGGCAGGACAGACCCCAGCCCTCACCTCTGCTTGGGGTCCTTCTTAAGCAGCCCGGCAAGCAGGGACTTGGCCTCGGGGCTGAGTGTGCGCGGGAAGCGGATCTCCTCCATGAGGATGAGCTCGAAGAGGCGCTCGTGGTCCTGGTTGTAGAAGGGCAGGCGGCCGCACATCATCTCGTACATGACCACGCCCAGCCCCCACCAGTCCACAGCGCGGCCGTAGTCGTTGTCTTCCTAGCACCTGAGCAAGGAGGGGCAATGAGGGGCCGCCTCCCACCGCCCTGGGGCTGTGGGGGACCCAGGAAGGGAAAGGGTGCTGCCTCTGGCAGCGGAGGGCCATCTGAGGAATGGGAGCCGCTCCTCACAGGGTCTGGGCTGGGGAAACACAGGTCCGAGGGCCCCTCCTCCCTTAGCCTCACACGCCCTGGGGAGCTCCAGCCTCAGGCACCTCAGGTGCCAGGTACTCGGGCGTCCCACAGAAGGTTTTCATGGTGGCCCCGTCACTGATGCCCTCTTTGCACAGGCCGAAGTCAGTGATCTTGATATGGCCATCTTTGTCCAGCATGAGGTTTTCCAGCTGTGGGAAAAGTCAACCTATCAGGGCCGCGTCCTTCCAAGGCTTCCTGCCCTCGAACCCCACACACCACAGTCACTCCCCGGGAGGGCGACGGGCTGCTGTGGTAGCTGTCACACCAGGGGCTCCAGGCCAGGCACTGGGCATACCCCCAGCACAAGGTTAAGCCCTTGAGGCTGAGGGAGACCAGCCCCTAGAGCAGCTGGAAAAAAGCCAGGACAGGGAGAGATGGGAGACAGGCCCTGCCAGCCTGCTCCCCCAAATGTGGGCTGTAGCTTCCCCAACTGGCGTGTGAGCAACACTAGCTCTCTTCCTCCACTTTTTCTTTTTTTTAAAGTAAGCTCTATGGCCAACGTGGGACTTAAACTCAGGACCCCCAGATCAGCAGTCACATGCTCTGCCCACTGAGCCAGCCAGGTGCCCTCCTTCCTTCTTCCACTTGAACTAAACTTAACCCATGGGGCAGCCCAGGTGGCTCAGCGGTTTAGCGCTGCCTTCAGCCCAGGGTGTGATCCTGGAGACCTGGGATCGAGTCCGACGTTGGGCTCCCTGCGTGGAGCCTGCTTCTCCCTCTGCCTGTGTGTCTGCCTTTCTTTCTGTGTCTCTCATGAATAAATAAATAAAGTATTTTTAAAAAATAAATAAACAAACTTAACCCAAATGGGCAATCTGGTGGGCCTGTGTAAGCTCCGCTAGCTCAAGGGCCCATTACCAGACCCCTGTGCCCCTTCCCGGTTACCAACCATCCCCACCACTGAGAAAACACTTTACTCCTTTGCTGTTCTTTACAGCTTCCCCACCTAAGTATGCCCCCTACAAACCCCTCGACAAACAACACAGACTCATATGGTCCGTCCTGGCTTCCCCTCAATGTGAGCCTGAGAGGGGCGTGTGCACAGAGGCTGCCGTGTGGCTGCAGCGCATTCCAGCCCTTCCCCAACAGCAACACTGGATCACTTCCCCCTCTGAGGTGGACGCAGGTACCTGTTCCTGTCATGCAGAAACCGCGGGCAGAATGGCTGGCTCACAGGGTATGCAGTCAGCTTTGGTGGCATCTGCCAAACGATCTCCCATGTGCTTGGACTCCTCTGACGCCCCCCTCCCACCCCTCCCGGCTCCCTACACAGAGGTATATGTTTGCCAGAGGCTCGGAAAGGCCCGTAGGGCCACTCACTATGGAACCGCCCCCCAGGGCCTAGGCAGGAGGGTGGGCATCCCACAGCAAGGCAGACTCGGGAACACCCCTGAGGTAGATGCTCCCTGGAGGGGGACGTCTGGGTCGAGGGCCTCTGTTCGGCTTCCCTGGTGTGAGCCCTATAAGTGCCACGGGCCAGGAGGCAGCCACACACTCACCTTGATGTCACGGTACACCACATCCCTCGAATGCAAATACTCGAGGGCAGAGACGATCTCTGCGCCATAAAAGCGAGCCCGCTCCTCCGTGAAGACACGCTCCCGGGACAGGTGGAAAAACAGCTGCCAGAGGAGGGAGGGGGCAGGTCAGAACTTAGCCCAGAGGAGTGAAAAACAGGACCCTGCCCACTGGCCCCCAACACCCAGCCCAGTGACGCGGTGACACCTACTCCATGAACCTCCAAGTGACAGCAAGAAGAACCAAGTGAGAGACGGCGAGCAGGGAAGAACTCTCGTGAGGAAAACAGAGAGTGAGGCAGGAAGAGAGAAGGAGTCAGGAGGTGCCAAGGGGAGAGTAAGCGGGGACAGCAGGATCGTATGAGGAAACGGGAACGAGGGAGTGACAGTGAGAACGCACAGGAACGCAGGTCAGGAGCAAGTGACAACAAGCCGTGAGAAAGATGGGATAGATGAAGCCAACAAGGAGCCAGAGGGTAATGCCTGTGTGCAGAGAGAAGAGTGTGAGGGATGAGGAGCAGGTGAGTCTGAGCCAGAGCAGCGGCCCATTGACAAGTGACGGACTCCCAGCAGGAGACCGTGGGGAAAGCAGAGCACTGACCGGCCTGTGCTCCCGCACCCCATTTTCCTTGCAGCCTTTCAGGGCACCCTCCATAGCGTGCTGGTCACCCACCCACAGTCCTCTCCACACCTCGGGGCCTGAGTATGCATCCTGCAGCCCCCGACTCACTAGCTGCGTGAACCTGGGCAAGCCACTTAACCTCTCTGGGCCTCAGTTTTCTTGCCTGTAAAATGAAGGTTCTGATGCCTGCCTCAAGGGAGGGAGGAGGAGACGAAGTGATACCCAGGAGGCCTCCTCCACCCCCTCCATCTCACCCACGGTTCCCCTCCACCCCCAGCGCCTGGGAAGGAGATGTGGGAGCCCTGGCTGGGGGGCTGCCACCCACCTCACCACCATTGGCATACTCCATCACGAAGCACAAGCGGTCATGGGTCTGGAAGGCGTACTTCAGGGCCTGTGGGACAGGAAGGTGGCCAGGGTGGGAGTTGGGAAGAAGGCAGGCGCTCTGCTGATTCTGCAGGTACCCCCCGCCACCCTGGCAGCAGGGGCTCAAACTTCAGCTTTGCCTTTTGGGGTACATGAGTGAGCCTGTGGCCCTGAGAACAGGGAAGGGGGTACTGGGCTGAAGGATGCTGTCTTCAGCCTTCAACTAAAGCTTCTGCGAGGCATGGCCAGGGAGACATTCGGTTCTGAGCAACCAAAGCTGTTTTACCGCTCTGCTCCACAGCCAGGTGTGTTGCATGCATGCACCCACACATGTGCGTGCACACACATTTCCTGGGCAGGAACTGGCAGTGGCTTGGGAGCCAACCCCAAAGACAGGATGGACAAATGATCTGCCAATAAATAGCAGTTCTCAAACTATGCTCTAAGGAGCCCTACAGAAAGTTCCTTAGGGAACCCCTGAGTGACCCCTTTGCTCATAACAAATCTACTATTCTCTGTCTTCTACATCAAAATACCTCACAGAATTTCAACTGAACAAGTGTCAGGGCTTAATACGACACCTGGTTAGCAGCTGAGCTAAGGAAACAACCCATCCCAAAGCCATCCTCCACCTGGTCCACTTAACTGATGGCTGCTGGCCTTGATGCAGACTGGAGCCCAAAGAGGTGCCTCCTCAGACTAACCTGACAGGCAGCATAAGAATACATCTTCCAGGATCACATTTAAAAACAGACAAAAAAAATAATGTTCCTGCTTTGACCAGCTGGCTTATAGGCCTCTAACTCATAAAGAGTAGCCATGCTGTTCTGGAGGCATCCCGTAATGTGGTACCATCAGTCAGCTGAAGAACTGCCATGAAAACACCGTCTATGAAGAAGCTGCCACCCCTGGGATTTGGTTCAAGCCATCTAGGGAGCCCAACACCACCTGGCCCTGGCCACTTGGCCGACACTAAGTCCATGCTTCAGGGTGCCAGGGTTGGGCTCTTTTTCTGAGCTCCGACTAAAGCAGGTCCTGCATGGCATACAGGGAAGGCCAGGCCCTGCCTGAGACGGAAGAACCACTCACGGTGAGAAATGGGTGCCTGGTGTTCTGGAGGACGCGGCTCTCGGTGACCGTGTGGGCGACTTCATCCTGCAAACAGAGGCTGGGTAAGGGGCTGGAGGGCAATGCCACCCCCACCCTGCCCCCACCTGAGGGATGGGGGGGCAATGCTTCAGTGAAATGCACTTCCATCTAGCCGCTACACGGAGAATGGCAGGAGGGGACCAGTGCCACCCGCAAGCCAGACTGAAATAATGGCCCCGGGGCGCCAGGGGGTGCTCAGTGAGTTAAGCATCTGACTCTGGGTTTCAGCTCAGATCATGGTATCATGGGTTGTGAGATCCAGCCCCTCGTAGGGCTCCCTGCTCAGCTGGGATCTACTTGAAGATTCTCTCCCTTTGCCTCTCACTCATACTTTCTCTCTCAAATAAATAAATCTTGAAGAAAAAAAGCAAGAATGGCCCTAGACAAGGCCAATCAGTGGCTCACTCTCAAAGCCATGTGGTGAAGTCAATGGGGACTTTATGACACAGGGATTGAACTGTATCACCTGTTAAACCCACTGGCCAATTTTTGCATCCCTATGGAGAGACAAGCAGACACTGTAAAACCCTTGAGGTGACATCACAGGCAGTGGGAATCACCACCTATTAAGTGTTACTGCTGAACAAAGGAAGTGGATCTGATCAAGACTCTAGCTGAGAGCAGTGATTCCCAGCATGTGGTCCCTATACTGGCAGCATCATGCTGCCTGGGAATTTGGGAGAAATGCACATTCTCAGGCCCCTCCCAGATCCACCAAAACAGAAACTTGGGGGTGGGCCCAGCACGGGCTTCACAGGCCCTGTACACCACTCTAACATCGGCTCAAGTCTGATATCTGTGCACACAGCAGGCCCCCGGAGAGCTGCTAAAAAGTCCTGAACTGCCTGCAGTACGAGGACACTGGCTCTTCCTGGGGTGTCCATCCCCAGGAGACACTGATCATGTCTGAAGACATTTTTTTTAAAGATTTTATTTGACAGAGAGAGAGAGCATGAGCAAGCACTAGCAGGCAGAGCAGCAGAGGGAGAGGGAGAATCAGACTGATGGAGACTTGATCCCAGGATCCTGGGATCATGACTTGAGCTGAAGGCAGATGCTTAACTGACTGAGCCACCCAGGCACCCCTGAAGACATTTTCGATGGTCATAATTTGGTGCTAGTGGCTTTAGGGGTGAAGGTCAAGGCACTGGACAGCCCCATTGCAAAGAATGATCAGGCCCCCGAGGCCGATAATGCTGAGGCTGAAGAAGCCTGCCTTGGACCAATCACACTGGGGGCTGTTAGTTTTCCTCGATGAGATCATAGTTCCATTATAATCCTTAAAATTTTCATCTGTTAAAGATACATACCTAAGTAAAATGATACGATGTCTAGAACATGCCTTAAAATACTCCAGAACAAACAAAGGGGAGGGCAGAGCTAATGAAACAAGACGGATCAAATGTTGACAATTGTAGACATTGGCTGTTGGCTACATGGGAGCCCACTGTATTTATTTTTCTTTTAGACGCTTTGTGTATGTCAGGAATTTTCCATTTTAAAAACTTTAAAGGGGAAAAAAAAAAGAACAGAATTCCATTCTGGCCCAGCCTCCTACCCTTAAGGCCTCCCCACTGGCCCATTTGGCCCCAAGAGATCTGCTATCAGGCCCTGATAGCGCCTGCTGGGTGAGGCCCAGTCAGACTCTCCATCTTAGGCCCCCGGGGCACCCAGAGGGTGGGGTGGGTGGCCTCAGGCTCCCCGAAGGCACACAGGAGCTTGGTCCCCACCACAGAGGCCAGCCAGCGGCACCCCCAGGGCTCCCACCTTGGCGATGATAACTTCCTTCCGCAGGATCTTCATGGCGTAGTAGCGGCCACTGGCCTTTTCCCGCACCAGAATCACTTTGCCAAAGGTGCCCTTGCCCAGAAGTTTGAGATAGTCGAAGTCATTCATGGTCTGCCCAGGAGGGGGAGAGAGTGGAGCAGTCAGTGCTTGGCATGTGGCCCATGGGAGGACATTTTAACAAAGAGAAAGGAAGAATCGAAGGACACTGTTGCCAAAATACTCAGGAATGAGCAGGAAGGGAGGCTCTGGGCAGCAACTGTTTGCTCTGAAGTGGCCTTCAGACCAAGGCTCTCCCAGGCAGGGGGCCCCGGGAGGCAGAGATATGAGGTTAGACAGGTCTTCACAATCTCTGTGGATGTGGCTCCCCTCACAGGGACAAAGAGCAGCCCTGTGGTACGCCAGCACCCCCAGACATCACCCAGCCTATGGGGCGGTCATGAAGTGTCCCTGCTGCACCCTTGCACCCTCTGTATGGAAACCAAGGGTGGCAAAACCAGTGTCGGTGAGGAGAGGGGTGCTCACAGACTGGCAGCCTGCCCCCACCCCCAGCACTTACCACCTTGGCCCGAGCCTTGCTAACTGCCACTTCCATCTCCTCAGCCGCAGAAGGGTCACTGGGAGAGCCACACTTATAGTCCATGGGGTCCTCACCCGGGCCCCGCTGCTTGAGGCTGTTGGCAACCATCTGAATGGCCCGCATCCACTCCTCCCTGTGAGGGACATGTCAGAAGAGCCATGATTCCCAGGGAGCCTGGGCAAGAAGGACAGAGCCCCATCCCCTCCAAGGGGAGCAAATGACCAAACGCCCTTGAGCATTCTGAAGAGATCTGTCTGAGGTTACGGTGAGCTGATGGCACAGGACTGAAATTTTACAGATCCTCTGGCTGCAGTGCATAAAAGAGGGCCAGCGCAGAATAACAGACTATTATCTATGTCCTAGGAGTGGCCTGGCCTGAGAGCCACCTGAAGTGAGCAGTAATCAAATGACCCAAGCAGGGAGACCATCTTTCCTCACAGCCCCTTGAAAACGAGCCACCACCTGGACTCTGGAATAAGGGAAACACAGTGCTCCGCGGGGTTCCTCCCAAACAAATGACAAGCACAATGTTTTGTAAAAACAAACCAAGAGTAAAAGGAAGAAAGAATTCATTAGCCAAAAGAAGCTGAAGATCTCACATGGCAAGATCACTGCAGGGAGGAGGCTGTCTGCCAGGAGGGCTCTGGGACAGGGGTTCCTAGTGGGACAGGGACAGAAAACAGAAGGTGGCAGACAAGGAAGCAGCCAAAAGGAGCCTGGTTTAAGAATAAACTATTTCTGTCACTCACAATGTAGAACTTGCTCGGAAATAACTTTCTTTGGATACTTGCAAACCATTCTGTCTCTAGAAAGGGAAAATAGATCTAGGAGAAATAAGTGAAAACAACCAGAGACCACAAAAAAGAAAGGAGGAGGCTGAATGATACTCAATTTTCCATTCCCCTCCCATGTCTGACTCACCACACAATTTTAGGTGGCTCAACCCAGTATATGTTGAACCCTCCACGGATTCTGTGTCTATAAAACAGCCACCACGTGAACAGCGAGAAAGATAAAAAAGCACACTGAGAAGGAAAAAATTCAAAGAGCACAAGCAGGTAACTTCCCAAATCACAGATAAGCCTCAGGGAGACTGGCCAGTCAGCCACACATCTTCCAGAATCAGCTCCAGCCCCAGGCAGCAGGGGAAACTGCCTGCACTCCTGAGCCACTGAGGCCCCTGGCCAAGGTCATGCAGAGAGAGCAAGTGGCCTGGGAGCCGGGGCCACCCTGCTGGGCTACGCTAAGCCTCCACGCCGTCATGTCCCAAGAGCACCAGAGCTATTTCAGACAGTCCAGCAGCCCCACGGCACACATCTTCCCATGTTATGATAACTGCTGGAATCTGGGTGCATCTTATGGTTGGTGGTCTATCTTGACTGGGTTTACCGAAGGGTGGCCACAGGACTGAGCTCCCCAGGTGCTGAGAAGTTCAGGGAATGTGTGTGAAACATCTATGCAAGGGGCGCCCTGCAGCTCAGAAAAAGGAGGGAGATCTATATACGGACTTGAGATGACCTCGGACATCTTAAGGGACAAAAAGAAGGTGTAGAACAGTGCTGAATGTCACACTATAAGACTTAGAAACAAAAGGAATATGTGCACAGGCACATGTGTACACACTAGCATGGACGTCTCTGGAAGGATGTGCTTGACACAGGGCCCTGGCTGCCTCCAGGGAGGGGAACTTGGAGTCAGGGGCAAGGAGGAGTCTCATTCTGCTGTCCCCCAATCGCCAACACTCCCAGAGCACTCCCCTCTCCTTTTGCATTACAGATGGGGAAACTGAAGCACAGGTTTAAAAAACAAAAGTCAAGAAAAACACAGTGGGTCCTGTAAGCCTGGTAGCTGGAAATCACAGAGGGCCTGTGATCTTTCAGAGCCGAAGGGCAGGACCATTCTTGCTTAGTTCCTGGGCTTGCTGAACCAAGCAGTCACCACCTGGAGGCCCTGGTTCACACCCAGAAGATCCAAGTCTCAAAGTGACCTTGCTCACAGGAGATGGTGCTTCATAAGACAGATGTGTGAATACTGCCAGCACCAACATCAAGCGCCAGCACACTGGCCATTCCTGGGCTGGATCTGGGGGCCCCAGAACACGTATGTCAGGCCCACGAAGGCAGGGATTTCATCTACTGGTATGTGGTACAAGGCAGCACCTGAGCAGGCACTCTGTAGGTATCCGGGGAATCAGTGAGCAAGGCGGCCAAAGTTCAAGAGGCCCCAGACCCAGTGCACACAGAGGCTCAGTGCACACCCAGACAGATCACACCCAGGACGGGTACACATGGAGACCCAATGAGCACCCACACCAATTATACCAAGGCCCAGCACACATGCAGGCAGAACAACAGTGGCCTCTTCCCTCTCTGAGCCAACACCTCAGGCTGCCATTTCTCAACTTGTTTTAACCCATGACCTCTTTGGGACAAATTACAGTATAAATCCCTAACCCTGAATTCATATTTCTATTTTTCAGAAAATGGGAAAGGGGTGGCACATCCCATGGTACACTTCATCAGATCATAATCGTCCTCTTAGAAATTTTTATTTTTTTAAACATTTATTTATTTATTCATGAGAGACACAGAGGAGAGAGAGAGAGAGGCAGAGACATAGGCAGAGGGAACTCCGGCATGGAGCCGGACGTGGGACTCGATCCTAGGTCTCCAGGATCATGCCCTGGGCTGAAGGCGGTGCTAAACTGCTGAGCCACGTGGGCTGCCCTCTCTTAAAAATTTTAAATGCTAAAAAAAAAAAGAAATTTTTAAATGCTGACTTCAGGTATAACCATGGATTGAAAAGAAAACAAATCACTGGGGCACCTTTGGTGGAGGGGGGCTCAGTTGGTTAAAGCATCTGACTCTTCAGCCTAGGTCTTGATCTCAGGTTGTGAGTTCAAGCCCCACACTGGACTCCATGCTAGACACGGAGCCTGAAAAGAATAGAAAAAAAATAAATTACCCATCTCCTAAAAGACATTAGAAAGAATAAAATATGTATATATCTCACATATAGAGATCTTAAGAGATTGTCACAGGAAAAAAAGCAAGTTGAAGGCTAAGATGCAAAGTGTACCATCATCTGTTTATAGGGGAGGAGAACACAGTCCATCAACAGAAGGCTGGATAAATAAATGATGGTTCATCCACACCATGCAAACACTGGAAGCAGCACCAAGGGGCCTCTCTGGGCCGCAGAGCTGGTGATGAGATGCATGGGCTCAAACAGCAACTCTGCCACCAGGGCCAGATGACCCCTCCTCAATAGACTAGGGACACTGAGGTGCAGGTGAGCCACTATGTATAGAGCTTAGCACACAGGAAGTGTTCAAGGAAGGTGTTCGAGATGCTGGGTGAGGCCTGGACCCAACCCATCCACCCTGGCTCATGATGCCCAGGCCCACAGGAAGCCAAGGAACCCACAGACATGGAGGAGGTTGTGAAGGGGTAACTGGGGCTCTCCTGCTGCCAGACAAGCCCCCAATCCTGTTCCAACTGGACCAAGATTGCAAAGTTGCAGCACAGAATTCCAGAGAAAAAGCAAGGGCCTCTGTCCAGGATACTCCTTAAGGGTTTGCAACATGGTGTGTCTGGGGCAGAGGGGAGCTCCCACCCCAGAGCTGAGGCTGCTGTGCCTTCCACCCGTCAAAGGAGAGCTCCCAGGAGAACCAATCCCCTTCCCCCAGAGACATGATGGGGAAAAAAAAAAGCTTCTTCCATACTCATCGAGACACTAGAGAGAGGGGGGCATTTCTGATGTGGAAATCGAGGCACATAGAGATGGAGTCACTTGTGGGGGTCATGCAAACAGGAGGTGGCAAAGCTGAGACTCACACCCTGGCCCTTGTACTCCTGGCACCATGCCGCCACTCCCTGATGAGAGTTAGCTTCCTTCCCAGATGAGGCCCGGGAGATTAAGCAGGGCCCTCTCACAGAAGACTCAGGGAATAAAGGACACTGATGCCATGGAGCTGGGGCGGGAGTGAAGGAAAGCCACCCACTGGGAGTTCTGACCTTGGCCACTGTTGTGAGAGGGGCCTCCCTCACTAGACAGCAATAGAAATGCCATGGCTCTTGGAGCACACTGTGGCCAGAAGCTGCGCAGGTGCTTTATGTGCCATTAACCTGAGTTGGCCCACAACCCTCCCAAGTAGGTACTGCTACTCACCTCATTCTATAAAAGAGGAGCCTGAGGCATGGAGACGCAAGCATCTGACCAATTACACAGCCCGTCAGCAGAAGCTGCAGGTCACAAACCCATGTGTCCCTACCGCCCTCGAAGCACTTCTGTCAACTGAGTACTTTCGGGTAGCTTCTCATCCTTCGTGTGGGCTCTGGGGCCATGGGAAGCACATCGGGGGGGAGCCCTGCTCCCCCAGCAGCACTAAGCGGAATGCAGACCTGCTCAGGAGGAGGCCTCTGGGCCCGGAGCTCAAGTCCACGGCAAACTGCTGTGGGGCCCTGTGAGACATCACTTCTCATCTGCCTCCCATGTATCAGGGCATGACACACTGGCTGAAAAGCAGACTCTGGAGCCAATGGCCTGGCATGAGCCCTGGGTCTTCCCTTCCTGGTGGCAATGCCGGGCCATCTGACTTTCCCATGCCTCAGCTGGCTGACATGTAGGGCTAGGACCAGGGGGTTGTGTGTGTAAGGACAAAATGAGGAGACAAAAAGTGCTTAGGGCAGTGCCTGGCATGGAGCAAACACCTCAAAGGGCTGGAGTGAGAACTCACCCAGGCGGCTGGTGAATACTTCCTGAGCACTTTCAGTGTGCCAGGCCTGCATTCTGGTGCTGAGGGTGCAGAAGGCCTGGTAGGTGCCAGCCTTGCTGGGGTGACAGAGAGAGGAACTGAGGAGACAAGGGCAGGAGAGAGGACCAGCCCAGAATGGACTGGGCTCCACACAGCATTGTGCTGGGGACGGATGTCTTCATCCTTCATGGCCTGGGAAGCCGCTAAAGGGTTTGTGTGGGGGATGATGGGATCTAACTTCTGTTTCAAGTCTGCAGCTACAGTGGGATGTGGATTGCGGGTAGGGAAAGGAAGCATCAGGAGACTATGGCAGTCCTCCAGGCAAAGGGTGCCAGGTGGCAGAGGGGATGGAGAAGAGAAAAGGCACCGGCACATGCAATTCCATGGGGGCAGCCTGGGCCAGCCGCTTCCTCCTCTGTTCCCCACCATGGCCAAGGCCCTGAGCTCCAGTGAGAGTGGCACAGCGCTGGTCCTATTCTGCAGCCTGAGGCAGGCAGTGTGTCTAGCATGTTTAAGGAATTGCAGGGAGATCAATGTGACTAAAGTGAGGCAACTAGCAATAGAAAATGATTCTGGGGGCGCCTGGGTGGCTCAACTGGCTAAGCATCTGCCTTGGGCTCAGGTACATGATCCCAGGGTCCTGGGATCAAGCCCTATGTTGTCAGGCTCCCTGCTCAGCAAGGAGTCTGCTTCTCCCTCTGCCCCTGCTCATGTGTGCGTGCTCTATCTCTGTCTCAAATGAATAACTAAAAATCTTTTTTTTTAAAGGGAAAAAAATGATTCTGTAGAAGAAACCAGATCATGTAGCACTCTGCAGAATACGACATAAACTAGGGCACCTGGGTGGTTCAAGTCTGGTTAAGTGGCCGACTCTCGATCTCAGCTCAGGTCTTGATCTCAGGGTCCTGAGTCTGAGCCCCCTATTGGGCTCCACACTAGACATTGGAACCTACTTAAAAAAAGGAGGGCGGTCCCTGGGAGGCTCAATCAGTTGAGCATCTGACTCTTGATTTTGACTCAGGTCATGACATCAGAGTGGAGTCAGCTGTCAGCTTGTCCTCCCTCTGCTCCTCCCAAGCCTCTGCGCTCTTTCCCTTTCTCTCTCTCTCTCAAAAAAAAAAAAAAAAAAAAAAAAAGAATATGGCATAAACTCTGGAGTTTACTCCCCAGTGTCCCCAGTGGAAGTAAAGCCACTCAGAATTCTAAGCAGAAAAATGACATGGTAAGAGTTACATTAAAAAGGTCATAATAACAATGTGATGCACTATTAAGTATACCAGCTAAGACCAAACGTCTGCGAACTTCTCCTGTAAACCACCACGGAGTAAATATTTTAGGCTTTGTAGGCCACACGATCTCTGTTACAACTATTCAGCTCTGCCACAGTGGCAAAAGCAGTCATAGATAGTCTAGAAATGAATGGGCACAGCGTATTCCAATAAAACTTTCTTTGCAAAAACAGGAGGCTGGGGCCATGGTTTGCCAACCCTGCTCAGGCCCTAATTTCCGGTTTACAAGAAATATAAGCAGAGAGGAACAAAGTAAACAATGCCAAAAGGCAGTAAGATAACACATCCTGAGTGTGAGACATTCTACAAGACAACTAGCCCGGCTTGTGAAAAACAAAAAACAAAAAACAAAAACCACATTGTGGAGGGGAAAAGACAGGGCTCAACGAGGTAAAAATAGGCCAAAGAGACAAGTACCTTGAACGAATCCCAGTTTGAAAAACATTTTGAGGACAACCGGGGAAATCCTAGCAGACATGGCCACGGAGAGGGGATTGGGAAATACCTACAACGTACAGTCACCTCAGGTATGGTAACAGCATCATGACTCTATAGGAGAAAGTCCTTATTCTTAGCAGATGCTTGCTGACGTATAAGGAGCAAAGTGTCAAGATGAAGTGCACAATTCAGCAGAAAACAAAGCCAGATAAGGCAAACCCGGCAGATGCTGGATGGGTGAGTCTAGGAGCAGGGTACCTGGGTGTTTGTTACCTATAGTATTCTTGCCATGTTCCCGTGCCTCTCAAACAACATGGCTGGGGTGGGGCGTAATTTAGGGGAAGGCAGGAGAGGCTACCAGGAGCCCTGGGGAGCAGGCCACTGTGGCATCCAGACAACACCCCTACCCCACGCCCCACCTCTCCCCAGGCTCGGGCCTGTGTGGGGCAGGCCGGTGAGGCCAGCCGGGAGTGGGCACCCTCCCTCTTGCTAGCTCTTACTTCCCCCAGGGCTAAGGTCAGGAATGGGGGGTGGGGGGGGGGCGGGGTCTGGCCTCAGAGCAGCTCCAGCAGATTTCTCTCCAGCAGGAGCAAATGCTAAGAAAAGGAGCAAGGCGGAGACTGTCCACCCCCTACAGTCCTGGTAAAGGATTCTTTCCCTTGCTGAAGAGCCCAGAATCTCACTAAAATGCAAAGCAGAGTGGGGCTCCTGCCTACAAGACTTTACCCACTCCCCACTGCTCCTTCTCCAGGCTTGTGAATGGTGTGCCACGTACTGCTGCATCAAGGGTTTCCTGTTTATCAGCTCCCTGAATCTCTGAGAGATCTTGTGACAAACCCCAACTGATTCATGAGCATGGAGCCCTGGAGGGATCTCCCTCTGGAGTCCACGACCTGGCTGAACTCACCGGCTTCAAGGCCTCCCCTTGCCCTCTCCCAAGGCCCCTGGCCTATGGTTCTTTACTGATGCAGAACTCTCTGTGGTTCCTGAGATGACATCCTGTCTCACCTCTGGGCCTGAACACAAGCTAGTCCCTTTTTCTGGAGTCACCTCGGCCAACACCCAGGCCCTATGCACCTACTGGTCTCCATTTGTTTTTACTGGCAGCCCGTGGTTTCTTCTGTCCCCAGCTTTCAATGGAGTAACCCCTCAGCTGGCCTGAGATGGTAGGTAGTTCTGCTATGCAGGGAAGGCATAATTTAACTTTGGGAAGCCACACAATGACAATTACAGTACAGATTGTGGAAACACACAATATCATTTTGTGTGTCCTCCGGATATGCACTGTCCGAGGGGGGAGCCACCAGCTATTTATGGCTACTTACGTTTAAGCTGATTAAACAAAGACAAAAATTCCATTTTGCAGTCTAGCCACATTTCACATTTCCAAAGCACCTGTGGCTACTGGCCCCCTCTCAGATACCACAGGTATTCAATATTTCTATCATGGCAGAAGGTTCTCATGGGTGGCACTGTTTTCCTGGATTCTCCACAGCGTCAGCTGAATCCTCACCCCCACCCCCAGCCAAGCCAAAGGAGTGTTTCTCAAAGTGAGGTCCAAAGGGACAAAGTGGGGAAAAAGATACTTGCTACTCATTACAAAGGTCTAAGCTCCCTCATACAGAAAGAGCTTTCAAGAAAAAGACCAACTACTCAACTGAAAAATAAGCAAAGGTTACGAACAAACAGTTCGGAACAGGAAACTCACGTGACCTTGAACGTTGGGGAGGATGCTCGAACTCCCCCATAAAGACAAAATGACCAGTGAAAACCACCTTCAGGTGCCACTTCTCACCGGTCAAACTGGTAAAAATCCAAACGTTTGAAAACACAAGGCTGCAAGGACATTCAGACATCACCGAAGAGAAACACTTCTCAAAATCACCAGTGCATGTTCCCTGTGACCCAGAAGTCCCATGTCTAAGAATTCCTCTTATAGATTCACCTGCACGTATGTCCAACGAGGTAAGCATTCAGGTACTTCACCGTGGCCCCACCTGTAATGAGCCACTGCCCAGAAACAACCCCAATCATCATTCGTAAAGAACTGCTAAGTAAATCTGGGGACACAGATGCGCAGCTGCTGAAGACAAAACCAGAGCCAGCACGGCGGAGGTGGCTCTCTATAGGCTGAAGCAGAAAGATTCCCCAAGACCAAGAAAGTAAAAAAAAGAGTTCAGAAGTCTGTGTACAATACTACCTTTTGTGTAAAAAGAACCAGCCAGGGGAGCAGAGTGCAAAAGTCTATCTGAATGAGCTCGTCCACCCATGAAGCTCTCCAAGGACACAGATGAACGGTCAGCACGGGGCTGTATGTGACAGACACCTCCTGACACTGTTTGATTTTTGAACCAGGTAAATCTGTATCATCTCTTCCAATGACTAAACCAATTGTTTTAACCATCCGCTTCAAAATCAGTGGCTATAGTCATTAAAAATGCAGCTCCCTGACCCTCCACAGATTTGCAGACAATGGGAGGGCCTGAAGTGGGTCCAAAGCTTCATACCATTAAACTCTCCCCATGATTCCAGTGCACCCTCCAGTCTAAGAACACAGAAGAAAGTCTGTAGACTAAGAACCCCTGCTCTTTCCAGCTCTCAGCAGAGCTCAGACAGGAAACTCCTAGGCAGGGGCCCAGGGGACTCTGTCCTGGCTATTCTCAAAGGGCGGCCACACAGAGGCTGCAACTCGCCTCTCATCTGGAGAGTCTACGTGGAAGGTCCTCTCGATGACAGTGGTCCACTGCAAGCAGCGTATGACAAAGGTGTTGGGCCGTGGCCTCTCAGTCTTCATCAGCTGGCATTCTGTAGACAAAGAGAGAGGACAGAGCCAGGAGAGTGAGGACACAGCCCTGCCAGCCTGCAGCCCACATGGCCTGAACCACCTCCTGCACTCCAGATGGTGTGGTGATACGTTAGTGACTGAGTCAGCCCTGGCCTTGTCTCTGTGGGGCTCAAGGTCCAGAGTGTGTTGGGGAGGGGGGCCAGACCACCAGATGATGACAGCCCAGTGGTCAGGCTTGTGAAGGGGGAAGCCCAGGGGGCAGCCAACCTAGCCCAGAGTTCAGGGGGCATCCCAGAGGAAGCGGCGTCTCTGCACTGAGCCCTCACGGACAACGGAACGTAGTCAGCCTACAGAAGGGTGCGTCACATACAGAAGCCCAGAAGTGCAACAGAGTCCAGCACAGCAACAGAATGGTGGATTCTGCTCTAGATGTAAGAAGGGGAGAAGAGAAGAGCAGGCTGGAGGTGGACAGGACTCAGACTGCAGGGTCCAGGGTGGTGAGGAACCTGGACTTTGTCTTGAGGACAACAGGGAGCCACAGAAAGTTTTCAATAGGGAAAAGACACGAAGAGATTTAGACAGATCCCTCTGGCTGCCAGAGACAGTGAGAAAGAAGGGAGGCCAGGGGCCCAAGGAGAAGGCTGGGGCCATACCACAGTGGGGCCATGGGGAGAGGAGGGTAGACAGGGAGACAGGCCACAGGAGAGGTGAAGGCCACTAGGACAGGGCCCAGGCCTCTGGCCTGAGCACCAGTGGGCAACACAGCCCTCCCTGGGAGAGAGAGAGAGTAGGAAAGGCTGGGGAGAGGAGTTGAGGCCAGTTTGCGACAGGGTGGGGAAGCAGGACTGGAGGACACCCAGGGAGATATGCACAAGTAGCTGCTCAAGATAGGCTGAAGTTCAAGTGAGAAGCTGGTGTGGGGCACAGCCACATTGGGGTCACCACAACACAGAGAAAGTGACCAAGACAAGGCTTTAAGCAGGACAGAGAGGGGACTGGAGCTGGATTCAGAGTCATGGGTGGAAGTGGCCTCAGGTGCTGCTGGGCAAGAAGCGGGAACAGGGAGCTGGGTGGGAGAGGGTGATGGTCTGGACTGAGGAGCTAGCTGCCTCTTAGGAAGTAGGACAATGAGGATGTGGAGATCGATTCAGGTGCCAGAGCAGGAAGGAAGCAGGGAGTCAGGGGCAGGACTGTGGTTCTGTAAGGCCCAGGCAAGGGACTGGGGTCTGGTAAGCTTTCACTGGCCAGGGTCCAGCTGGAAGGCACCACTTGGGGTACCACAGGGGACACAGGATGTGAAGTTAGCTCTGCCATCAGCTGAGTGGGAGGCCACACTGTCTCTAGGTTAGAGGGACAGAGAAGTGGGCCGTTACCAGAGCGAAGGACAGCAGGCACCTGACACCAACCAGAACCATGGGGCCTGGCCGGCAGATTCAGAACCGCAGAGGCGGTACTGCCTGGGGCAAGGGGCTGGGGAAATGCCTGGCTTCTCCCTTCTTCCTGCTCCCCACTGGCCACCAGTTCAGCCTTCCCACCCCAGGCTCAGCTGACACAAAGGTGGGGCAGGTGGGAAGGGTGGGAGATGGATCCGAGGGCAGGCAGGCCCCAGAGAGGCCCATGCCTGAGAAAGGCCAACCCCATGTGCCCCTGGACCTGCCAGCGGTTCCCTGAGCACCTGAACTCTGGCGTGGCATGTCCCGAGACGCACCTGCGACAGAGAAGTTGTTCAGGGGGGGCAGGGTCTGGTCAGGGGCGTCAGGCCGCTCCTTGTATCCAATAAAGGAGCCGTCACTCTTCAACAGGAAGTACCGGGGCCTCCAGGTCTTGATGTATTCACCTGAACAGTGGCGGGGGGGAGGGGAGAGGTGAAGGTGGGCAGCCCTGTGTGACAGCACCTCCACAAAGGGTGCCTGGGTGGGAGGAGGGTTGACGAGAGGGCAGAAAGGAGAGTATCTCTCCTAGAGAAAACCTCCAGGCAGCCCCTGCTGACGCAGGCTGGGCACTGGGCTGGGCCCCAGTGATCCAGAGGTCAGGCCTGGCAGGAAGGCGCCTGCCGCAGCGCCCCAGGGCACCAGCTGCCTCAGCGTGCGCCAGCGGCAAGCCATCCCGGCTGTCCTTGCCAGCGCGTGGCCCGGTCCCAGGGGAGGCCCAGGCTTCCAAACACACATGCCCTGTGGCCCTGTAAGGCCAAATCCCACGGGCTGGTATTCACCAGGACAGCCGTGCAGGTGGATCAAATGTCAAAACACTGTGCCAGGCAGGGTGTAACTGCTGCTGCGCCCTCTGAGTGCCCCTTCATTGCTTCCATTTGTTCAAACCGTGAATATCTCAGCACCCCACGTACACATGTCCATACTGCAAGGACCCACTCCTCAGAGGACTGCTAAGGATTAAAACAAGATGGTGAAACAGACCTACAGAAAAACTCATGTGTAAATGTCCACAGCAATATTATTCGTAATTGTAAAAAGGGGAAACTCAAAGTCCATCAACTAATGAACGAACAGACAAAACAAGGCATAAACATACGATAGAATATTATTCAGTCACATGAAGAAATTATCACTGCATGCTGCAGCTTATGCTAAGTGAAAAATGCTTCTCACGAGGGACCACAAATTATAATTCCATTTGTATAAAATGTCCAGAGCAGGCAAATCTATAGGTGAAAAGCAGATTAGTGGCTGCCCAGGACTAGGAGGGAGTGGGGGAAGCCAGGGGGGAGGTTGGAGGGCAATGGCCAAGGGGGAGGGCAGCTTCCTTTCCAGGAGAGTTAAAATGCTTTAAATTGACTGCAGTAGGGGGCCCACAACTCTACACCAAAAGCCACTGAACCATATATTTTAAGTGGCCGAATTGGGGGTGCCTGGGTGGCTGTCTGCCTTTGGCTCACGTCATGATCCCACCAGGGTCCTGGGATAGAGCCCCATGTTGGGCTCCCTGCTGAGCGGGGAGTCAGCTTCTGCCTCTGACCCTCCCGTCTCATGCTCTCTCTCTCTCTCTCTCTCTCTCTCTCTCTCGCAAATAAAGGGATAAAATCTTGAAACAAATAAAAATAAATAAATGGCCAAATTGTATGGTGTGTGAATTCTAGTTCATGCTGTTAAAAAACATGAGATGGCAACCATAAGACACCCAGCTTAGGGCCCAACACACCACAGGTGCTCAATAAATGCTTCTTATCAGCCCACTATGCAAGGAGGCAAACAAAAAAAGGCTGTGCTAGGGCCCTTGTTCACTTGGCACATGGGAGACAGGATGGCAGGGTGGGCTCTCAGCTGGGTGTGCTGTGTGGCCTCCAATAAGTCACTTCACTTCTCTGAGTCTTTGTCTCTTCTCATGGGGATCTCCATTAACTGATGACAATGATTAGGTGACACTCTAGTGGTACTCTGTGTCAGGAATTGCCCTAAGTATCTTTTAAGGACTTAACTTATTCAATGCTTTCCAATGTCGATATTACACGACTCAATGTACATAAAGTTCAAGAGCCAGCAAAATCCCAAATCCAATAGCACAAAGGAAGGATTATACGACATGACCAAGAGGGTTTGATCCCAGGAATGCAAAGGTAGTTCAATATATGAAAACCAGTCAACATAATACACATTAATAGAACAAAAGAGGGAAAAATTCACATGATCATCAGCAGAAAACTATTTGACAAAATCCAACATCCCTTCATGATAAAAAACACTCAGCAAGCTGAGAATAGAAGAGAATTTCCTCCACATGATAAAGGGCATTTAGGAAAACCCAGAGTAACATCATTCAATGCTGAAAGACTGACAACTTTCTTGTTAATATCAGGGAAAAACCAAGATGTTTACTGCTTTCACCACTGCTAGTAAACACTTCTGGCTGCACCAGAAGTTCTAGCCAGAGAAAAAGAAAAAGAAAGAGAGATAAAAGGCACCAAACTTGAAAAAGAAAAAGCAAAACTATCTATATTTGCAGATAACATGATCCTATATATAAAAAATCACAAGGAATCCACAAAGTAATGACAAGAGCTAATAAATGTGGCAAGATCAACACACAAAACCAGTTGTTGTTTCTGTACATTAGCAATGAACAATCCAAAAAGGAAATTTAAAAAATTTCCATTTACAGTAGCACAAGGAGTTAAAAGATACAAAAAAAATAAATAAAATAAAAGATATACACACTAAAAACTACAAAATACTGCTTTTAATAAATAGCTCAATTAAAAAATGAACAAAGGGCTTCAACGGACATTGCTCTAAAGATGTAAAAATGGCCATGAAAAAATGCTCAACATCATTAGGTACTAGGAAAATGCAAGTGAAAAGCAATAATGAGCTGCTACCTCACACCCACGAGGATTGTAATTTAAAAGGGAGAGAAAAGAAAAGGGACGCCTGGGTGGCTCAGTCGGTTAAGCATCTGACTTTTTTTTTTTTTTTTTTTTTTTTAAGATTTTATTTACTTATTCATGAGAGACACAGAGAGAGAGGCAGACACAGAGGGAGAGCAGGCTCCATGCAGGAAGCCCGATATGGTACTTGATCCCGGGACTCTAGGATCACGCCCTGAACCAAAGGCAGACGCTCAACCACTGAGCCACCCAGGTGTCCCAAGCATCTGACTCTTGATTTCAGCTGAAGTCATGATCTCAGGTTGTGAGATGGAGCCCTGTGTAGGGCTCTGTCCTAGGCATGGAGCCTATTTAAGATTCCCTTTCTCCCTCTCCCTCTGTCCTTCCCTCCTCTAAAAAACATTAAAAATAAGCAAAATAATAATAGAGAAAGAAAACAAAAACAGAACAATGCTGGTGAGGATATAGGAGAAATGAAACCCTTGTGCACTGTTAATGGGAATGTCAAATGCTGCAGTTCTGTGAAAAGTCTGGTGCTTCCTCCAAAATTTAAATACAGAATACACTATAGATCATAAATACAGAATATACAACTCTGATACATACAGACATAAAAACATATATAATCACACAAATTGCATGTGATTATGATTATGGAATACATGACCCAATTTATTTTTATTTTTATTTTTTTATATTTTTTTTATTTTTTTATTTATGAGAGTCACACAGAGAGAGAGAGAGAGAGGCAGAGACACAGGCAGAGGGAGAAGCAGGCTCCATGCACTGGGAGCCCGACGTGGGATTTGATCCCGGGTCTCCAGGATCGGGCCCTGGGCCAAAGGCAGGCACCAAACCGCTGCACCACCCAGGGATCCCTATTTTTATTTTTTAAAGATTTTATTTATTTATTCATGAGAGACACAGAGAGAGAGGCAGAGACACAGGCAGAGGGAGAAGCAGGCTCCATGCAGGGAGCCTGATGTGGAACTCGATCCCAGGTCTCCAGGATCACACCCTGGGCTGAAGGCAGTGCTAAACCGCTGAGCCACCTGGGCTGCCATGACCCAATTTATATAACCTGTATAAATACAGATTATAAATATAAAACCTATGATCCAGCAATTCTACTCTCAGGTTCGTACCCAAAAGAACTGAAAACAAGTGTTCAAAGGCTTGTACACAAATGTTTGTAGCAGCTCTATTCACAATAGCCAAAAGGTAGAAATAACCCAAATGTCTGCCACCAATGTATAGATCAACAAAATGTGGTATTTTCATACAACGGAAAGTTACATTAATGGCCATAAAAAGGAAAGAAGTAATCTCATCCATGCTACTATATGGATGAACCTCAAAGACATTTTGGTAAGTGAAAGGGAGCTGGACACAAATGGCATTTCATTTTTATGAAATGTCCAGAACAAATAAATCCTTAGACACAAAAACAAAAATTGGTGGCTGCCGGGGGCTGGAGGAGGGGGGCATAGGGAGTGACTGCTTAATGATGAGAATGTGTCAGAACTAGACAGAGGTAGAGGTTACACAACATTGTGAATGTACTAAGGGCTACTGAACTGTACACCATAAAATGGTCTTTTGTGTTACAGAAATTTCACCTTCATTTTAAAGAGCAAAACAAAACAATAAAACAGAAAAAACACACCTAAGGCTACCAGATGTTAGGTGAGTGTTCCTGTGTGGAAAGGGGAGGGCAGAGGGCTTCCAGGGATGGTCTTGTTCTACTTCTTGATCTGGACATTGGTTTTGGAGTGAGTTTATGATCCAGGCACTCACCTGTGGTGTTTTATGTGTTGGTAATAAGGGGGGAAAAGGAAAGAAAAGAAACCTGAAAGGAAAGGAAAAACATCCTCACAACAATACCATTTTACAGATGAAAAAACTGAGGCCCAGAGAGGCTCCCAGAGACTCCTTACTTGTCCAAGGCTCAGGGGGAACTAGGAAAGCTGGGCTTGGAACTCAGGTTTGTTCCATCCAGAGTCCATGCCCTTGACCACTACACTGTCTGCCTCAGTCCTGGCAGATGGGGGCTGGCCTGGAAGGGACCTGGCAAGGGTGTGCTGAGGCTGTGTCAGAAAGGGGAGAAACACATGGTATGAGTGACTCCAAGAGTTGTTCTCTCACTTTGCCTGCTCCTTGAGCAGACCCTGCTCAGCAAGAAGTAGCCTGTGGGCCAGGCCTTGAGAGCAGTGGTTTGGGAGGCAGAGGATAAGTCTTTGCTGAAACTTGGCGGTAAGGCAGTCTTCCTGCTGAGCCTCAACTTCCTGGCTTATAAGACGGTGCCCACCTCACAGGACAGATATGGAAACACAACAAAACTGGACTTGCCTACAGCAGAGCCCCTTGTCCGGCACAGAACGGACACATGGTAAACTGAGGCTCTCTTATTTTAACCATCACTGCTGGGGTGAGATGGCACAGGTGCCCACCTTCCCTTGCCCACCTCTGCTTGGAATGGTGGGTCATGGGGGAGGCACCAGGCTGGCTCTGTGTAGAGGGTGTGACTCTTGATCGTGGGGTCATGACTTCAAGCCCCACGTTGGGCCTAGAGCTTACTTTAAAAAAAAAAAAGAAATGAATGGCAGACAATGGGAGACCCAGGAGCACTGAGCATGTGTGTGTGAACAGTGCAAATCCAAAGTGGGTATGTCCAGATAGGCCATCCCAGCAGCTCATCTGGCCCCCTGCAGCATGAATAGAGGCACTGAAAGCCTAAGAGGCGCTGAGACCTATTTAATGCTATCAGCAGCCCTAAACCAGACACAAGCTCCCACCCTAGCTACAGTTCTCCGGCCACCTCCAGAGCTCCTTACAGCCCAGCCCAGTGAGCCACTAGCTGGGGGAGACTCAGGAGCCTGAGACCCTGGCACACCCTAACACACTCAGCACCCCCACACAATCTCAATCGTTCATTCAACAATCAGTTATGGAGCACCAACTGCATGCCAAGAACTTTCCTAGGCCCTGGGGTCACCACAGTAAATAAGCCAGATAAAACCTCTGCCCTCGTAGAACTGAGTGGGAGGCCTGGGTTGTTAGCCCATTTTACCGATGTGAAACCAAGGCTCAGAGAGGTGACATAGCTTGCTCACAGTCACCAAGAGGAAGTGGCAAAGCCAGTGAGTACCACGCTTCTGGGGACAGGAGGCCTGGGCTCTGATAGCGTAGGCAAAGCTGCTGTCAAGGACTTCATTTCTCTGGGCCTCAGTTGACTACTTGCACTAGCACACGGGCCATGCCATGGCTCCCGACGCCCAGGGCTCAGATAGCTTACAGGTCAACTAAAGCCAAGGGCCCAGCATGGCTGGATGCCACTTCCAGCTCGCCCTTGCTCTCTCCAAGGCAGCCACCCTGGCCAACTCCACCAGGCACACTCTTGTCTTCGTCCCTGCTGTCCTGTTCCCTAGGATAGCCTTGCCTAGCTAAGTGTCTGTCTCCTTCCCTTGCCTCCTCTGGGCCTCCATCATTATCCCCTCCTCAGAGGCTCGCCCTCAGTCCCTACTGCTCACAATAGTACTCCTCATCACCTGACATTGTTATGTCTGCTTCTCTGTTCACTGACCCCAGCCCCCACGGGAATGTGAACTCCACGAGGGCACCACATGTCCCAAGAACCTGGGACCCCAGGACAGCCCAGCACACCACGCACACTCAGTGAGTATTGACGGAATGAATGAATGTTGAGTATTACCTCACTATGTGACTTCCCATCCCTGAGCCTCAGCTTCTTCATCCATAAAGTGGGGCTATGACCAAGCCATGAATGCAGAGGCAGACTCAAGACTCGGCCTGGAGACTCGGCCCCAGGCAGGTTGCAGCTCCCCACGCTGCTGCTGAAGGAGTCCACAAAATGGGCTTTTAAGGAGCTACTGGCCTGAGACGGCCAGGTAGGGCTCAGCACACCGGTGCCTCTGGCTGTAAAACCCCGTACCTCTGCCTCCCCGGACACCATCTGCCAGGAGGAAAGCCAAGGCAGGAAGGGAGATACACAATCCAGGGACAAAAGTAGCCCCTTACCACGCTTATGGAGCCAGCCTTCTTTGATGACAGACACCTCGTTCATGGTGGCAGCGTGACACGCTGTCACCTAGCTTGGGACAGCCCAGGGCAGCAGGACATGCAGGAGGCGCGGTGGACAGAGCAGTCTGTAAGATAAGAAAGGAGCTCATCAGAATGCAGGGGGGACCCCGCCTCGGCCCCTTCCCTCGGGAAGGCCAGGCTCTCTGGCCCCTCTAGTGGCTCTGCTGGCGCTGCACAGGGTGGAGTCAGTGAGCACAGGGAGCCCCGCCCACTCAGCCCAGTCCGAGGAGGAAGATGTGGCCTTGTCCTCAGGGACTCCAAATGGGGACTGGGGTCTGGGGGTTGGGAAGGGGGTGGTTACCCTGCCCTCAGAGCCTCACTCCGGAGGGACAGAGCTCCCTGGCTCACGCAGGTCTCGCTGAGCAGAGGCAGCTCTTCCACCCACCTTCAGGCCACACTGGGCTGGAGGAAAGGGAGCTGTGGCTCCACCCCCTGTGTCACTCCCAGGTCCCCACACTGAGGTAACTTGGGATGAATCAGACAGCCCTGGGCACCTGAGGGAGTGCTCAAAGCCACCAGCACCTGCCCGCCTCCGCCTCTCCCCCCTCCCCACATACACTCTCCACACCCCCAACCCACCACCCTCAGCAAACCAAGTGCCTGCGACCCCCTGCATCAAGTCACCCTTCACTCCCTCAGCTTCAGTCCCCTCTTTGCCCCCACCAGATGACTGAGGGAAGGAGAGCCTCTGACACTCACGACACTCAGGATCTTGAACAAGACAGCCGCCTACTGCATATGCACTTGTCTGGGGCTTAGGAGCCAGTCCCGGGGGTCCAACCAAGGCCGTGGTCCCTTCCCCAAGACCTCCACTTCCGTCCTCAGGGACCAGCAGCCGACAGACTGACAGACGCCGAGGCCACTGCTTCGTCTCAGGTTCCCAGGGTGGAAGGGAGAAGGGCGGGAGGCAGCTGCGCGCTGGGCCCCTACCTGGAGCCACAGGCCTGGAAAGGGGCCATGGAGCCCAAGGCGCCTTTCGCCTTTCCTGGCCTGGGGTTATTTGCGGACAGCAGGTCAGGAGCTACGGTGGCCCCCAGAGAAGCAGCAGCTGGCTCTGGGGACACCGCGAGCATCGGCTTTCTCTCATGCCCCAGGGGAGCGGGTGGGCCGGACACACTACTGCCTGGCATGTGACGGTGGCAGGCTGCCCAGACCCAGGCAGGCAAGGGAGGTAAGTGGGAGGAAGCGAAAGGAAAGACAAGATGGACAGTGACAGGGAAGTAAACAGCGGGGTGAGAAATCACGTTCTGGACTCTGAGCTGCAAAGGCAGGGCCAGGAGCAGCACAGGGGCGCCCTCCTTCAGCAGGATGACCAGCACTTGGGGGCTCAGGCTCCACGGGTGGAACCCCCAGGACCACGGACCCTCGAGCCTGAATACTCCACCAGCCTGCGCGTCCACCTCTAATGTGACCAGTCTCTGCACCTGCCCCACCCCACGCCCCGCCTCCTGCCCTCCTCAGCCCACTCACTGGCAGGGGTCCAAGGGCTGTCCTCTCCATCGGCGGTCCCCCACCCCCTTCCATCCGTCCCTGTTCGCCAGACAGACCCCCTCGAACCTGACCCAGTCCTTCCCCCACTCAAAACCCTCCCGTGGCTTCCCACTGGCCTCGGGAAAGAGCCAAGCTCCCTTGCTTGGGATTCAAGGCCCTTCAGGACCCGGCCTCTGCTGACCTTCACTCCAGCTGCCTCCCGCCCCTGCTCAGCTCAGCAGTCCCCACTGTCCATCCACCTGCTTCCTGACGCCTCTCCCAACTGCCCTGGCCTTCTCCCCAGGCTCGGAGTCTCTGCTCTCAAAGCAAATACTCCATCTAAATCTTAAATCTGGCCCCGTCCCCCCAAGTTAAAAACCTTTCCAGGGTTCCTCAGTGTGCTCAGACACAGAACAAAGTCCTTTCCACCACAAGCCTAATGTCACCTAGAAAGTTCTCTATTGAACTTTAATGACTGTGACAATAATTATTACACCCCGTACTACCTACGTCTCCGGCCC
Source organism: Vulpes lagopus (assembly GCF_018345385.1). NCBI lineage: Eukaryota > Metazoa > Chordata > Mammalia > Carnivora > Canidae > Vulpes > Vulpes lagopus. Next base: position 169,946,759 of record NC_054825.1, on the reverse strand, counting down.
CTCCTCCTCACCCCCCTCTCTCCTGTCTCTCAGGTCCATCCCTCTGGCCTCCATCCCTGGTACCTCCGGTCTCTCCTCGAGGTCTCAGCTGAACCAAAGCTGCCTCCAGGAAGCCTTTCTGAACTAGGGCTGCCAGGGTGTTCTCTGTGCACCTCCTCAGCCCATTCTCCCACCACCCATTAAGTGCTAATTTAGTGGACCAGCACAGCACCTGGATCTCTGCCGAGTACATAATGAATGAACCCAAGTCTCCCCAACCCAGGACCAGACAGCCACGGAAACATTTCCAGAGTCTATTCACTCCACCAATCTCCTTTGAGTGTGTCCCTAAGGTCCAGACAATGTACCGGGTACCAGAGATGAATCATCAGGAAGACACAGCCCCTGCCGTCACGGAGCTCACATCCCGGTGGAGGAGGCAGACAAGGCTCAAGTACACATGTAACAATGTCAGGTGGTGGGGAGGTGCTGTCGTATGGGGAACATGTGAGGAGGGAGGGAGCCATGCTGCCATGTAGGGAAAAGAATTTCAGACAGGGGAAGAGCACGTGCAAAGCCACTGGGGCAGGAAGTACTTGTAGATCTTGAAGAACTACCAAGGGGCCAGTGTGGCTAAGGAGCCAGGAGAGGCAGGCAGAACACTTAAGGCCTTGCATGAGGTGGTGGTGGGAAGTTCGAGAAGTCTTCCCTGACAGGGGCTGATGCTGCGCTTTCCCTGGTACCAGCTCAGTTCAGAAATTCCAAAGAACCAGGATGGAGAACGCAAATCAAAGGAAAGGTGGACATGGAAGGACAGGACCGGGGCCTGGTGTCCAATCTTGGCTCTCCCCTCCCATCCCCAGCCCTGCAGCCGAGATTCTGCTTGTCTTGGGATAGTAAGCGGCACTGAAGCACCCACTGTGTGCAGAGGCTCAGCCTCTGGCCTGGCGTGCCCCCCAGGGAACACCCGAACACGTGGGTGAACACTCAAACACGTAAGCTGCTGCCGTGATCAGAGAGAAGCAAAGGCAGCCAGGTGTGGCCAAGAGCAGCAGGGTTGCAGAGTCTGAGAGCCACTGCCAGCTGGGTGGCCTTGAGAGAGTAGGGTGCCGGTGCCCTCATGGAGTCTCTCCTGAATGATCCCAGCCACCCAACCAGAGGGGCAGTGACCATGCCCTAGGGAGGGCGGAAGCCATTTACCTTGGGTCTCCCAGCTGGGGAGTGGCGGAAGCCCTGGCCACTGCTCGGCACCTCGGGGCCACTTTTTACATTCTCATTTCAGCAGCTAAGACGCCAGCGCCAGCGCAGCTTGAGTGAGGGCAGGGGGAGGAACTGGAAGATCCCCCTTGCCCCGCCTGAATCCCGCCCCGTCCTCCCGCTGAGGGTGGCGCCTGGGCTGAGGTGTCTGTGACGCAGTCCTGAGGTGATGAAACACCATGCACCAAAGCCAAGAGGATGGCCTGCTCCCTGGGGAGCTGCCGCTGGAGGACGCCCAGGCGGGAGGACAGAGAACAGCCTCTGGAAGCCAGGTGTCAGCACGCAGGGGCCTGCCCTGGCCGCTGGCCTGCAGGCAGCACACCCCATGGTGGGGAGGGCCTGGGTGGCCCCATCCCCACACGCTGCTTCCCTGAAGCGTCCAGGCCAGAGTGAGCTGAGGGCCTGGGCCAGAGCTGCAGCTTGTAGGCTTGAGGTGAGCCCCCTGGGAGGCATGGTGAAAAGAGCAAGGGCACTTTGCAAGAGAGGGTACCCACGCTACCAAGGAACACACACAATCCCATTATTTAGGGGGAAACGCAAATTAAAATCATCCACCAGGATGGCTGAAATTTTAAAAACTGACAGCACCAAGTGTTGACAAAGATACAAAGGAATACTGGTGAAGTCTAAAATGGTTCAACCACCATGGAATATTGCTTGGCAATAAAAATTAAAAGTCAATATGGACCCACACACCACAAACCAGTAATTACACACACACACACACCACCTCCAACAGAAAAGAGCGTGTTCGTTTATCAAAGGACATATGCTAGAATGTTCACAGCAGCAATACTCACAGTGACCCCCAAACTGGAAACAGACCGAGTGTCTACCCACAGGAGAACGGATAAAACAGATATATTCATACAGCAGAATGTTACTCCACCAACTACTGACAGACTACAGGGACAAACTGTAAGAGGGGTACCATGAAATCAAAAAAGCCAGACACACAACACTACATCAAGTGTGGGTCCAGTCATAGTTAAGTTCGGAACAGGCAACACCACACTATGTGTTTAGGGGTATTTTCTCGCTTATAAAACTGTGCACAACATCAAGGAAACAGATTTGCAGAAGTCGGAAGAGTGGGCAGCTTTAGGAGCAATGGAGGGGGGATTTCTGGGAGCTGGTGTGTTCTGTTGTGGTTACACAGGGCTCTGCTCTATAGCTCTTTGTTACACTGCACCACACAAGATGGTTTTATTTTTTAAGATTGATTTATTTAGGGCAGCCCGGGTGGCTCAGTGGTTTAGTGCCGCCTTTGGCCCAGGGCGGGATCCTGGAGACCCAGGATTGAGTCCCGCATCCGGCTCCCTGCATGGGGCCTGCTTCTCCCTCTGTCTGTGTCTCGGCCTCTCTCTCTCTCCCGCCCCCACCCCCGAATAAATTTAAAAAAAATTTTTTTTTAAATTAAAAAAAAGATTGATTTATTATTCATGAGAGACACACAGAGAGGCAGAGACACAGGCAGAGGGAGAAGCAAGCTCCATGCAGGGAGCCGGATGTGGGACTCGATCCCAGACCCCAGGATCATGCCTGAGATGAAGGGAGATGCTCAACCGTTGAGCCACCCAGGCGTCCCTGAGATGGCTTTAATATATTTTTCTGGGGGCACCTGAGTGGCTCACTTGTTTACATGCCTGCTGTCTGCCTTTGGCTCAGGTCACAATGCCAGGATCCTGGGACAGAGCCAGCGCTGGGCTCCCTGCTCAGCGGGAAGTCTGCTTCTCCCTCTGCTTCTGCCCCTCCCCCTGTTCATGCATGCTCTCAAATAAATAAAATCTTTAAAAAAATATATTGTTTTCTGTACTGTATGACAACAGAAGTATTAAAAAAAAAAAAAAAGAACTGGGGTTTGAGAGCTCACAGAATGTTAGGGAGCCGAAATCAGGCCTCTTAGGCTCACCCACCCCAGGGCCAGTCTGCCTGGATTTTCCCCTCAAGACGGCCGGGTCACCAATATAAGGAGGAAGAATCAGGGGTCCAGGGGATCCGAATTTCAACCCCAGGCTCTGCTGGCTTCCTGGCTGTGTGGCCACAGGCAAGTGATGCCCTACCCTCTGTGACTGTAGAGCTTCCATCTCTACAAGGATCCCACTAGAGAAGGGCCATTCACCCCAGGAGAGAGCCTGCACACACTCTCAGCCCCACAGCATGGGGAATGGGCTGCAGTGAGGGGAGGGGACATTTAGCTCGCACAGAAGACAGCTGAGCTGGGATGAAAATCACTGCTCTCTGGGGGTGCCTCGGGGGCTCAGTTAAGTGTCTGCCCTCAGGGTGCCTGGGTGGCTCAGCAGCTGAGCATCTGCCATTGGCTCAGGTCCTGATCCCAGGGTCCTGGGATGGAGTCCCACATTGGGCTCCCTGCAGGGAGCCTGCCTCTACCTCTGCCTAGGTCTCTGCCTCTCTGTCTCTCTCATGAATAAATAAATAAAATCTTAATAATAAAAAAAATGGGGATCCCTGGGTGGCGCAGCAGTTTGGCGCCTGCCTTTGGCCCAGGGCACGATCCTGGAGACTCGGGATCAAATCCCACGTCGGGCTCCCGGTGCATGGAGCCTGCTTCTCCCTCTGCCTATGTCTCTGTCTCTCTCTCTCTCTGTGACTATCATAAAAAAATAAAAAATAAATTTAAAAAAAAGATTAAAAAAAATAATAATAATAAAAAAAATGTCTGCCTTCAGCTCAAGTCCTGATCTCAGGGTCCTGGGATCGAGCCCCCACATGGAACCCTCTGCTCTACAAGGAGTCTGCTTCTCCCTCTCCCACTGTTCTCTCTCGTTCTCACTCTTACTCTCAAATAAATCAATCTTTAAAAAAAGAAAAGAAAAGGAAATCACTGCTTTCAGTGATCAGCTCTGATCAGAGATGGGGCAAGGCAACCAGACAGGGGTCCCTGAGGAGGCTGACAACTCTGGCAAGTTTTATTTGTTTAAATAGCTTCTGACTATACGGGTGTCACTGACTTACTCTATCGTTAGGTCTCAAACGCTCTATAATAATTTATTTTAAAACTTCTTTAAGACATTTGTAGGAATGCCTGGGTGGCTCAACGGTTAAAACGTCTGCCTTCAGCTCAGGGCGTGATCCTGGAGTCCTGGAATTGAGTCCCACATTGGGCTCCCTGCATGGAGCCTGCTTCTCCCTCTGCCTGTGTCTCTGCCCCCCCCCCCTCTCTCCTGTGTCTCTGCCCCTCACACTCTGTGTGTGTGTGTGTGTGTGTGTGTTTCTCATGGATAAATAAATAAATCTTAAAAAAAAAAAAAAAGACATTTGTATTCCCACCTATCTCATAAGTATTAGTTAACTACTCAATAGACTCCAAGCTGCAGCTCCTTCAGAAGCTTCAGTTCACAGTATTGGAGTCAGATCCATGAGAGGCAACTTATAGGAAGATGCAGGGCCACGGGGGTCCAGGGTCAGGGGTGTCCTCATGACAGCACTGGGAACGGACAGGTTCCCTCCAAAACGGCTCCCTCTCTGTAAAATTAGGCTTATGTGGTTCCTGAGGGGGAGAGAGAGCTGTGAAGACTCACTGAGCTCTAGTGCTTCTGTCCTTACCCCTCCAGGACACTGTAACCACCTGAGTCTGAGCCCATGCCTCCTGTGCTCAAACCCCCCAGTGCCTCCATCTCACCCAGAAGAAAAGCCAGAGTTCTCACAGGAGCCTCAGGACTGTATGAGGTCCACATGGTCCTGTTTACTTCTCCAAATACACACTCCAAATACTCCTCTGGCTCCTTGAACACACCCGGCATCCCTACCTCAGGCCACCTGCTGCCCCCTCAGTTGGAATGCTCCCAGGTATGAGGGGCCCCATCTTACTTTCTTCAGCTTCTGCTCATATGTTACTTTCTTCGAGAGGCCTTCCTAAGTAGACAAAAGGGAGCACCCACTCTACCTCCGCTTACCCTTTATTCTTTTTTAAAGAAAAAAATTTGTAAAAGATTTTATTTATTTATTCATAAGAACACAGAGAGAGAGAGGCAGAGACACAGGCAGAGGGAGAAGCAGGCTCCATGCAGGGAGAGCCCGACGTGGGAGGGTCTCCAGGATCACGTCCTGGGCTGAAGGCGGTGCTAAACCGCTGAGCCACCCGGGCTGCCCTACCCTTTATTTTTCTCCATACCTCCTCTTATCTTTTCTCTGTAAGCATTTATCATTGCTCACATGACTACGTATTTACTTAGCAACTTATTGTCAACTTCTCCCCACTACGATGTCAGCAAGGTAAGAGCAGGGGTTCTGGCTGGAATCCTCTGAGCCTCACATGGTGCTGGGGACACAGTGGGCCCATAAAAAGCTATCTGTGGAATGAATGCGCAGACTAAAGCCCTGCACCCAGAATCAGGCTCAGAGTAAGTTAGATTCCTTTTCTTGCCACTTGTCAAGTCCCTTTTTCCTTTGGCCCCCTCTCCCTGACCTGGTTTCTATGCCAGACAGCACAGATGGCAGAAGGGAGGCAGGAGGGGAGGCTCTGTGGCTCCTGGAGCTGGAGACAGTGGGGTGGGGCTCCTTGCCTGCGCTGCAACCCCTCAGGGGCCTCCCGGCCTGCCCTCTAATCTGCGCCTTCGCCTTCCCTACAGCTCCCTGAGGAGGACTTGCTCAGGAGATAAATGCAAAGACAACAGGAACCTGTCCTTCAACAGGCAGCACCTGCTTGCAGGAATCTGGGAGGAAAGGCACGCGTGCTGGGCAAGCGGAGAGGGAAGCAGCTCCCTTGTTTGCCATCCGCAGCTCTGGGAACTGGTCCTGTGCTTTGTGAGCGCACTTTAGCAAAGTTAAAAAAGTGGCAACTGCCCCAGCCGGAATTTCTCCTGCAGAAAATGCTCACGCCACCGCACAGAAGTTCTAAGGAGGGGGTTTCTCCGTCTCAGCACGAGTGTTATTTGGGGCCAGATAAGTCTTGCAGGAGGAGGTTTATCAGCATCCCTGGTCTCTACTTGCACACCTTCTCCTGAGCTGTGACTATTAAAAGTCCTCACACAGGCACCTTGGCTTGCTCAGGCAACTAAGCATCTGACTCTTAATCTTGGTTCAGATCATGATCTTGGGGTTGCAGGATGAGCCCCAGTTAAGGCTCTGTGCTCAGTGCGGAGTCTGCTTGTCCCTCTCCCTCCCCCTCTGCCCCTCCCCCTGTTCTCCCACTCTCTAAAATAAATACAATCTTTTTAAATTAAAGATTATTTATTCATGAGACACAGAGCGAGAGGCAGAGAGAGAAACAGGCTCTCCGCAGGGAGCCTGATGCGGGACTCGATCTGGGGACCACAGGATCACAACCTAAGCCAAAGGCAGACACCCAACTGCTGAGCCACCCAGGCAGTCTGGCGCCTGCCTTTGGTCCAGGGCGCGATCCTGGAGTCCCGGGATTGAGTCCCGGGATCAAGTCCCACGTCAGGCTCCCTGCATGGAGCCTGCTTCTCCCTCTGCCTGTGTTTCTATCTCCCTCCCTCTCTCTCTGTGTGTCTATCATGAATAGATAGATAGATAGATAGATAGATAGATAGATAGATGAATCTTTTTTAAAAAATCTTAAAAAAAAACCCACAACCAAAGGTCCCCTGTAGGCAGAGCCACGCCCTGGATGGGTAGCGCTGTTCTGAGGGTCCACTCGATGAAAACGTGAGAGACTAAAAGGGACCGAAATGCCAGCGCCCCAGGGCTCTGGCATCTAGCAACAGTTAATGTGACCACACTCAAAAAAGGGAGCGAATGCCTGTGTGCCTGTGTCTCATTTACCACAGGCCAGGCACACCCAAGTGCTCTGCACGTGGGAATTCAACCCTCCCAGGCACTTTTACAATCTCTTTTTAGTGAAGCAACTACATCACAAAGTGTGGTGACCGGTGCCAGTCACCAGACCAGGAAGCGCGGAGCTGGGCGGGGGGCAGGCGGCCACGCGGCCTCTGGAGTCTGGCAGACCAGGAGCCAGGCCTCAGCTCCCCAGCTTTATAGGCTCCAAGCCTCCCCCTCTGTGCAGCAGGGAGGCCAGCAGTGCCTCCAGTGGGGGCTCATGCACACCCGGCCCTGGATGGGGGGTCACTCCCCAGGAGAAGCAGCCTCCGCCTGCGACCTGGCCAGTGGCATTTGGTGTGCTCACAGCTCAACAGAACATCCTCTCCCACCACACAACCGGGTACAGGGCACAGGGCCTGGATTCTGGCTCTTTCGCCCGTGAATGCTCAGGAGCTGGCCGTGCTTGTCACAGCCCAAGTATAAATGTCACCCACAGCATCCTCTTCAGAAAAGCAGTCATCAGATCGGATCCGACTGACAATGGATCTTCAGGGAAGAACGTCTTGGGCCGGAGACCAGGAGGAAGTGAGTGTTTAAATGTCACCTGCGTGGAAAGAATTGTGCCAAGGGAGGCAGAACCATGGGAGCAGGAGCCAGGGCTGCCTCAGGAACCAGATGCGGTTCCACCTCAGCTCTGCCACTTGCTGTGGGAGCCCTGGCACATGGCTTCCCCTGCCCTCCCCTGAAGCTCTCCATTAGAGATAGGAACAGTATGCCGCTCCATGCTGCAGTGAGGACCAAAGGAGCTAATCCACGTAGAGTCCTTTGAACTCCACCAGTTCAGAGTTCAGCACCTATCAGGTGTGATTCCCTCTGCTAGGAGGAGGCGGGATGAGCGGGGGGACCCGCTTCCTACATTGCACGTTTTGGTAACATGTGAATTTTTACCTATTCCACCTCCTTGGTGGGAAGGCAGCGTTAACAACACTTTTTTTCTCTTAAACAGCACACGGTCCCCTCATTTGCCCCATCTGTCTACTCGGAGCAGGTAGGCCCGGGAGCAGGCTGAGGATGTAGGCGGGCTGCAAAAGATACTGGGCCAAAAATAAGCACAGAGCAGATTTCCTTCTCTTCCTTGCCACCCCCGCCCCACACCTTCCCCCTCAGCCCAACTCCCAGGGCCTTACAGCACCCACAGAAATCACGTCAAATATCTGAGTCGGCCTGGCCTATGGGCTCCAAACACACCGAGTACACCAGGCTGCAGCCAGACAGAGACCCTCCAAACACAGCTCTGATGCTGTCCCTCCCCTGCTTGAGGATCACATCCAAGGCCTTCCTGGAGACAAGGGCCCACCTGAAGTGGCCCCTGCTTATCCTCCTGCCTTGTCGATCAGCAATGCATCCCCCCGGCCACACACACACACACACACACACACACACACACGTTTCCCTTCTTCTGGTCCCTTGAACACTCCTTGCTCTTTCGCTCTCTCTCCCTCTCATACCCCAGGACCTTTGCATTTACTAGCCCTGCACTTGGCACACTGCTCATCCATCTTCACCTGCTAAATCCTTATTTCCTCAGGGACTGCTCCTTGCCCCACAATGAGTGTCCTCTTGTGGCACTTACCTCTAATGTGCTGTCACTTGGACAGTTGTTTGGGTAATGGTGCCTCCCTCATTGGACGGGGAGCTCCACAGGCAGGGATGGGAGTGTCCTGGTCCCCACTGTGTCCCCACCACAGGGCCAGGCCCAGAGCTTCCATGAATTCAGGGTAGTGGAGCAAACACAATCATAGTGTTTCACTATGTTTCCCACTTTCATGTCATAGTTTTCAAGGTCAGAGTTGGGTCAATAAAGTCAAAAAATCCTGCATTCATTCATTCTGCAAATATGGCACCTATGCTGCATCAGCACTGCTCTGGTCACCAGGGAGGCAGCAGTGACCAAAACAGAACTCCTTGCCCTAGGCGAGTTTATGGGGGAAAGGGGGAGGCAGAGAGAGGGTGGACAGGCCTTAAAATAAAGCTAAATGAATAGACAAATTACATCCTGGAACAGAAGCTGACAAACATTATGGAGAAAAGCAGCACTCAGAGGACTAGATATGTGGGAAGGGGTGAGTGTTTCTGGTTTTATCCAGGGAGGTCAGGGAAAGGCTCACTGAGATGGTGAAATATAAGCAGAAATTCTCACTGAGATGAGGCGTCACTGGGTCAGGGGAGAAGGAGTGCGCCCCAGGCCCAGGGAGTGCAGAGGAAGTGGGGTGGGGGGGTGGGGGTTGCTGTCTGGGCAGGTCCTAGGAGGCTACTCTGTGGCTATTTCTTAGGGATAGAAAGGGATACACAGGGGGATACTTGGGGCACAGGGGGATGCAGAGTTCCTGGCCCCAGTGAGGCAGAGGCCACATCATAACCACCTTTTGCAGCTGTCCACAGAAAAAGCCCTATGCACTGGCCTCTCTCACCTCCTGCTCACCTGGACCTACACTTTACCAAGGGAGAAACTGAGGACAGAAAGGATGCAGAGAGTACCCAATGCTAGGCAGCCAGGACATGGCAGAGGAAACTGGATCATATCCATCCCGGCCCTGAGCTGCTTCCACCTCCTCCTGCCCTCACTCTCAAGAGACTGAGCCCCCTCTCACATCCGAGCCAGTCATCCCTTACCATCCCTGATGCCCTGCAGGCCTGGGCTGCCCCTGATGTAGACAAACGCATACCCGCACACCTGCGCACATGCACACACACACTCAGGGCCCCTCCAATCTGGCTGAGGGCTTCCTCCCTTACCAGCATTGCTCCACATCCTCACCTGCCTGCCTCCCTAGCCAGCAGTTTTGAGGCAGGGTCTGGTGGTGTGAGTCTCCATCTCATCCCTGGGGCACCTAGAAGGAAGCAGGCAGGGTCCCACCCACAGCTAATGCTGAGTGTTCACAATGTGCCAGGTCTGGACTCATATTAATCCTCACAGCAACCCTGGGAGGTAGATGTTATTACTAGTCCCATTCGTCAGAAGAAGAAACTGAGACCAAGAGAGAAGAAATCACATGCCCAAGATCACACAGCAGGTGAGTGCAGATGGCTGACCTGGCCAACAGAACTTTCTGTAACAACAGAAATGTATCTACAGTGGCTAGTACAACTAAAAAACTAAAACTTTACTTGTATTTAAGTCTAATTAACTAAAACTCAAATAGCCCCACAGGGCTAGGGCTAGCATATGGGAAGTACACCTCCACAGAGCTCTCTCTGATGAAGCCCCAGGAGGCTGAAGGCAGGAGGAGGAGTAAGGTGAGGTGAGGGTCATGGGTGTGCTGATAAGCCCAAGGGGAACCCAAAGGGCTGGATCAACCCAACTTGCCAAGGAGAAGCTCCCTCGTGATACCATCACTCCCAACCTGACCCACTCAGCCCAGGGAGCTGAAACAGGGCTCAGAGGCCAAAATCCACACCCCGAGTGTTGGTCAAGTCAAATTCCGACTACTACTTCCAGATGCCCAGGCCGCTTCCTTGAACCTCAGTGTCCTCATCTGTAAAACAGGATTCTGATACCAACCCGAGCACATGCTTATGTTGTTTCAAAAGATGTTTTGTTTTTTGTGGGGTTTTTGTTTTGTTTTTGACAATCCAGGGTCATCATGGGGACCCAACAAAACATGCTTCAAGCATAGCTGGGGATGAGACCAGAGCTTGGGAAAACAGGCAGCAATTACACAAAGGCAAACTCCAAAGTCAAGGGCCAACCAGAGCCTGAGTTAGAGCCATGGAAGTGGCAGCTATGTTAATACTGTCACTAGCTGGTTAAAAGGAATCCTCCAGATGATTCATGACATGCCCAGATTAACTGCTGAAAATATCATCTAAATGAAAACACACAGCTAAAAAAAAGTAGACAAGTTGCAGACACTACCCCAAAACACATGCTCGACACCCACCCCCCCCCCTCCCCATCTAGGTCTTTGGACACCAGTTTGAGAAGCACAGACTTGCTTGCCAGACCCAGGCCCTGCCACCCTCGTCTGTACTGACCTCGCTCCCTGAGCTCCAGTGGTATGTACTCAGGGTCACCACACTGAGGTATACCCCACCTCACAGCCTTTACCTATGCTCACCCGTGCCCAGCCTGTTCCTTTGGGCTTTCATGTCAAGCCCTGAATGCCTCGCTCGCCTCAGGAGCCTTCCCCAAGTGCCCCTCCTGCCAAGTCCAGTCAGATGTCTGTCCCCTTCCTCTGTCACACCAAGCACTCATAGGACAAACACTACTTCTCTGCCTCCTCCGGTAGACTGGGTGAAACTCCCTGACATACACAGCACATAGTAGGTCCTCACTAAGTTATCTGGTGGAAGAATGGAATACCCAAATGACCAAAAATAGTCAAGGGCAGGCTCCAGGGGCCATTCAGGAATTAGACTGCAAGGCAGGGGATAGGGGATACCTCCCAACCCTCAATCCTGCTTTCTGGCCTCTCAGGAAGGAAGGGGCTGGTCAAGGCTAGGGCTCTGTGGGCACTGGGGGTGGAGAGAGGCAGCTGTACTCCATCTCCCAAGCAGGGATTGAATGGAGCTAATCCAGTCATCTCCAGAACAACTGAGGCCTACTTCATGTGAGCTCTGGAGAACAGAAAGCAAAAGGGATCATTAGAACAACAGTAATGAGGGGTGCCTGGCCGGCTCAGTCAGTAGCGTGTGACTCTTGATCTCAGGGTTGTGGGTTCGCACCTCACATTGGGTGTAGAGATTACTTAAAAATAAAATCTTTAAAACGACAACAGTAATTACCTCAGAAACAGTGGCCATGGCATTGATCGGAGGCAGAAGAACCAGTCTCAAAAAGGCAGATTCAACCCCAGAAAGAGCTGGGTTTTAATTTCCTGTGGGCCACCAACACTGTGACTTTGGGCAAATCCAATAACCTGCCTGGGTCTTTACTCGCTCATCTATGAATTGGGAGGAAGAGTTGCGCTGACCTCCGAGGTCTGGTGAGGACTGGTGAGAGCAGCACAGTAGGCCTCCCCGAGCAGGGCCAGGCACAGAAAGGCCACCCTGCTAGCTCTGGATAACAACGCAACGTTCTACATAGCTTTCTGTGCCTCAGTTTCCTAAGTACCAATGGTGGTGACTATTACCTCACGGGCTGCTGTGTCCAAACTAACACACACAGGCTGCTCAGAGCCATGTCTAGCTGAGAGGGAGCTTGATGGTGGGTGTGATTAATATTCCTGTCAGGAGCCCTCCCCGGCAGGAACCTCAGCTGATCCGCCTGCCACCTCCTCCCAAGGCTCCAAACACACAGCAGCTCCACCAACCAACAAGCCCAGGCTGGCTGTATCCAGAGCCCCTCGTCTGCTCACAGATGCCCACCCTGACCCAGCTTACCATCTCCAGTAGCTGCATCAGGGCCGATCCACTGAGCACGTTCCCAGGAGGCCCCATGTCAGGCCCCTACTAATACATGAGATTCCTGAATCCTCCCTACAGGCCCACTTGGTAGGGTTGTTCCCATTTCAGCTAAGTAAAATGCACCTCAAAGAGAGGAAATAGGCCCCCAGGGTTCGACGGCAACTAAGGGAGAAGAGAGAAGCAGGGTGTACACCCAGGTGAGCTGGGACCACTATGCAATGACCCCCATGATGACAAAGCCCTTGAATTCGGGCCAAGAGGGGTGGGAGGGCCAGGGGGACAAGGAAGTGGCAGCCGCCCCAGTCCATTCGGAAAGGGCCCACGAGGTGGCAAACCAAGGCAGGCTTGGATTTCTGGCCTCACCCTTAGAAACAACATCTGCAGACGAGCTCCCTGGGCAGAGCGGCAGGGCTCGAGGAACTTCCTGCACGGACCTCTATGTGTAGTCTTCCCTCAGCCGACCCCAGCTTACCGGCCCCCGCTTCATGCACCCAGTACAGCCAGGCCCTGCTGCGGGTGCTGAGTTGGCGGTGGATCCTGCCCCCTAGGGGGCCAGGCCCCAGCTCCCACCCCCACCCTGCCCCTCCCACACCCGCTCCCTCCTTCCCTCCCTCCTGGTTTCGCTCCCAGGACTGTCTCCCCTAGCTGGGCCTCTTGCTGCTTGGCTGGTTGTCCAGAAGAGCCTGCCACGGAACCACCCCACCGTGCAGCCCAGAGGCCTGGTGTTTGAGAGCCTTCCACTGAGAGCTCTTGGAAGTTGAAGAGAGGCCCAGGGAAGGGTGTTCGTCGGTCCTCCAGAGGCCTGCAGATCAACTTCAAAAGACACTCCTTTCCATCCCCCCATCCCAAAGGATTTCTGGAGACCCCAGAAAGTTTGCTCTGAGGGTCTCCACTCCCTCCAGGAAGACAGCCCAGAGTAAGCCTAGCAAAATCAACCGCCCAGCCTCTGCTTACACACTAAGCCTTTGGTATGAGGCTCGGTACAGGATTTGAAGCCACCCTCACCCATGATGACCTGGTCTGGGAAGACTCTGCCCAAATTCAGAGCCCATCGCCAACACTGCTAGTTTGGGGACCCAGCACAGGTTTCCGAGGTTCTCCAGGCCTCTGCAAGGTGGGAATCAGAGCTGATTCCTTCCCCATCTAAGGTACCTTCATTCAAGTCCTCCCCCAGCTCCTTTACAGCACTCCTATCCCTACCAACAAGTCACCTCCTCCAGAAAGCCCTCCCTGATCATCCTAGCTAAAACACAGTAATATCCCCATACTTTCTTTCCCCTGACCTCCTTTCATTTTTGCCTTCATAACACTGATCACAAACTGATCTCCTATCCTAGATTTGTTTGCTGGGCACCTGTATCTACTAGAAAGTAGGCCCATAAGGCCTGGTCTTCCAAGTTCTATAGCAGCCAACCAGGAACACAGACGCTGATGCATGAAAGGTCAAATCAGCCACGTACAGCTTCTCTCAGGTATTACTATTGTTCTGCACTGTTATTTGATATTAGCCCAGCTGTTTGGGTTGGGGAGGGATAAGCACAAATCACCTAGCTGAGCCTCCCCCATCTGTCCCTAAACGGAACAGCCCCAGGCCCTGGGGAATGCGGTGTGAAAACCACAAAGGAGGGAGGCGACCATGCGCCTTCGCTGTTTCTAAGGCAGTGATTCTACTCAAGGGGGAAGTGGGAGGCATGTGAAACTCCCTGACCAGCGACCCCCCCCTCCCCACCCCAGACAGAAGCCTGAGAACTTCTTCTGGCAAAAGGCACCTTCCGAAGCTTGAAATTTGACCAAGCCGTTCCTCAGAGCAGTCTGCAAGGCTCTGACCCCTGCCTGCCCTCTGCCCCTGGTGTCCCCTCACTCACCCTGCCCTGCCACATGGGTCTCCTCCATGCTGCAGCTCCCTGCACCTCACCAAGCTTTCAATTCTGGCACTGTGGTCGCCCCCACACACACAGCGCACTCCAAGGCTGTTCCTTCTCACTCACCTGGCCCACCTGATCCAATCCGAGATCAGTGAAGAGGCCTTCCTGACAGCCCAACTAAGGAAGCTCCCAGTCACACCTGACTCTAACTGACTGCCTAGCACCTCCTCTTAACCTGTCCCTTGTTTATTCACCAGGTTGACGGTTTATCTGGTTTGTCTCTCTCGGTTCCACGGAGGGAGCAGCTCTGTCCAGTGCACCGCTGCATCCCTGTCACCTGAAGCAATGCCAGGCATGCAGTAGGCACTCAACAAATGCTGCTGGTTAAACAAAACTCTCTGGCTCTGCAACATCTTCAGAATCCAATGCACACTTCTCCTCCTCCCAGCCCAGGTGGCTCTGCACAGCTGGGCCCCTCACTCCCATGAGCACTTCTGCTCCTCACCCAGCTTGCGCCCACCCTTCTGCCTCACAGCCTTCAAAAGGGCTGTTCTCACCTGGGTCAAGGCCCTTCCTGCCACTCCTGGGGACTGTGGTGGAGATTCAGTAAAAGCACATAGAGCAACGGGGTTTAGCAGAGCCTGACTAAAAAAGAGCTCGAGTTCTGACCTCGGAGGAGCTCTGGGCAGCAACTGTGTGGGAGGATGAGGAGGCCTGGGTGCTGCACTTGCCACCCTTTATTTGATTATATGTCCCCACCTCCGCCCCAACCCTCCAAAACCTCTGTTTCCTCATCTGGAAAATGGAAATGCTAATTTCAGCTAGGCCCTCTTCCTGGTGGTACCTGCCGAGGCTCTGTAGCCTGGGATAGGCCTTCAAAATCCTAACAGGAATAATAAGTATTACAGTCGCTAAGATATCCTGAGGGCTCACCGTGTGTCAGGCACTCTTCTGAAAAAGAACAGGAAACATTTACTGGAGGCTGTTACGCCAGCACGCTATAAATGCTTTCCACAAATTAACCCATTTAACCTTCAGGACAATGTATGGGGTGGGGGTGGAGGGGATGACCATCCCCTGACACAGACAGTGAAAGCTCAGAGAAGTTGAGGAATCTGCTCAAGGTCACATAGCCAGGGAGTGCTTGGGCTGGATTTGAACCCCATGCTCTGAATCACTTTGGTGCAGCTCCTTACAGAGGTCAGAAACCAGGACACCAGATTCCAGGATTCTGGCTGGCCCAGTTGGACCAGTGGCTGGACCCGGACACCTGAGAGGACTGAGGGTAGGGCATGGGGTAGGATGGATGCCCTCAGGACTGCCGAGTGCGCATCTGCACGGTGTCAGCCACCTTTTTAGGAGCTTTTTGTGGATGAACTCATTTCATCCTCACAACAGTCTGAGGTGGGTGCTGTTCGGAGCCCACTGCACAAGATGTAAACACCGTACTCCAAGGTCACACAGCCAGAACGTGAAAGCACCAAACCCTGCCCATCATACAATCCATGGGCAGGAAGCTGGAACAGTGATCCCCCATGTTACCCCCTAGCTGTGTTACCCCCTGCATGTCTCCCCTGCTGCTTTCTTCTGGCTCCCAGCACAGAGTCTGCACGGGGTTAAAAGACATCCTGGCTCAACTCTGAGGAGGGACCAAGTTTCACCAGCAAACCCAGAACTACTAGACTGGCTGCCGGCAGATGTGCTCACAGCAGCCCTGGGCTTGGAGGGGCAGAGGAAAGAATTGCCCAAGGGTGTGGCTAGCAGGGTCCAGGGCAGGGCCTTTGAGGTGCCAGAGACCCACTGCAGTTTGGGATCCGGGGAACAAAGAATGTCTGACACCAGGGGCAAGCTGACTTGGGTTCAAAGCCCAGCCTGCCCCTAGGGTCTGAGGAACCTGGGGCAAAGGGATTCTTCCTGAGTCCCGATGTCTCATTCTGCAAGATGGAGAGAAATCCTATATCCACTCCTCGGAGCAACTAGCTCAGTTCGTCACTTGTTGATAAGACGTTCACTGAGGCCTAACTGGGCCAGGGGTTCATATACTACTTCTGGCTGTGACACATCAATCATTTCACTTCACAGCAGGTGTTCTCAGTCTCCTTATCTGTAAAATGGGCACCACACTCCTACCTAGCTTATGGGAATCTATAAAATGGGCACAACCATACCTACCTTGAAGGTGTGTTTTGAGAATTAAATGAACTCACGTGTGTGAAAAGGTTGCTACATGCCTGACATACTGTGGATGGCCAATAAACGCTGGCTGTTCCCTAGCTCTGGAAATGATTCACTTCTCTGTGCTAGTTTCCCCTTCTAAAACGGAGATCGTGCAACAGTACCTCCGGCTCTAGGACATATTCGGCAAGTTAATCCATGTGAGGCACCCTGAATAGTATGTGGCACACAGAACACACTCAATAAATGTCAGCCATCAGTCTCATGATTATTGTTTTTATTGCTCCTGTTAACCCCGTCAGGCAAACCTAAAAACTGGCATAAGGAGACCAGAGAAACTAACCCCTAGTGGAGAAAAATTCAAGAGCCCTACCATCTTGCAGAGACTCAAGGACCGTTCTCTAGGAACCACAACCAGGAAAGTCAGTCAGCTTAGACGCCAAGGATGTGGATCAGAAGCAACCATCTGCCCCCTTTGACCCCATCACCAGCCCACGTTAGCTGGGTCAATCAGGGACTGCAGCCAGCCCTCTGGGAACTCCAGACCCAGGGCAAAGGCTACCAGGCAATCCAAGGTCACGAGCTGGCCTAGGGAGCAGGGTTAGTGGCTCCAAGCACCCACCTAGGAACCACAGTGAGAAACTAGATCCATGGGGGATTTGGCCACCCTAAGTCCTTCAGAGAAACCATCCTCCTTGATTCGGGCTGGGACAGGGCACCCCTGCCCAAGTCCCCTTGGCCTGTGCAGAGAGGAACAGCTGGGAAAACAGCTCTCAGCCTCATTGTCGCCTAATGGTGAGAGCAACTGTTATCGCCTGGTGGGGAGTGTAAACATGATGGGAGGCTGGACAGCTAACCGGGAAGTTGCAAACAGCCTCATGGCCAGGATGGAGACTGCCATGATCTGTAGTGGTGCCTGGCTCCTCTGTACCCATCGCCAAGCAAGGTCTGGCCAGGACTGAACTCCTCAGTGCTCCTCTGAGAGGGGAAGACAGACAAGGTTGAAAGGCAGACCTGTTTACTCCAGCCCAGGCCTCTTACTGAGCCCAAGCAGCCCCCAAATGAGTGGAAGGGGGTCTTCAGAATCCCAAGGATCCAGACGTCCCCGGTCACCTTGCCTTGACAGAGAGGTGCCCCTCTCAACACTCCTTCCTCCTAAGTCTTAACAAGCAGAACCAGGGGCACAGCTCCTCAAATCTAAGCTCAATACCTCCTCCCCTCCCTAATATGGAGCTGAAAGCACAGAAACTTCAGAGGCTTCTAAGACATCTCCTGCCCACAGAAACAAAGCATTTGCCAAGAAAGGGTCCCACGCCTTAAGATAGGGTCTAATAATATGAAAAGGTTGTGGGACAGACAGCAGTCCCAGGGACCATCCGATTCCCCCCAAAATCATTAAGAAGTTCAACGCGACCCTCCCTCCTCCGGCTCCGTGTAACCCCCCAAGCCCCACCCACCAACCTCGGGAGGCGAAAGCCTTTCCGCCACACTCCCCCGAACACCCACCGGGGCCTGCCCCCCCCGCCGCGCGTCCCTCAGAGATTACAAACACCACAACTCTCCTCTGCTACGGCGCTCCTCACGCTCAGGATGCCCCCCCCGCAGCACCTCAGTGGTATAACCCACACGGCGCTGCCTCGGCCGCACTGGGTACAGCTCCCTCGGCGGCAGCCCCCCACCTCCCTAGAACACGCTGGAGGGGGCGCTCCCACAGCCCCGAACGGGAACAGCCCCCTACGCCGGGGAAGGCGCGCCCCCCCGATGGCTCAGCTGCCGCACACGGGGCGGGCGCTCCCTTCCCATCCCACTGGCTCAGCCCCCCGCGCCTCAGTGGTTCGGTCCCCGCACTCTGGCGTGGCCCCCCCGCGCCGCCTCAGTGGTACGGCCAGCCGCCCCCGCCCCGGCCCTCGGGGGTAGTCCGACCGCCCCCGCGCAGCCGCCCCCACTCAGTCCCGGAAGGGGGGGCTCGAGGACCGCGGTCCCCGCCCGGCGGGCACTGGTGGTACGGCCCAGCGCCGCACCGCGGGGGGTCCGGACGCGACCATCGCGGGGGGAGGCGCTCGGGGACACGCGCTGGCGCACTCACCTGTCACCGGCGGCCGCCCAGCCTCTCCGGCGGGGCTCGACTCCCGCCCATCGCCACGCTGCGCTTGGTCCCGCTCCTTGTGTTTCCTGGCGGCGGCAACTGCAGCGGCAGCGGCAACGCCTTCTCCGAGCCAGGCCCAACGGCTCGCGCGGCGCGGCCCCCCCGCCCCCTCCCCCCAGCCCCCGCTTACCGCCCCCTCCCACCCTCTGGCCGGAAATACCGCCTTCTCCCGCCACAAACAGGAACTGACGTAAAGAGCGAGAGATGAACTCGGCGTGCGCCAGAGCGCAGGCGCAAGGCTGGGCAAGCGGCTGACTCAGAGCGGGACGCCTGCGTACTTTCGGCAAGTTTGGGTCCGTCTGGGTTAGCGAGGTGCCACGCGCAGGCGCCGGACGGAACGGAGAGACGGGATTGCGCAGGCGCAGCAGGACTCTGACGCCCGCTTTCCCTAAAGGCTCGCCGCAGTGATACTTCCCGGCAGCCCCTGGTCCTTATTTACATACGCTTTGATCTCGCTTTTCTGTGATCTCGCCTCGCCTCTGGGTTCCGAGGCTCTTAAAGAGCCCTGGAGCGGGGGGTTAGGAGGGTTGTCTTTCCTCCGTGTCCCCTCGTGGTGAGTACGGGCTCGGAAGCCTCCCAAACCCAGCTTTGCATTTCCTTGCTCGTGATAGTAGACAGAAGGCTTGAGCGTTCTCTGTGCCTCTATCCGTATCTGCAGGATGGACACAGAGCTGCGTCACTGGGCTGTTGGACTTTTTAAAATGTAAATAGAACAGTTTATGTGTTAGACATTCTGTAACTCCAAAACATTAGTCCTACCTGCTCATCATCTATGTGCAATTAAATAGGGATATAGGGCAGCCCGGCTGGCTCAGCGGTTTAGTGCCTGTCTTCGGCCCAGGGCGTGATCCTGGATCCAGGATCGAGTCCCACGTCGGGTTCCCTGCATGGAGCCTGCTGTCCCTCTGCCTGTGTCTCTGCCTCCCTCTCTCTGTCTCATGAATAAATAAATACTTTAAAAATAAATAAATAGGGATATAGTTTTCTTATGGGTTCACTTGGGCCTAAAAAGACCTTAAAATCGCCGGTGGGGGACGCCTCGGTGGCTCAGTGAGCGTCTGCCTTCAGCTCAGGTCGTGATCCCGGGGTCCTAGGATTCAGTTCCACATCTGGCTCCCCGCAGGGAGCCTGCTTCTCCCTCTGCCTATGTCTCTGCCTTTCTATGTCCTTCATTAATAAATAAACAAAATCTTAAAAAAAAGAAAGAAAGAAAAAAAGAAAGATCGCATTGTGAGAAAAGAGCTATGCACAGATCCTGGCCCACTTGTCAACTACTGTACTAGGCAGCATGAGACATCTGGCTCCCAGTCCCTAATCTCTCAAAGGTTGGGTAGGGCTTGCTGCCTTCTGAACTTGGGGGCCAGTGTGCCACAGAGCTTGGCAGGTATGTATTGGTTAGTGAGTACTTCCAGTAGTAAAGACTCAGCTGAAAGTTAGAGTCATAGGTCCACCCAAGTCTGAGGGAGCCATGCAGGCAATCCTGCTCAGAGGTGGGCCTTAGTTTCCTCAGAGGTAAACCTGTGCTGGAACTAGACCTTAACTAATGTGTTTCCAGCTTGGAATTTGCTACTGTGTTCCTCATGGGCTTCCCCCAGCAGTGTTGGTGACGGACCAATGCCTCCCCCACCACAGCCCTGACCAGTTCAGTCTCTTACTGTCTGGTGACGGGTCTGTCTCCTCCTCTGTGCAGAGAGCCCCATGAGGGAAAAGACAAGGACCGGCTCAGTCATTGCTGTGGAGCTAACACTGCCCAACAAGAGTCTTGGCACAGAGTATGCTCATGGGGACTATTTGTTTTAGAAACTAGTCCTTTGGGGATTCCTGGGTGGCAGCGGTTTAGCGCCTGCCTTTGGCCCAGGGCGCGATCCTGGAGACCCGGGATCAAATCCCACGTCGGGCTCCCGGTGCATGGAGCCTGCTTCTCCCTCTGCCTATATCTCTGCCTCTCTCTCTCTCTCTCTCTCTGTGTGTGACTATCATTAAAAAAAAGAGAGAGAGAAACTAGTCCTTCCATTAATCTAGACTCACTGTTACTGTGGCATACCCTCTTTGCCCCCTTCTGTGCTTAACAGTTCATAACCCATTCCCCTATTTTTTTTTAAGATTTTATTTATTCATGAGAGACACAGAGAGGCAGAGACACAGGCAGAGGGAGAAGCAAGCTCCCTGTGGGGAGCCAATTATGGGACTGGATCCCAGGACCCCAGAATCATGACCTGAGCCAAAGGCAGATGCTCAACCACTAAACCATCCAGGTGCCCCTGTCCCCCTATTTCTGAGTCTTCCCAACCTAAGTGGAATCCCTGCCCCTTCTGGGATGGACTACAACACAGATCTCACTGAAACCTCCCATGTGTTCATGTACAAATTCTGTGGGGTAATAGTCCTCAAAAATGATGGCTTTCAACCTACGACCTAGTACACACATAGGCATACTTACCTATAGACATACATATTTGTATGAAAGTGTCATCAAATACTATTTACTGGTATGTATCATGCACTCAGATTTTTTTTCTTCCCCAGTGCTGTTCAAGGCTCTGCTAAATTGCTAAACTGACTTTCTGATCCACTAAAGGGCCATGCCTTGCAGGCTAAAAAACACTAGTCTGGGTGTGAACAACACTCACTGGCTTGGGAGATAGGTCCTATCATGCCTTTCCTGTGTCCTTGTCAAAGTAACTTCCACTTCTCTGGCCTTCCTTCATTGCAAAACAGTATCAATAAAATTTACTTAGCAATTGTTACAGGCTACATTCTGTTCTTGACACAGTCCCACCAAGGCTATCCTGTTGCCATCTTGGGAGGTTAGGTGCAACAGTACTTAAGAAGCTTGTTCAAGGTCCCAGGACACATTAGGAGTAAGGCAGGATTTGAACCCAAGGTGTCGGATATAAGAGTCTGCTGTGAATTCATATCCTGCCGGGAAATTGGAAGTCATAGCTCTGTTTCTGCCCTGGCAAACCACTTAATTATCATTCGGGGGGCCTCAGTCTCTCAATTTCCAAATCAAAGGTGATTGAGGAGAAAACTCTAAAACCTCAAATTGTTCTATACCCTCTAATCTATTCTATAAACTCCCTGCCTGTAATTGTAAATATGGGCTGTACATGCACCCCTGGGGATATGGGCCAATAGCTTCTCCCCTGAAGGTTGCCCAAAGGCTTCTTGATTCAGAAAAAAATGATTAAGAATCCTTCCCTGACAGACAGGGCATCTCCACAAAATCCCCTTCTGTTGCTATGGAGCAGAAATCAGGCTCTAGGGTATATTTCAACCCTTGTCAGAGATTGGGCTCCCAGTGATGATTGGACAAGTTGCGTGGACCAGCTATGAAGAACCTCTTGGTTGGGATGTCTGGGTGGCTCAGCGGTTGAGTATCTGCTCTTGGCTCAGAGCATGGTCCCGGGGTCCCAGGATTGAGTCCCGCATCAGGCTCCCCAGAGGAGCCTGCTTCTCTCTCTGCCTGTGTCTCTGCCTCTCTCTGTGTCTCTCATTAGCAAATGAATGAAATCTTAAAACAACAACTACAACAACAACAAAAAAACACCTCTTGGTAGCCCCAAACAGGGAGCTTCCACTCCATTCCCACAAGATCTGGGGGTCATGGCAGTAGTGGAGCTGACCATGGGGAGGAACCTTCTCTGCTACATGGGCAGAGGGAGATACAAGCAGGAGGACTCAGATTTACCCCGTTCTTCATCCTAAGAGCATGGGGGGAGAAAGTCCATAGCATTGATCAGATTCTCAAAGAGTCTGGAACTATTAAAAAAAAAAAAAAAAAAAAGCGTTTATTTAAAGGAGTTTCCCCAGGGCAGCCTGGGTGGCTCAGCGGTTTAGTGCTGCCTTCAGCCCAGGGTGTGATCCTGGAGACCCAAGATCGAGTCCCGCTTTGGGCTCCCTGCATCGAGCCTGCTTCTCCCTCTGCCTGTGCCTCTGCCTCTCTCTGTCTCTCATGAATAAATAAAATCTTTAAAAAATAAAAGTTTCCCATGTTATACAGAAATGTTGAAATATCTTTGACTCCCCAGCCAGAAGTTATTAAGCCCCACCCTAGATGCTACTGTTTGGGAAGATCCTTTTAGAGCAATTTTAAGTGTTTGGCAGAAGGACAGATAAGCCTCAGGGATTCTGTAAATGTTGGTTCCAGTTTCCTTTTTATAAAATATGTTTCTGTTTCAAAAATTGTAAATGGAAGACACCATGCATCATGCCCATTCAGCTTTTTAACACTTTAGAGATTCCCAAAATGTTTAAGTGGACATGCGAAGCTAATGCACTTGTATGCAAACCTTGGGATGAAGCTTTTTCTACTCTTGATAAGATCAAACACTTTTTTCCATCTGCTCTGAATACATAGATGGCATCCCATCCCCTGTGAAATAAAAGCTAAAGGCCTCATCATAGCTTTCAGGGCCCCATGCGCGCTGCCCCTGCTTATCTCTCTAACTTCATCTCAAGCTACTCTTGCCCTTGACCACCATGTTCTGGACACACTAACCTCTGCCCCTCCAAAACCACAAGCTTGTTCCCACCAGAGTCGTTTACTTGCTGTTCCTTTTGCCTGGTCTACGTACTTCCCTGATCCTGATCTGTGCATGACTGGCTCTTTCTTGTCTTTTGGAACTTAGTTGAAATCTCACCTCATTAGAGACCCTTGCCCTGGCCACCCCAAATCCAAAAAAGCCACACTGTTACTATTTCTGAGCACATTTGAATTCCCTCCCTAGCACTTAACACTAAAGAGTATTTTGGTTGTTTATTTTGTAGCTGGCTTTCCCCAAACCAGAATATAAATTTGCCCATGAGGGTGAAGACCTTGTCTTGGGTGGGCACCACTGTTCCCACCCCTAGAACAATGCCTACCACATAGTTAGGACTTGGGGGTTAACAAATAGTTGTTGACTGTCATTTTGTTTTGCTTTTAAGACTTTATTTGAGAGAGAGCACAAGCTATGGGGAGAAGCAGACTCCCCACTGAGAAGGGAGCCTGACATGGGGCTTGATCCCAGGACCCCAAGATCATTACCTGAGCAGAAGGCAGTTGCTTAAATGACTGAGGCAACCAGGTGCCCCAGAACGTGGTTTTTATTAAGAAGGCTAAAGCTGGGGATCCCTGGGTGGCGCAGCGGTTTAGCGCCTGCCTTTGGCCCAGGGCGCAGTCCTGGAGACCCGGGATCGAATCCCGTCGGGCTCCCAGTGCATGGAGCCTGCTTCTCCCTCTGCCTGTCTCTCTGCCTCTCTCTCTCTCTCTCTCTCTGTGTGTGACTATCATGAATAAATAAAAATTAAAAAATAAAAAAATAAAAACAAAAAAAAAAAAAGGCTAAAGCTAGGGGCACATGGGTGGCTCAGTCAGTTAAGCATCTGCCTTCTGCTCAGGTAATGATCTTGGGGTCCTGGGATCAAGCCCCATGTCAGGCTCCCTTCTCAGTAGGGAGTCTGCTTCTTCCTCTGCCCCCCCCCCCATACCTCTACTCATGCTCTCTGTCTCTCTCTGAAATAAATAAGTAAATAAATAAAATCAATCTCAAAAAAAAGCTACTGGGGTGAATTTTACTTCAGGTCCAAACCTGTCCACTCACAAAAAGTTTAACAAATAATAATAATAATCTCATAACACTTATTAGTGAACTCTCACATATCAGACACATTGCTAGGAACTATAACCATGACCTTGTTAAATGATCCTGCAGGTAGAAGTCTCTGTAAGGCTTATATTGCAGAAATAAACATAGGCCCAAGGAGGGAAGCCTCTTACCATATACCACGTGCCAGAACGCTGTAGCGGACAGATCCATTCCCACAGATGTCTCAGGCCATGGACTTTACATGTATGGGTCCAGATTTGAGAAACAGTCTAATTTTATGCTGAAGTATATGGATTTGAAACAGTGAGATACTTAAAACATAATTTCCTACATTACTAAGAAAAATTGAGGTAATATGAGTATCACCTAATTTTTTTTTAGGTTCTCACGAAGAGGAATCTTTTCACAGCTGCCCAGCACGGTGGCTTACAAGCTATTCCCGCTGATGCCACAAGAGGGCGCCACATGAGCTGGCCATCCCTGCGGGAACTCCCACTGACCAGCAGGTGTCAAGCCTTCCCGGGAACAAGGGGGCGGGACCTTTGTGTTGTTACTTAAACATTCACTGTTTATAGGGAAACTGACCTGACACCTAAGTGCAACACGTGATCCTGTATTGGATTGGAGGGGCAGGGGCGGGGGTGGGGGATGGCCATAATTAAGAACATTATTGGGACAATTTATGAACCTTAAGTATGAACTGGTTCTTTAGAGGAATATTGTATGTTAAATGTCTAGGTTTTGATAGCTACACTGTGGTTATGGAAGAAAATTTTCCTTTTTTCAGGAAATACACACTACGGTAGTATGAGGTTAAGAGGCATAATGTTTTCCAACTTTCAAATGGTTCAAAACATAACATGGGAACGTGTATGGGTGTGTGTGCGCTCATGGAGAGGGGGACAGGGAAGAGGGAACAATAAGACAAATGGAGCAATTAACAAACCTAGATAAATAATATACAGAAATCAGGGGTGCCTGAGTGGCTCAGCTGTTTGAACATCAGACTCTTGATTTCAGCTCAGGTCATGATCTCAGATGTGAGAAACCCCTTGCACCATTATTGCTACTTTTCTAGAAGTTTACAATTATATTCTTTTAGAGAGAGAGGGAGAGGAGCACGGAGTGGGGGTGGGGAGGACAGGAGAGAGAGAATGCCAAGCAGGCTTCACATCCATCACAGAGCCTGATGCAGGGCTTGATCCTACAACCCTGAGATCATGACCTGAGCTGAAACCAAGAGTAGGAAGCCTAACTGACTGAGTCCACCCAGGCACCCAAAGTTTACAGTTATATTAAAATGGTTACCCAAAAAACTATCTTTGTAACCAATGAGAAGGTCATGAAAGAGTTCTTTAAGTGTTGGTGCTGAAAATCCTCCCTGAAAATCATCAATTTCAGATACAAAATTAGATGACAACACTGTGCCTGGCACTGTGAAGCCCTTAATCATCCTGTGAGGTAGATGCTATTACTCTCATCTTATTGTAAAGAAATGAGCACAGAGAGGCTGAGTGACCTGACCAAGATCACACAGCTATGGAGCTCATGCTCTTTAACCGTAACAGAGCACCAATAAGGCCAAATGATGGCCATGAGATGCTGTACTGGTCATTTAGAAGCACTGCACTAAACATGAAGAAGCAGAAAAGGCAGCTTTAGGGAAAAGCTATGGAACAATGAATGTAGGTTTCTGTGCTCTGAACCCCTGCTTCAACTTGATAGTCAAGTCTATGCCAAAGTCAGTCTTGAATTATGCAAGGTTTGACCAAAATAAAATTGGGACATCAAGTGACTGCTGATTCTGAGGTAACTGAACCTGCTAGCCATTAAGAAGGGAGGAAAAATTAGAATGTTCCTCAGACAAATCTGATTATTCTCAATATTTACTTGTCAATACACAAATGATGTAAATTCGAATTTGTAAATAATTGAACTCCTGTATATTTTGCCCTCTGGATATGTCCAATCATAAGCAAACTGTGGTGGACGCAAGAGGTGCTGTGATAAAAAAAAAAAAAAAAAAAAAAAGACCTGGAAACCACCATGTGTCCCTGGTGAGAGACTGGTTCAGTACATCAAGGTATATCCACACCAGGGGGATGCCAAGCAGCTACTTTAAAAGGAAGCTCTTTCAGTAAGCACATTAAAAGGCATTTAACGTCACTGACCACTGGGGAAATGCAAATCAAAGCCACAGTAACAAGATACCATTTCACACCCACTAGGATGGCCACAATCAAAAAGACAATGTCGTGGTGAGAATGTGGAGAAATTAGAACACTTGTACACCGCTGGTAGAAACGTAAAATGGCACAGCTGCCCTGGAAAACAGTCCAGCAGTTCTTCAAAGGGTGAACATAAAATTAATATATAGCCCAACAATTCAACTCACGGGTATATACCCAAGAATGAAAACATGTCCACACAATTACTCATACATGGGTGTTCAGAGCAGTATTATTCATAATAGCCAAAAAGTGGGAACAATGTACATGTCCATCATCTTGATAAACAAAATGTAAAAAATCTATACATTGCTGCATTGTTTGTCGGTTTTTGAAAATGATGGAAAATCTGTGGTATAACCTGAGTGAACCTCAAAAATGTGCTGAGAGAAGCCAGACACAGAAGGCCCCGTACTGTGTGATTTCATTTATATGAAATGTCTAGAAAAGGCAAATCTATAAAGACTGATTAGTGGTTACCACTTGGAGTGGGGGAGGGCAGAATTTAGGAGGACTTGAGGAAGATGGTTAAAGGGTATGGGGTTTCTCTCTGGGGTAATGAAAAAAATCCTAAAAGTCTAGTGATAGATGCACAACTCTGTGAATAACAAAAGTCATTAAATTGTGCACTTTAGATGAGTGAATGGATATGTGAATTATATCTCAATAAAGTGTGTGTGTTTTTCAAGAAGCGCATTATGTACTGATATGCAATGAACTCCAGGATATATTAAGCAAAAAAAGCAAAGCGCCAAACTGCCATATATGCTACCATCCGGGTGGGAAAAGTTATGTTTGTGAAGGAAATACTTCTGGAAGGACACCTGCACCCCAGTAACACCAACTGCCTCTGGACAGGGAAACTGGATGACCCAGAGTAGCGGAGAGAGTTGTTTTTAATTCTTAGGAGATACCAAAAAAGTATAAAGAATAATAAATACAATGAACACCTGTGTGCCCAGGTTTAAAAACCATTCCTATACTCTGTTTTTTTTTTTTCTCTGTTTTCTTTTTTTTTAAGATTTTATTTTTAAGAAATCTCTACACCAGTGTGGGGTTCAAACTCATGACCCCGAGATCAAGAGTTGCACGTTCCACCACCTGACCCAGCTGGGCGCCCCACCATTCCTAGACTGTTGAACCTCTGTGCCCTCTCGAGTCGCATCCCATCCCATCCACCCCTAGAGGGAACCATCATCCCACATTAGGAGTTTATCATTCCTATGCATATCATACATTTACTATATTTTAAATAGTAAATTGATTAAATTCTTAAGTAAATAAGTAGTAAACAGTTTGCATATTTTAAAGCTACACATATTCTTCTGCAATTTGCTTTTCACACTCAGTGTTTTGCTTTATTCGTATTGATATGTGCAATGCTAGTTCACGTTCATTGACGTATAATATACCACATCCAGTACATCATGTAGTACATCCAATATTGATGTATAATTTGCCCAGATGGACACAAAACAAGCTCTCCTCCCCCATGCTCTTCTTCCGATGAGACACTGACATTCCTATCATTGAGAGGCAGAGTCTATGGCCTCGAATCTGAGCAGAAGTGAAGCAACGTGACTTCCAGTGCTAGCTTAGAACAGGCAATACAGTTTTCCCTGATTCTCTTGAGCACTGATTCTCTTGAGCAGCGCACTGTTGGAACCCAGCCACGGTGCCGTAAGGAAGCCCAGGCCACGTGGCAAAGCCCTATGTAGGCATTCTGGCTGATAGCCCAAGTTGAGGTCTGAGCTAAGTGCCAGTATTGGTTAACCACCAAACAACTGGGGAAGCTTTCAAGAGGACACTAGCCCCAGCCAATATCTTACTGCAACCACATGAGAGTCCCCAAGTGACATCATCTAATTGAGCCCAGTCAACCCCCCAGAACCATTAGAGGTAACGATTATTGATTTAAGCTGATAAGTTTTGGGTGGTTCATTGTGTATTAGATAATTGAAACAGGGATCCCTGGGTGGCGCAGCGGTTTAGCGCCTGCCTTTGGCCCAGGGCGCGATCCTGGAGACCGGGGATCGAATCCCACGTCGGGCTCCCAGGGCATGGAGCCTGCTTCTCCCTCTGCCTATGCCTCTGCCTCTCTCTCTCTGTGATGACTATCATAAATAAATAAATAAATAAATAAATAAATAAATAAATAAAAATTAAAATTAAAAAAAAAAAAAGATAATTGAAACAACTATGCCACACTGTGTCCATTCTCCAGTTGATGGATATTTGGGTTGCTTCCAAGTTAATGCTCTTACAAACAGTGATCCTATGAACTCTCTTATACCTTCCTCTGTATGTGTGTTTGTTTCTCCAGGACGGTAATTGCTGGGTTAGGGAGTATAACATCTTCAATTATACTACAACCTACCAAATTATTTTCCGGAACGGTTGGTACCAACTGATACTCCTAAAGCAGTGTCAGTTGGTATCTTCCCCAACACTGGAGACATTGAATGTGTTGCCAATCTACTAGGCCCAAAACAGTCTTATTGTATATATCCTTTTGTACCTTTGGATTTTTTATCATTTGCATGAATTGATCCCAAATAAACACTTAAATGTACACTAATAAATTATTGCTTTCCTATTTTAAACATGCTTTATACACTGGGGTTCCATATTAAGATTGCATTTTTTTAAAAAAAGGAATTGTCGCCCCAGTGGCAATAAGCACATCTCATGCCTAGATCTTGGTTTCGATTCTCAGTCACCATTCTAAATAAAATAAGTTGGGACTCCTTGGAGAAATGGCTGACTTTAGGACCAGGGCAGGAAGTATATAAGATGAGCCTGGAGTATCTGTAGTGCCAGAAAATATGAAATACTAAAAAAACACAAAAATACCCACCACACAATAAATAAGTCAAAGGACACAGGAGCCAACTGAAAGAGTCCCCAAATGTCAAAGCCAGAATAACAAAATAAATCAAGTAGTATTGGATTATATAACCCAAAGCATAAAATAAGTACCCATGAGTCCATACTGTTGAAAATAAAAGGATTGAATAAATTAATAGAGAAAAGAGACACACCTCCCTTACAGAAGAATTCCCAGATTTATTTATAATTCATGTCGGTACTTTGCCCCTAAGGAGGTGAAGCATAAGCCCCGTGCTCCTTAGGTGAGGGCTGCACAGAGTGACTTCCTTTCATAGTTCAGTACGGAAAGGGAGAGGAACTTGATGGTGGAGAAACCTGGCAAACAGTAGTGATCAGGGTTAACATAAATAGTGATACATCATGTGTGCACCCTAGACACAATGTAATAAAATGGCACTTTACCTCTGAGCTCTTCCTCTGAAAAACACATAACTCTGGTATAACGCCGAGAAAGGCAAATCTCAATTGAGGGACAATCTCTAATAGACCTGCCCGATATTCTTCAAAAACGGTCAAGGTCATCAAAAACTGCCACAACCAAGAGGGGCCTAAGGAGGCATTGACAACTCCCTATGTGTTAACACATACGTTGGAAAACACAAATGTGACGTGGTGGAACAGAAAGGGTCCTAAAACTAAGGAAGAAGCTAAGGAAATCTGAATATGGGCTTTGCTTAATACTCATGAAATCAATATTGGTTCATTCATTGTAACAAATGAGTCACACTACTGTAAGATGTTAATAATAGGGGAAATTCAATGTGGACTCTACAGGAGCTCTGTCTAAAGTGTATGTCTCAATTCTTCTGTAGATCTAAAACTCGTCTACCAAATGAGGTCTGTTCTAAAAAGTAAAGTCTTAAAAAAAGAAAAATGTAAAAAGGCGAGACTCCTGGTCAGCTTCCTGACATCAAACCCAGTACCGCCACCTGCCAGCTGGGTCCGGCTGTGCCTGTTTGATGAAGTCTGCAGAGGGCCCAGAGTTCACAAAGCAGGTAAAGTTCAGTACAGGTGAAGAACAGGCCTTCAAAGGCAGGTATACGGGAGCAACACTCATCAAACTAAGCTCAGATTCCCGAAGGAGGGAAAAGAGGGTTTGAGGTGGCCGCGGCCCAATGCCTGGCCCATCTGGGGGCCACTGGGCTGTGACACTGGAGGAAGGAGCTGTGGGGCTGCCTGCTACAGACATTACAAGTTCCCATCTTGCTTTTGCATCTGCTGGTGTGAGCTACCAGTGGCGGTGACCTCATCCCAAGACCACCATCCAAACAGAATCAGCCACCTGGGCTGGCTCAGATCTGGTTCTGTGATTTGGCAGGAGCCCTAGGTTCACTGCACCTCCCTTTCACATCTGCTCATGAGATGAGAATAGGAAGTCCCTGACCTTCACGCTGCTGCCCTTTCCCTGAGGACTTGGGAAGTCTGTCAACTGAGCAAAGCACTTACGTAGTTCTTCCTGGCACAAAGGTGTGGTCCATGTCAGCTTTCAGCATTCTCGGCCCCACTTCTTCTGGTGGTCTCCAACTATGAGTCCAATGGCTCTTAAGTCCGTTTTGGAAGGGGGCAATAAGTGTATGAGTAAATCATCCAAAGAATGTCAACACTCTCGGGGGAGAGCCTGATTCAGATTTGCTATTGACCCAATTATGAGTATTTGCACTGAACTGGTATGAACTGGTATTCTTCATATTGATCTCTGAGCTGACCCCACATGCGACGGGGCCATCTACTGCAGCACTGCTTGTAATAGCAAGAGACCAGAAACAGCCTGAATTCCCTTCTAGAAAGGACTGAATAAGTAAATATGCACGTGTGCTTGTACAAGTGTTACTACATGTTCCTCTGCCAATATGCATGTGTGGGTGCGTGTGTACACAAAGCACACACACATAAACACATTTCTGAGAGGATTACTCAAGAAACTGGAGATACTGGTGGCCTCCAGTGGACTTGGGAAGAAGCTTTTCACCATAAAGCCTTTTGTATCTTTTGCAGTTTTGAACCATGTGAATGTATTATGCTCAAGAACATTTAATTCAACCAGAGGAAAAATAACACACTGCTATGGTGTGTTGGGGCTGGTTTGGGGGAATAGCCAAATCAAATGGCGGGGCCATGGTGGTTCTGGAGCAGCTGGGAGGCACACGAGGTATCTGGTCCGGTCCATCTGGCAGACAGTGGCAGGATGGGGCAGGACTCTCAAGGCCTGCAGCACCCCAAAGCAATAAACACTTCCTACAGCAAGTTTTATGCTTTGGGGAGTAGGGGAAGACAGGTACACACAAGAGAAGTCTAGAAAATCTAAAACCACTATCCTAGGACCCCGTCCTCAGCTCTCCAAAATGTCTTTGTTTCAAACCTGCAATTGACCCTTCACAGGGTTAGGAGTTAGGGGGACAAGGCTCCTGGTCAGCTCCCTGACCTACCACTTGCCAGATGGGTGACACCTTCAGCAGTTTACTCCTCTCTGGGTGTCCGTAAAGAGCAACAGTGACACGATTTCCCTCACGCACGTTAGTCTTTCATGGTAAGTGAGCTATCCTCGTTTTCACATCATTACATACTCAAGAAATCACCCAGTGCTCTTAAATTAGTTACCGGAACTCTTCCTATTAACCCTGGCAGTAGCTAAAATTACCCATGAAGTGGAACCAGAGGAAATAACTAGAGAAACTAGGGAAAGAAAATCAAGAGTTTAAGAGCAGCAAGGAAAGTGCGGATCCATGTGAGCTCCTGCCTGCGGTGCCACCACCACGAAGGGGCAGCCTCCAGAATCACCGCTGCCCACCCACATCTGCTGCCTTCTCGATGGCCGACCTCAAGTAGTACCCCGTGCACCTCACCTGGGCCCTACCATCGTCCCTTACCCCAAAGCCCAGCCTTTTCCACCCCAGGCCCCATGCCTGGCACACCACCTGACACACAGCAGCCCCCCAGCATGACATGACTCAGAAACCACAAATGAACGGATCATGGGCTCAAGAAGAGGACACAGGTCTGGGGACGGATGGTGGTAGTGATTAGGCAACAATGGGAATGTACTGAATGCCACTGAACAGGATCCTTACCGATGGCTAAAATGGTATGTACTCTTCACCACAATTTAAAAAAAAAAAAAAAAGGGATGAAAAAGGATGAAGTCTAATCTTATCCTCACCCGCTTTTAGGCCTCCCAAGCCCCAGGCCACTCCCTGCTAATCGTATCAACTCTGTTCTCTACACAGGGAAAGGGCCCCCAATTCCCTTCTGGGCCCTCTCCTGTCTCTCTGCCCCTTTCCAGCTCGTATCGCCAGGCCTTCGGCTTTGAACACAGAGCCCCTCCGAGTGCTCCCTGAAGCTGCTGGACTCCAGCGCAGGTACCCCCCACTCCAAATCCCGGCAGCACCTGCCTGCCCCTGGCTCCTCCCTCCATAAACAGCACCTCTAGCCAGATGCCCCAGTCTCCCCTCTAGGTGATCCCTGCTCCCTGCCACTGCACCCCAACTCCCTGCTGCTCCTGCATGGCTGCCTTCCTGCCTCCACCCCTGCCCTCCCGACAATTCATCCCCTCCAAGGACCAAAGCCATCTTCACAAACGGCAACTCAGACCCTCACATGCCAGCTTTAAACCCTCTCAAACTTCTCAGGGCTTACAGAAGATGTCTGAATTCCTCGTCGTGGGTCTCAAAGCCCCAGGTCATCTGGTGCCCAGCCACGTGCCCCAGCCCATGCTGTGTAGCAGGCCCCTTGCTCCCTGGCCAGCCACCCTGGCTTTGGTGTTCCTTTGTCCTGGCTGTGTGCTCTGCCTGACCCTTTCCTCCTGCACCTCACATAGCCACTTCTGATCCTTCCAATCGTTCCCAGCTCAGCCCTTACCTCACCTCCTCCGAAAGGCCTTCTTACCCCAACATCTGAAGAAGCTCTGGGCTCCTTGTGCTCCTCCCTCCCGTTCTTCCCACAACACGACCCTTTAACTGCCATCTCCCTGGCCAGAGGTCAGCCATGCAGGCAGGGGCTTGTCTGCCTTGCTCCCAATGGATCCCCAGCTCTTTGAACAAGCCTGGAACAGAGCAGGGACTGTGCAGCAGTAAACAGGTGTATGGTCTAACCAACAGGAATCCACCACCTCACAAGGGAGCCTGCCGTTTGGAAAGCCACCAATAGGCAGAGTGGCAGAAACAAGTGAGGCATACAGAGGGGGAGGACACAGTGACAGAACCACTACAGCTGGGGGAGAGAAGAGGAAGTCCAACTGCACAGTGACCATGACATGTCATTCCCTTCCTTGGGGCCTGCACCAAAGATGTGGCCCACGTGGAGTCCTGACCTCCAAAAACAGAGCCCAACCCTTCGTTGGCACCCCCACCTACTTTGTGCTTTGTATGAAAAACCACCCTGTGACTCACCCTAAAGGAGGGGAGGGAAACAGTTTGAAAGTCACAAAAATATATTAAAACAGCTGTTTTCTTCTCTCTCTCTCTCTCTCTCTCTCTCTCTCTTTCTCAGCACCGGCCTCCCTTCCCAGGGACCCCTGCCCACCACCAGCTGTGAGCTTTCAGAGAGAAAGATGCCCAGGGCAGGAAAGCAGAGGTGCCCTGCTGCAGCCCAGGGTCTGGGGAGGTCCCTCCAGCCTGGGGGTGAGGGCAGCTAACAGTCTCTACAGGCTCGACGCCACCGCCGACGAGGGGGCCGCTGGGAGGCCGGAGGTGCAGGAGGGTCAGGCAGGACGCAGCGGACAGTCGGGCCTTGCCACAGGGACAGAAAAACAGAAGAGAAATAAACAGTATGAAGAGAGGGAGAGACATAGAAGTTAAAGTGGGGGGCAGGCAGAGGGGCGAGGGGAAGTCAGGAAGTGGGCAAGGTGGGGGGACTCTGGGGGACTGGGAGGCCAGGCAGCTGGGGTAGAGGCAGCAGACGCCACTGAGGGGCAGGAAGGGGAACAGAGGAGGGAAACGAGCACGTGGCTCTGGGAGAGGTAGAAAAGTGGGTCCTGCCAAGGCCATAGTCAGAGAGGAGAGAACAGAGGACATGAGAAAGGAAAATCCCAGAGCAGCAAGGCCAAGCCACAACGACCATCTCAGACTGGGAAAACTGAGGTGAATCCCCAGAAAGCTTGGGCTGGCTTGAATGCCTGAGGGAGACAAGCAGTGTCATCTGGCTGGGCACAGCCTCACGGGAGCCTCTGCTGGAGCCAGGGGCCTGGAGAGGGGCCTGCGCCCCGCCCAGAGGCTAGAAGGTCCTGCGGCCCAGTCTTTTGAACACGCTCACTGTGCCCGCATGGTCCATCTGGGCGCCCAGGCCCTCGCTGGAGCCGCTCCCCCGGGGCCCCACCAGAGTCCTCTTAATGGTGACCTTGACCTCGGCCAAGGACTTACTCTTGGTGCTCGTGACCTGGCTGTCCTGGGCCTCGGGCACAAGGGCAGCTTTGCCCAGTCTCTGGATGATGCTGACTTTGGACAGGGACTCCGGCTTCCTCTCGAGCCCAGGGCGTGAAGAAAGGGCTAGGCGCCGCAGTGTCGGGGTGGCAGCCGTTGTGGCTGAGCTCGTGGCCTTGGCTTTGACAGTCAGTGCTGGCTGGGGACTGGGCTTGGCTGGGCCCCGGCCCAGCTTCTTCAGAACGCCGGCATACTGCAGGACAGAGCTGCTGCTGTCATTGTCGCTGTCCCAAGCCAGATCCTCATCCATCTCTGGGGTGGCCCCCAGGCGGCTGAAGACTCCTGTGGGCTGCAGGGATCAGAAACACGACATGTGAGTCATTTAGTCATTCGAACGCATGCATGCAGAGCTGCCTCATCCGTGCCCGGCCTTGCTGGGAGAAACACCCATCGGTGACATGGTGACACCCTAGACAGTGGGGAAAGCCGTGACAGGGGATGTCCAGATTGCTGGCAGAGCCCAAAAGAGACTCCTGACCTTGGCTGAGATTCAGGAGAGACACCCTGGACAAGGGACATCTGAGATAAGATCTGAAAGTTTGGCTAGCAGGTCTAGTAAAGATGGGAGGAGGGTGCCACACACACACACACACACACACACACACACACACACACACACACGGAGAAGACCATTTGCAAAGGTCTGCAGGCAGGCTGGTGCCGGGGACACAGCGGCAACTAAGAAAGCCCTGGCCTGCCCTCAGGGGGCTCACAGTCCAGTGGGGGAGACAGACCGACATCAGAAACGACACAAACAACTCCCTAATTATGACAGTCCTGTGTTCTCTGGCAAGATGGGAGTGCTGGCAAGCAGCAGCCAAGGAAGCCACACCTCCCAGAGTACAGGGATGCCTATTCCGAGGTGCTGAGTTTAAGGCAGGCCCTCGAGGATGAATGGCAGAGAAAAGAGCAAGGACCAAGTCCTCGAGGCAGGAATAAGAATCACATGCATGGAGCATTAGCTCTGTACTAAGCTCTTTACATGGCAGTATCGTCAAGCCACATGATCCCAAGTGTTATTATCATGCTAAGATTCTAGGAAGTAAGAAAAAAGTTGGGTGAGCCCTGGGAGCAAGGGATAGAGAGGCAGGAAATGCAGCTGGGGAGCTCCGGTGCAGCTGATCAAAGCAACATTTAAAGCGTGCCTACCATGCACTGGATGACATCCCCAGCACTGCAGGTATATCCCACTTAATCCTCATGACCACCGCAGGAGGTGGGAACTAGACAAATAAGGAAACTGAGGTACAAGGAGCTTAAGTGACTCGGCCAAGGCCATGCAGCCAGGGAGTGGCAGAGCTAGCTGGATTCACACTGGGCAGGCAGGACTTGGGCTGCAGGCCAAGGCAAGGAGGGTGGTGTTCACCCTGGCCGCGGTGAAAATCGTCTGATGGGGGGTTGGGGGGGTGGCCTGTCCTATGGGTGGGCACACACTGCTGCCGTGGGGGAGGGGGTTCACAGGAGCTGCAGAGACCAGTTAGGAGACGGGGAGAGGTGACAGACAGGGAAACCAGATGGAGCCATCATCGGAGCCTGCCTGGAATGAGGGCACTGGGGCATCCCTGAGACAGGGCTCCTGAGAGGAGTCCCTTTAGGGGAAGATGCTGAGGCCGGTCTGGGACATGGAGGTGGGAGAGGCCCGAGGGCGGCATGCAGGAGTTGGCCAGACCCCAGGGGCTGGAAATCGAGAGAGAGGTTGCCGAGGTACAAAGAAGGGAACTGAGGCAGTTAATGCGGATGGGGCACAGGGAGTATGAGGGGTCAGAGGCAGGATCCACACCCTCAGGAAGACAGAGTAGAGAACCTCAGGTGGGTCCCCCATTTCCAACTCACTTTATTCCCTGTTGTTGTGTCTGCCTTGGTCTCAGCGCCGAGCCGGTCAAACACGGATGTCCTCTGGAGACCTGGGAGGGAAGTGAGCCCTCAGCCAGCACCTGCTGAGCAGTGCGTGGAGCCCAGGCCTGGCCGAGCACCATGCATTGTGCAGACAAGGGAGGGGAGACATGGCTAGCCCAGGCCCGGGCGGCTCTGGTCCAGGCAGGCACAGACTCTGTGTCTACAACCCTGGCTAACACAGACCTGACCCACACATCTCTGGCTAGTAGTAAATGTGGGAAGGAGCTACTAAAATTGACCCTTGGGCTCCTCGAGACTGTACAAGTTTGCAAAATGTGTGTGCAGAAAAGGCTCTTAATCCCTACTTGTTCCCTTCACTCTTTTTTGGATCATGGGCCTGAGAGTCTGTGGACTGGTGATAAGTCCTCTCCCTAAATCCCAACCCAAATAGCCATTGATAGAATGTTTACTAAACCATGATATGTAAATACAATGCAAATATTAAATGACCATTAAAAAATATGAAAACAAAACAAAACAAAAAATATGAAAACATGGGGCACCTGGGTGACCCAGTTGCTTAAGGGTCTGCCTTTGGCTCAGGTCATGATCTCAGGGCCTTGAGATGGAGCCCTGAGTCGGGCTCCCTGCTCAGCCAGAAGCCAGCTTCTCCCTCTCCCTCTGCCCCTCCCCACTGCTCCTGCAGAGGCACGCTAGTTCTCCCTCTCAAATAAATAAATAAATAAATAAATAAATAAATAAATAAATAAAATCTTAAATAATAAAAAATGTGAAAGCAGATCCACATGTATTCAGGTGAAAAGATCTCAATAAAAAGTTCTAGAGAGGGGTGCCTGAATGGCTCAGTCAGTTAAGTGTCTGCCTTCAGCTCAGGTCATGACCTCAGGGTCCTGGGATCAAGCCCTGATACCAGGCTCCTTCCTTGCTTAGCAGAGAGTCTGCTTCTCCCTCTCCATCTTCCCTCTTCCACCTGTCCTCCCCAGCCCCTGCTCTGTTCTCTCTCTCTCTCTCTCTGCCCCCACCAAAAAAAAAAAAAAAAAAAAAAAAAAAAATCCAAAAATAAAGTTATAGAATACCTACAGGATGATGCTATTTGTGATTTTTAAAAAACACCTGTATGGGTCTATATACAAATACATGCACACAAGTTCACAGATGCTGGTCTGGAAAGGTTAACAATGGTGTGGGATATGGGATTGAGGGGACAGTCAGTTGGTACTAAATATTCTTCTGCACCATACGAATGTTCTTCCAAGAAGACACATAGAATATTCTCAGAGGGGATCCCTGGGTGGCGCAGCGGTTTAGCACCTGCCTTTGGCCCAGGGCGCGATCCTGGAGCCTCAGGATCGAATCCCATGTCGGGCTCCTGGTGCATGGAGCCTGCTTCTCCCTCTGCCTATGTCTCTGCCTCTCTGTCTCTCTCTCTCTCAATGTGTGACTATCATAAATAAATAAAATTAAAAAAAAAAAAAAAAGCTTTAAAAAAAAAAAAAAAAAAGAATATTCTCAGAGGAACACTGCAAGGAAGGAAGACCATTTCTGTACTACCAGATAAAAACCCCAGCTATGGACTGAATCTCTGGCTCATAATGATGGTTCCCACATTTTGGGGACCTGCCCTCAGCCAGGCACAGCCACCACTTTACAAGCAGGCAATCATGGAGTCCAAGCCCCTACCCTTGGGGAACGGGTGCCAGCTGAGGCATTTAGGAACCCTGCTCCACTAACTGTAGGACGACAGGGTGGAGGTCGGTATGTGTCCTCCTCCTCTATGGCCACCAACACTGTCCACTTGGCCAAGGCCCCCTGGATTTCGCTAGAGCCTGATTCAGGGCCAGTGCCTGTAGGGCGTGACCAACCCCATACAATGCAACAAAAGGGAAATGCAGTCTCTATGCCAACATGGCCGATACCTTTCGCCGCTTGCTGCTGCTCCAGGATCTTGCGGGTCCGGGGGGTGGTACCTTTAGGCATGTTGATGATGTACTTCCCCTCCATCTCAGCAGTGACCCGGCGCCGCTTGGTGGGAACAGCC